>NW_028270167.1:56443129-57043129 GCF_037043375.1 Chiloscyllium plagiosum
TCTAGATGACATCCTCAGTGCTTGGGAGCCTCCTGTGAAGCGCTTCTGTGATGTTTCCTCCGGCACTTATAGTGGCCTGTCTCTGCCGCTTCCGGTTGTCAGTTCCAGCTGTCCGCTGTAGTGGTCGGTATATTGGGTCCAGGTCGATGTGTTTGTTGATAGAGTCTGTGGATGACTGCCATGCCTCTAGGAATTCCCTGGCTGTTCTCTGTTTGGCTTGCCCTATAATGGTAGTGTTGTCCCAGTCGAATTCATCTTGCTTGTCATCTGCATGTTTGGCTACTAAGGATAGCTGGTCGTGTCGACACGACCTTAGGAGCCACACACGCAGATGACAAGCAACATGAATTCAACAGGGACAACACTACCATTATAGGGCAAGCCAAACAGAGAATAGCCAGGGAATTCCTAGAGGCATGGCACTCATCCACAGACTCTATCAACAAACACATCGACCTGGACCCAATATACCGACCACTACAGCGGACAGCTGGAACTGACAACCGGAAGCGGCAGAGACAGGCCACTATAAGTGCCGGAGGAAACATCACAGAAGCGCTTCACAGGAGGCTCCCAAGCACTGAGGATGTCATCTAGACAGGGGACGAAATGTTTGCAAGACAAATTCCCAGCTCGGCGAACAGAACCACAACAACGATCACCCAAGCTACAAATATTCTCCCAAACTTTGATCAATTGTGCCATGACAAAGGGGTGTTGTGGGTGTGAACATCACTGCCAGAGAGAGATGGCGGGGGAATCAGATTAAATATCATCACATGGGAGGGGTTTGGGGTATAGACAGAGAGGGAGAGACTGAGAAACAGTGTCATGGAAGGATGTGTTCCCAGGTTACAGAATGCTGAAACGTAGACACTTGGATAGCATCCTGTAACATGAACCAAACTTCCCAGGAAAGATGGGAAAAAGGAATTTTGGTGTGAAGTCAGATGAGCATTTGGTCTGCGTCTTTTTAACTGGAATTGGTTTCAACATAATGTATGACTCATTGGGCAGTTTCTAATAATAATTTGTCTCTGTGACACTTTCATTGAGTGTGAGAGAGGGATTATCGGCACGAGGCTGAGCTCGTTTCCTGGTGCTTTCTTAATCGGACTCACCTCATTACCTATCCACCCCACCCCATGGTGTCCCTCTCAATCAATACCAGCCCGATTCTCCCACCCATCATGACTGAAGGTACTCACCATCGCCCGGATGCCCCTGAATATTCCGTGATCCCTGACACAGTTGCCATTTTTCAAAGGCCAAGAGGCACACGGTTGAACTTTCTCTGTTAGGAGCTGCCCTGCACAGTTTATCCCGAGCATGGCAGATAAAGGGCAATTACACCACGGTTTGTCGACAGTGGCATGGAAGGCCTGCTGGATGGGCTAGTACAGAGGGGGACCATTCTCTTCCCAGAGGGGGGCACGCCACCAGACTCACCGAGCATGGACTGAGCTCACCATCCAGATCAGTGCAGTATCTGCGGTCTGAAGGAATGCCCGTTAACACAGGACAAGCATCAATAACCTTCTCCGTTCTTTAAGGGTAAGGGTCACTGTATTCTCTCTGCTCCCTCACACTCACGGTATGTCTGTTATAGCACCGATCCCCAAACAAGACTCATGCTCCACCACACTCACGACTGCATGCAGCACCTTATCTCTGTCTCTGTCTCTCTCTCTCCCCCTCTCTCTCTCACTCTCTCTCCCTCCACTTTACCTCCCACACCAATAACACTGCCTGGATACAACACTGTGGACTGACTCCCCCCGGACACCTCACCAAATCTTGTGAGAAGATTTGTAGCTCGGGTGCTCGTTGCTGTGGTTCTGTTCGCCAATCTCCCCCGACCCCCACCTACACCAGTAGTCACAGCGGGGTCACACACTCACACCCTCACTGCCTCCCTCCCTTTCTCCCATTCCAGGAGAAACAGCCTGGAATAGGACAGAAAGGACCAAACCGGGTGGTGGAGTGCCCGATAATCCTTCCCTCACCCCCTCCCCCTGCCATGTGGGGAGGACCCTGGTAGGAACCGGAGAGGTTAGGGAAACCTCGTGTGCAGATTCTGAAGCATCCACGTCCCACGGCCGAGTAAGGAGCAATGTTCAGTGAAGGGCAACTCTCACTTTAAACCCACTGGCAGTTCCGTTTCCCCCCAGCACAACTTAGACGCCGTGGCCCTGATACCATCTCCCTTATGTGTTGAGCTGGTATAGATGGAATCCCCACGGTCTCGCTGGGCAGGAGGGTGGGTTCACAACACATCGTCACCACCACCTCCCAGGAAGGGATCACGGTAACTCCCTCTCACACCTCCCCCTGTAAACAGCTCAGATACTGTAACTAATCTGTGATAGTTACTGCTCTCCCCACTTCTCATGACATCTTCAACAATCGGTGCTCATATACACGTAACGCTCTCTGCTCCTGCACCCCGCTTATAACGGTACGGCCTGTTTTGTTTTGTCTTTCATTGTCATTCCTACCAAAGTACATTACCTCACACTGCTCTGCATTGATCCCCACCTGCCCGAAAACTACACCACCAAGTTATTGTCATGTTAGAGTTCCACACTGACCTCCATAGACTTCCGAGTTCTTCCAGGTTTGGTGCCATCTACAAACATTGAGATTGTTATCACATCACAGTCCCCGTGAAACAACTGATATCCTGCCCCACACACACGTTTGTGAGCAAGTGAAATACTGCTATATTCCCACGGACTGAGTCGAATAATGACATACTGTCAAAAGACCAACAAAAATCCTGACACAAACCAGGCACAGTGAATGACACTTTGACAAACCATTGGGCAAGAGAAATCCTGATAGGCTTTGCTTATCTGTGTTGACATCATGGTATTAATGTGATGAAGATGAAAGTGTGTCCTGTACCTTTAAGAGACAGTGAAGACTGTTCTGAACTAAGAGCTTCCAAGCACCCGTGTATATGAGAGGATGGCAGACCCAGAGTGCCAAGGACAAATGAAAATATGTCACATTTGGCTGTGAAATATATCCCTGAGTTGGTTGCTCTTTCGACAACAATTGGAATTTTACCAATCCGTTTAACTTATGCCCCAGGACACTAAAACCAAATCAAGTTTGAATTTATTGGTTGTCGATAAATGATCCGATGTTGTGGATATTAAGGATGCAAGCAATTTGAAAATTGCAAACAGAGCAAATGCCATCAACACAGATCCAAGAAATTGGAAAACAATCTCTATCAAAGGTACCTTGTCAAATGAAACATATTCACACTAAAACGAAAGAAGATAACCCTGAGAGATTCACAGCCAAAGGAAAACACTGTAAACAACAGCTGCTGTGTGGTTTTGAAATTAAGTTGATGGAATTTTAATAAGTGTCTTATTGAAGTAGTATATTGCTATCGAGTTGGAGTGGGATACTAGGCAGTTAAGAGATTGGGGGTCTCAGAGTTGTGAATAGTTGATGCAAAATGTTCACTTTCAGAGTTAAAAAATAAATTGATGTTTTTATTTAAACAGTGGAATTTGGAAGTTCTCTGTCATTCAGATATTAACAGTTTATGAGACAAATTGAGCTTTTCTTGGCGTTTAGGTTAAGTTACCAGATGTGCTTCACGCAGTGTCCTACCAATCTCTGTGTGTGTATGTGTGTCTCTGTATGAAGCAGGTCTGGCAGTCTTTGTGGTGCTTAAAGAGAGGCAATACCACCCTCTGCTGGCTTCCCCACGCCACTGCACAGGCATTGGCAGAGGGTGAAAACCAACAGGAATTCATTCAGAGAGAGGGAGGGAGAGGGCAGCTGCTCACAGTACTATCCAAACGGATGTCTTATCCATGTACTGATATAAATGTTCTTTAAACGTTGTAACTGTCCCTGCTTTCACCACGTCCTATGGAAGTTCATTCCACACACAAGCCAGCTTCTGTCTAACATAATTACCTCTCATGACTTTTGTGAATCTTTTTCCTCGCATCTTAATATATCCCTCAGTTTTGAATCCCCAACTCAAGGGAAAAGACATTAGCCCTTCAGCTTATCTGTACCCCTCATTATTTTATAAACCTCTGCAAAGTTACCCCTCCATCTCACACTCTCCAGTGAAAAATGTCCCAGCCTATTCAGCGTCTCCTCGTAGCTCAATCCCTCCATTTCTAGCAACATCCAGGTTAAGCTCTTCTGAACCCTCTCCAGCTTAATAATATCAAGATCAATAATATCAAAGTGAATAGTCAAGGTATTATCTAAGGGTAGGTGGAGACCAAAACGAGAGGGGATAGGCTTAAGGTGCCCCTTAAAATGTGACCCAAAATCTGGGTATAGTAGTGTAGTGGGTAGTGCCCCTGCCTCTGAGCCATGGCTCTGGGAATGATTCCAATTCATGAACTTGTTTGGTAGTGATCCTAGCTCTGGACCAGAAGGTTTGGATTCATGTCCTGCCTGTTGCAGAGGTGTGTCACAGCATGTCATAACAGGCTGATGAATAAACACACAGAAGAATAATGTTGCAGCTTTATGGGTATTGCCGAGTGAAGCGAGTGTCCCTACCTCCGGGCACAAAGGTCTAGGTGTAAATCCAATAGAAGTGTTTCCTAATACATCTGAACAAACTTATTAAAATAGATTTAGAATTGTGACTTCATGGAGAAGGAAGAGGTGTTGGTGTTGAATTTCAGAATTTAGGCCCGGGATTATTGAAAGCACAGCCATTCGTGTTAATTGGAGTCACATTTTGCAGCAGTAAAGGTTTATAAAATCAGAACGGCATGGACAGGGTGAGTAATCTGGGTTTTTTTCCCAGGTTACAGGCGTCCAAAACTAGAGGACATTGGTGGAAAGTGAGAGGGGAAGGATTTTGAAGAGGTCTAAAGGGCACCTTTTCACACAGAGGGTGATGTGTGCATGGGATGAGCTACCAGAGGAAGTGGTGGAGGCTAGTACAAATGCAGCATGTAAAAGGCATCTGGGTACTGATAGGCCTGCCGAGCTTTTCCAGCAATTTCTGCATTTGTTAAAAAAATATTATTTTAACACAGGTATTCTGAATACATTAATCATCTTATTTTTTCATGACGCAGGGACATATAAACATATCTGCAAATCGACCGAGACCATTTTCTGCTAAGGGTATGGCTCTCTATATGACAGCAGCAATGATGCACCTACATGGAACAGGGAATGTGATGGATGCATACTTTGGATAATGTACAAGGAGACCTCACAGGGTCCAGTTTGGGAGAGAATGACATTACTGTGTGATTCAACTCAGAGAGGGAGAAATTGTCATCTGCTCGAGAAGAAACGTCCTATTGCACTCTCTCTCATTCATTATTCCTCATCACAGATTTGTGTACGAGCTAAAAAAAACTCTACAGTCGTCGTTACCATTCTTATTTTTATAGAATCCCTACAGTGCGGAAACAGGCCCTTTGGCAAAACAAGTCCATACCAACCTTCCAAAGAGTAATGTTCCCATGCCCATGCCCTTACAGTTACCACTGACTAGTGCACCTAAAGTAGAAATCGCTGAACACTATGCACTATTTGACCAATCCACCGGAACTATACAGCTTTGGACTGTGGAAGGAAACGGGAGCACCCATCAGAAACTCAGGCAGACCAGGGGAAAAGTTGTAAACTCCACACAGGTAGTCGTCCGAGGCTTCAATTGAACCCAAGTCCCTGATGCTGTGATGCAGCAGTGATAACTACTGAGCCACTGTGCTACCCTGGAACCTCATCACTGTCAAATGCAAAGGGAATTCAGCCAAATCCAACTGTTCCAGGAAAAAATCCCATTGCTAGCAGCTTGTGAGTAGAATATCTTCAGAAGCAGAATCACATTTTGGACAATCTCTCAATTTTTCGTTTTGTCATAAGTTACACTAATATTTGGACAAGGTTCTTTCAACTTGAAATTGCAGAGATTTTGTTTAGTGTTGTGTGTGTGTGTGTGTGTGTGTGTGTGTGTGTGTGTGTGTGTGTGTGTGTGTGTGTGTGTGTGTGTGTGTGTGTGTGTGTGTGTGTGTGTGTGTGTGTGTGTGTGTGTGTGTGTGTGTGTGTGTGTGTGTGTGTGTGTGTGTGTGTGTGTGTGTGTGGTTTTACAAAAGGAAATATCGATTCTTTATGTGCAATATCCAAGCAGTTTACCGTCATTTTTTGAGTAACATTACTCTGGATCATAAACGTCTTATTTTATCAGAATAAAGAAACTAGCCTGACTTTTGCTAAAACTGACACTGACCCAGTCTGAAATATCATCGGCCATATCAACAATCTGCTTACATTTAAGGTTTGCTGTGAGCAGTGGAGCAGTGGAACTATAAAAGGAAACAGCGACCCCAAAAGCCAGGGAACTATAGACCGGTGGGCATAATATAAGTGGTTGTAAGAGGGGATTCTGAAGGACAGGATTTGCATATATTTGGGAAGGCAAGGGCTGATCAGGGTAGACAACGTGGCTTTCTGCATGGGATTTCATGTCACATTAATTTGATTGAGTTTTATGAAGAGGTGACAAAGAAGATTGATGAAGGCAGTTTGGTTGACATTGTCTATATGGACTTCAACAAGGTGTTCATAATATTCCGATTGGTAGGCAGATTGGTAAGGTTTGGTCACATGGGATACAGAGGAAGCTAGTCACAATTTTCTTGAAGGAAGAGGGGTATTTTTCAGATTTGAGGCTTGTGAGCAGCAGCGTGCTGTAAGAATCAGTTCTGAGTTCACTGCATTTCATCATTTATGTAAACAATTTAGATGTGAATATTGGAGCCATAGTTAGTAAGTTTACAGATGACATCAGAAAGATGGTGTAGTAGATTATCTCAGAGTACAACGAGACCACAATTAGATGGGGCAAAGGGGCAAGGCGTACAGATGAAGTTTAATTTGGATAAATATGAGGTTTTGCATTTTGGAAAGGCAAACCAGGACAGAAATTATACACTTAATGGTAAGGTCTTAGGGAGTGCTGAGGAACAAAGGGACATAGGGCTGCAGGTGCATTGTTCCTTAAAAGTGGAGTCGCAGGTAGACAGTGTGGGACAGAACACATTTGGCACATTTGCCTTAATCAGTCAGAGCAATGAGTACAGGAGTTGTGGTGGCATGTTGCTTCTGTACAGGATGTTGGTGAGGACACTTTAAGAATTCTGCGTAAACATCGATTGTCTGCAGAAAGTACTTACAAGGATGTTCCAGCACTGGAGGTTTGAGCGTCAGGGAAAGGTTGATTAGGTGGAGGTGTTTCTCCCTGGAGTGTCAGAGGCTGAGGGGTGACATGATAGAGGTTTATAAAATCATCACAATCATGGATACTCTGAACAGCCACGTTCTGCTCCACTGGATAGGGGAGTCCAGAACAAGAGGGCATAGTTTGAAGGCGAGGGGGGAATGATTTAGAATGGAACTGAAGGTAAATCTTACAAACAGAGAGTGGTGTGTGTACAGAAAGTGCTGTCAAATGACGTGGTGATGGCGGTTCCAATTACACATTTTAAAAATATGTGAAAGAGGAGGGATATTGGCCAAATACTGGTAAATGGGACGAGGTCAGATTTGATATCTGATCAGAGAGAACAGATTGGTTTTATGGTTTTGTTTCCACGCTGCATGACTCTGTGATTCTCTAAGAGGGACGACGAAAAATTCTGAAGGTACCTTTCACGTTAGAATTCTCTTCACTGGAAGTTTATCGTGTTTGTATTTTTCACAATGATTGAAAGCTGCATTAATTCAATATTTGACATAGAATTGATTCATGGATAATGGGACGCAGACAGGAAAGTGAGGCTGAGACCACAACCTGATCAGCCACAATCTTAGTGCCTATTGGAGAAGGCTCAAAGTATCTAAAGAAACACTCCTGCTCCTCAATCCCATGTTTCTGTGTTCCATTCAGCCCCTTAAACCAGCTAGGCAGGAGCAGTTGGAGGGATACTTGCTGCTACAACCTGGTGCACAGAAACAGAGGAGACCATTCAGCCCTTCCAGACTGTCACACACGCTTTGAGGTGATTTGGGAAATGTAATTGAAAAACCCAGTCTTGGCATGAAAGAGCTCCTGAACTGGTCTGTGTCCATGTGCAACAAGACCCAGACTCCATTGAGGCTTGTGCTGTTAAAGGGTCCGTAGCATTCATGTCACAGCACTGCCTGACACTGCACAGTAAAATAAGGTTCATTCAGCACCTCACGCTGGTTTCACAGGAAAATGAGGAAGCCATTCAGCCCATTCACTCTATTGGAGAAGTACAGGGTCAGCCCATTCAGTGCCTCCAGCTTATTACTCAGGAAGAGAAGGAGTCTAGTGTGATGGGCGACAACGGAGCACCTCAAAAATATTTGAAGGCAGTAGCCTAGATTCTAATGTTTTCTTATTTTAAAAGAAATAAGTGGTGGGCGGCACGGTGGCACAGTGGTTAGCACTGCTGCCTCACAGCGCCAGAGATCCGGGTTCAATTCCCGCCTTGGGCGACTGACTGTGTGGAGTTTGCACGTTCTCCCCGTGTCTGTGCGGGTTTCCTCCGGGTGCTCCGGTTTCCTCCCACAGTCCAAAGATGTGCAGGGTCAGGTGAATTGGCCATGTTAAGTTGCCCGTAGTGTTAGGTAAAGGGGTAAATGTAGGGGGTATGGGTGGGTTGCGCTTCGGCGGGGCGGTGTGGACTTGTTGGGCCGAAGGGCCTGTTTCCACACTGTAAGTAAAGTAATCTAATCTAAATGTAAAGTGTCTGTTCCAGATGCACTGTGACTGGTCAAACTATTCGGTGTGAAGCAAATCACCATTTATATGAACACAAAAGATAAAATTAAATCAAAGAAAAAGGAATTTAGAATAACTTAATTCTATTGGAAAAGTTAACAGAATAATAGATCGTGGAGCTATTGCTAATGAACTGTTCTGATATACGAAAATCCCATAACCACAGCCCTTGGCAAAACTGAATACTCAGTCACAGATTGCGACAAACATTTCTCCAATCCAGGAGTTAAAAACAGCAGCAAGAGAAAATTCAGAGAGAGTAGCAGCCAGGAGACATTCACTGAAGCTTCCAACTCTGTTGAGACCCCAATAGTTTCTGATATTGCTGAGAAACCAAATCCCAGAGATTCTAATCTGTGAGAGCTGGCCACACCCATTCGGTCTGCATTAAAATAAACCCAAGGCATCCCTCGCTGTTTACTCAAGTAGGCTTAACTAGCCAGCTTGGTAATGATCATTCAACCTCTCTCTTAAAAGAAACCAGGACAAAATAACCTCTTAAAGCTGCAGTATCATCACACTTGTCAGCACATCGAGCTGTCAAACAGGAACAAGGGGTCAAGCCCTTGGTCCTGTCCAATTGGACAAGGAAGAAGTCATTCAGTCCCTTGAGTCAATTACACATAAAGAGAATGATGCCACTCAGTCACTTGAGTCACTTACACATGAAGAAAAAGAGGCCATTCAGCCCGTTGAGCCACTTATACAGGAACAGCAGGAGACCATTCCTACCTCAATGCACTTACACAGGGTCGAAATGAGGTAATTGATGCTGATCCTGCTGAATGGCTTATGCCCGAAACGTCAATTCTCCTGCTGTGCTTTACTAGCAAACCACTGTCTACTCTGAGCTCCAGCATCAACAGTCCTCACAGTCTCCTTCATGATGCTCTAACATGATGAACGAGTGGAGCAGAGGCTGCACAGACTGAGTGCTCCACGTTGTTCCACCTGGCTCCGTTGCTCATGATACACATGTGGGACGTTAACTTGGTTTTCTCGTGGTGAGGAGGGAAGCCACATGTATTATGTGAAGTCTCAAGAAGGCATCTTTCATTTCTGAGAAGACAGCGTGCTGTTCTCTGTGTCAGGCGGAAGCTGGTGAGAATGGCTACCTGTTTCAGACAGAAGGTATTGTGGCTGCTGTTGGGAATTGTCAGCAACCTGACATTCAGTACAGGTTTCACCCGCCGACTGCACAATAACGTGGGGAGAGTTAATTAAGGCATATAAACTTTAGGAAAGTCACGTTAGACTGATGAATGGACTTTCTAAGTTCAAATAATGCTGACCGTGTTCATGTTGATCTTGTCAAGTGCACGTCCTGTTCAGTGTGACCTGTATGCCTCACTCTGTCCAAACTTATTTCTACCCTATGATCTGCCTGGCCATGCTTACTATGATCTGCCTCCACTGCTCATAAATAAAGTGTTTCCCTGTACTGAGGTACACGTGGCAATAAATCAAACCAATCAATCCTGGGTACAGAATGGAATTTCTCATCCTATCAATGTCTGTTTTGGAAATCAGTGATCGCTGCCACTCCTCGTGTTTCAGCGTCACCATTTCTTCGTCTCTCACAGCTCTAAAGATTAAACACTCAGCTTATTCACTCTATCCTCATGTTACCATCACCCGTGTCTGTGGTAAGGAGATCATTCCTTACAAAGGAGATCATTTCTGTACAGAGTGCCCCAAATGCTCTCTCAGCAAGGCTCTACTACAGCAGGAAGTTGGCTTTACTTATGTACTCGAATCATCATAAAATGAAGGACAGCATACCATTGACTGCACTCATTACGTACACAGGGTTTGATTCGAAGCAGTCCACATAGACTTGTGAGTGGGAGATCATGCTTCTGAAATTTGTAAGAGCTCTTTGAAAAAGTGACCAAGGTTGATGAGACAGAGCAGTAGACGTAGTCTCTATGGATTTCAGTAAGGCCTTTCAATAAGGTTTCACATGGCAGGCTGCTCTGGAAGGTTACATCACGTGGAATGATGGGGGACATGGCCAATTGGATACACAGTTGACTTGATGGTAGGAAGCAGAGGGTTTTGTGGAAGAATGCTTTTCAGACTGGAGGCTGGGACCATTGCTCTTTGTTATCTATCATTTGGTTGAGAATGTACAAGGCATGATTAGCAAGTTTGCAGGTGACACTAAAATAAGTGGGAGCATGATCAATGAGGAATCTCATCAGAAATTGCAGCAGGACATTAATCAGGTGGAGAAGTGCGCCGAGAAATGGCAAATGGAATTTAATATAGATGTGTGACGTCTTGCATTTTGGAACCTCAAATCAAGGTAGGAGTTTCATGGTAAATGGGAGGGTCTTAAGGGGTGTAGTGGGCAGAGAGACCTTGGGGTTCAGGTACACGGTTCTCTGAGAGTGTAGTCACAGGTAGACAGGGCAGTGAAGAGGGTTTTTGGCACACAGGCCTCCAACAGGCAGGACATTGAGTATCGAAGTTGGGAATTTATGTTTCAGTTGCACAGGACTTTGGTAAGGTTGCACGTGAGGTATTGTGTTCAGTTTTTGTCACCTTGTTTTAGGGAGAATGTTATGAAATTATAAAGAGTGCAGAAGCAATTTACAAAGACATTGCCAGGACCCAATAGTCTGAGATATGGGGAGAGGTTGAACAAGTTAGGACCTTTTCTTTTGAGTGTAGGAGACTGAGGGGGGACCTTATAGAGCTGTAAAAGATCATAAGGGGTATGAATATGGTTAATGCTCTCAGTCGTTTTTCAAGGTGTACAGAATCGAGGATGAGAGGGGACCAGTTTAAGGTTAGAGGGGAAGGAATAAAAGGGAACCTGAGGGGGCACTTCTTTACACAGAGGGCTGGTACGCAGATGAGCTGCCAGCAGAATATTGTGAGGGGGGTGCATTAACAACATTTCAAAAGCATTTGGATAAATATGTGGATAGGAAAGGACTGGAAGGATATGGGCCAACTGCAGGGAATTGGGGTTAGCGTGGATGGACATTTACAAGGTGGATTCGAACCCCTCTGTTAATTAAAACCATACACCCAGAAAAGCTCACCTCACCTCGTAATCTCTTAAAATATGAGTTACACAGATCTCCCACATTCCACTATTTAAACAAAAATTGACAAGTTAGTTTCTTAACTTTAATAGTGGACACTACTAAACAACAACTATTCACCAGTACAAGCTGCTCTTTTCTTAACTACTTACTATCTGACTCCAGCTATGTAAAAATATGCTGTTCCAACAAACCACATATGAAACATTACAATCGCAAGACACTCTTCAGTCTCCATCTTCCTCGCTGTGTTCACTCTTCCAGCTGCTGATCTCCCTGGGTCATGTTATTTTTTACTCCAAGTAGGTTTTCCATGAACACATATCTTTGATAGAGAGTGTTTGAGATGGCCAGTTAGCACTCCTGATCTACAGCACTTACTCTGTTGTTGGATGGCAGTGGCTCTCCCTCTAGTGTTCACAATGCTGGGTTTATATACTCCCCATAATACAATATTTCTCATAAATTGATTGCTTTCCAGATGTGCAAACAATAATATTCAATTCCCGATGGCTTCTGGTATCCTGAACGTTATTTAAACTCTTTGGTTGCATTTCAATTGCTGTCAAAACAGCAACCAAAACCCAGGTATCCATTTCCCAGCTAATGGTGACATGTGGAACAGCCTGACCTTTAGCTGGCATCTGTGGCTGTACCTTCTATTCAGCAAAACACGTTTTGTCTTAAAGTGACCAGGCATGCTTTCGGCTTCATTACACCTTCCCCATTCAGAAAAGAAAATGAACTATCAGAATGAAAAGTTGGCATCATTCCTTTTCCTCTAATTCTTAATCTCATTATTACGAAATACAAAAGTATTAATCTCAGTTATGCCATTCATATTAATTATGCACACCTATGTAACACTGGAATAAGTCAAATCTTATCTGACCTTTTTCCTTTCAATCCGAGATAACACATCTGCTATCACACTTTAAGACCAACAGAATGTACATTTTGTAAGTTTCAAGTCGGTAATATAAGACTCCAATGAAATAATCTCATCTTCTGGTCTTTAAGTATTCCAAAAAATACGAGCGGGTTGTCATTGTCCACAACCATCTCCGACAATTTGTTTTTCATATAAACATTAAAATATTGACAGGCCAGTACGAGGCCTTTTCAATAATGGAGATTTAGTATTTTTTTCTGGTGGATATTGAGTTTGTTCGACAAGTAGCCAATTGGCCATTCAATTCCATCATCATCTTTGTGAATCAATACATCTCAGAGCCCGAGCATCAAACACAACTTTCAAAGCAGTTCAAAATATTTGGTGTCGCTAAACCTGATGCGGTGATTAATCCTGCTTTAAAATTCTCAAATGCTGCTGGCATTGTTCTGTCCACCACAATTCTGTGTTCTTCCTTAGTAAATCCATCAGTGGTGCCAATACGCTCCTGAAGTTTGCCAAAAACTTCCGATAGAATCCACTCAGTTCCAAAAATTGAAGCACCTCTTTCTTCGAGGATGGTCATGGAACTTCCTCAAAGTCCTTCGTCTTTGTGTTCATGGGGTCAACCTTCCATGACCAATGTAATGTCTCAAGAACTTCACCTCTGCCTTCGTGAATTCTGTTTTCTTTAAGTTTTTTTTTAACCAAGTTTGCTTCTGGTAATCGTTCAACATGCTCTGCAACTGTAACATGTGAGCTTTCAATCACTTGCTAAAGATCACTACATCATACAGATAAGCTGCACAATTTGTTCATCTGGCCACAACTCTGTTCCTGAGTCTTAAATGTGGCGGGAGCATTATTCCTTCACATGACACACTTGATAACGTTTTTGTCAGCTCTGGTATCTTTACCAGATAGTTTAACTGACTCAACATTTTTTTTTTTAATTTGAAAGGGACCACGAAATCTGGCTTTGAAGGGATTTCCTACCACTGCTGGCAATACTAAAACGTCACCCCACGGGAAATCGTCAAAGTTTCAGATTTTTTTTCTGCCACCTGCTTCATTCCATGCTGTGCCCTCTTCAGGTGCTGTTTAGCTAACTCACCTACTCCATCTAATCTCTCCCTCACTTCGCGTACATAATCCAACTGCGAGATCTCCGAAGTCGGTCTTGTCTATTCATATTTAATTAGCTTCAAAGGACCTCTCACTTCATGTACGAATATTAACTCAAAGGAAGCAAACTGAATAGATTTATTTGGGACATCTCTAATGGGAAACAATTTATTGGGACACCTTTAACCCAATCATTCAGGCAATCCTGACAGTACGCAGTTAACATGGTCTTCAGTGTCTGATGTTAATTTCCCAAGGTTCCCTGAGATTCAGGATGGGCAGCACCTGATTTGAAGTGCTGTATATCTAAACTATCCATGACTTCCTAAACAGCTGAGCAGTAAAATGAGAACCTTGGTCTGAATAAATCGCTCTGTGCAGTCCCCAGTGAGTAAAGAAAGCGACCAATTCCGCCACCTCCCTTTTCACCTTAATACTCCGTAATGGAATTGCCTCTGTAAATCTGGTAGATACATCCATTATGGTCAGCAAATATTGCTTTCCGCTTTTAATTTAGAAAGGGAAGCTACACAATTAATCATAAACCACGTGAAAGGTTCTTCGAATGCAGGAATTGCCCACAAAGGTGCTGGGTTTTTTTTAACTGCCTGTGACTTACCTACCATTTGGCAAGTAACAAAAATTAACCACGTCCTTGTGCATTCTAGAAATTTTTCTGTACCTTAGTCTGAGTCTTCTGTACACCTAGGTGACCACCTATTGTTAGGCCATGTGCTACCCATAACACTGTATGCGACTGGTAACACAATCTGGTGCACTTCCGCCCATTTCCCTTCTGCACTAACCTACTGTGGTCTCCATTTTAATTTTAGGATTCTATCTTTAAATTAATAATGTTCGATATGTGTGTGTGTGTGTGCGCACGTGTGTGTGTGTGTGTGTGTGTATCTCTGTTCTAAGTCTATAAGCCTTTCAGGACTAAACACCACTGCCTGACCCTCTGCCTGGTCAGGTTTTTATTCCTGCACCGTGACATCTAACAGGGTATCAGTTAACTGCACATCAACTCCTTTGTCTTTTTCTTTCGTTTTTCCCTTCCTACTGTAACTTATGACAATGGGATCTTGTTACTGCACAATCTGGAAAAATTCCTGGGTATTTTTCTTTTAACTCCCTAGTTCCCTAATTTTCCTTTGCCTTCTCCACCACAAGGGGTGTTTCTCCCCCCTTGAATCCTGTTAAATCGTTCCCAAGAACAAACTATATTCCTGGAACTGACACTCTGTCACTCACTCTCACTGTTACTTCCCCAGTATTGATTTGGCAGTCCAACCTGATGTTACACAAGGGAATGCTTAATTTCGGTCCCCATTCCATAAATTATCACGCTTTTGAGTAACATGTCAAAAGAGAGAAAATACTTCCATCTCTTACTATTAGAGGCCGAGAGAAAGTGAGGGCTGCAGATGTTGGAGATCAGAGTTGAAAAATGTGGAGCTGATAAAGCACAGCAGGTCAGCAGCGTCCGGGAGGCAGGAGAGTTGACCTTTCAGGCACAAGTCCTTCATCAGGAAAGTGGGGGGCAAGGGAGGGGGGAAGGGGGCTTTAGAAATAAATAGGAGGATAGGTGTGGAACTGGGTGGAAGTTAGCTTAGAAGGTGATAGGTAGATGCAGGTGGAGTCTGATGGTGATAGGTCGGACAGGAGGGTGAAGTGGATAGGTGGTAGGACAGTTGGAACCCTCAAACTATACAGAATCGACGTTGAATTCACCAAAATCCAAATCTCCCCTCCCCAACCTCATCCCAGATCCAACCATTCAAATTAGCACCGCCCTCTTGAACTTTCTTAATTGTCCATCTTCCTTCCCCACCTATCCAGTCGCCCCCCTCTCCGACATATTACTATCACTTCCACCTACATCTTCCTATCGCCCTCCCAGTGACCCTCGCACCAGTCCAGCTCATACCCTCTTATTTATCTTTCAGCCCCCTTGTCCCCCCGCCACATTCCTGACAATGGGTTTATGCCTGATATGTCGATTGTCCTGCTCTTCGAAAGCTGCCTGACCTGTTGTGCTTTTCTGGCGCCCCACCTCTCAGCTATTAGATACTGAACAGATTCCGTATCTTGCAAAATTATAATTTCTTGTCCACCCCCCTGCCCCCACTCCGAGTGAACTTTATCTACAGAGGAGAATTCTTTATAGAGATCAGGCACTGACTCCATACCAGCCCCCCGGACTAGGCTGCGCACTCTCCTGCAGCTCCGTGGCTCCACTTGGGGTCTCCCTTACCAGTTTCACTAATGCGAAAGGCTTAGCCTCTTTTACCACATCTTTTCCCAAAGTGCCTTCATTCAAACCCAGCACTGTGTGTCCCAGCTTACCGCAGTGAAAGCTTCCTTTCCCAGTGCCCTTCTAAAACCATCGGTACTGTAATTTTATGTGTCCCTCTCCCTTATTGTGAGAACACCTGAGGCTTTCACCACCTTTCACCTGCCTTGGACTTCTTTTTTCACCTGTGGTAAAGTATTGCCAGTGTGCTTTACTCTATGCTTTGCAATGTAAGATTTCGCCTTTTCCCAATTTCTATCCCTCACAGGATGAAACTCCTCCCAGAAGTTAAATTTTATTTCATGCTCCAATGCATATTTACCTGCCAAATCTGCCGCGCTTCTCACTTCTTGCACTTTCTATTCATTCACATGAATCCTTACCATCTCTGGAAGTGAGCTTTTCAATACCTCCAGCAGAATGATCTCCCTTCGAGCCTCACAGGTCTTATCCATATTTAAGGTCTGCATCCATCTGTCTAAATTACTTTGTTTAATTCTTTCAAACTGATCTGGTTCCATCGCTATGTTTCTGAACTTCCGTCTATATGTTTCTAGTGCCAATTCATGAGGACTCAAAACAGCGTGTTTGAAATCTGCATAATCTCTTGATCCCTCATCTGACAGCATTGCACATGATTCACCAGCTGTGCCCACCAGCTTAGTCTGAACTAACATTACCCACAAGTTCCCTAGACATACCATCTGCCGAGTCAATTTTTCGAATGAAATAAAAAAGGTTTTGACATTTTTCTCACCGAAATATGGCAATATATTAACATAGTTGTACACATCCCTACATTCTCCCTTTACCTTCATTCTGTAAATTTAAATTTCTTATCTAATTTCAAACTTCCGAATTTCAGATTCTTTCTCTTTCTTTTTCCTCTCTTTCTCTTTCTCTTTTTTCGCTCTCTCTTTCTGTCTCTTTCATTATCTTCTAAGTCCAGTTGCCACATTTGCAATTTAAGATTTTTCTCACTCGACTGCAGCTGCCTGTTTCTCAAGCACCAAAGTGCTTGACCAATTTCTGTTTTCCTTTTGTCTCTGGTTAAACCCAAATCTAATCTATTTGTGAATTTTAAAAGTATCCCCTTCCTCTATCTTTTTCAACTTTCTTTGCAAACTTGGGAATTATCTTCAAACCCCAGAACTCTTTAGCAATGTTAAAAGCCATTTCTTATAATTTAACCCACCACAAGGAATCAAAAATAAATGAATTTTCTCACCTGTTTTATTTGAATATCTAAGTCACTAACTGCCAAGTGATGGAATCTGCTGGGAACTTTCCTACCACAAATCTGGTAAACTCTGTCCTAATCCCATACGCCAAGCCCTCATGCTGTTATGATGTCGATGTCGAACTCCTCTGTTAATTAAAACCACACACCCAGAAAAGCTCACCTCGCCTCGTAACCTGTTAAATGATGAGTGACAGAGAAGTCCCAAATTCAACTATTAATAGAAAAATAACAATTTATAAGTATGTAAGTTAGCTCGCTGAGCTTGAAGGTTTGTTTTCAGATGTTTCGTTATCATGACGAGGTAACATCATCGCTTCGAGTCTCCGATGACACACTGGTGGTATGTCCCGCCTCTCTAGCTATAGGTTTTGGTTTCTTAAGTTGAATGATGTCATTTCCAGTTCTTTTTTTCAAGGGAAAGTAGATAGTGTCGAAATTGATGTGTTTATCAATGTACTTCTGGTTAGAGCGCCATGCCTCTACGAACTTTTGTGCGTCTTTGTTTTGCCTTTCCTACAATGTGTGTAGTCCCAGTCAAAGTGGTATCATTCTTTGTCTGTATGCATGGGAACTAGTAATAGTGGGTCATGTCTTTTGGTGGCCAGTTGGTGTTCATGTATGCTGGTAGCACGACAAGAGGACAGTTTGAAATGGTGGAAAAAATGATTTTATATACACTGTTTAATCAGTGTGTGTTCAGATAAGGAAGATTGTTCATATGTGTACAACACATTCTGAATGAACAATGGAGACACAGTTAACGAGAAATGGTGCACATGATGTAGAACATTTATAAACCATTAAAGCATTATTTGATCCTCATCTGAAATGATATGTTCCCCTTCTCTCAACGTTCCCCCTTTTCTGGGATTCCTTACACTTGTCTCCCATTCTTACCAGGCTGTGTGCTATAAATCTTGCTTATGTTGTCCCAACTTATTTCAGTTAATCCCCTTTCTACCAGAAATTCAATATATTGGCCTGATGGGTCTTTCCAAAGCTACTGTCTGTCATATTATTGGAGATAAAAAGTCTGGCATTAGACTCAGCATTTGAACATATGTAAATGCACTGTACAAAGTACCACATCACACAGGAATTGCCAAAACATTGAGGGATGTACATCTACTTCTTTCAATAATCTAGTTTTCTCATTTTACTTACCTTCACATCTACATCCTGTCTCTTGTTCTCTCTTTCTATCAAGTTAAGAAATCCACCAATTATTCTTCGTGTCCCATCTCTCAAAACTCCTTCTTTCCATTTATACCTATTGCTCTTTTCTTGATGTAATGTGATTATAATTGAGCAATATAACTCCAAAGACATTCTTGAGGAGCTGGCCAGAGTTAATTGGAACGGAAGCTGACAGGGAAGACCATGGAGCAGCAATGGCAGGAGTTTCTGGGAATCATTCGGAACATAATGAAATTCATCCGAAAGAAGATGAAATATACTCATGCGAGGACAAGACAGCCATCAATGATAAGGCAAGTAAGGGATAGCATCAAACCAAAAGAGAAAACATACAATGTGGTGAAGATTGGTGAATTGGCCATGCTAAATTGCCCGTAGTGTTAGGTAACGGGTAAATGTAGGGGAATGGGTGGGTTTCGCTTCGGCGGGTCGGTGTGGACTTGTTGGGCCGAAGGGCCTGTTTCTACACTGTAATGTAATCTAATTTTTGGGAATCCAGAGAATTCATTGGCTCTGGAATGACATAAGGCTGGCTTCACTGACACTACAGAGCTCTTACTCATGGTCAGGCAGAGAAACAGAAGGAAACACATTCACTTTAACACCGAAGATGGCATTAATGAAGGAAAAAGATTCAGATGAAAAAAGCAATTGAATTAAAATCAGTTAAATGCTTTTGTGGAATGTGTCAGATTGAAAGCATGACCCGGGGAGAGACCCTTCACAGAATGAGAATTTTAGAAAATGGAAGTATTCCTACATCAGAAATCAGATTTGGTCACTGAGTACATGGCTGATGGCGAATGGGTCTCGATGTGAACTGGGGAACAGACAGAATTGCATTGCACATATTGCAGCTCAAAACTGCGTTTTCATAAAGTGCTGTAGAACACAGCAGCAGGAGAAGCAGAACAGCATTCAACCACAGTCAGTAAGTTTTTTGCCCAGGATAATCCTTCATTACGATCAACACGATCTATGGCTCAGTGACAAGTGCTAGGTGAATGTGTCAAGGTCAGAACCACGTGAACCTAAATCAGATGCTAACCCATGAAAGCAACCGCACTTGACAAACAGATCTGATTGAAGCTCTGCAGTCCTGCTACATTTAGTCACAAATGGTGATGGACGATTAAACAAACGACGCAGGAAAGGGCTGCACAAACATTCCCACCCTAAATAACGGAAAAAGCCCTGCGCCCTCAGTGTAAAAGACAAAGATGTAGTATCTGCAATATCCTCAGCCAGAACTGTTGAGTGGATGATCTACCTCACCCTCACCATGATGCCCACAGAATCACAGATGCCAGTCTTCAACCAATTCGATTCACTGCACGTGACATGGAGAAACAGCTGAACACAGTAGATACGACAAAGGCAATGGGCCCTGACGCCATTCCTGTAATAAGACTGAAAACTTGTACTGCACAATAAGCTGTATCCCTGGGGAAGCTGTTTCATTCCAGCTCCAACTCTGACATCTCCCTGGTAATGTGGAAAATTACTCAACTATGTCCACTCCCTTAAGAGAAAAATAATTACAATCTGATCAATTACCACGCCCGATGTCCCATCACAATGCTCAAATTGTTGGGAGTTCTTTTTAACAGAGCTGTCAAGCGGCACAGGAATAACCTGCTCAGTGTGGTTTCTGATAGGTCCCCATGTGCAGATGGTGCTATTGTGGAAATGTCATTGGATTACTAATCCAGACAATGATAATTCTCTGGCAGCTGGTGGAAGTTAAAACCAATTAATAAAGTATTGAGACATAAAATCTGGTGTCAGTAATAGTTACCCTGAAGCCAATGTCGATTGTAAACATCAGTTTACATCCCCAATGTACTTTCAGGAAGTAAATCTCCCGTGCTTTCCAGGTCTGGCATAAAAGTGACTCCAGACGCACAAACATGTGATAAACTCTTCAACGGTCTCTGAAATGGTTCCAAAATTATCACCCCTGCTTGTAATCTGTCTCACCCTGTCTGAGTTTTATATATGTCACTGAGGTATCCACTCATTTTGCTAAAGCACATGGAATATAGGTTCAGCCGACCCAAACTCTGCTCCCACAACAAGCCTGCCATCTCAGCGATCAATCTGGTCATCCTTTACTGCTCTCCCGCAATGTCAGCATTGTCATTTATTAGGTAAGGAGACCAAAACTGCCCACAATACTGCACAATGTTCGAGATGGGGTCTCATCAAGTGCCTTTACAGCTGCAGTAAAACACCCTGACACCTGGACACAAATCCCCCTGCAATGAAGGTCCAACACACCATTTAATTTCCTAACTGCTTTCTGTTCCTCGATAAAATATATTTTCAGTGACTAGTGTACAGGAAGATCCAGATCCTTTTCAATGTTACAGCTACCCAACTGGTGTGTCTACATACACTGGTAAGTGTCCCAATGCCATTCCCAGTATTTCTTCTGGCTTCAGAACTAACTGCCCTGAATAGACTGCCGAGGTCGGTGAAGAATGAAACAAAAAGAATCATAAGTCCTTTTATAGAGTAATATTTTCCAACCTTTTCAACTGGTAGGCTACCGTTCTCTTTTTCGCATCAAAGGGTGCAATGTCACATCCATCCACATTGCTCTTCATTGCCCCGTATTTGCAGACACTCCACTTGCCTCAATCACCTTTTACATCCTCCTCCCCCACTCATAATCCGATATCGATTAGTACCATCAGCAGGCTTGGAAATATTGCATTTGATTCCCTCTAACAAAAGCTTGGTGTGTATTTGAAATAGCTACAGCCCAAACACTGAATCCTGCTATACCACCGAGTCCTCTTTTGTAAAAAAAAATCGATTTATTCCTACTCACTGTTTCATGTTAGCTCTCCCGTTCTAAAACCATGCCCTTCTGTTAGCCCCAGTCCCATTGGATTCGAATTTGCATAGTAGGCTTGGGGCTTTATCAAACATCTTTCTGAAAATCCAATCGTATTGCATTGGTTGCTTCTCCATTGTTTTGCTGAAAGTCAGTCTCTCAAATATGATTCCCCTTTGATAAATCTCTGTTGCTTTTGTCTCAGTCTCATTACTTTCAGTTAAAGTACTTTCTCCATAATGTTTATTTGCTAATTGTTTTCTACTCCCTTTTTCTCTCTCACCAGATGAAGCTTTCCTTGTATTGTTGGGAAGATTGTTTTTTTGTTTTGTTTTCTTCTGTGAAGACATAACTGAAATATTTCCTGCATAGTTCTGCCATTTCCCTCTTCTCCATTCTCCATTCTCTGATTTCAAGCTGTAAAGAAGCTGCACGTTGTTTTCCCTGAATTTTGCCATTGAAGTACTTTTTGAAGCTGTTACAAGTTCCCTCTTATTACCCTATAGAGTGTTCTGAAACGCATCAATTCCTGTCGTAAGCTTCTCAATGATTGACCTTGCACAACCATGCACTCATCGGAAATACAGCACGGTCTACATTAGTCCCACTTTTCTACACAAATATAATGACACTTCAAGAGGTCATCCAAATACTTTGTTACAGATGTGAGGTTACCCGTGACAACTCCCTCTTCGGTAGTGCATTCCAGACCTAACAACCCTCTGGGTGAAAAATGATCCTCAAGTCCCCTCTAAATCTCAAAGGCTTCACTTTAAAAGTGTGCTCCCCCTTGTTCTTTTCCCTCTGACTAAAAGGAACAGCCTGTCCATATCCCTCATAATCTTTTCCTTTTGAATCACGTCTCCCTCAGCCTTCTCTGCTCCAGTGTAAACAACCCGAGCTTACACAGCCTCTCTCCATAGCTGATATGCTCCATCCCAGGGAAAATTCTGCTGAATATCCTCTGCAACCTCCTCCAGTACAATCACATCCTCCCTGTAATGTGGTTCCCAGAACTACACCAAGTATTCCATCTTGGCCTAATCGAAGTTCTGCATAGCTCTTATAATCTGTGCCTCGATGAATAAAGGCTATGCTTACGCTCCCATTTGCTTTCTCAACTTGTGTATTAACCTAAAAATGTGTTGCTGGAACAGCGCAGCAGGTCAGACAGCATCCAGGGAACAGGAGAATCGACGTATCGGGCATAAGCCCTTCTTCAGGAATGAGGAAAGTGTGTCCAGCAGGCTAAGATAAAAGGTAGGGAGGAGGGACTTGGGGGAGGGGCGTTGGAAATGTGATAGGTGGAAAGAGGTCAAGGTGAGGGTGATAGGTCAGAGTGAGGTGGGGGCGGAGAGGTCAGGAAGAAGATTGCAGGTTAGGAAGGTGGTGCTGAGTTTGAGGGATTTGACTGAGACATGGTGGGGTGAGGTGTAATGAGGAAACTGGTGAAATCCGAGTTCATCCCTTGTGGTTGGAGGATTCCTAGGCGGAAGATGAGGCGCTCTTCCTCCAACCGTCGTGTTGTTGTGGTCTGGCGATGGAGGAGTCCAAAGACCTGCATATCCTTGGTGGAGTGGGAGGGGGAGTTGAAGTGTTGAGCCACAGGGTGGTTGGGTTGGTTGGTCCGGGTGTCCCTGAGGTGTTCGCTGAAACGCTCCGCAAGAAGGCGGCCTGTCTCCCCAATATAGAGGAGGCCACATTGGGTGCAGCGGTTTCAATAGATGATGTGTGTGGAGGTGCAGGTGAATTTGTGGCGGATATGGAAGTTTCCTAAGGGGCCTTGGAGGGAAGTGAGGGGGGAGGTGTGATTTTCGCTTCCCCGGTCCGGAAACGCCTTATCTTCACCATGGACATCCAGTCCCTGTACACCTCCATCCTCCATCACGATGGACTCAAAGCCCTCCGCTTCTTCCTTTCCCGCCGTACCAACCAGTACCCTTCCACTGACACCCTCCTTCGACTGACTGAACTGGTCCTCACCCTGAACAACTTCTCCTTTCAATCCTCCCACTTCCTCCAAACGAAAGGAGTAGCCATGGGCACCCGCATGGGCCCCAGCTATGCCTGCCTCTTCGTAGGATATGTGGAACAGTCCATCTTCCGCAACTGCACTGGCCCCACCCCCACCTTTTCCTCCGCTACATCGATGACTGTATCGGCGCCGCCTCGTGCTCCCACGAGGAGGTTGAACAGTTCATCCTCTTCACGAACACCTTCCACCCCGACCTCAAATTCACCTGAGGAGAAAGTGGGGTCTGCAGATGCTGGAGATCAGAGCTGGAAATGTGTTGCTGGAAAAGCGCAGCAGGTCAGGCAGCATCCAGGGAACAGGAGAATCGACGTTTCGGGCATAAGCCTGAAGAAGGGTCATTCCTGAAGAAGGGCTTATGCCCGAAACATCGATTCTCCTGTTCCCTGGATGCTGCCTGACCTGCTGCGCTTTTCCAGCAACACATTTCCAGCTCAAATTCACCTGGACAGTCTCAGATTCCTCCCACCCCTTCCTCGACCTTTCTATTTCTATCTTGGGCGACCGAATCAACACGGACATCTACAACAAACTGACCGACTCCCACAGCTACCTGGACTACACCTCCTCCCACCCTGCCCCCTGTAAAAACGCCATCCCATTCTCCCAATTCCTTCGTCTCCGCCGCATCTGCTCCCAGGAGGACCAGTTCCAAAAACGTACAACCCAGATGTCCTCCTTCTTCAAGGACCGCAATTTCCCCCCCGACGTGGTCGACGATGCCCTCCATCGCATCTCTTCCACTTCCCGCTCCTCCGCCCTTGAGCCCCGCCCCCCAACCGCCACCAGGACAGAACCCCACTGGTCCTCACCTACCACCCCACCATCCTCCATGTACAGCGTATCATCCGCCGTCATTTCCACTTCATCCAAACGGACCCCACCACCAAGGATATATTTCCCTCCCCTCCCCAATCAGCGTTCCGTAAAGACCACTCCCTCCGTGACTCCCTCGTCAGGTCCACAGCCCCCACCAACCCAACCTCCACTTCCCCTGCAACCCCAGGAGGTGCAAGACTTGCGCCCACACCTCCCCCCTCACTTCCCTCCAAGGCCCCAAAGGAAACTTCCATATCCGCCACAAATTCACCTGCACGTCCACACACATCATCTATTGCATCCGCTGCACCCGATGTGGCCTCCTCTATATTGGGGAGACAGGCCGCCAACTTGCGGAGCTTTTTTTGCGAACACCTCTGGGACACCCGGAACAACCTACCCAACCACCCTGTGGCTCAACACTTCAACTCCCCCTCCCACTCCACCAAGGATATGCAGATCTTTGGACTCCTCCATCGCCAGACCACAACAACACGACGGTTGGAGGAAGAGCACCTCATCTTCCGCCTAGGAACCCTCCAACCACAAGGGATGAACTCGGATTTCACCAATTTCCTCACTGCCCCTCCCCACACCTCGTCTCAGTCAAATCCCTCAAACTCAGCACCGCCTTCCTTACCTGCAATCTTCTTCCTGACCTCTCCGCCCCCATCCCACTCTGACTTATCACCCTCACCTTGACCTCTTTCCACCTATCACATTTCCAACGCCCCTTCCCCAAGTCCCTCCTTCCTACCTTTTATCTTAGGCTGCTGGACACACTTTCCTCATTCCTGAAGAAGGGCTTTTGCCCGAAACGTCGAATCTCCTGTTCCCTGGATGCTGTCTGACCTGCTGCGGTGTTCCAGCAACACATTTTCAGCTCTGATCTCCAGCCTCTGCAGACCTCACTTTCTCCTCTATCAATATAATGTCTCATTACATAGAATGAGCAAATCTCCCTGCTAAAATGTTCGTTGCTTTACAGTTTAGGTTAGACCAATCCATTCTGCACAGGTCATTTGTATTCTAAAATAGATTCCTATCCCAAAAAATCTAAATCCCTCAACAACACAAGAGCTCGTCAGCCGTTGATTTTTATCCTTTAACCCTTTGTTCATTCCCAGCTGAGTTTGGCATGGGGAGTAAATCAGAAAGTATTGTTTTAAAGTTTTTTTTTAATATTCTACCTCACCTCTTGAGTTCACTCTGTACTGCTTTAATATTTCCCTAAAATGTGTCATTCCTGTCAATATCTACAATAATTTTTGGCTACTCAATCTCTCCTTTAACAACTTGCTTGAAATGTTTCGAGACGTTCTTAATCCTTGCACAGGGAAAGCAACAAACCCTCCTCAATTAACGGTCACTGCCCCAGAATCTCCTGTTGATGCCCCTGATAGAAAAGACCACTGATTCAACAATTCCACAAAATCTTCTCAAACGCTGCTAAACATAAGGATAATTCCAAGTGTCCAATAATTGATAGCTCTTCCATTTATCGCAGAAAAACAACCCTCTTCTGTTGTTCTAAAAGTTGAAAATCATTTTGATAGAGGAATAGCCACCAGAGAATTTTGAACTACTTTCTTACCTTTCCGTACAGCCACACATCTATATGACTGATTTGCTGGATAACACTTTTTTTCGAAATCTTCCAGCCATCCTCTCTGTCCCTTATGTGTGACCTTAATAATATTATGGCGGAAGCAGTTCTGTTTAAATGACACCTTATATTAACTTTCATTACCTACAGACAGTAACGTTAAAATTGAAAAATATATGCATATGTGTATCAAACATAGAAAAATTATACAAAATCAACCATTTAGCTAATTAAATGAATAAAAATATTCCTTTTCAATAAACTCCGAGAAGAAAATAATCTTCTCCGGAGCTGAAAGTGTGTACGACCTTTCGAAAGGAGGGCATAACTCCTTTTTTTTAAAAAAAAGATTAATTTTACAAAACTAAGAAAACGTTCACGGTGTAATAAAATAAACCATTTAAAACATAAATTGACTATTTCCTTTTTTTGTAAAACAACCTTTAAAAAGTTATTTTAAAAATATTTGTTTGAAAGAAAATCGTGAGTTTGTTTTGCGTTTTTGATTGGTTTTGAATATAAATAAAACAAAATAGAAAAAAAAGTTAAATTAATAAACTATAATATCAACTGCAAAAAGGACTACATTAAATATTTAACTGCCTGCAATCCCAGGAGCAGCTGTAAGATCCATGCTGCTCCAAGAAGATTTTTTGAAACTGTTTTTACAATATGAAGAAAACTGTGCGTATGTTTTAATCAAGTGGTTCCAACTCAAGGTGAACTTGCCGATATGATTTCAACTTCTGCTGTGAGTCTATATGTAGAATTTGTTTGAATCGCATCACTCCAGCTCTTACAAACAAAAGTATGAATTTGTGCCTGTCGTAGACGGAAAGTTTCTTTAGTTCTGCCTATTACAGGGAACGATACAATGAAAATTATCCAGGACCACGGAGAACACAAATGTTGCAGTGAAACCCAACAAAACCTAATTCAATACTAATTGCGTACAAGCTTAATTCATAAAACATACAGAGGCGCATAGTATAAAAGGAGAATTCAGCTCCATGTCCAAAATAAAAATCGTGGCTCCCTTGAAAAATAAAACCTAAGTGCATCATGCTGCAAATTCAACAAAATAGCAAAAGCAAGAGAATGGAATTCTCAATGCTTTCCCTGTGAACAACATCTGAAGAACTGGGTTAAATCATGAAGTTATTAACTTCATAAACGATGATGATGACAATGGGAGGGATGGAATTTGGGGGAAATGATAAATAATGTTGTGGATGACACAAAGATGAGCTGGTGGTTCACAGTGAGGAGGAACGTGTGATGGTACAGGTGGGAATAAACCGATTGTTCAAGTGAACCAATCAATCGCTGATGAAATTTAACCCTGATAAATGTGATACCTTTCTGAAGTAACAAACAAGAGTGTACTCAAACTGAAGAAAGGCCAGATTTACTTGATTTCATTATTAAGCAAAGAAGGTTGAGAAGTGCTCCTGACGGAGGTGTTTAACAGCATGAGGGGTCTAGACAGAGTGAACAGAGAGCAGCTCTTCCCCTTACCCGAAGGCTCAATAATAAGGAGACAGACTTTTAAAGTGAAAGTGGCCTCACCATTAATCTGTAAAGTGTCGAAAAACTTTCCTATTTATAAATGCATTTGGTTTTAAAATATTTCAAGATTTATATTGACTCCTGAAAAATATGATGTTGAAGCAGAGGTTTTGTTTTGTGATCCAGGTTCCCTCTTCCTTGTGCCTCAGGTTTGCAATCGATTCATTAAAATAATAGTGTTTTTCCAGTCAACTCGCCATTGTGCTCAAACACAGGTACATTTTCCCAACTATGATCCACAAATCAATATTTGACCGTTCCCTTGACGTTCCTAAACCTTTTTAAAGACTTATATCCGCTTCACATTTTCTTCTTCTAACCTTTTCAATGTTTGTATTCTCCTACAATACATTCAAAACACTTTCCATAATATATAGATTGTGGACACTTTCGAACAGAATTGATAATGTAATATTTTTACTCAATATTGAAACTATAAAGTTGCAACAATGCTGACGTGTTTTGTTGTCCCATCACCCAGTTCCAGCCTGCAGTTGCACCAAATAGTCATTACATCTCAAAAGAATTGCCAAGTCTTTACTTCTGATCTAAATTGTCATTTGTCCCTTTATTACGAAATGGGCATGTTAATTACGGACTGTCTGTCTGACTGCAACATTTTGATGAGGTTTACTCCAGGCAATAAACATCAGGTGGTAAGAACAGGGATAGGCAATCTACGACAGGCCTGCTGTCGTAATCAACATGGCCCACTGCAGTATTTTCTCCACACTGACGTCATGTTCCTTACACACAGAGCAACCTGCATCTCCCTCAACCAATCCCCTCGACCCCTGTTACTCCAGCCACCAACGGTGAATAAAATTCAAAGAATTGTAGATGGACCGAACAAGAAACTAGAAATTAGGAGTGGTGGTCGGAAATTCAATTGTGCAATTATCCACATTAAACACCGTCTGCCAGATATAGCAATACGCCCCGTTTTCTAAGCCTAACAGTATTCATCTGTAAACTTTTTAGCTCCTCATTACAACCTGTTTGAAAACCTAGTTAAATACCATCTGAGAATTTAGTTGCTGAACTCTGTCTCTCCTTCCATGTCATTTGGGCAGATTGCAAATAATTGAGGTTTGAGAACTGAATCCTCACTAGTTTCTGTTCGCCAGAGAAAGACCAATTATCCCAATGCTCTGCTTTCTGTGAGTTAGCCAATCCTCCATCCAATTCAATCCTCTACACTTAATCCCTCCGATCTAACCTGCTGGATCAGTCCTTTACACAGCACCTTATGAAATGCCTTCTGAAGTTCAGATGTACAGCATTTGCTGCATTCCCATTAATCAGTTTGTTGGTTACATTCTCAAAGAACCCCAGCAGGTATGTCAAGCACAACCTGCCCACCATGACAACGTGCTGACATGGTGAATTCATATTTGTTTTTCCAAGTGTGCAGTTATGTCCTACTTTATGGTTGACTGAAGAAATTTCCCCACTACAGAGGTTAAACTCACTGTTCTATAATTTGTGAAATTTTGCCTATCTGCACGTTATTAAATTCCAATAATTCATACTGTTCCAGAATCCAAGGATTTTTTGAATATCCTAACTAACACATCCACTATCTCTGCTGTTACCTCCTTAAATATGGTAGACTGCAGGCCGAGGATCTGACCTGCGTATAATCCCATCAATGTATTTAATATCTTCTTCCTCGTCATCGTACTTCCATCATGATCCTTTGCTGTTTTAAATTTTGGGAATAAATTATCTTGCACTGTGAAAACAGGAAGTGTTGGTTTTACCTCTGCCTTTTCTGAGTTTCCCATTATTACCTCACCATTATCATCCTCTCAAAGTCCAACATTTACTTTCAGCATTCTGTTACTTTTTTTTCAACTCGGAGAAGTTATCTTTATTATTTCTTACGTTTTCTACTCTTTTTCCTTCGAAGCTATTTTGATTTTGATTTTAGGAGCCGTTTGCTGACAAGTAAAGTATTTTTCTTTAATTCATTAAAAGATGAGTGTATCGCTGATTCGACAGCACTCATTGTCTGTCCCTAATTGCCCAGAGGGCAGTTAAGCGCCAACCAAATTTGTATGTGTTGGAAATAACATGCAGGTCAGAACAGGTAAGGATGGTGGTTTCCGGTCCTAAAGGACATTCATGAAACATATGGGTGTTTCCAACAATGAGCAATGGATTCATTATCATCAATAGACTCTTAATTCCAGGTTCATATTGGATTTAAATTCCACCATCTGCCGTGGCGGCATTTGAAGCCATGTCCCCAGAACATTATCTGGATTAGCAGTCAGCGATAATACCAACAGGCAAGAACCTTCATGGACTGCTTTTCACCTTTTTACAATTCCTCTTCCACTCAGTATTACACTTTATTTGAAGGGTTTTGACTATCTCCCTAAGTAGTTGCCAAAGTTCTTCAAATGTCTTGCACTTTAATCTTTTTGACATGTCCACTCAGGCCAAGCCCTTCCTCAGGCCAGTGAAACTATTATTGTTCAAGACTAAACCTCTCCGATGTGATTCTGTCTTCACTGTTACAGTCTGAATGTGAAACTCCAACATGTTGTGCTCACTCTTTCTAAGATGATTCTGTACACAATATGATTTATCACTCCTTCCTCATTATGTAATACCAAAGCCGTTCTCAGGTTGATTCCATTACATGTTAATCAAAGAAATAATCCATCAAATATTCGACGAATCGTTCTTTGAGGCTCCCCTTGCCAAATTGATTAATCCAGTCAATTTGCATGCTCACATTCCCATAATCACTCTTGTGCTCTTGTCTCAAGCCATCATTATTTCCTGGTTCATGCTATTCCCTACTTTGAAAGTAATTTGTCGGGGTGGGTTGGGGGTAGTTTGTGGGCTGGAAATGCTCCTACCAATAGGTTTCTTTCAATGTGTTTTATTTCAAACCAGACTGATTCATCAGTTTCGTCCCACGTGCTAATAATATTTCTTAATACAGCCTTGACATAATCCTTAACGAATACAGGCACTCCACCTGCTGTTCCTTCTTGTCTGAATACTGAGCACCCTGGACATTTAACACCCAAGTCCTGACCTTCATGTAACCACATTTCAGTCATGCCCACCATGCCATACCTATTTATACCTGTTAGCGCTATCAGCTCATTCATTTTATTCCAAATACTGCACACATTTAGTTAGAAAACGTTTTAACATAAGTTCTATCGATTTAGCTTGCTCTTTTAATACTTGTGTGCACAGGCGCTCCATCCTTATTTATTGATCCCTGATAATATTGAGCCTATCATTTACTCCAACTTTCAACCCACATTTTTTTAAATTGTTGTGATCAGTTCCTTCAGCATGGTCATTAAAATGGCTCTGCATGTTTATTTGACAAACCTTTACTTTCTGCTCAGTTTCTGACCTGCTGCTTTGGTTCCCATCCTCCTGTATAATTAGGTTAAATTTGCACGATCACACCTCCCTTCCAGGACTTTGGGGCCCCTCCAGTTAAAGTGCACACTTTCCTTTTTGTACAGTTCCCACCTACCCTGAAGCGATCGGAATCATCCAAAAATCAGAAACCCTCCTTCCAAACTAGCTCTTGGCCACATATTCACCTCGATTATCTCCCTCTTCCTTGACTCACTTCCAGATGCCCGGGGAGTAATCCCAAGAATACAACCTTGGAGATCCTGCTTTTAAACTCAGTCCTAACTCCCTGAACTTTCTTAGCAGGGCCTTTCAACCTTTCACTCTTCCTACCGATGTCATTGGTGTCAATGTGAACCACGACATTTGGCTGCTTACCCTCTCACTTCAAAGGCCCTGAGCATGCTCGGAGACATTCTTGGTCCTGGCATGAACCTGCCTTTTTATGAAGAAATCATAGAATCATAGAATGCCTATGGTGGGAAAACAGGCCAGTTCAAACAGCACATCCACGCTGACCCTTTGAAGAGTAACCCATTCCGACCCATTCCGCTACTCTGTTGCTCTTCATCTACCCCTGACTAACACACCGAAGCGGCTCATCGTTGAACACTATTGGCAAAACCCAAACTCTACAGAGGAAAGTCTACAAAGGATAATCGACAAAGCGGACTGGTTTGGAAACGTGATTTTTTTTTGTAAACTTTATTTTTTTTTTGTTTTATCTGATCAGTATTGTAGAGTTGGAGATAAAAGATACGTTTAACCGAAGGGAGTTCTAAATAGTTATGTGTTTTATTATGCTCTGCTGTACTTAAATAGCAAAATTGTTAATTTTACTTTAAATAGTGACCTCTGTAAATGGATTTTTGCCTCTCGAAATTTAACAGTTTATGGCATAAGGTGAACTTTTGCTGTGTGGCTGGTTTAAATTAGGAGAGGGGTTAACCCTATGTCGTATCAGAGTGGGACACAGAAAACTACAGTGCCCGTATTTTCAGAAGTGCATTGGGAAAAGTTGCCTTCACTGCCATTAGGAGGGGTATGTATGGTCACAGTGCTGATCCTTAAGAAAGGAACTGTGGTAAAAGAAGGTAAGCCAATGGCATTAGTGAAAGTCTTAAAGGAAACACCAACAAAAACCAAAGCGCTGCAGGAAAGTGCACAGACTAGGCAAAGGGTGGGTATGGATTTAGGAACTGAGCTCTCCAAAGACTTCGCCTCTGTGAGGTAACTTTACTCAGAAACAACAGGAGGAGAAGGAGGATAAGTTATAATTTGGAAAGATACAGGATCTAACCAGTTTCTAGTAGTAAGAGATGAGCAAATTTGCAGTATTTCTGATCTGTTACCCGAGAGTGTCATAATTTGTGGGAGAGATGGACAGAAATTTAGCTTTGCTCTCCATAACATGAGGTTGGAGTGCCTTCTCACGTCTGGGGAAGTAACCGTGGGAGTGACTGACAGAGTGTGAGTTCCAGGAATCCGGTTTGTTCTCGAGGATGATTTAGCAGGGTCCAAGTTGGGAGCGATATCCCTTGTTGTGGAGGTGCCCAAGAAGACCAGGAAACTGAGGAGTTAAAACAGAAATATACTGGTGTCTTCTCAGACTGTACAGTAACCAGATATCACTATCATAAGTCACAGCACGAAGCACAAAATAAAGACAAGAAGAAGGAGTTAAGGTTCAGTTAGCTGACATCCTGTTTGACGTAATGGTGCAGGGAAAGCATGAACAAACAGAGGGTCAGACAAAGGTGTTTCGTCCTGAAAGATGAAGGCATTTGCAACAGACAGGCAAGATGATAAAAGATATATGTGTCGATGCGGACTCCGAAAGTGAGGCAGAGATATTCCTGAGGATTATTATCAGAAATATAGAATCCTAAGACGGAAATGGAGTCGACGGTAGGTTAGTGCAGAGGGGTAGTGTGCTGAAGTGCACCAGATTGTGTTGCTGGTAGCATAGAGACATGAAGTGTTACAGGTAGTACATGAACTCCCTGTGGGAGGTCACCGAGGGGTATGAAAGACTCAGGCTAAGGGACAAAAACATTTTTATTGACCTCGGAATGCACAAAGATATGGTTAGCTTCTGGCATACGTGTCATATATGCCAAATAATAGGTAGGCCACAGGCAGAAATGAAATTAGCACCTCTGTCGCCAATTCCCACATACAGAAACCCCTTCATGTGGCTTATACATTAGTGTGCCCTCCGGAAAAGTAGAGGAGAGCAAGTATTGAAGAAACGGTGCTAGTGTCTGCCCCCACAGAGTGAGGAATCATTCCAAATGTTGTGGATTTTGGTGTGCCTCAAAATATGTTAAAAATGTAGAAGTCCTTGAGCAGTGGGATCGGTTCGTAAACAATCTGCCTCAGGAACATAGAACGCAGTTGAAAAGTTTGTTATTGCAATATAAGGACATATGTAAGAATTATGTTGGGGGTACTCATGCCATTGTACCTGAAGTAGACGTAGGGAATACTATACCGATAAATCAGCACCCTTTCAACTTAATCCTCTCAAAGTCAGACAGGTCCAGAAGGAGGTGGAGGCTATCTCAATTAGGTCATCATCGAACCAAGCCAGAGCGAGTGGAGCTCGCCGATCATTTTAGTTCCCAAACCGGATGGGACTAAATGATTTTATTTGGAGTATTGCAAGGTCAACACTGCCACAAAATCAGATTTATATCCAATGCTGACATTGGAAGACAGTATCGAGAAAGTTGGACAAGTCAGTTACATCACAAAGTTGGACTTAATGCGTGGTTTCTGGCAGGTACATTTTTCAGAGACGGTAAAATAAATTTCTGAATTATAACGCCGAATGGACTTTATCAATTCAAAGTGATGCCCTTTGGAATGAAGAACACACCCAACACATTCCAAAGACGCATGAACAGAGTTGTGGCCTGATTAATAAACTGTGCACTCTGTTTGGACGATGTAGTGATCTTTACTAAGTTCTGGAAAGATCACTTGGTTACAGTTGGCAGAGCTCTTTGAATGAATACGAGAAACAAAACTGGTGATAAAATTAAACAAAACTGAAATCGCAAAGCAGACGTGATGTCCTTGGGACAAAACATCGGTCATGGAAATTTGACCCATGGAACACAGAGACAAAAGTTACCCAGGAATTTCCATGACTAACCTCGAAGAAAAAGGTGCTTCACTCCTTAGGAGTCAGCGGATTTTATCGGAAGTTTGTTCCAAATGTCAGTAGTGTAGTGGCACCGTTAGTTGACTTGCTGAAGAAGAACACAAAGTTTTGGTGGACAAAATAACGCCAAGAGACATTCGACCATTAGAAAGAAATATTGACCACCAAACCAGTTTTAGATACACCAAACATTTCAAAACTTTTCAAAGTTTCTGTTGACGCTAGTGACATAGGAGTTGCAAGTATACTGCGACAAGGCAATGAGATGGGATTGTACTTTTCAAAGAAACTCAACATCCACCAGAGAAAGTATTCCATGATTGAGAAAGAACTATTGAATTTGGAACCAGCCTTATAACATTTTAATGTGTACTCACAAACAGTGTGTTGGAGACGGTTGTGTGCACGGATCCCAATCTGCTTATATTCTTTGAACATTTTAAAGGCTATTTCATTGGAGCCTTATGTTACAGACTTTTAATTTAAAAATTGTACATTTTGCGTGTCGTAAGAATGTAATCGCAGATGTGTTCTCACAGACTTAACTGTTAAACGTTAGATGTAATTTGTATTTATTCAATGTTAAATATAGGTATATGGGAAGAAGTTAAGTGATCTTAGATTTAAGTCATCTGTGTGTTATGGTAATGTGTTTAAAGAATTGAAAAAATAAATGAGACTGTGTTTTAATTATGATGATTCTTTTCGAGAGAGAAGGTGTTATGAACGTGTAAAAGGTAATGTACCTTTAAGAGAGTTGAAGGATATACAAGCACAGTGAGTTCAGGAAAATTTACAATGTAGCATGTATTCCAGCAGCTGGCAGTACCTGGGATGCTATGAGACAAAAAATAAAATCAAATTTGATCAATCTGTTTAAATTATCTCCCAAGAAACTAAACTACACTCGAGTTTGAATTTTGCATTTTGACAATATTAAAGAGAATGAAATGACCCGATGTTTTGGGGTATAAAGCCAAACAAAATGAAAAGTTGGAGGAGAACTGCCACGCCACCACCATCTGTAGACTGGTCGGAGAGTAGCTCTCCGAAATGTACCTTTATTTATCAATGACCTGTGAAACAGAAACTCTAAGTAGAAGAAAAGAAGACAGAGGAAGATACGAAGAGAAGATTCGACAGGTGGCTGGTTCTGAAATTTGTGCCACACGGACCAGGCTGCTGTTGTACATTGTTTTTGTAAATGGTTTGGATGAGAACTTTGGAACCGTGGATAGTAATTTGGAGATGAAACGCCCAAAATTGGAGTTATGTTGGACAGTGAAGAAGGCTATCTGAGAGAACAAAGATATCTTGATAAACTTGACAAATGGGCTGAGGATTGGCTGATGGAGCTTGATGCAGATAAATGCGAGATGTTACATTTTGTTCGACAAACGAGTGTAGGATTTATTCAGAAAATGGTTGCGCGCTTGGGAATGTTGCCAAACAGAGATTCCAGGTACATAGTTCCGTGAAAGTGAAGTGGCAGATTGACAGAGCAGTGAATAAGGCGTAAGGCAAGCTGACTTCCATCAGTCAGAGCATTGATTACTGGAATTGGCACATCATATTGTGGCTCTACAAGAGAATGGTAAGGCCACATTTGAAGCAATTCTTGTCACCCTGCTATAGGAAGTATGTTATAAATTGGGAAGGGAACAAAGGTGTTTAAATGATGTGACAGAGACGGGAGGTTTTGTGATATAAGGATAGGCTGGGATTTTGTTCCTTTTGTGTTGGAGGCTGAGAGGTAACCTTTACTCCATCATGAGAGGCATGGATAGGATGAATAGACAAGATCATGCCCTCCGGATGGGTGTGTCCAGAATCAGAGAGGATAGGTTTAAGGTGAGAGAGAAGACATTTAAAAGAGATCTAAAGGACCGTTGTTTTTCACAGAGGGTGGTGTTTATATGCAGCGAGCTGTCAGAGGAAGTGGCCTTGGGGAGTACAATTACAACATTTGAAAGACAATTGGATGTGTACATGAATAGGAAAGGTTTGGAGAGGTCTATTCCAAAAGAAGAAAAATAGTAATCATTCAGTTTAGGAAACCAGGGGTGCATGGACGAGTTGGACCAAAAGATCTGTTTGCATATTGTAAGCTCCTAAAAGTCTATGTCTATTTCATGCCTCCTTCATCACTAGTCCTTCATTGCACTCAATTCATTTCCAAGTCAAAACTCATCTGCAAATACTTTAAATGATCTAATTCTCCAAACTTTCTTAAATAGAGTTTTCCTGACATTGATGTGTTTCTGCAGACCACAGCAGCAGCAGAAACAGAATTAAATTCAAGCACAATCTGTAACGTTTTTCCTGGAATAATCCCTCAATTTACCATTCCAACCAAGTTGATCTATGGTTCAGTGATGTATAGGTGAATGTGCCAGTGTCCCAATCGTGTGTACCTGAACCAAATGACAACCCGTTAAAGCTACCATAATTGACTGTCTGCATTCCAAACATCCGATAGAGAGGGTGTAATGATCACAACAACAACAACCCAACAGTACTGTAACATCCAGCCATAAATGGTGATGAACGGTTAAACAATTTCATGGAGGAGAGGGCTTCACTATTATCCCCATCCTAAATAATGGAACAGTCCTCTACATCGTGCAAAAGATAATAATGTAGTTTTGGCAAGATACTCCGCCACACGTGTTGAGTGGATGATCCACCTCACCCTCGCCATGATGCCCATTGAATCACAGATGCCAGTCCTCATTCAATTTGATTTGCTGCAAGTAAAATGAAGTAACAGGTGAACAAAGTGGATACGACAAAGGCATTGGGCCCGGACACCATTCCTGCAATAGGAATGAAGACTTGCACTGCACAACAAGCCGTGTCCCTGAGGAAGCTGTTTCATTCCAGCTGCAACTCTGACATCTTCTTGGCAATGTGGCAAATTACTCAACTATGTCCAGTCCCCTAAGAGGAGAATAATTACAATCTGACCATTTACCCGGTCAGTCCCATCATGATAGTTAAACTGTTAGAAGTTCTTTTTGACAGATCTATCAAATAGCACAGAAATAACCAGCTCAGTGTGGTTTCACAGAGGAAATATCACTGGATTACTAATCCAGACCAGGCTAATGCTCTGGCAGCTGATGGAAGTTAATAACAATTAATAAAATATCGAGATCTAAAATTTGGTATCAGTAACGGTGATGCTGAAATCAATATCGATTTCAAACTTCAATTTGCTTCATCAATGTACTTTCAGGAAGGGAATTCTGGCCTGGTGAATTCCATGCATTCCTGGTCTGTCCTGAACGATACGCTACACACACATGCATGTGATAAACCTCTCAATGATCTCTAAAACGGTAAAGCAAGACACAAAATTGTTTCAAACTGGTCCGAGGTTTGGAACGATAAAACGGACAGAAGGTCCAGCACCAGCCTCAGGATCGGAAAAGGGAATGGGAAACACAGTCCTACTTCCGAACATCTGAGAGCTTATGGCAGCCATACTCCAGATGCCTCCCGCTCCCTTTCGTGTCGCGAAATCCTTAGTCATATTCAGTATCTTGTGTTCCACAGCTTATATGGGAGAGAAATCCCCAGAGTCACGAGTCAATCAGTGCAGACATTTATTCTCATCTCAATGCAGAGTGGCCTGTCTGTACATAATACTGTGGCCCCTTGTTTTAGACGTCCCAATCAGGGGAATTATCATCCCTACTTCCAATATGTCTCACACTGTCAGAGTTGTATATGGTTCACTGAGATCTCCACTCATTTTCCTAAACCTCATGGAATACAGTCCCAAATGCCCCAAACTCTACTCTCACAATAAGCCTGTCATGACAGAGATCAGTCTGGTCATCCTTCACTGCACTCGCTCAATGTCAGGTTTGTCCCTTATTAGGCAAAGAAACCAATACTGCACACAATATTGCACAATGTTCGAGATGGGCTCTCACCGAGGCCCTGTATAGATGCAGTAAGACACCCTTACTCTAGTCATCAATCCCCTAGAAATTAAGGTCAAACACCATTTATCTTCCGGCCTGCTTTCTGCTCTTGCAATATTGCTTTCAGTGACTGGTGTACAAGGAGATACAGATCCTTTTCAATGTTACAGCTCCCCACGTGTTGGGTTTGTGTACACTGGTCAGCGTGCCAATGCCATTCCCAGTATTGACTTCTGGGTTCAGAACTCACTGCCCTGCATGGACACGGAGAGCTGCGCAGCAGGAAAAGAAAGAAAAAACATAAATCCCTTTAAAGACCAACATGTTTCATCCAATACTTTCTTAAATGATAGGTTGCTGTTCTATTGCACTTATCACAGTACACACAGTCACATCCAACCCCATTGATCTTCATCTGCCATGTATTTGCCCATTCACTCCGCTTGTCTCAATCACTTTGGAGCTTTTTTTTTAAATCTTCCTCGCCCACTAACAATTCGACATCATTTAGTGCTGTTGGCAGACTGAGAAATATTGCATTTGATTCCCTCAACTAAATGTTTGACATGCATTGAGAATAGCTGGAGCCCAATCACTGATCCCTACGACACGCCATGATCCTTCAACTTCAAAACAGATTATTTTATTCCTGGTCACTCTTTCGTGTCAGTTCTCCTATTCTAAAATCACGTGCATATTTCAGTCACAATGCCGTGACATTTGACTTTGCACACTCGACCATAGTCTTTATCAAGCTCTTTCTGAAAATCTAAATGCATTGCATCTATTTCTTCTCTGTATGCGTCTATCAGTCAGTTTCTCAAACATGATTTCCATTTCATGTTGACCCATTACATAACAACGTACAAACTAGAAGCAGGAGTAGGTCATCGGGCCCTTCAAGCCTGTGCCAACATTCAGGAAAGCCACACACACATACCAAGTCCTAAACTACGAAAACAATCACCCCAACACACACAAAAGAAGTTGCATCAAGAACCTGTTCAAAAGGGCCACAACATACTGCAGTACAGCAGAACTGCAAAAAGAGGAAGAACAACACCTATGCAATGTATTCGCCAAAAACGGATACCCTTGCAATTTCATCAACAGATGCTTAAGGGAAAGACAACGGAATGAGGACATACCACAACCCAAAGGACTAGCCGCACTACAATACATCAAAAACATTTCTGAACTGACGGCCAGACTACTGTGACCAATAGAACTCATAACAGCACACAAACCAACCGCCACACTCAGTCCACAACTCACCAGGACGAAGGACCCGATACCCAGAATGAGCAAAACCAATGTAGAGTGCAAAATCACATGCAAGGACTGCACTAAACACTACATAGGACAAACAGGAAGACAGCTAACGATCCACATCCATGAACACCAACTAGCCACGAAATGACATGACCAGCTATCCTAAGTAGCCACACAGGCAGATGACAAGCAGCATGAGTTCGACTGGGACATCACGATTATTATAGGACCAGCTAAACAGAGAACAGCCAGGGAAATCCGAGAGGCATGGCACTCATCCACAGATTCAATCAAAAAGCATATCGACGTGGACCCAACATACCGGCGACTGCAGTGGACAGCTGGACCTGACAACCGGAAGCGGCAGATACAAATCACTATATATGCCAGAGTAAACATCATAGAAGTGCTTCACAGGAGGCTCCCAAGCACGGAGGATATCACCTAGACAGGGGACGAAACGTCTGCAACACAAATTCCCAGCTTCGCAAACAGAACCACAACAGATTCCAATAATCCAACAATGTGTATCCTTCTCCCATGCGCCAGCTCCTCAGCCATGCATTCATCTGCTCTATCCTCCAAGTCTACCCTCACTACTTCGTAGCACTGGGAGTAAACCAGATATTACCACCCTTAAGGATCTCTTTTTGAATTTATGACAAACTCTCTGTAATGTCTCTTCAGAATGTCAGCCTTTTCCATTCCTATATCGTTGGTTCCAATGTGGACAATGACCTCTTGCTGACCCCTCTCCCCCGTGAGATCATTCTGCACCCTTTCTAAGACATCCTTGATTCTGGCACCAGGGAAACAACACTCCATTCTGCTTTTTCTCTGCTGGCCACAGAATCGTCTGTCTGTACCTCGGAGTACAGAATTCTCTAACACAATTGATCCCTTGGAAGCCGACGTATCCCTCGTTGCATTAGAGCCAGTCTCAATATCAGAAACTTGGCTGCTCGTGCTACGTTCTCCTGTGAATCCATCACCCCCTTAATTTTCGAAAACAGCATATCTGTTTGAAATGGGTACATCCACAAAATACTCCTGCCCTAGGTGCCTACCTCTCTTACCCTTCCTGGAGTAAACCCATTTTTGACTGTATCTGAGACTTTACCCCCTTCCTATAACCGCCATCCATCACACACTGTTGCTGTTGCAAATTCCTCATCGCTTCTAATTGTCTCTCCAACCAATCCATTCGATTTGATAAGATTCACATCCAACAGCATTTATGGCAGATATAATCCCCAGTAAAACTTAAACTGTCTTTAAACTCTCACATGTGACAAGAAGTATATATCACTGCAAAGGCCATTTTTGCTCTTTCACAATCTACAGACCCAGAAAATAACATCATCTTATTCCTCTACAAACACTGCCCCAGGTTAAATTAATAGTTATGACTTATATTTTAAATTGAATCAAGGGTCTTACATCCAAAAACATAATCAAAAAAGATCCCACTGCACTCACTACTGCAGCCTTTCTATTGGACAGACTTAAACAACGATGAACTGATCGGATTCTGTGCTGTGAACTTCGCCCAAACAGGTTTCTCCAAGATTAGTCTTTAAATTCACTGTTTGTTAATTCAGTGCTGTCCTGTGGAATTGGGAACAGAGCCACTTCTGATCATGTGACAATGTACATGGAGGTTAAGGATGGTGGCGATGGGACAGGCTCGCAGCACTGGTGATTGGATACTTTCCTCCTGAAGAATAGCTAGTTTACTGAATATTTTTCATTGGATTTAAAAATTATTTTGGACATTAATTTGACGGCAGATAATCTGAAGGTGCTCTGGAGACTGCCAAGGCCTATGCAAGGTGTTTGATTATTTCTTACTCGGCGACTCGGAAGCGGTAGAAGGGGGAGCAGAAGCTGACAGAGCATATTTTGACAGACAGTCCGTAATTAAATTGCAGCAAATTACAATGGTCCGGGGTGCTCTGAACGCTGCGCTCACCCAGACAGCAAAGAGAGCGATTTCATTTGCGAAACAGAGGGTATTCGGGTATGGTGATATTCCGGGTAGATAGTTGGCATACTTGGTCAGAAAGAAGAGTGCCCCCAGTCTATCACATCCATTTGCAAGTGTGCTACCATCACCTGCGATCCCAGAAAGATTAATGCAGAATTCATGGAGTTCTTTTCTGGGCGGTTCCCAGGTGTAACTTCAGAGCAGGTGCCTCTTTCGAATGCCCCTCTGACAATCCAAGAAATACAGAAGGCGGCGAGGCAGCTCCAGAGTGGTAAAGATCCGGGCCCAGATGGATTTTAGAGTGAGATTTAAAAGGAGTTCATGCACATGCTGGCTGGGCTAATGTTGGATATGTACAATTATTCATACAGTCAGGACTGCCTCCCATCCTCTTGAGAGTAGGAAATTTTTATTTTAATCTCCCGAGGATTGCACCTCATAAAGACCTATATCCTTATTAAATGGGGACTTTAATATTTTGGTGAAAATGCTGCCGTTGAAGCTGGAGAAAGTCTTGCCTTTCATTGTGAAATAGAACCAGACACGTTTTACTGGGGGTCACAGGTCGTCAAATAATAATAGGAGAGTGCTAATACGGTTCAGGTTTGCTAGCAAGGGTCGATTCCAGTCTTGGTAGTGGATGCAGAGAAAACATTTGACCGGGTGGATGGGCTGTACCTCTATTATGTCCTGGAATGGTTTGGCCTTGGAGGGGCCTTTGCCAGGTAGGTGACAGTATTATCTAGTTATAAAGCGGCGGATCTCACTCATGGTATAAGGTCTGACAATTTTCGCAAAGGCTGAGGCAGCCATCATGGATGTCTCCTTTCACCGTTACTATTTACATTGGTGATTGAATCGTTCGCAGAGCCCATCCGGAGGGACCACAATATCACTGCCCTGGAGATAGGACCAGGATGGCATAAGATCACACTTTATGCCCATGACGTTCTTCTCTTTCTAATTAACTCGATGATATCTGTGTCCCAAGTGATTAATGAATTTGGATCTTTCTTGGGTTATAACATCAATTTTATGAAATCGGCGACATGCCTGTCGGGGGTCTTATTAGAGTACCCGATTTTCCTTTTGCCTTGAATTTAACCTTTGCCATGAAAAGCTCTTCCAAGCTGATATTCTGCAGAGTTTGTTTTTTTCTGTTTGTCTTAATGCATGTGTATGCGTATGTCTGTGTGCACCTGTGTGTGACACTGTGACTGTCTCAGTGTATGTCTGTGTATGTGTTTGTTTCTGTGCATACAAACTACGTCTCAGTATGGATTAAACGATAAGTATTAATGCACATAGTTGTCCACATTGCTTGCCATGTATTTCTCCATCATAGTTGCGTAAGTTTGTTTTGGTAAATTACTTTGCCAAATTAAAGATATTTACCTGACTTATGCCTAGCAAAGAACCTGACCGAGTCTGAGAACTATATCATTGGCCATATCACCAACCGAGTTACATTTAAAATGTGTCATGACCAATGAAGGAGCTGGAATAGAAAACGAAACAGAGACCTTTCCAAACCCAGTCTGAACAGGGATAAGGAGAAATTCACAAAGGGCTGTTTAAATGGGAATGCTCTTCCCCAGAATTTTGTGGTGCCTGTGTGTTTGCATGTATTCAAAGCCATGCAACTTAGACGTTGGATTGTAAAGGACAATGAACTTCAGACAGGAAAGTGGGGCTGAGACCACAACCTGTTCAACCACAATCTTAGTGCCTGGTGGAGAACATAGAACATAGAACATAGAAGAATACAGCGCAGTACAGGCCCTTTGGCCCTCGATGTTGCGCCGATCCAAGCCCACCTAACCTATACTAACCCACTATCCTCCATATACCTATCCAATGCCCGCTTAAATGCCCATAAAGAGGGAGAGTCCACCACTGCTACTGGCAGGGCATTCCATGAACTTACGACTCGCTGAGTGAAGAACCTACCCCTAACTTCAGTCCTATATCTACCCCCCCCTTAATTTAAAGCTATGCCCCCTTGTAATACCCGACTCCATACGCGGGAAAAGGTTCACACTGTCAACCCTATCTAACCCCCTAATCATCTTGTACACCTCAATCAAGTCACCCCTAAACCTTCTTTTCTCGAATGAAAACAGCCCCAAGTGTCTCAGTCTTTCCTCATACGATCTTCCTTCCATACCAGGCAACATCCTGGTAAACCTCCTCTGCACCCGTTCCAGTGCCTCCACATCCTTCCTATAGTATGGCGACCAAAACTGCACACAATATTCCAGATGCGGCCGCACCAGAGTCTTATACAACGGGCGGCACGGTGGCACAGTGGTTAGCACTGCTGCCTCGCAGCGCCAGAGACCCGGGTTCAATTCCCGCCTCAGGCGACTGACTGTGTGGAGTTTGCACATTCTCCCCGTGTCTGCGTGGGTTTCCTCCGGGTGCTCCGGTTTCCTCCCACAGTCCAAAGATGTGCAGGTCTGGTGAATTTGCCATGTTAAGTTGCCCGTAGTGTTAGGTAAGGGGTAAATATAGGGGTATGGGTGGGTTGCGCTTCGGCGGGTCGGTGTGGACTTGTTGGGCCGAAGGGCCTGTTTCCACACTGTAAAGTAATCTAAAGTAATCTAAAGTAATCTAATCTAAACTGCATCATGACCTCAGGACTCCGGAACTCAATTCCTCTACCAATAAAAGCCAGTACACCATATGCCTTCCTCACTGCACTATTTACCTGGGTGGCAACTTTCAGAGATCTGTGTACATGGACACCAAGATCCCTCTGCTCATCCACACTACCAAGTATCCGACCATTAGCCCAGTACCCCATCTTTTTGTTATTCTTCCCAAAGTGAATCACCTCACACTTAGCTACATTGAATTCCATTTGCCACCTTTCTGCCCAGCTCTGCAGCTTCTCTATATCCTGCTGTAACCTGCCACATCCTTCCTCACTGTCAACAACTCCACCGACTTTCGTATCATCCGCAAACTTGCTCACCCAACCTTCTAACCCCTCTTCCAGGTCATTTATAAAAATGACAAACAGCAATGGTCCCAAAACAGATCCTTGCGGAACACCGCTAGTGACGGCACTCCATGAAGAAACTTTGCCATCAACTACTACCCTCTGTCTTCTTCCATCCAGCCAATTCCTAATCCAAACCTCCAACTCACCCTCAATGCCATATCTCCGTATTTTCTGCAGTAGCCTACCATGGGGAACCTTATCAAACGCCTTACTAAAATCCATATATACCATATCTACCGCTTTCCCCTCATCAACCTCCTTCGTCACCTTTTCAAAGAATTCAATAAGGTTTGTGAGGCACGACCTGCCCTTCACAAAACCATGCTGACTATCCTTGATCACATTATTCCTATCCAGATGTGCATAAATCCTATCCCTTACAATTCTCTCTAAGACTTTGCCCACAACAGAAGTGAGACTCACCGGCCTATAGTTACTAGGGTTATCCCTACTCCCCTTTTTGAACAAGGGAACCACATTTGCTATCCTCCAGTCTTCTGGCACTACTCCAGTAGACAAAGAGGACATAAAAATCAAGGCCAATGGCTCTGCAATCTCCTCCCTTGCTTCCCAGAGAATCCTAGGATAAATGCCATCAGGCCCAGGGGACTTATCTATTTTCACCTTTTCCAGGATTTCCAACACCTCTTCTCTACATACCTCAAAGCCATCCATTCTACTTATTTGTGACTCGGTATTCACATCGACGACAATGCCCTGTTCCTGAGTAAATACTGAAGAAAAGTATTCATTCAGTGTCTCCCCAATCTCTTCCGCCTCCACACGCAACTTCCCACTACTATCCTTGACTGGACCTATTCCTACCCTAGTCATTCTTTTATTCCTAACATACCTATAGAAAGCATTAGGGTTTTCCCTAATCCTACCGACTAAGGACCTTGCATGTCCCCTCCTTGCTGCTCTTAGCTCTCTCTTCAGGTCCTTCCTGGCTACCCTATAACTCTCAATCGCCCCAATTGAACCTTCACGTCTCATCTTGAGATAGGCCGCCCTCTTCCATTTAACAAGGGATTCCAATTCCTTATTAAACCACGGCTCCCTCGCACGACCCTTTCCTCCCTGCCTGACAGGTACATAATTATCAAGGACACTCAATAGTTGCTCCTTGAACAAGCTCCACATATCATTTACACTCTTGCCTTGGAGTCTACTTTTCCAAGCCACACATCCTAAGTCATGCCTCACCGCATCATAATTTCCCTGACCCCAGCTATAACTCTTGCCCTGTAGTACACACTTATCCCACTCCATCACGAGAGTAAAAATCACCGAATTATGGTCACTATCCCCAAAGTGCTCACCTACCTCTAATTCTAACACCTGGCCTGGTTCGTTACCCAGAACCAAATCCAGTATGGCCTCACCTCTTGTTGGCCTGTCTACATATTGTGTCAGGAAACTCTCCTGCACACATTGAACAAACACTGACCCATCTAACGAACTTGAGCTATAGCTTTCCTAATCAATATCAGGAAAGTTAAAGTCCCCCATAACAACCACCCTATTACTGTCACTCATCTCCTGAATCACCTTCCCTATCCTTTCTTCAATGATTCTAGGACTATTAGGAGGCCTGTAAAAGACTCCTAACAGGGTGACCTCACCTTTCCTATTCCTAACCTCAGCCCAAACTACCTCAGATGGCAAGTCCTCATCCATCGTCCTTTCCACCACTGTAATACTATCTTTGACAAGCAATGCCACACCTCCCCCTCTTTTACCCCCACCTCTGACCCTACTAAAACATTTAAATCCTGGAACCTGCAACAGCCAATCCTGTCCCTGTTCTAGCCATGTCTCCATAATAGCCACAACATCGAAGTCCCAGGTACCAACCCACGCTGCAAGTTCACCTACCTTATTTCGTATACTTCTTGCATTGAAGTATACACACTTCAAGCCACTTTCCTGTTTACAGACACCCTCCTTGGAAATTGATGCCATGTTCCTAACCTCCCTACACTCCAGGCCCGGCACCCTGAAGCTACAATCTGGGTTCCCATGCCCCTGCAGAGTTAGTTTAAACCCCCCCCAAGAGCACTAGCAAACCTCCCCCCAAGGATACTGGTGCCCCTCAGGTTCAGGTGTAGACCATCCTGTTTATAGAGGTCCCACCGTCCCCAGAAAGAACCCCAGTTATCCAAAAACCGGAATCCCTCCCTCCTGCACCATCCCTGTAGCCACGCATTTTAGTGTTCTCTTTCCCTATTCCTCGAATCTCTATCACGTGGCACGGGTAACAAACCAGAGACAACAACTCTGTTCGTTCTAACTCTGAGCTTCCAACCTAGCTCCCTGAAAGCCTGTCTAACATCCTCGGCACTCCTCCTACCTATGTCATTGGTGCCAATATGGACCACGACTTCGGGCTGCTCCCCCTCCCCCTCCAGGACCCGGAAAACACGATCAGAGACATCACGTACCCTTGCACCTGGGAGGCAACATACCAAACGTGAGTCTCTCTCGTTCCCACAAAACCGCCTATCTGTGCCCCTAACTATCGAGTCCCCAATTACTACTGCTCTGCTCTTCTTCACCCTTCCCTTCTGAGTAACGGGGACAGGCTCCGTGCCAGAGACCTGAGCCCCGTTACTTACCCCTGGTAAGTCATCCCCCCCACAAGTATCCAAAACGGTATACTTGTTCTTGAGGGGAACGGCCGCAGGGGGTCCCTGCACTGGCTGCTTCCTCCCAGTCCCCCTCACTGTCACCCATCTATCTGCCATCTTTGGAGTTACTACTTCCCTATAACTCTGATCTATGACCCCCTCTGCCTCCCGAATGATCCGAAGTTCATCCAACTCCAGCTCCAGTTCCCTAACACAGTCTTGGAGGAGCTGGAGGTGCACTTCCTGCAAGTGTAATCGGCAGGGACGTCCATGGCATCCCTCACCTCATACATGTTGCAGGAGGAACATTGCACTGCCTTCACTGCCATCCCTCTAAAGCTAACTTTTACTTAAAAAAAACTGGGTCTAAAGAATACAACAAGCAAAATTCAGCACTTACCTACTTACCACAACAGATGTTATTATTAGTTTAGAGGAGGAGGGCGGGTGGGAGGCACTACCCGTGTAGTGCCTCAGGTTCCTCTCCTTCGCGCTTTTAAAGGGGGAAAAAAACCTACCCAGGTAAGCTTACACTAACTGCTTCCGGGTCTCGGCTGCCCCTCTGGTCGTCGTCACTTCCCCCTGGTGCTCCCGCTCTTTCTGTGAAGAGAGAATGAAAGAGAAAAAAAAACACCGCTGCCCGCTACCGGTAAGCACTTTTAAAACCAAACGGTCTTACCTTCGCTGCTGCTCGCACTGGAAATGACCGACCGCTTCGAAGGGTGAGTATAAATACTCACCGCTTTCCTTCCCGGCTGCCCCTCTGGTCGGGAGGAACCAGGAGTTGCCAAGTCAGGTCTTTGAGACTCTTCCATGTGAGCAGGAAGTGGCTATTCAGCCTGTCTAGTCAATTATGCAGAAATAGGAAGATGTCATTGATGTACCAACATGACAGACAGTGAAGCAGAGACTACACAGATAGACTGCTCTATGTTGTTACTCCTGGATCCATTGCCAGTGGTACACGTGTTACTTTAACTTGGTTAATTGAAGGTGAGAAGGGAAAGTGGCTGGTTTGTGCCAAGTCTCAAGGAAAAAGCTTCTATCTTCGAGAAAACAGACTGATATTTCGATGGAGGTTACAACCTGGTGGGAATGGCTAACTCTTTCAGGAATAAGGTATTGTGGCTGCTGACAGATTTGTGAACAGTGCAGGTTCACACACCAGCTGCATATTGAGACAGTGATAGTTCATTCAGAGCCTGGAGCTGCCTCTCAACCAACATGGGGGCTCTGCGCAGGTATGTGAACTATTGGGAATCAAATATCATGGAAAAAATGTACTTTTTCACATGATCACTGTCCTTTTCTTGACAAATTGAGTGATAGTCCCTAATCTTCAATTTTAATAGTAAAAGCCTGTTATTTTCTCTCAGCGCCACTCATTTTCCTCACACTTTTCTCACGGTACCGTCATCCCAGGAATAGGTCTAGTGAAAGTATTTTGCACTATCTCATTCGCAATGTAATCATTCCTTATAAAGGAGAGAGAATCTGTAATCAGTGGCCGAAATACTGTCCAAGCAACACTCTACAACTGCAGGAAGATGAATTTACTCCAACACTTGCATCATTTTATAATGAAGGACAATGTACCATTTACTGTCCTGATTACTTTCTGGCTAGTGTGAATCGTGTTAGTGGTAACTGTACTTCCTAACCTCTCATCTTCTAATAAATACAAAATGAAAAGAACTGTATTTGTTGCTCGCATTCAAACCATTCGTGGGCGGCATGGCAGCACAGTGGTTAGCACTGCTGCCTCACAGCGGCAGAGACCCGGGCTCAGTTCCCGCCTCAGCCAACTGACTGTGTGGAGTTTGCACATTCTCCCTGTGTGTGCGTGGGTTTCGTCCGGGTGCTCTGGTTTCCTCCCACAATCCAAAAATGTGCAGGTTAGGTGAATTTGTCTGGGTGGGTTGCGCTTCAGCGGGTCAGTGCGGACTTTTTGGGCCGAAGGGCCTGTTTCCACACTGTAAGTAATCTAATAATAATAAAAAAATTTGCCTTGTAAACAGCTGTGCTCCAAGCACTGATATATGGGATACTCTATGAGCAATGACCCTTAGTCCAGAGCTGAATCTTGCTCTCTGTATTCTCCCGACTACCCAATTCTCAATCCATGTAGCATATTCACTCCTTACACAAGAACTCTAACGTTCTTCACTCACTTGTCAAAAGCCTCCTGAAAATTCAAATACACTCTTCCCATTGGCTCTCATTTATCGATGTCACAATCAACATCCTCGACAAACACCAAGTGGTTTATCAAAAATGATTTCCCTTGCTAAAATCTAGGCTGACTCCGCAAATCATATAATTATTCGCCAAATATCTATTGCTAAAAAAATTCTAAAATTTTCCCTCACAATTGACATCGATTTATCCATCAGTTGGCATGCTGTTTTCCATCTCGCTCCTGTTTTAAATTTTGTGGTCACAGTAGCTACTTCAATGTCTGCAGGATCCTTTCCATAACATAAAAAGTTTTGATGTACTTTGCCCTCCCTCATAGAGTTAAGGAATTGACAGTACAGATTTAGGCCATTAACCCATCGTGTCTGTACCTACTCCCTAAAGAGATACCTGGCAAGAAAACTCTCCAGCCTTAACTCTGTAGCCTTCTAAATTCATAACACATTTAGTCCAGCAACTTACCAATATTGAATACAACGAGCTTTGTTGGGTTTTTTCCCAGTACTACCTTTTTACTAATTCTAACTTCTTGCACTTCCACGTTTTCGCCAGTCACCATATTTCGGGAAGATTTTTCACTTCCTTCCTCTGTGGAGACAGAATCAACATACTCACCTCTCCGGACGGAGATGACCTCTGTCATCTTCTAAGTACATGAGAGGATCGCATTCTGGCAAAATGGATACTTCACCCACTCATGCCTGGAAAGTGTCAGAATCAAAACGGTTGATGGGGATTTTGAGTACTGTCCTCCTGGTGTGAGACGACAGTTTGTGCTGATGGAGGTTTCACAGCTCTGTGACGTCATTGCTGAAATTAACTGGCTTCACACTTTGCACACGGAAAAGGTACAACATTGAGAAATATTTGTGGAAATCTCAGAAAGGATAGTGCAGTGTCCTGCTCCTTCCTATGCAGTCTTTCCAGACCCAGACTCTCTCCAAAATGCAGTGCCCAAACCTTGTCCAGAATGGCTACACCAGACCCTAAGATATCGCTAAATCATTGCAGTAGCTGATAAAATAAACCCATGAAAACCATCCAGGAACCTCCTCTGACTTTCCAGTGATGGGAACAAGTCAAATCTCTGTATATATGTCACACCCACTCAGACTTAACAAATTGCTTTCTTGCCTCAGTTTCTATTCCTGGCTGAGAAACCATTGCAGCTCTGCACAGATCATGTGACCTGAAATTCTCCATGGAAGTTGTTGACAATGTAACTGCACAATTGTCTGAACCTCAGCCACAATAAAACAACACTATCATTGCCAGCGTAGATGATGGGGATGCGATGGTCTAGTGCTATTATCTCCAGACTATTAATCCAGGGTCCCAGCTAATGACACAGACCTGAACTTCAATCCCTCCTCATCAGATGGTGGAATTTGAATTCAATGGAGTATTTGGATTAACAATAAAATGAAACACTGTCATTTGTCAAACAAAAACAAACACCTAGCCCACTTGTGTCCTTCGTGGAAGGAAATCCGTTATCTTCATGTGGTCAGGCCGACATGTGACACCAGACCCAAAGCAATGTGATTGACTCTCAACTGCCCTTTGAAATGACCAAGCCAGCATTCAGTTATATCACTACAAGGTCTCAAATAAATGAAACCAAACAGATCTAAGCACTGGCAGCCTACAGCATGTGGACTGCTCATGGGCAACCCGGAAATGGAAATACATTCTGGCCCAGCCAGTTACACCCATGTCGCATGACTCAATTTTAGAAGATGACCACACTGAGGGAAGAGAGACAGAGGGGACATATCTCATTTTCAAAAGGAGCTTGGATAGATATCTACATGGGCATGATCCTCAGGAATATGGGAAAAAATGAAAAATCAACGAGATTAATATCACATTTTGCTTCCATCCTAGCTGATTATCAACAATTGCTTTTTCTTTGGAATCTTTTACTCTATCTCTCTATTCCTCCATATATTCAACTCACTCCACCAAAACAAATTACAATATTTCCCAGCTGCTTTCCGATCTTATGCATGGTGAGTGAACTGAAAACGTTAATTCTGTTTTTCTCTCAACAGAAGCTGCCAAACCTGTTCAGTTTCCCCAGCACTTTGTTTCTTTTTGTTTCAGATATTCAGTAGCGTTCTTTGTTTGATTTAATATTTCTTTTTGGGATTTCATGGAATATCAGCATCACTGTGAAGGGCAGCATTTGATGAGCATCACTAATTGCCCTTAATTGTGACCATTCCACAAGGCAGTACAGAGCCAAGTACATTGTTGTGGGTCTGAAGTCACTCTCAATCCAGACCAAATAACGATGTTAGATTTCTTTACCAAAGGACATCAGTGAAACAGATAGATTTTTAGACAAAATGCTTCTGGTTACAGTACGTGCATTTGTTTTTATTTCGATTCTTATCATTTGAATTTAAGTTCTGCGATCAGCTGTGGTAGGATTTGAGACAGTATCTTGAGTATTCTAACCTGTGCCTCTGAATTACCCATCCAGCGACATTACTACTCTGACATGGTGTCACTATCATAAACTTACTTTGGAGACATTGCAAGTTTGTGATCGATTTATTCGTAATTGGAGCAGTGGCCAGAAAACAACTGTAACTGTAAAGTATGACCTTTAGCAAGGCATAGGTAATGGTTTATTCAGCAATAGCACTGACACAGTGGTGGAGACTCAGGGTATTATGAAGCTGGTAGTGGGCAGGTTTGGTGATGGAGACAATACCAAGACATACATCAGTTAAACGCTAAAAGGGTCCTCACAGTTTTGTTTCAGACATTTGTGAGGGAGGGATCTGACATTTGCGGATAATGAATGGAAATTATAATGGAACTAAATACAATAGTTTCTGTCTTTACCAGATGTAGATAACAAAAAAAGCAATGATGTTCAACATGGTTTATGTAATTAATAAATATATAAAGATTGAAAAAACTTACCAGGAACACCATCAATAGCGAGGGTGGGATAATAACCTGCCTGAATAATCATCAGTACACCAAATATTTGAAATGATAATGTTGACCCAGACCAGGAAACCAGAAAAGACGATCAGATAAACTCCTGTGCATTGTTGTAACATTCCAGTCTATTGTTCTCAGATTCTGATCGATTATTGGAATATTCCGGTCTAATGGTCTTAGATTCTGATCCATTGTTGTAACATTCCAGTGTAATGTTCTCAGGTTATGAGCCATTACTGGAACATTCCAGTCTGTTGTTCACAGATTCTGATATCTCCTCTCGCTCTCTCTGTAGCTACTGACTCCGTTAGTGTTGGAGGTGATGTATCTGCTGCTACCATGGGTTAAAGCACAGAAAAAAGTCCCTTACTAATAGGAAAGAGAAAACCTCTATTGACACAATTCGAGTCCATGGAGACTGACATCAATCACAGTTACTGAACAACCAGTTCCTGTTAACCCCTTTCACTACAGCATTTTCAGCTCACATTAACAACTGCACTGGATTGGATGTCGACATCACTAGGTATTGGTCTCATCTCCAATCACTAGTGAAGTCAGTACTGAGGTGGGGTGAGGCGCGTTGGGGTGTGGGGGGGGGAGGCGGTGGTGGGGGGAACTGATGGATGTTTTCTTTTCGCAGGTTCGATGATTCTGCTGTGTTGTTCATGTACAATGTTGTAATGGCTTGCAGCCCCAAAAAATCATGCAAACAAGTTGGTGTTATTGTGCTGTTCTCTCCTCCGCTAGAACAACTGCCAACCAAAAGATTGTCCCTGGACAGAGTTGCGCTGGCTTTACAGATGAAGCTTGGATAGGTCTGGACCTGACTCTGCCTGCTGTCTGAAGGTAATGCTGTAATGTCAACACACAAGTTGTGCTTCAGGTTTTTTTTAAATTGGCAAGCATGTTATTGCTGTTTTATTCACTTTAAAACAGTGAGATTTACCTTTTTTTAAATACAGTCCAAAGAAAAAAAAATGGCATGTGCAAAGACCTTGTTCATTAAAACTAATGGATTAATGAGCCATGGACAGAATGGAAATAACATTAGTTAGGAGATAGAAAGGAATGGGAGCAGTGCTTATGCAGATTTGAGGGAAATCAATGAAAATCCCCCAGTCACCATTACGCTTTCTGGCAGACAGAATGAAGTGCAAAGAAGAGCAACGAAACTGAGATAGAATGCTAATTGCTGATGTCTGCTAATTGCTCTGGGGTCAGAGATTAGCGCTACACTTTCACAGTGCTCGGATTCTGATTCGATTCCAACACAGGCGATTCTATGTGTGGAGTTTGCCTACTCTCACCAGGTCTGTGTGTAATTCATCCCACAGTTCAAAGATGTGCAGATTAGGTGAATTGGCCAAGCTAATCTTCTAATTGTGTTCACCGATGTGTAGGTTAGGCACATTAGTGAGGGATCAATATCGGGGGGAGAAGAATGGGTCTGTGTCGGTTACTCTTCCAAGGATCTGTTTCCACACGACATGCATTCGATGAATGTGAACAGGAAACATCAAACGGAAAGAATAGTATGCTACATAAGTATTTAATCAGTGGATATACAGTTCTACAGGGTTGTGCACATATAGAACATAGTACGTCATAGCGCAGGACTGACCCTTCTGCCCTCAATGTTGCGCCGACCTATGAAACCAATCTGAAGCCCATCTAACCTACACTACTCCATTTTTCATCCATATGCCTATCCAATGACCACTTAAATGGCCTTAAAGTTGGCGAGTCAACTTCTGTTGCAGGCAGTGTGTTCCACACCCTGTTACTCTTTGAGTAAAGAAACGACCTCTGACATCTGTCCTGTATCCATTACATCTCAATTTAAAGCGACCTATCCTCGTGCTAGCCATTACCATCCAAATAAAGGCTCTCGCTATCCAGCCGATCTAATTTCTGATTATACTATATGCCTGAATTAAGACACCTCTCAGCATTCTCTCAAACGAAAACAGCCTCCAGTTCCTGAGCCTTTTCTCGTAAGACCGCCATACCAGGCAACAACCTAGTATAGCTCCTCTGAACCCTTTCCACAGATTCCATATCCTTCCATGAATGAGGTGACCAGAACTGTATTCAATAGTCCAAGTGCGGCTGCACCTGGGTTTTGTACAGCTGCAACATGACACAATGGTTCCAAAACTCAATCCCTCTACTCATAAAAGCAAACACATCATATGCCTTCCGAACAACCCTATCGAACTAGTTAGCAACTTTCAAGGATCTATGTACATGAACACTGATGAATCTCTACTCATCTACACTACCAAGAGTCTTACCAAGAGCCCAATTTTCTGCATTCCTGTTGCTCCATCCAAAGTGAATGGCCTGACGTTGTTCCGCATTGCATTCCATTTGCCACCTCACAGCCAAGCCTCCAAATTATTTGTGTCCTGCTGTAACCCACAACATCGTTTGGCACGATCCACAACTCTCGCGATGTTAGTGTCATCTGCAAATTTACGAACCTATCCTTCTAATCCATCATTCAGATCTTTTTATATAAACGACAAAGAACAGTGGGCCTAAAACAGATCCTTGCGGTACACCACGAGTCACTGAACTCCAGAATTAATATTTCCCATTTGCTACCACACTCTGTCTTCTTTCAGCTAGCCAATTCCTGATCCAAACCGCTAAATTACCCTCAATCCCATGCCTCAGTTTTTTTTGCAATAGACTATCGTGGGGAACCTTACCAAACGCTTTAGTGAATGTCATATACACACATCAACGGTTTTACCCGCATCCACCTGATTTGTCACCATCTCAAAAAAAATCAATAAGATTTGTGAGGCATGACCTACCCTTCACCAAACCGTGTTGACTATACCTAATCAAATTCTTCCTTTCTAGGTCAGTATAATCTCTATCTCTTTAACAATTTCAATACTTTACCCATAACCAAAGGAACGCTCACTGGTGTATAATTTGATTCTACTCCCATTCTTGAATAACGTAGCAACATTTGCTATCCTCCATCCTTCTGCACTATTCCTGTAGGCAGTGAGAGCATAAAGATCAAAGCCATAGCCTCTGCAATCTACTCCCTGGCTTCCCAGAGAATCACAGGATAAATCCCATCCAGCACAGGGGATTTATGTATTTTTACACTTTCCAGAATTGCCTAAACTTCTTCTTTGTGAACCTTTAGATTAGATTAGATCACTTACAGTGTGGAAACAGGCCCTTCGGACCAACAAGTCCACACCGCCCCGCCGAAGCGCAACCCACTCCATACCCCTACATCTACCCCTTACCTAACACTACGGGCAATTAAGCATGGCCAATTCACCTGACGTGCACATCTTTGGACTGTGGGAGGAAACCGGAGCACCCGGAGGAAACTTGCGCAGATACGGGGAGAACGTGCAAACTCCTATCTAATCTACTGACCTGTATCTCAGAATTCTCCTCGACAGCATTGGCTATTTTCTAGTGTGAATACTGATGAAAACAATCACTTAGCACTTTCCCTATCTCCTCTGACTCAAAGCACAAATTCCCGCTACTACACTTGATAGGCCCTAATCTTCCTGAAGAAGGGCTTATGCCCGAAACATCGATTCTCCTGTTCCCTGGATGCTGTCTGAGCTGCTGCGCTGTTCCAGCAACACATTTTCAGGCCCTAATCTTACTCTAGTAATTTCTTTAATTCCTGATATAATTATCGAAGGACTTCGGGTTTTCCTTGACCCAATCTACCACGACTTCTCGTGTCCCCTCCTGGCTCTTCGATGCAATTCGAAATTGTTAAAATAAAACATTGGCCCATCGAGCTGACACTGATCCTCTGAAGAACATTGCACCTCGGTCCACCTCCTACACGCTTCCTCTATCTCCCATAGTTAAAGCAAGTAGTTGCAGATGAACAATTTTTCATGGTCAATTGGGAGGAATCAGAAACAGCTGGACGAAACACTTGCAGACACGGGAAGAATATGAAAGCTCAATACGGACGGTGACCCAAGGGTGGAATTGAGCGCAGCTTCCAAGGTGCTTCGAGACAGCCGTGCTAACCACTGAGCCACAGTGCCACCCACCCAAATATGCCACAGTGATAACATATACGAGGGAAATTGGAAATCTCAAATCCAAGTGGAAAATGTTTGATGAAACACAGCTGATGAGTCAGTATCTTGAGAGTGAAAGAGAGTAAATATATTGAGACGAACATGACTGTTCTGAAAAAGTCATATTGGTCTCAGAACGTTAATTCTCTTTCTGCTCAGATACTGCTGGACTTGTTGAGGTTTTCCAGCACTTCCAACTTCCTTTTTCTTTTGGACTGTGGGTATTTTTCTGATATGAAAGGGAACAATGAAGCTGCCATTACAGTTAACTCTCATGTATTTGGTTATGGTCATTGAATGAAATATTAAAAACTTTTTATTTGACAGAGACCTAAATATTAATAACATTTTCTGTGTCATTAATCGTCATGAAAATGTCGAATTCTGTGCCCACTGATCACATGATCAATCCTCTATTAATAACCAATTGAATTAAGGATCCCAATCATTACCTCAATATCGTATCATGCTCCTGGTGTCACTCGGGTCATATTCATTCAGCAAGGTCTCACATTTCTGAAACTTTAGATTAAACTGTTGAAACATAAGATAAATTGGTACGCGGCATAGTCATCCACGGGTTTTGGAAGGAACTAGCATCGGCAGATTTTACGTGTCAAGCACGATCACTTTGGAAATGACGACATAGAACAGCCTGCTGGATCTCTTCGGTCCAAGTGATGCACAAACACACGGAGCTGCTTCTAGGCACATCACAAGATGTTTTAACAACTGGTAGTGAAGGAACAGCAATTTTGTTCCTAGTCAGGATGGCATGTAACTTGGAAGATAAATTGTAGAGATTGTTTTCCCATTGTTCCCAATGCCAGTGCAGAATGTTCTCTAATTCCCATTAATCACAGTTTTACTCAGGGTCCTTGATTCCACTCTCAGTCAAGTCCTGCTTCGATGGAAAGGGAAGTCTCTCTGATCTCACCTCAAATTATATTGGATGATCAGTTGAAAGAATAAGGAGCAAAACACAATAATACTGTTTGCTTGATCAATATCCTCACAATATACAAAAGAAAATTGATACACGGACTTCCAATTCTGTCCCAAGATGTTGGTAATGAGGCAGTTTGGTTAAGTGTTGTGATAAAGGGACAGGAAGAAACTCCACTCTGTAGCAATAGTTCATAAAGCCATCCTGTTCACGGCGCATCAGACAGTGGCAAACATAAGGTTTTCTGTTGCTGTTGGACAGTGAATATTTCAAACGCACCATTCACTGATGATATGTAGTAGCACAGAAGTCAGCAATGTCCAGCATTTAGTTTGAGAACAAAAAGTGAAAGGGAGAGTCAGGGAAAGTGGAAGTGATAGGGAACTGGTGTGATACACAGTGCGAGAAGTGTGAAGGGAGATGTTCAGTGGAAGGGACAATGCAAGAGAAGTAGATGGGTAAGGAAAGAATAGGAAGGGGAGGAGGTGGTGTGTCAGAAGGACCATCTGGGTCAGGCAAAACCATGCAGTCGGAAAACTGAGATTGATGGACAATCAAACATCACTGTTAAGGAAAGTTGGGCTCTGGATTCCTTTGAATATTAGGAAAATGTTTCTCATACTGCTTTTATTGACAGGATTCTTGTTCATATTCTATATCCACACTACATTTCTGTATCTCCATTAAGTGCAGACATTTTCTTTTCTCTCCAATTCATTATCTCGACATTATGTCACTTTATGTCATTCAACAATATCCAGAACGGTGTTTTTTCTATGAATTTGCTTCCAATTCAATGTAGAAATGAGAATGTGATTTGATCTTCTACTGCATGCTTATAATGCAGAATTTAATTGAACCTTTATCCTCATCACCTTAGTTCTTTCAAACAAAGTTCATGAATGAACCTGCGTCCATCCTGAAGATTAAAAAAAGTTCCTTGTGCTCTGACGCGATTGCAGTGAATATTATAAAGAATGAGCTGCAGGTCCACGTACAATGGAAATGTTGCAGTGCACAGCGCCAAAAGCGAGTACAAGGTTAATGATGTACAAGCCTAATGAATAATAAAGGCAGAGGGCCGGAGTATAAAACCAGAATTCAGTTCCATGTCCAAAATAATATTTGTGGCTCCCTAATAACAGTCCTCTCCTGCATTATGCTGCAAATTCACCAAAAGAGGGAAAACTATAGACTGGAATTATCAATTGTTCCTCTGCAACAACGACTGTAGAACAGGTAGAAAATCGAGTTTTGCTTCTGATATTCAAACACGTTGATGATAAGAGTGTGGGAGATGGGGGTGGGGGTTAGAGCAGAATAAATGATGTTGTGGATGACTCAATGATTATTCCGTGGTTCACAGTGAGGACGAAAGTGTTAGGTTACAGGAGGGTACAACCGGATTTTTCAGATGGCCAGATCAATGACTGAAAAACTTAACACTGTAATATGTGATATGCTGCATTTTGAAAGAAAAACAGCACAAGAGGGCAGTCACATCATGAAGATAGGCTAGATTTGCTTTTGCTTTACTTTGGAGCAGAGAAGGTTATGGTGTGAACCTGACAGAGGTGTATAACAGCATGAGAGGTATAGACAGAGTGAACAGACAGCAGCTATTCCCCTTAGTCATAAAGTTAAATACAAGCAGATACACGCTTAAAGTGAAAGACAAAAGATTGAGTGAGGATTTGTGAAATCTGTTTTGAACCCAGAGAGTGATATGCTTCTGGAATACATTGCCTGTGAGGGTGGTTGAGGAAGGTAAACGTACAAACTTGGCAAAACGCTTGTATCAGCACTTGATGGTGTCAGATTTGATCGGCATCTTCTTTATTATACGATTCCATAATACAATGTGAAGCACCACCCAACGATAATTGCTAGTTTGTTCCATCGAAGTGTGCTCAGCAAGTGGGGAGATTACAAATCAGCATCATCCCATGGAGCATCAGCACTTACTAAACCGAGGATAGCCCATCCATCTCTGAAAATATCCAAGATAATTCACATGCTCAGTGTAAGTTTCGTTCAATAAGCCCACCAACATTATTCCAGCTGTTTAACACCATTAGTTTAAGGACACCAATAACATAGAAACAAACTTTCCTTCTTTGTTATATAGACTTCTAGTTGTAAGGTTGTTATTTCTCTGCAGAATAATAAATTCCTTGCCACATATTCGCTTTGACAAAGAGTTAGCTTTCCTGCCAGCTGTTCATCACAGTACAGCGGCTTGTTTAACACTGCGTCCACCACCAGTAATATTTACTCCCAGCTAAACTAGCACATAAGATGCATAGCTGGTATTCCCTCTCAACAGCCACTTGGATGGACCAACACCAACTGGACTGGAACTTCTCAAGGACAAATTAATGCTGGTATAGCTCCATTAAAATCCCAAATGATTTTTTGAAAAATCCAATTTCCTCATAATACTTGAACAATGTTTATTGATCTGATGAGCTTGTTGCGGACTTGAAGTAATGTGAATACAGTGAAATAAAAGGCCAACTGACAGCCCAGGTCCCGAATAACATAAGTTAATGCAGCATTTAATCAGCAGCTGAATGAGCACAAAATGCCAGAGCAGAGTCGACCATGCGACTTGAGGTAACTTTCATTTATGTAGTTTGGAGTTTTCTGGTTGTTGTAGACATGTTGCGCTGAACGGCCTGTTTGTGTGCCAACAAAACTCTATCACTTTAATTCTTGTAAACAGAAAATAGTCTCACCATTTCCATAGCTTGTGAGCATCAATTGGTGAAGAATATAATCTCCAAGGTCACATTGCCTCCTGACTTGAATCGAAACCATTGTCCCTTCACTGTCTCTTGTTCAGAATTCTGTAACTCTCTCTGAAACAAAAAATGTTTGCACCACGACGACCACTGGGGTTAACTAACATATTATGAGTGGAAATTAAACATAAGCAACAGATCGGTAGCTTTGCTAACGAAACTCACCTCACAACAACAACTGAAAGGAAGCTGCACTATTAAGATATCGATTCGACATTATCTAATTTCTAAAGCAGTTTCAAAGGAGTTTTTCACTTGTTTAAAAAACACATTTGGAAAGTTGTGCCCAACAATCTGTTCATGAGAATGGTCTCCTAATTTTTCGGAAGCTGAAGACAACAAAAAAGTCGAAACTACCATCAAGTGTAAGTGTTCCTTCTTTGCCCTCACTACGTGAGTGTGTAGTTCTTAGTCAAGAATCTGCCTGCCTCTGCCTTATGAATATTCAATGTCCTAGCCTTCATCGCTCTATGGTAAGAGAGTTCACAAATACACAACATTTTGAGAGGATTGAAACAATCCACATCTTATGAAATGATATATTCTTCAGTTTTACTTTCCATCCACTTATTGTAATCTCTCATACAAGCTGAAATATTATTTCAGAAATCAACTTAAAAAGACTATTCGGAATATTCTGAGGTTAAACAAGACCACATATTGTCCAGCTAAACTCCAGGAGATCCAGGGCCAGTCTGGTAAATATTTCCTCCTGAAATTCTATTCTTCATAGGAGTCAAATGCGTGAATCTTCTTTGGACTGCTTTGCATGTCATTATGGCCATAGCTCTTTCGATGTGGTCTCACCAGTACCCTGTAAAACTGTTGAAAATTCTTCCTACATCTGAATGAATTCTGTTTCAAAAAAGTTTCAAAATTTGTCTGGCCTCTCTAAAACCTTGATGTACACGATCTTTTTTGTGTGATCCAGGTGCCTGATTCCTCTGTGCCTCAATCCAATCTCTCCATTTAAATAATTCGTACGTTTCCATTAAACTTCCAACATATTTGAACACAGATGCATTTCCCATTCTGTGCTCCATATACCAATATTTGTTGTTCATTTGACCAACTTATATCGGTTTTTAACTCGTATCTTCTTCATATACAAACAAGAACAAAAAAAGTAAAAATATTACATTGCCAATTCCGTTGGAATGTGGCGAAAGCCACTGTCTTTGACCAAATATTCTGTCTGTATTTTGGAAGAATACAAACATTTGAAATTGTCTGTGTCCTCTCAAGCAGGTTCACATGTTTATATTTTTCCGTAATGAAAACAGAATATTTCGTCAAAGGCATAGTTTGTCGCAACAATTCAGTGGAATCGACAATGTCATATATTTAGTCCATGTCCAAGCTATAAATTAGCGACTATCTAAAGTGTTTTGCAGTCCCATCACTCAGTTCCCATCACTGATATATAAACAGATAGTATAGAATCTGCTTTGGTGGGATTGAGAAACAACAAAGGTTAAAAAGTCAGAAAACAGCGAGTGAGGATAAAAATGATCATGTCAGTATGTTAGCCAGTAACATGTGATATTCCACAAGGCTCAGTGCTGGAACCATGACTTTTTACTTTGCACATTAATGATCTAGATAATTGTTCTAAGGTAATTCTGATTAGTTTTTCAGATGATATAAAGATAGGTGGAGAGACAGGTAGCATTGCGGAAATGGAGAGGCTGCAGAAGGGTTTAGACACGTTAGGAGAGTGGGCAAAGAAGTTGCAGATGGAGTAAAATGGGAGCAAGTGTGAGGTCATGCACTTTGGTAAGAAGAATACAGGCATGGACTATTTTCTAAATGGGGGAAAATTCTTCAGTCTGAAGTGCAAAGATGCTTGGGAGTTCTCGACCAATATTGTCTCAAGATAAACTTGCAGGTGACCTTCAATTGTTATGAAACTTTTATATCTCGACACAGTATGTTTTAAAATCTTATATTCACCAAGGAACTGTGAGTCGACTCATAAACAGCAACACCTGTTTATTGAAAACAATGACTATTAGAACAATAAATTTTACTATAATGTAACAAAACACACGACAAATTACCTTATGCTTTAACTTAACTTTGTATGATCGTATACCACCCCAACAGAACGTTGCCGGGTTCCACGTGCTGATTTCTCCTTCTTACGATGGACTTGGAGGCATCTTCTGCTGTGGTGGTTATTCTCGATTTACTGGCTAAGTGGGGTTTAGGCTGATGTGGAAGATGGGGTAGAAGAACGCATTTTGATTTTTTCTCTTGTCTCTGGCCACAACGAAGGTGTGATGGGACACGATAACATCTAATGTTAGCACAACTCTCAGACAGAATGCTAGAAATACGGCATGGGATTAAAGACCACCAAGTCTCCCAACAGTGAGAGGGAAATAATTGCAGAAAAGTCTGAGGATTGTTGAGGCTAGATCATTAAACACTTTGAAGGCTAAGGCAGACTGATTTTTAAACAAAAGTTGATTATAGGGAAAATTTAATAAAGTAGAATGGGGGATTATCAGAATAAATATAACGGAACTGAACAGAAAAGCAGACTCAGTGCGCGGATAGCCAGAATGTTGCCCCGATCACGAATATAATTCTTTTTGCAACAGCCCTGTATCACTGGAACAAAACTTCTCTCCCTTTGGAATGCAATCGACGTATTCAACGATTTCATAAATGCAATAGTAATAGACAGAAAGGAGCAGGGGACTGCGACAACACGGATTGGCTGTTGGGGTGAAAATTTGGCTCAGTGCAGTCACGACCAACAGGAGGAAGACTCAGTAAGACACCCTCCAAGTACAAGTAATGACGTGCTCTGGAGAGCAGATCGTCATGGGCTTGGTGTCAAGGAGTGCTTAAGGCACAAACATCGCAATACTGCAGTGTCTCCCTTCTTCCCTAAACAAAAGTAAATGTGGAGGAGTAGAGAAAATGCAGTTGATAGCAGAGTAAGTAGTAAGTCATTAGTTTGAGGGCATTCAGACAGCAGCTCAGAAAAAAAAGTATAGACAAGCTCAAATAAGTCCTTTTAATTTATTATTACAGCAGTCAAGATGGCAGTTAGGCCAGTTGTACGTTCCTCCTGTGGATATGGGAGCTCATAGAGATTTCCACCGTCCCTGTTGACTACACGTGTAGAAAGTACACCCAGCTACAGCTCCTGGCAGACCATGTTTTGAAGCTGGAGCTGGATGCACTGAGGATTATCGGAGATGCTGCGAAATTCATACATAAGTGCTTTAGTGTAGTGGTCACGCCCAATACCCACAAGTGGCCATGTTTCTATAATGACTATAATGGCACAGTCCCACATAAAGATCCATGCCCTGACTTCATCAGTTTTACCTGTCAGCCCTGCTGCATTTAAATAAACACAATTTAATCCAACATTTATTAATGACTTGGATGAGGGAGTCGAAGGGTAGGGCAGGTAAAGTTGCAGATGATACGAAGATTGGTGGAGTTGTGGATAGTGAGGAGGGCTCTTGTCGGCTGCAAAGGGACTTAGATATGATGCAAAGCTGGGCTGAGGAGTGGCAGATGGAGTTCAACCCTGCCAAGTGTGAGGTTGTCCATTTTGGAAAGACAAATAAGAATGCGGAATACAGGGTTAACGATAGGGTTCTTAGTGAGGTGGAGGAACAGAGGGATCTTGGGGTCTATGTTCATAGATCTTTGAAATTTGCCACTCAGGTGGATAGAGCTTGTAAGAAGGCCTATGGTGTATTAGCGTTCATTAGCAGAGGGATTGAATTCAAGAGTCGTGAAGTGATGTTGCAACTGTACAGGACTTTGGTTAGGCCACATTTGGAGTACTGTGTGCAGTTCTGGTCGCCTCACTTTAGGAAAGATGTGGAAGCTTTGGAGAGGGTGCAGAGAAGATTTACCAGGATGTTGCCTGGAATGGAGAATAGGTCGTACGAGGATAGGTTGAGAGTGCTAGGCCTTTTCTCGTTGGAACGGCGAAGGATGAGGGGTGACTTGATAGAGGTTTATAAGATGATCAGAGGAATAGATAGAGTAGACAGTCAGAAACCTTTTCCCCGGGTACAACAGAGTATTACAAGGGGACATAAATTTAAGGTGAAGGGTGGAAGGTATAGGGGAGATGTCAGGGGTGGGTTGTTTACCCAGAGAGTGGTGGGGGCATGGAATGCGCTGCTTGTGGGAGTGGTAGAGTCAGATTCTTTGGTAACCTTTAAGCGGCAATTGGATAGGTACATGGATGGGTGCTTAAGCTAGGACAAATGTTCGGCACAACATCGTGGCTGAAGGGCCTGTTCTGTGCTATATTGTTGTATGTTCTTTGTTCTCTATGTTCTATCCAGTCCATGCTCCCTATCGTGTTCTAGGAAGAGAGTAGGTTTGGAATGGCAAAGGGAGTAGGCAGAGAGAGAGCAGCTTTCTCCTGTGGACATTCCCCTCGAAAACAAGTATACCATTTCAGATACTGTTGGAAGGAACGACCGTTCAAGCGAAAGCAGCAATAGCCAGGTTGGTGGCACGACCACTGGCTCTGGGCTACAGCGGGAAAGGGTAATTTTAAACATGGTCTTAGAGATAGGAGAGTCGATTGTTGGAGGGACACATTGGAGATTTTGGGGCCTCAAACGGGAATCCAGCAAGTTGTGTTACGTCCTAGGTGCCAGGATGCAGGAAGTCTCTGAGCGGCTGGAGAACGTTGTCAAGGGGGCGGGTTTGCAGCCAGAAGTCATTGTGCACGTTGGCATCACAGATGATACATGTATATATAGGAAAGAGGTCCTCCAGAGTGATTACAGAGAGCTAGGAGAAAAGCTAAAACCAAGACTTCGAAGTGGTAATCTCCTGATTACTTCCTGTTTCATGAGCTCATGGAAGCAAGAATAGAAGGATATGGCAGATACATGCATAACTAAAGAATTGTTGCAGGGTGGAGGCACTCAGATTTTTAGTTCATTGGGGTCTATTCTGTGACAGAGTTGACTTGTTCAAGAGGGACATGTGGCACCTGAACTGGATGCGGGTCCAATATCTTGGTGTCAGGTTTGCCCATGCTCCAAGTGAGGGTTTAAAAGAGATTGGCAGGGGGTGAGATCTCAACAGCAGGGAGGCAAGTGCGAGGTTGGAAGGAGATACTGTAATCAGAAACAGTAAAGTGAAAAGACAAGTCAGGCTGGAACACAACAAGGAGCAAGAATGCCTGTTTTTATTAAAATGCTTTTATTTCAATGCAAGCGAACTGACAGGTAAGGCCGAAGAACTCAGAGCATGGATAGCTATGTGGGAGTGCGATATTACAGGCATTACACAAACAAAGCTAAGGGAGGGACAGGACTGGCAGCTTAATGTGCCAGGGTATAGCTGCTTTAGGCAGGAGAGGGATCGCGGAAAGAGGGGAGGGGGGTTGCATTTCTGATTAAAGGGAGTATCACAGCAGTAATCAGAGATGAAATAACTGAAGGATCAAACAGCGAGGATTTGTGGAAGGAGCTAATAAATAGGAAGGTGATGTTATAGGGGCTGTACTAAAGGCCCCGAAGTAGTCACCAGGAATTAGAGTAACTAGTATATTTGCAGAGAGGTGGAACATGCAGAAGCAAAAGGATTGTCATAATTGGGGATTTTAATTTTTATAAAGTTGACCGGGACTGCCAGAGGGTTAAGGGATTTGGTGGGGTGGAATACATTAATTGGGCCAGGAAAATTCCCCCAAGCAGTATGTAGTTGGGCCTATTCGTGATGGGCAAAATTCGACCTCCTCTTAGGAAATAAGACCGAACAGGTGACGGAGATGACAGTGTGGGAGCACACTGGAACCAATGACCACTGTTCTATTAATTTTCACATATTTATGGAGAGAGACAAAACTGGTCCACAGCTTCAAGTTCTAAATTGGGGCAAGACGAATTTGGATGGTTTTAGGTAGGAGTTTGCAGGGGTTTGTTGGAATAGTTGGGTGTCGGCGAAGGGAGTCCTTTGAACGTGAGATACTAGAGTTCAAGGTCTATTTGTTACCGTGGGGGTGAAAGGAAAGTTTGCAGGAATGGGGAACCCTGGATGACAAGAGATATTTAGGCTTTGATCAGAAAAAAAAGCAGCTCCGTTACAGGCAGCTGGGATCAAGTGAATCCCTGGAGGTATACAGGGGATACAAGAATTTACTGAAGAAGGAAATCAGTAGGCAAAAAAGGGGCATTAAAGGGGTCTGAGAAATTAAGATGAATGCGAAATGGTACCTTCAGTATATTAAATGAAAAACTATAACTAGTGAGAAAGTAGGACCCCTCAAAGACCATAGTGACATGTATGTGTGGAACCATAAGAGATGGACGAGATCATCAACGGATATTTCTCCTCTGTGTGTAACATGGAGAAAGACACGAATACTTAGGAACTTGGCAAAGTTCGTGGTGGTTTCTTGGGGACAGTCCATATCAGAGTATAGGAGGTACTGGACGTACTAGAATGCTTGAGGTTGGCTAAATCTCACGTCCCTTACCAGATATATCCAAGAACACTGTAAGGAGCTAGAGAAGCATTTGCGGGGGACCGAGCTGATGGGTTTGATCATCATTAAACAAAGTTGAGATCCTGGAAAGCTGGAGGATATCAAATATTGTGCCCTTACTTAAGAAGGACTGGAAAAAGAGCCTTCAAACTATGGAGTAGTAAGTTTAACATCTGGGGTAGGTACGTCACATGAGAAAATTCTGAAAGATAAAATGTACATTAGTTTGGAAATAAAGGGTTTGATTTGGAATATTGAGAATGGCTATGTGCTTGAAAAAATTCTTAAAGTTATTTGATGATGTGACCAGGAAGGTTGTTAGGTCAGGGAGGTAGACGTCAAAAAGTGTGGATCTGGAAAAAGCACAGCAGGTCAGGCAGGAACAAGAGAATAGATATTTCAGGCATAAGCCTTTCATAAGGAATGTGCTAAACATCGATTATACTGTTCCTCGTTCGTTGCCGAACCTGCCATGCTTTTCCAGTACCACATTTGTCGACTCAGATCCCCAGCATCTGCAATGCTCACTTTCTGCTAGGGTGGTAGATTTAGTCAAAATGGATTTCAGTTACACCAGGACAAGGTAAGGCTTTTCAAGCCCTGGAGCCTGATATACAGTTACAGGAGGAGGCCAATCAGCCCATCGAACCTATACAATTGTACTGAGATTTTCTCAAGCAGTACAAGTATCCTGACATGCACCGACAGGTTCAATCTATTCAGCTACTTCAGGTCAGTAACACAGGAAATGGAGAGACCGCAAACTGACTGGGCCCTGGAGAATGCTGGAATAACACGAGGCTATTTAGCTCCTCAAATCTGCCCTTCAGTTCAGTAGGTCAGTGCCGATCTGCTCTTGGTAGCAATTTATCTTTCATACCATAATCTTTGTAGCCCTCGACACTCTCAAAGTCAATTGACACCCTCCTCACCCCTTCCCAATCATGTCAGGGATGCAACTGTCTGGGATCGAGAGGCCCCAATAATCACTATCCTCTGAGAGAAGGAAAGACTCCCCACACATATACCTTGGCCTATTGACGTGAACAAAAGATATCAACACAGCGTCAGAGTGACTGATTTGAATGAGCAAGTTTTCAAAGGTTCGGAACAAGATGGAACCTAATAGGAATCAGTTGGAAACTCCCACTGGTTAGGTCATTCAGAACATAATGTGGCTGGTGGACATCAATCCTCTCAGTCCCTGGCTATCTCTGTGGTTGATCCTCAGGGTAGCTTCCTCAGCACAAATATCTTCAGCTGCTTCATCAATGTCTTTTCTTCCGTCATTTCATCAGAAGTGAAGATGTTCGGTGAAGATCACAGAAAGCATCAAAACCTGGACAATATTCAAGCTCACGCTGTTAACATGTAGGTAACATTCGCGTGTCAGCACTGCTGCACCCTGAACATTTCCTCAGTACAGAAAGAGGAGCTCATTCAGCATCTCAAGCTGGTTTCATTGGAATGTGAGAAAGCCATTCAGCCCATCGAAACTATTTGATAAGAAGAGACACAGCCCATTCACTCTCTGTTGTTTTTTTTACGCAAAAAGATATTTTTTTTTTAAATCTGCAAACGTTGGAATTCAAAGTAGACAGTCAGGACGCCGGAACAACACAACAAGAGAGGCGGCTTCAGGAGGTGAGAAGTCAACGACTTGAGTAAAATCCTTCTTTAGGACTAGGGGTGTGTGGGGGTTTTAAGGGGGTCTACATTTAAAGAGGCGGGGTGGGGGAGTTGGACACAAGATGCTGAGGTGGGGATAGGTGAACAAAAGTAGATGCTATGTGCGGGTTGGTCGATGGGAGGAATGAATCCAGTTGGGAGATGGAAGAAGGGATGATCAGAGGAATGGGTGGGAGGAGGAGGGACTGGGAATGTATTTTGGGGATTGGAGGGGAGGTTATTTGAAATTGGAGAACTCAATGTTGAGTCACCCGGGCTGAAGGCTGACAAGGCAGAAGATGAAATTTTGTTCCTCCAATTTGCGGTTTATTTCATAGTGGCATTGGAGGAAGTCAAGGATGGCCACGTTGGAAAGGGTGTGGAAGGGGAAATTGAAATAGGCAGTGCCTGGAAGGTCAGCTTAGCCCTTATGGGCCCAGCTGAGATGCTTAGCAAAACATCCCCTTCGTTTACGCCGATGTACAGAAGACCACATCGGGAGTACAAGATACAATAAACTAGGTTGGATCCCAACACCTGGCACATCTTCCACAAGGACCATTCCCTTCCATTAATCTTTGGTTCGTGCCACACTCCCCAACAAACTCTCCAATCCCCACTGACAACTGCCCCTGCAAACGTAAAAAATGCATCACCTGCTGGCACACAATCTACTTCACCTCGATCCAGCGCCCCAAACAGACCCTCCAGGTGAAACAGTGATTCACCTGCCTCCCTTCCAACCTAGTGTACTGCATCAAGTCCTTCCGATGTGGTCTTCTCTACATTGAGGAGACCAAACATAAACTAAGGACACATTTTCCCAATCATCACAGCCGGGCCCAAAGGGGCCGACGTGAGCTCCCAGTCACCAACCATTTCAATTCCCCTTCCCCTACTCTCCCAACCCGACCATTTCCTTCTGTTTTTATCTGCAGCTCCCCCTATTCCACCCCAAATCCTAATGAACGGTTATACCTGAAATATTGACTTCTCCACGTCCTGATGCTGCCTGGCTTGTTATTACACAGGACGATAAGTCAGCACAACAAGCTGGTTAACAGCTACCACGAGTCACCTATTAATGAACCTGTTCCCTGGGATGAACAGGAGGACATGAAACCCCCTCGAGAAGCTGACTCACGAAAGGAAGAGACCATTGAACCCATCCAAACTGTTACATTGAAATAGGAGTATGTCATTGATGCTTTAATATGACAAACCAATGAAGCAGAGACTGCACAGACAGACTAGCCCAAGTTGTTCTTCCTGGCTCCATTGCTAATGCTACACATGTGTTACATTAATGTGGTTTGCTGATGGACAGGACCACACCGGAAGGCTTGTCCCAAGTCGCAAGGAGGCATCTGCCATCTCCGAGAAGACAGACTCGTCTTCTACATGGAGATCAGAAACTTTTGGGAATGGCCAACTCTATACGAGTGTAGCTGCTGACATGTTTGTGAACATGATGATTAGTGCAGGGTCTCACTCCAACTGTACGTTGAGATTATGAGAGTTCATTCAGAATCTGCAGCTCTCTTACAACCAACATGGGGTCTCCACAGAGAGTATAAACGATCAGAGAGTTATAGAGTTTAACAGCGGGGAGACAGACCCTTTAGCCCAAATTGGACTATGCCAACCAAAATGTCCACTCACGTTAACTCCATTTCCCTGCATTTGACCCATATCGTGCTAAACCTTTCCTATCAACGTATCTGTACACATATGAAAACATATACTGCAGGAAAACACATGATATTCACGCTATCATTGTTTTGTTATGGGATCAATGAGTCCTGGTTCAAAACGCTCAAGTTTTATTGCAATCACTTTTTAATCTTTTGCAGCATTACAGATTAAACACTCATTTAAACACCATTTCCTTCACAGTGCCATCACTGCAGGGATTAATCTGGTCAAACTCCTTTGGACTATCTCACTGTGGCAAGGAGATCATTCCTTATAATGGAGAGAAAATCTGTTCACAGTGCCCCACGTGATGTCTCATTATCTCTTTACAATTGCAGGGAGGTGACTTCACGCCTATATTTGAATCATTTTTCAATGAAGGACATTACACAATATACTGTGCTGATTACTTGCTGCTCTGTATCAATTCTGTCAATGACTCATGACAAAGGGCATTCAGCGCCTTTTCACCAAGAGCCCTTCCCATCATCTCACCTTCTCATAAATACAAAATGAGAAGGATGGTATGTTTTGCTAAATCATTATTTTACTTTGCGAAACGCTGTACTTCCAGCACAGCCACGCCAACAGCAACATCACTACTGCCATTGGAGATGTTTGGAGATGCTGAGGAGGCGATGGTCTAGCTGCATTATCTCCACATAACTATTGCAGCGACCCAGGTAATGACCCAGAGCACAGATTCAATTCCCACCGCAGCAAATATTGGAATTTGAGTTCAATAAAATATCACGAATTAAGAAACAATGAAACGATTGTCAGAAAAACCTACCTGGCATACTGATGCCCTTCAAGGAATGAATTGCACCACCTTCACCTGATCGGGCTTACATATGACTCTAGAGCCATAGCAATGTTGTTAACTCTCGGCTGCCGTTTGAAATGTTCAATCCCAAATACTCAGTTATATTACTCATTATAAAGTCTCAAAGAAATTAAACGAGACGAAACTAAGCATTGAATGCTTACAGCCCACAGACTGCAGTGGTCAGGAAGGCAGCTCACCAACAGTTTCTCAAGGACAACGTGGAAAGGGAATTGCATGCTGTCCCAACATCCCATTAATGAATCTTTAAAAAGATGTTTACTCTTAGAAAAGGGAGACAAAGGGACATAACTCACTTCAAACCGAGACTTTGATATATCTCATACATGGATTTTTGTTAATATGGCAACAGGAAAAAATAAATAAGATTAATCTTGATTTTTATTTCCTTTCCAGCTGGTCATCAACAATTCCTCAATTTGCTTCTTTCTCTCTATCCCTCTCCTTCTCTATCTGTTCAACTCCCTCCTTCTCCCATTCAGAACAGACATCCCTGTCACTAACATCATTCACACTATTTTCCAGTTGTGTGCAGTTCTGATGGATGGTCATTTGACTCGAAATGTCAATTCTATTTTTCTCTCCATCCGAGGCTGCTAAATATGCTCGGTTTCTCTCGCACTTTCTCATTCTCCTGATCTCTCGCATCATTCTTCTTTTCCCAAAGTTTAGTGTTGTCATTTGATAGGATGTCTTCATCGCTGTTAAGGTCCCAGTTGACCTCACTAAATATCCTTTACTGTGAGGCCATTCCTTTAGGCAATATAGAGTCAAGCACATTGTTATAGACCCGACGTCGTCTTTATCCGGGCCAAGTAATAATGTTAGATTTCTTTACCAAAGGATATCAGTGAAATAGATTAACTTATCGACAAAATGCGAGTGGGGTTATATTAGTGAAATTCGCTTTTATTTTCAGTTCCTGTCATTTGAGTTTAAGTTCTCTCATCATCTGAGATAGGATTTGAAACCGTGTCTTTAGTGTATAACCTGGACCACTGAATGACGTGCCAGCGACATTGCTATTCTGACATCGTGTCCTTGACAAGAATTTACTTGAGAGACACGAACAAGGTCATGATGGAAACGTTGTAATGGAAAGAGTGATTAGAAGAGAGCTGGAAACATGAAGTCTGAAATTTTCCGAGGCATGTATAATGGTGTATTTAGCAACTGCACAAACGTGAAGCTGGGGAATGGGGATGCCATGGAGCTGGCAGTGGGTATGTTTAGTGATGGAGAGAATGTGAAGACATAAGTCAATTCAGGGCAAACAGATACTTCCGGATTGTTAACAGTCTTATCCTCAGATATGTGTGGAGGGGGAGGGGAGGCGGTTTTGAAATTTGTGGTAATGAATGGATTTGCATTTGAAACTGAAGACAATCGTTTCCAACTTTGCCAAATATAGTTAACAAAAATAACACTGAAGTTCAGCATGGCTTATGGGATTAATAAGTAGATAGAGATGGGGAGACTTACCAGGAACACCAACAATAGCAAGCATTGGATAGTAACCAGCCTGAATAACCAGCAGTACACCGTATATCCGAATCGGTAATCTGTTCCAATACCTGGAAACATAGAAAAGACCCCAGGATAAACTCCTGCCCATTGTTGCATCATTCCAGTCTAATGTTCTCAGATTCTGAACCATTGTTTGAACATTCCAGTCTACTCTCAGATTCTGACCTCTCCTCTCCCGTCTCTGCAACTGCTGATTCCTGTTAGTGTTGCAGGTGATGGGATAAATCATTGCAAGAAGCCCCTTACGAATAGAAGAGGGAAACCATTCAGCGACATTATTAGGATCCATGGAGACTGACATCAATCACAGTCACTGAACAAACAGATCCAGTTAACCTCTTTCAATATGGTACAAATAACAACTGGACTTGATTGAATGTTGACATCGCTGACTATTGATCACATCTCCCATCACCAATTGCTCTCGTAAACTTAGTTATGAGGGAGAATGATGGATGTTTCCTGATCACAGGCTCGATGTTGCGGCTGTGTTGTCCGTTTGCAATGCTGTAACCACATGAACACCGCCCCCCAACACAGCCACCCACAAAATACGCAATCGAGATGTAGTTAAAGTGCTGATCTCTCCTCAACTAGACCAGACCATAGATTCTCAGTGGGAATATTTGCCCTGACCATACACAGGAAATGAATCTATATGGACATTCTTCTCGTAGGTCTAATAAAACAATGTTGAACCTTCAACACGCAATGCGATTCAGATTTGTTTTATGTAAACTCACAAACACTTGAATACATGTTATTGGCTTCAAAGCAGGAAGACTAACATTTATTGAATTCAGTCCAAAGCCATATGTGGCATGTTGTCACAAAACCCATCCTTTTTCCAGATTATGTTGTCTTTAATTTTATAAAGAGGGACGAAATGAACCAAGATTCCAATATGTCTTTGACAGTTTCATTGGGATCCTTTTGTTTATATCTAACAGGTAATGCCTCAGCCAGAAGGCTTTCTCGTCTTTAATAAGAAACTTGTATAATCAAGAGGACGTGGCCAACTCTATAACTGGACAGGTCTGATCAGTTCTGGGTTTAGTTCAGTCAGGGTCACTATTGGAACTGGACGCTATCCCCCTCCTTCTGTTCTTCTAACCTTTATAACCTGTAAGCCTTTGTGTCAGTTTTACTCTTGGTGCTAAGGGGTTTGCTTATTTGGATTGTTGCAAGTATTTTGGAACAGGATCCTAAAGTCTGGATAGCCTGTCGGGTTTATATAGGATTAGTTATTCAGGTGTTCTAGTTTTGGGTTCTTGTGTTTCATTCTGTAAATAAATGCTATTTGTTTAAAACTCGGCATCCTGACCAGCTAATTCACTCAAGGAAAAACCACTCTACACTGACTTTTAAGAAATAACAAAGTTACGGTCTGGGATAGTTCTGTGGGGTTGGGCTTGTTCTACAACAGAATGGGGGCCAGTTGCGGGATTTAGGCAGCGAGTGGCAAGTATTACTGTCTCCTATTCCGTGTGTTGATTTGGTGGGGATAAAGAGCTTTAGATAGCAATGGCTCTTGCAGGAACCAAGGATGTTTTGGAGGTGGAAGAAGTGATCTTGGGGTTTTTAACAGAATGCACATAAGTCCAAGCTGCGGGGAATTAGTGGACAAGCTTCCGTTGAAGCTACCTCCGAACGTGAGGAAAGAAGAGATGAATGCAACAGTAGCTCAGCATTCCAATTTGCTGGAAACTCCATCAGGATCTGCAGAGATGAGCAAACCTCAATTGCAAAAAACGGAGCTTGAGTTAAAAGCGGAAATGAAGCAGTTTGAATTACGGCTAAAATCAGAAGAGAAAGAAAGAGAATGAATAGGTTTAGTGGAGGAACGAAAAAAAAAACAATGAATGTCCTTAGCAGGAGAGAAAGAAAAATAGAAAAGGTGTGTGCTTCAGAGATAGACACTTAGGATGAAAAGTCAGCTTAAAAGGATGGGGATTAAGGCTGAAGGTGAGCTTAGTGAAGAACAGAGTGAGGATGAGCAAAACCATGGTAGTCAAAAACCTGGTGATAAACGTTTTAAATAAATTCAAGCCTTGCCTAAATTTGATGAGTAGGATATGGAAAACCTTTCCATTTCATTTGAAAAAGTGGCTAAACAATTGCAGTGGCCAATGACCATGTGGGTTTTGTTGATCCAAACAAAACTTGTAGGTTGAGTTCGGCAAGTATTTGCAACACAACACTATCAGATGAGGGATCGGGGGTGTATGAGGAGGTAAAGAAAGTGTATATGAGCTTGTGCCAGAATCCGACAGACAACGTTTCTGGAATATAAGGAGGGATCCTAATCAAACATATATTGAGTTTGAAAGGATAAAACAAAGTAATTCTAATAGCTGGAAAAGAGCTTTACAATGCTCTGAGAGAGAAAATTACTTTGGAGGAGTTCAAAGATTCACTGCCTGACATAATACAAACACATTTGGAAGAGCAGACAGTTAAAACGGCAAAGCTGGAAGCTGAAGTGGCTGATGATTATGAACTGGTCCATAAAACATGGTTTGGCTTCTAGAATCAATTTCAGTCCACGAGGGATAGAAACTGGGGCAAAGAGAAATCCTCACGTGTGAGGGAGAGGTAGATCTCGAAGAAGGTCATAAGGATAACGTCTCACAGTCTAAAAAGGAAATTATGTCACATGAAATCACTGTGTTGGTGGGATCAGGAAAAAAAATACAGATGCAGGAAAACAGCATAAGCTTGGAAGTTTGTTGGAGCAGTAACAGAAAGCACAGTGGAAGCTAGAAAGCTGCATCGGAGAGTATAAGCTGATCAGAGGTTTGTTAAAGAGGAAGTGGCAGATCTGCTTAGAAAATATACCTGAAAAGGGGAAGTTTACAGACATAGGGCATGTAAAGAGCATGCAATATTAAGGGACACAGGATCCTCTTAGTCCGTGATGCTGAAAGATCAGGAGATATATACTCCAGAAGGACTATTTCCAGAAAAGGTACTGCTAAAGGGAATTCACCTTGAGACAAAAAGCGCATAATAATGTAAAGCGAGGATAGTGTGTTCAGAAAAGTGTGGAGAAATTGTGGTAGGCGTATTGGCCAAACTCTCAGCTTCAGGAATACAATCTATCCTTGCAAAAAAAAATACAGCTGATTCAGCGATAGGAGTACTGCCTACTCTGGTTGAAAAGCCAGTGGAGACACAGGCAACTGAAGCAATGCAGGAGCCTTATCCTGGAAGTTTTCTGAGTGTGGGTAACGAAGCCACAATGTCACCAGTTGAAACAGGAGGTATCAAAAATGTAAAGTTAAGGAAGCTGAAGTGGCATTTACAGACATTTTGTTCCATCACATAGTTGTGAAAAAAAATCTATTGAGTAAACAGGGCATCATGCAAATATTTGAGTTCATTTAAACTAATTGAGTTACAGCAGAAAGATAAAAGGTTAAAACAGTTTTATCAAAAAGCATGTACGTTAGGAATTTTGAATGTATCCCTGAGTGTTATTCCCCTAAAAATGTTGTCCAAATTAGGGAATGGAGACTATCACATACTCAAGGAGATGATAATTGGCAGAAGTTCATCAAATCGTATTGCCAATCGGATACAGAAAAGAGGTGATGTGAATGGCGTATGAGCTACCACCTAGAAGTCATTTAAGAGTGAGGAAAACTCAGGCTGAAACACAGAGACATACGTACTGGCCTGGACTGCAACAGAATGTAGTTGAATTTTGCCAGTTGTGTCATACATGTCAAATAATTGGAAAAAACACAAGTGATAATAAAACCTGCGCCTTTCTTAACTATTCTTGCATTTGAATAACCTTTTACAAGAGTCTTAATTGATTGACTAGGTCTCCGACCTCGAATAAAAAGGTGGGCACCAGTATTTGTTAACAATACTGGATGTATCGACTAGATTTCCAGAGGCCATCCCAAGCTGCAGTATCACAGCTAAATGAATTGCAAAGGAATTATTCTTTTTAAAGAATAGACACGGACTACCAATACAGATACACTGAGGTCAAGGTTCAAACTTCACATCTAATTTATTCGGAATAAAGCAATTCAAATCGACTGCTTACCATCCAAAATGGCATGGAGCGCTAGTAAGGTAACATTAAACATTAAAGACCATGTTGAGGGCTTATGATCAGGATTATCCAGATGATTAGTGTAAGGGAATTCCATTTGCCCTTTTTGTGATTAGGCATGAACCAAATTAACAGAGCAAATTCAATTCATTTGATTTACTTTTTGGACTTTAAGTGAGAGGACCATTAATATTGATTAAGGAGAAAATAGTAAATCAGAATTCAAAGGCCACACATTTGGCTTAGGTCTCAAAATTTAGGAAATGATTAATAGTGCTGGGGACTTGGCTGGACAGCATTTAAAAGTATTGCAGCATGCAACAAAGCAGGAAACGGACAGGAAATTTTAAAAAATGAAATTTTGCGATCGGGGATAAGGTATTACTGTTACTTTCAGTTATAGACGAACCTTGAAAAGCAAGGTATTTGAACCTTATCAAATACAACGGATATAGAGTGAGGATAACGACTTGATAGGGACTCCAGAAAGAAAGAAATCTCACAGCGTATGTCATGTGAATGTTCTCAAAATGTACTTTGATGGGGAAGGAAAACCAGAGGACAATGTGTTAATGATTACGTCACAGAAGTAAGAACCGAAGTCAGAGGATTCTGAATCGGACATTTTTCAAATTAAAGTGGACAATTAGGCGCTTGTCTAAAATTGGGATGATTTTTTGATTTACCTTCATGAGAAAAATTGAAATGATCAGAAAGAGTTATTACTATCACATGTGGAATTATGCAGATATTAACTTGGAAGTACTCACCTAATTGTGCATAATGTAGCTATAGGAGATGCTGTTACGATTAAGCAACATCCTTACAGGCATAATCCTCTAAAGTTGGCACAGGCTCAGAAGGAGATTGAATGCAAGCTCTAAAATGACAGAATCAACATGTGTTACAGTGACTGGAAATCAGCCATAGTCATGATGCCAAAGCCAAATGGTACCCAACGATTATGTGTGGACTATCGTAACGTCAATGTAGTTAAAAAGGTTGATGTATATCCAGTTCCACGGGTGGAAGACTGTTGAAAATGTGGGACAAGCAACTTATATTTGGTATGAAAAATGTGCCGGCCACATTTCAGGGACTAACCAATAGGTTGCCGGATTATGCAACCTGTGGTTTACATTGATGACCTTGTAATTTTTAGTGACTCATGGAAGGAACACTCCATCATCTATCAGACTTGTTTGATCGACTTCAGAAGGCAGGCTTGGTGGTAATCCGAGAGAAAAGTGAATTTGTCAAAGCAAAAGTCACCTTCCTTTGCCATGCTATTGGACATAGATAAATGGTGCCATGAGATTTAAAAGTGACGGTAATTTGGGAATGTCACATCCTGTTGACAAAAGGAGCAGTTCCTGGGATTGAGGCGATTTTTTTCGAATGTTTGTGCCTCATTTTCGCAGTGTGACTGCTCCCACTCACTGAACTGTTAAAGAAGGGCAAGAAGTTTCATTGCACAGAGGATTACCAGAAGGCATTTGATGGCATTTGAAATATGTGGTGCCCACGATCAGGCACACCTGATTATGCAAAACCATTCAAGGTGGATTTAAATGCGAATGATGTGGATTTCGATGTTGGGCTCTTGCAGGAAGATGACGAGAAGACAGAGAGACCTACTGGGTATTCTTCCAAGAAGTTGAATGTTCATTAGTAGAAATATTCACAGTTGAGAAAGAGACTGGAGCTTTGTGTTGGTATGACAACATTTTACTGTTTACATTAACAGCAACGTATCAGTGACAAACATTTACACTGATCATAACTCAATGAAGTATTTTTGAGAAATTGTAGGACAAAAATGCGGAGCCTGTTGTTACAGCCACTCAATTGGGAAATTGTGTACATGGCTGTTCTTGAAAACATCATTTCCAATGCATTGTTGAAACTTGAGTGACAAATGGAGGCACTCAATAATGGAAGTACCACACACTGAATCTGGATGTAGTTGTGCATGTTTGGATGTTTATAGTAAAAGAATGTGCATGCGCATTGTAGAGCACGAACTACCATTTTTGTGAGTTTTGAAAACTGAAGCCATCTTGGGTATTGAAGATTCGGTTTGATATTGGGGGAGTTGTAACACAGGTGGTACCTTTACAAGGTTATGTTGTCCTTGAATCATTTCAGAGAGGTTCTAAACGACCCAATGTTCTCAATTTTGAATGCTTCATTGGGGTCGTTTGTTTTCTTTCACCTAACAGATAATGCCTCGGGCAGAAGGTTTTCAAGCCTTTTAATAAAACTGGTATAATCAAGGGGATGTGGCCAGCTCTCCAGCTGCACAGGGCAGTTCAGTTCGAGGGTTAGTGGAGTCAGGTTCACTGTTGAAACTGGACGCTCTCCCCCTCATCCAATTCTCTGACTTCTTAAACTATAAGCTTTTTAGTGTAATTTTTACTCTTCATGCTCAGGGGTTTGTTTATTGGGATTGTTGCAAGTAATTTGGATCAGCATTTTTAATTCGAGATAGCCTGTCAGTTTTGGATAGGATGAATTATTCAGGTACGATCTTTTCGGTTCGTTGTGTTTCATTCCTTATTTTTACAAATACATGCTGCTTGTTTAAAAGTCGGCAGTCGGACCAACAAATTCACTCTGGGAATATCCACTATAAACTTGCCTTCAACAAATGGCAATATTACGGACTGGGCCACGTGCTTAAGAATGTTTTGAGTGGTCGGGCCTGGCCCATAACAATGTACAATAACGTTGTTTATTAAAAGTCATGAATTAATGAGTAAGGGATGGAATGAATATGATAATGGCTATGAGGCAGAAAGGGCTGCGGTCAGTGGCTTAGGAGACCTGAGGGGAATGCAGTAATATCTCCCAGTCACTAGTATTCAGCCATCACTGTTTCTGACAAATGGAATGAAATGCAGTGCAGAGCAAGATAACAGATGACCTTTGGTACATGGAATGCTGAACGACAATGTGAATGGAATAGGACAATTCTAAATGTGATGTATAAAATTATATTTTATATTTAGACTGTTTAATCACAGGTTATACAGGTTGTTAAGATTGCTTATATCGGAATGGGATATACAGAAATAAAAACAGATACAGATTACAAAATGTCTTGGGTTACAGTGAGTTCCAGCAGAGTAAGAGTGAAGACACAGCTCATACTGAGCTGGTACAGTGATGATGGGCTGCATGACAATCATCTTTGTTGTAATTATTCAGAGAAAAGTATTGAAAATGTTCAGAGACTGAGGAGACAAGTCTAGTCATAAAACACACAGGCGATATCATAATTAATGAACTATTCCTACTTTTCATCAAGTGTAGCTGTCTCTAAAATACCTTTTAAATCAAAATCATATTGGTGAGATTCGCGCATTTATTTTCAGAACTTAAAGAAGAAACAGACTCCAGTGCAATACTTTTTCACTGACACAAGTGATAGGAACAGGAATGGAGCATATTGTCCAAATATAACCAACATCCAGATCAATCAAGGGAAAGCAAAATATTAGAGATAGTGGAAATCTGAAATGCAAATGCAAAATGATGGAGAAATGCAACAGATGACGCAGGAACTGGGCAGAGAAACAGAGTTAACATTTCAAGTCTTATATGACCCTATATTAAACAAGTTATGTTGGACTCAAAAAATGTTAATTCCCTTTTTCTCTGCTCCGATACTGGCTGAACAGTGTGGTTTCTCTCCAGCACTTCCAATTGGTGCAACGGCAGGAAACAGAGTAATGGTGAGCGGTTGCTTTTCGAACTGAAGGCTTGTGCCCAGCAGTGTTCCACAGAGGTTGGTTCTGAGTTTTCTTTGTTTGTCATTTATGTAAATGATTTGCGTGGGAATATCGAAGGCATGGTTCGTAAGTTTGTGGATGACACCAAAACTGATGGCACAGTGGACAGTGTGGAGTGTTTTATAAGAACGCAAAAGGATCTTGATGAAATGGGTCAATAGACTGACAGATAGCTGATACAGTTCAAGCTGGATGAATGTGAGGTGCAGGCAATAGTGTGTGTTTGTTGCTGTCTGTTGCACCAGGAATGGGATGATTTAATTCCCCATCTCCTGGGTTCAAAACATCGATATCATTCATGATCTTTGAGAGGCCTAACCCTCTCTACGGTTACTCTCTTGCTGTTAATGTAGTTGCACAATATTTGTGGATTATCCTTAACCTTATCTGCCCATGCTATCCCATATCGCCTTTTTGATTTCCTGATTTCTCTCGAAATACTGCCCCACACTCTTTATATTGACTAAGAGATAACATTGAATAAAGTTGTCTATATCTAAAGTACGGTTTTCTTTGAATCTTGAATAAAAGCTCAATAACTGTAGTTGTCCATTGTTCCTTAATCTTCCCTTCACTTTAACAGGAACATAATGCCTCTTAACTCCCGTCGTCACACTGTTGAACGCCTCCAACTTGTCAGACATCGCTTTACCTGCTAACAGTCTACTTCAATCAAACTTGAGAAGTCCTTGTCCCATGCCATTAATATTTATGGTACTCCAATTAAAAAAAATGAAAGGTTTATTCTTTTCCATAACCATTATGAAACTAATAGAATTATGATTGCAATGCCCAAAATATTCCCTCACATTTGCTTCAGTCACTTGTCCTGCCTATTGCACAAAAGAAGCCTAATTTTGCTCCATCTCTGTTAGAATCATCCGGATATTGATGAAGAAAATTTTCGTAAACATATTTGACAAATTCTTCACCATCCAACCCTTTAACGCTGTGGTAGTCCCAATTATTTTTTTAAAAAATTAAAATCCCACATTATGACAACCTTATTAAGCTTGTATAAATCCGAGATCTCCGTACATGTTTGTTTCTCAATTTCTTTCTTACTGTTGGAGAACATATGGTACAATATAATCAACGTGCTCTTTCCTTTCTTATTTTTAATTTCGATCAATATATTTTCACAGGGTGATTTTTGACAAAAAGAGCATTTAGTGCAATCTGTTCAAAGTGAACTTTATTTTTTTCTTTTAATACTATCTGCATATTTTAACTGGATACGTTTTCAGAAATATCTCCCCCAGTTCCAGCAGTAATTTATTCCTTAATCAAAAATGGCAGACCGCCCCCTCTCTGCCCTCTGCATATATTTTCCACCCTTTCTATGACATTTAATATCTGGAACATTGAATTGCCAGTCTTGAACATCTCTCAGGTGAAAGTGAGGACTGCAGATGCTGGAAGTTAGAGTCGAGAGAGTGGTGCTGGAAAAGCAGCTCAGTCAGGGTAGCCTTACAACAACAACAGTCATTATAACAACTGAGCTAGTGTTGGATTGTTGGAGCTAATTTAGCAAAGGATATACACGTCTCCAGGCCCTGATTTAATGCATCGCAGGGTACTAAACGCGATGGTGTATGAAAAAGAAGTGCACTTGTAGTAATTTTCCAAAATTCGTTGGTCTCTGGGGCAGTCCCAGCAGACTGGAAAACACAAATATGACGTCACTGTTTAAAAAGGGAGGCAGACAAGATATGTGGAAATAAATTAGATTACTTACAGTGTGGAAACAGGCTCTTTGGCCCAACAAGTCCACATTGACCGCCGAAGCGCAACCCACCCAGACACATTCCCCTACATGATAGACGAGTTTGTTTAACCTCTGCAGTGCGGAAATTTCTTGAGTGTATTCTCAATGAATAAATGGCAGGGCATCTTTTAGAATTCTATAATGGCATTACGAGCATGTTGTATAATGGGACCCAGTGAATTGGTGTACCTAGATTTTCAAAATGCCCTCGACAAGGAGCCGCACAGGGACTGGCAGCAAACGGGTACATGCTGTTAAGTGTAAAATATGAGCATGGATTGAGGATTGTTTGCCCAAGAGGAAACGCAGTGCGAGGATAATTATATTGACCATCACCGGTGCTCAGGGATTGGTACTGGGACCGCAATTACGTACAACCTATATGAATTATTTGGAGTTGGGAGACATGCGCATCGTGTCAAGGTTTGCAGTTGATATAAAAGTGAGTGGCAGAGCAAAGTGTACAGAGGACTGTGAAATTTGCAGAGGAACGCCGTGAGCGGCCCGGTGGCACAGTGGTTAGCACTGCTGCCTCACAGCAGCTGAGACCGGGTTCAATTCCCGCCTCAGGCGACTGACTGTGTGGAGTTTGCACGTTCTCACCGTATCTGTGTGGGTTTCCTCCCGTGCTCCGGTTTCCTCCCACAGTCACAAAGATGTGCAGGTCAGGTGTATTGGCCATGCTAAATTGCCCGTAGTGTTAGGTAAGGGGTAAATGTAGGGACGTGGGTGGGTTGCGCTTCGGCGGGTCGGTGTGGACTTGTTGGGCCGAAGGGCCTGTTTCCACGCTGTGATGTAATCTAAATATTGAAATCTTGGGTTAATGGGCAATGTTCTGGCGGATGGAATACAATATTAATAAATGTGAAATCGCACATTTTTGTACAAATGAAAGTAAAAAAATCTTGTTACGCGAATGGCAAAAATTTGCGGCATGCTACCATGCAAAGGGAACTGGGTACACTTATACGAGAATCACAAGGTTGGACTGCAGGAGCGACAAGTTACAAGCAAAGAAATATAAATTCATCTTTAATTGTTGAATAGATTGAGTTTAAAAGCAGACAGTTTATTTTGCAGCTGTACAATGTGCTAGTGAAGATCATCCTGCGGTACTGTGTGCAGTTTTATTATCCTTACTTGACTAAGGATATATTGAAATGGGGGCGGAGCGGCGGTGTTTCACGAGGTTGATTCCGCGTTTGAAGGTATTCGCTGATGACAGGAGAATATGTGGAATAAGATTATATCAAAAATTCAGAAGAATTCAGAAAAATTCAGAATCTTATGGAAACATATAAAATTATGAAGGGCATGTGTGAGATAGAAGTAGAGAGCATGCTTCCATTGACAGACGAAACCAGGACAACAAGGCACAGCCTCAAGATTAGAAGGAGCCGATTTAGGACTAAATTGAGAAGGAATTTCTTCAACCAAGATAGAACTGCTTGCCCAACGAAGTAGTTGATGCTGCATCACTCAATGTTTTTAAAGCTAGGGCTGATTTTTGTTTGAACAGTAAAGGAATTAAAATTATCTTTCGAGGGTGGTTAAGTGAATGTATGTCCATGCAAAGATCAGGCATGATCTCATTGAATGGTGAAGCAGTCTCGAAGGCCCGTTAGACATAGTCTTGCTCCTAGTTGTCATGTTCTATGAATGTATGTGTCACATCTTCCGCGATTTTAGAGAAAGCTTCGATGAGACTGTGGGGGAGGTGTTCCGGAGGGAATGGTTTCTGGGGAATGCAGACAAGGGCGGCGAGGGAAACATATGTTTGTGAATAGTATTTCGCTGAAGGTGGTGGAATTAGGAAAATATTTCGCTGATCACTTGGACTACCATAGCGTTTCAGGTCCCAGGCCAAGTTCTGAAAAGAATGGGATTCAGAATGGATCGTTGCTTGATGATGGACATTTGCAAGATGGGTCCTAAGTCCTTCTTTGGTGCTGTAAAAGTCACAATGTCTTTGAGAAACTAACTTCAGCAGCCACATAGCATTATGGCCACAAGAGAGGGTAATAGTCAGGGATTTTCTTGACTCCCTGAAGCCTGTCTCTCACACAGCCTGCGATTACACGCCACTTATGATTTGCCACCGGCAGTCTCCATTAACAGCTATTCACTCTCCTAGCAAGAGCGTTATTGACCTCATTGTCCAAATGTTCTTCTCTTTCTTTTGTCCTTTCCCGACCAACTGTTTACTCCTTTACAATACAGAATGAGACATGATGGAATAGTTCCTGCTCGCCTGGATGATTGCAGTGTTAAAGAAACAATGCACAGGAGAAGCACAGCAGATTAGTCAGCATCTGAGTAGCAAGAGATGTTTAAATTATAACCTTCTTGAGGATTCCTGACGCAGTTGCAACAATACTGAAAAGCTCAACACTGTCCAGAACAGAGCAGCTGAATTGAGCAGCAACACGCAACTAACAAAACATCAACAAACATCCATTTCCCTCCAAAACCAAACACTCATACATGCAGTCTGCACCATCCACACGATGCACTGCAGATATTCACCAAGGGTCCTTAAACAGTACATTACAAACTCACAACTACTTCCATATAAAACGAAAAGGGTAGTAGATAGAGAGGAAAGACCTACAACCCTCTTACCATCCTAATCTGGAAATATGTTGCCGTTCCTCCAGAATCAATGGGACAAAATTGTGGATTTCACTCCCCTATAATTTGGGTCTACCGACAGCATACGGAAACGATGGTTCAGGAAGGTAGCTCATCATCACCAATTCCAGTCAAATCAGGACTGAACAATAAATGCTGACCTCTTCTGGAATACCCACAACCGACGAAGAATGAAAATCATCTGCTTTGGTGTTCGGAGGAGTTTTCTCTTACTGAGATATTTCTGTTTTTATTTGAGGGATATCAAAGATGAGGATTTGCGGTTGGAAATTTGACATCAAGCATTACATCAGAATTTGATGGAGTTGTTTTGTTCAATGTAGCCTGAATCTCACCGACTTTTGAAAGTGAAAGGAGAAATCTACATTCACAGTGAGCGAAACTATTCACTATCTGAACTATCGAGACATAATTGGAGGAACGCTGGAGAGAAATTGCTGTAATGTGGTGACGATTCAATCGCTTGTCTGCCCTGAAAATTCAGCAGTGCAACGACACGGGGGAAAAGCCATTCAACTGTTCTGAGTGTGGAAAGGCATTTGTTCATTTTAATAACTTGCTGACTCACCAATGGGTTCACAGGGAGAAGAAACCATTTAATTATCCAGCGTATGGAAAATGCTTTAAAATTTCTCACTAACTGCTGTACCATCAATTTGTTCACACAGATGAAAAACCATTCAAGTGTTCTCACAGAGGGAGTTGGTTCAGGCCGTCATTTGATTTCACTTTACATCTGCGAACTCAGTGGAAAGAGGCCGTTCGCCGGTTCGAAGAATGGGCAAGGATCCATTCAGTCATTCAGTCTGCTGAGACACCAGTGAGTTCACACAGAGGAGAGACCATTCGTCCGCTGTGATTTGAAGTAATTAATTGATTCCGGCAATCTACTGAAATACAAGCGAGTTCAAACAGGAAAAAAGACTATTCACCTGCACATACATTTCTCAAACTTCCTGAAATACAAGCGAATTCATATTGGCGAGAGGACCTTCATATGTTCTGAATTGGGGAAAGGATGCACTTAAGTCATCCATCGACCTGATGCACCAACGGGTTCACAGTGGCAATAAATTGTTTTAATGACACAGTGTGGGAAATGCTTTATAAGTTCCCAGGAATTGAGGTCCCATCGATACGTTCATGCTGACGAGAACGCAATCTTGTGCTTTCACTGTAGGACTGCTGTTTCTTTGATATAAGATGTGAAGAGCATTCAGAAATGCTGAATGCATCGAAATATTTTTAAGTACAAATCCAGACTTAACAATGAAGGAAAGGATGGATATCTGCTCGTCTCCTCTAATTGAAGAGAAATCAATGGAAAATATCTTTGAATTTGATGTGATTGAAAATTGAACAATTAAACACCAGATCAATTAAAGAGATTAACTGCATCCAATGAAGTAAACCCCTGCTGACAGAATGAACACAGTTCAATTCTCGATGCAATAACGCCATAACGCATTAACATGCGACCTCACTGGAATGTTTGTACTATCACCGTCTTAACGACCGTAGTGGCTGCTGCCTTCATTTGAGAAAGAAGGGGCTGGTGGTGATTGAACAAGAGCACCACCAGTCCTCAGGTCAGAGAAGAGTTAGTGAAGGACAACCTTTAAATTAACCTCAAACCAGTGATGGGAATTGGAACCACGCTGCGAGCATCACACTGTTTTATAAGCCAAGAAACCAGCCACTGAGCGAAACAGATTCCATCAGACTGAGCTGTCACACATGCGAATGAGTAATTGAATCCCTTGCTACCCACAGTGCAAATTAACTGCCTCTCCACGCATGGTGGTTCAGTGTTTAGCACTGCTGCCTCAGAGCATGAGGGGCTGGCATCGATTCCAGCCTCGGAGGCCTGTCTGTGTGGAATTTGCACGTTCTCCACGTGTCTGCGTGAGTTTCCTCCAGGTCCTCAAATTTCACCCCACAATACAAAACTGTGCGCCGGTTAGGTGAATTGGCCATGATATATTACCCATACAGTAGTTTAATAGTTGGGGTAAATATCAGTGAGGATAATGGATCTTCGTGCTCTTTGGAGGGTTTGTGTGGACCTGTTGGGCCGAAGGGCCTGTTTCTGCACTGCAAGGATTCTTATATGTTTTCTGATATTTCGTCACATCATTGCTACTCCTAAAGCTCTTTCCAAAGTCAGCCAATTAAAATTTTCTCTCATTTGTGGGAACAAGTCCATATCTGCTGAGATTTGAGACCCAAGTGAGTCACTTCCCTGACAAGGAGCAAGTAAATGTTTTTCGCTAGTGTGAGTATGCTCGTGCTCACTGAATAGAGATGACCAGGTGAATCTCTTTCCACACTTAGTGCAGGCTTCTCTATAATGTGCCCATTCTTGTTTATCTGATGCTTTTCTGATTAATAAATTCCTTCTCATGCACAGAGCAGACGAACGATGTCTCTCCAGTGTCATGTCGATCGGGTGACATTTCGCGGAGCTGTGAAGATAATCACTTACCAAACAGAGCAGACAAACTTTCTCTCCATTTGTTGAAGTCGTTTGCGTGCCATTACGATTGATCCCTGAGTGAACACCTTTCCTTCAATGGAACAGCTGAGTTGCTTGTCCCTATGTGAACAGGTTGATGTTGAATTAAGATTTTGAATTTACAACCTTTGCAGATCTTAAAGTTTATTTTTCAACAGTGTGGGAAATGACTTGCAAGCCTGCTACACACAGCATGGCCAATAAGAACACAGAAAATCAAGCCTGTGCAAGCCATATAGCGGACACCCAGAATGCCTCAGCATTGACCCAGCAGGCTGACAAGGGAAACCATACATGACCACAGTCATTCACAAACCAGGGAATACACTTCCCAAGGCAAACTACCAATAAGCTTCCTGGACCCGATAAACACCGCTGTTCCAAAGTCCGATGGGTAGTCTAGTAACCCAGTGATATCAAAGCAAAACGAAGCTCAGCTCAGCCGAAGATGCACCAGAATACCTTGCTTATCTTTGGAGACCAACAGGTGGGCGGCACGGTGGCACAGTGGTTAGCACTGCTGCCTCACAGCGCCAGAGACCCGGGTTCAATTCCCGCCTCAGGCGACTGACTGTGTGGAGTTTGCACATTCTCCCCGTGTCTGCGTGGGTTTCCTCCGGGTGCTCCGGTTTCCTCCCACAGTCACAAAGATGTGCGGGTCAGGTGAATTGGCCATGCTAAATTGCCTGTAGTGTTAGGTTAAAGGGGTAAATGTAGGGGTATGGGTGGGTTGCGCTTCGGCGGGTCGGTGTGGACTTGTTGGGCCGAAGGGCCTGTTTCCACACTGTAAGTAATCTAATCTAATCTAATGGTAGCAACTTACTGTAAAGGAAAGGGGCATTTTCACATACCCACGAAGAGAGCTGGAACCCCCGATTCCATTCTAGAACTGATTGATGCTGCTGAATACTTGATTGGATCTTGATTGTATCATTCACGGCCAGGGCTTGTGCCGTGATCCAGATCCAGCCGGGGGAAAGCCGAATGCGCAAGGGAAGCCTGGCAAAATAGAATGAGAGACTGCTGATTAAATTTTTAGAATCAATCCAAAGAGATTCCTCAGGTGGAAGGAAATTGACAAGGGCTCCACCAGTTCACTTTTTATGTCTTGTGGTTTCTGAGTATTTGCTGTGGATGTGTCTGTTTGTTTGCGGTTGCTGACTGCATATCTTGTCAGTTTCAGGTGTCTCATCTAAGTGTGTTTATCCAACAGACAAGTGTTTGTTTACAGTGCGGTCAGTGATTATACGCTCAGTAATCCTTTATTGCTTGATCTGTCAATCACTCACTGCTTGTGTGTTCTGTGAGTGCTCCGTCTCTCTTTCCTCGAAAGCCGAAATGCAGTGCTTATAGTCAATGCAGGACGTCCACTACGCCATGGGGGCAGGGAAATCCACTCACTGCTGGGATGTGCTAGTTGGGCAACGCCAACCCACGTGGTGAGAACGGCCCAGGACCGAAGTTGAACAAAACATTATTGTGGAGGCATGTGAGATGAGGTTCCCTACGGTGTAGAAACAGGCCCGTCGGCCCAACCAGTCCACACCGACCCTCGGAAGAGTAACCCACGCAGACCCATTTCTCTCCCACTAATGCACCTAACACTATGAGAAATTTAGCACGGCTATTTCACCTGACTTGCACATCTTTATGATTGTGGGAGGAAACTGGAGCAGACGGAGGAGTCCCACGCAGACATGGTGCAAACTGTACACAGACAGTCGCCCAAGGCTGAAATTGAACCTGGGACAGTGGCGCTGTGAGGCAGCAGTTCTGACCACGCCGCCGTGTAAATATGTGAACTTCAAAATAAAAATCGGAGATTCGCTTGTTACACCTGGTTCACTGACAGACACTGTGCTAAAAGAGACAGGGGACGGCAGTTGCTTTACCCACTTTGCAGGAGACTTTCCCACATAGCCACAAGGAAATTGGGCATATGGGAGGTCCTTTAAATTCGATAAGCTTGATTACTGGACCACGGCCATTACGGGAGGGCACGTTGACTCCTCCTGGGACATGGTATACATGCTGCAGTGTCTTGCAAAGTTTCGACAGGTTACCCAGCAGTATCAGGCCGCGAAGACGAAAGACTGCTGCAATCAAAAACGACAGTGAGACCTCATCAACTGCAGACACGGCCGCATCGCCCTATACCGCACAGTACCCGACATTTCCCATACAGTCTGCAGAGCCACACCCGTTGGGCCTGAATGAAGTGGCTGCATTTTTTTCTACCGGACATTTCACACCAAGCCCGCGAGGTGCACATTAGCTGCCGGGCAGTATGAATCACCACTGCTGCCCAACACAAATGATAACTGCAGACTCACGTGTAGCGCGAGTGCTTCCCTAAAATACCAGGGCACCAACTGCCAGGATCCCCGCATCATGATTGTGTCTACTCCCTCCTATAACACCTGGATCCGCGCAGAGGTCTGGGCCATGCACCAAGATGAACCAGACCCGTTGAAGTGACTGCTCCCGTTCTACAATTGGGTCCTCGAAATTTCCTGTATATACAACTGTCTGCCCCAAGATGTGCCGACCATATTGCAGCTAGTGCATATGGCCCACTGTGTGACCATTAGCCCTGTTATTGACACCCCCATCCACACCTGGGACACCGCTGCAGACTGGATAAAAATGACTGGACAGCACCATGAAGGATTCAATAAAGTCCAGTGCAAGACTGCACACCGATTTTGGGCAGTTATCCAGTGTCTGCAGAGCCTCCAAGCACTTGCTCAATGTCATTGTCCGCTTTCGGGAGGTCTGGAACTCCACGGCAGGCATTCCATTATCAGAGGACGGACGGTTGCCCGTGCAGACATTACGAATGCTCACGTTTTCACGTTCCACAATCAAACGACGAGCTGGACGGACTCTTTAATTGCACTTCGTAATTTGTAGTAATGTGCACTTAGTAGTTCACTACGCCAAAACGGACGGGGGCATTCGACTTGCTTGTGCAACCCGACAACCACAGGGACGCCACCAGGCCAGTACAGCAAACTAGGGCAATTCAAAGAAGGCAGTGCTGGAACAGTGGGAAATTGGAACACTGCGTGAGACAGTGCTGGTCCAGGCAATGTTGCCCAGGACTATCTACCCTCTCCGCAGACACGTCAGCAATCCACCACAACACAGAGGCAGCTTCAACAGACTGCCTACACTGTGGCTGATCCCTTGCCCCGTGCTTCAGAAACTAACTAGGGCTATCGTGAGAGGGAGGATTCACAGGCGATCTCAATACGTCTCTCAAACGCCCCGTCTGAAATTCGATGTTGGATGTGGAGGTGTTGGGGAGCGGATCATTTCTTTTGTGGTGGATTCTGGATCTGTCCAATCGTCCGAGGCTCCCGACTCGAAAAATTATCTGAATTACAAGACCCTCTGCACTGTAGGGTTTTCAGCAGTACCCATAACGATCCACTCTCCTAACCCATTAACTTCAGTATTGGACCTGCCACTGCGACTGATGCTGCCACTATTTCAGACTCTTATCCATTCGCCCTCCTGTCCCGGCAGACCTTGTGTAAATTGAATGCTAGTATCCACTGTTCCTCTGAGTGTCTCACGTTAGAGAACCCGGACGTCCATAATTCCATGCTGCGGGCAGGAATTTCACACAGCCCTGAACCATCTGACCAGGTAAGCTTTGCTACACTTGGTAATGCACCAAACCAACTAGGTGTGCTCTTCTCAACAGCTCATTGCCCTGTAGCCGATGGCCCTTTTCTGTAAACAGTTCACTGACTCCCTACTCCCAGTGGGGTGCAGAATTGACGGTATTGACTTGTCATGCATCCCACCAGAATCAATTGAAAATGCTGACACACCACGGTGACATGTAATAACAAAGTAGATTCTTGTGAAATCTAAGGACTTCAAGGTGACCTTCTTAACAAATGCGTGTGCTGTGATGTTGTACCTCTGCACTGACAGCTGAAGTGATGTCAAGCTGCTATCTGCTTTCTCCATTGGTTTTCATCATTATGGCTCTCTAATTGCCTGAAGACGAGAGGTGCCGACAACCTGAGAGCTTTCTGCGCGGATTCTGGTGTAATTTTCAGAGGGGATGAGGAGCTGCTCTTGGTCACAGGAAGTGCCTGTGAGGCCCCCAACACTCACTCCCCCGAAACCCCACCACTCCCCATAATCAAGTTACTGCAGTCAGCAGCTGATCTACCCTGTCAGGGCACACTGGGTCCAACTTCCCCTGACCTTTTGGAAGGAGAGTCTGCTGCCATGGATTTGCCAATGGCTGGATGTGATGTGTTTTACTTTCAATTTCACTTTCATCTCTGACCACATGTAAGTTCTTCAGTTTAACTTTGTAACCCTTCCAGAAAATGCCTGTTCGCTGATCCCTTTTTGTTAACTCAACCAGGTTCCCCATACGTACTCACCGCTTCAGCAATCTCTCTCTGAACTTGCCCACATTGACTTATTGATCCTCTCAAGCCTTGATGGAACAGCGACTGTTCCTGTGCCCAAGTAGCCTGGAGGAACATTAATGAATCAGGGAGCAACCTGAATCTAATTGATGGTAAATGTTTGTTCGTACCCAATATCTCTCCAGAGCTGTTGTTTGAAAGTATAGGTAACAACCTTTAAATCTGATTGCAGAATTCTCTGAACTGGAACATCCTCTGCCCACATTGATTGAACGACGCACCCCCTGCTGACCGACCGTTAATTGACCAGATCTGACAATATTGGATTCACGACCTTTCCTATCCTACCAACGTGGCCACACCTCCTGATCCCAATCCTGGTCCCAGTATTTCATAGTTTCCAGTAATATTTTGGCCCTTATGATCAAGTCCAGCACAAGCTCCATTCCCGACCGATTACTTTGTGCTTCCAAGCAACTTTTGGTAAGAAAGTTGGGATGCAGAGGTTCTGTTTTGCAGCCTTACAATTTTGTTATCTCATCATTCCTGCAATTCCATTTTGTTTTCATTCCCTCCGGTTCCCCTCTTTGTTCTTTGTCAAAAAATCCTTTTAATTGCTGCATTTTTCATTTCTGACGAAAGCAGATGGAACTCAGACAGAGTTAGAGTCTACAGCAGATTGGGAGTATCTGTTAATTTGCAATATAATAAGTAAATTATGATTAGGATTCATTAGAATTTACGCTTAACACATTGATTTTGGAATATAAACTCCAGTTTCTCCCTTATTGACAGTTAGTATTTTACACGATTTAATTTTCATATTTCAGATTACAGTACAATCAGTTCAGTTCAAATGGGAAAAGATAGCTGTCGTCATTGCAACCGAACCTGATTTTGGATACGTGAGAACTTCAGTTTCTCTCCCCCGTGCTCTCTCTATTTGAGCAGCTTTCTCTGAGTTCCTTTCCTTCCCGTTTCAGCGGCCGTGCTCCAGGGGGAAATGCTATTGGCTGTTGTTGAATCTCTAGCTCGAGCTGAGAGAGGCTTATCTCCCATTGTGAGGGCAAAGACCCAGCCGCATGGTGATGAGACTCAGGGGTCAGACACCACAGCGCAGCCTCTATAGAATCTCCAGGTCTCAGTGTTCCCCAATGAGAAAGGCACGACCAGGAATGAGTCGCTGTGGGCCTTACTATGGGCTGCACAGGGGACGGTGACAATAACACACAGAGCTTGGACAGCCAGTTTAAGGGAACCGATGTGACACCTGTGCCCAGTGACTTTGCTTGGGAATTGAAACTGCGTGTGTTCAGGACAGGAACTATTCCACTGAGTTAGACCCAGCCATTCAAAAGGGTCGAATATCTAATACTTGATATACAGCTGAACATCTAATGGAGAGTATTATTTACAGCAGATTCTAGTAGGTTGTGAAAGCAAAGAATTACACTGAAAAGTTTAAATATTTCTCTGCATTAATTCAGTCAGAAAGGACCCATTCTAGTGGTCAGGTATTTGTTGGAGAATCACAGGCTGGAATGCATGCCAGGCCCCTGCAAAAACCTGGACATAGACTCTGTGGTAATCAACTGGGGACATGAAGATTCTCATGGAGAGATCCTCCGAAAGAATCCACTAAATTTGGAGCATTTGGAGGGTTCCAGTTGGAAAGTTACTAATTGTTCAGGAAATGCGAGACAAAAAATGCTCCAACCCAACAACATTTAAATAGTCACTTTGACCAGGTGCAGCCCTCGACACATGCCCAACATCTCGCTCTGCTAACCCTTCCTTTTTAATCCTTCCCACTCGCCCAAAACCCCAAGCCACCACGGCACATCACTAACAACGCTCAACTCCAGCCTCCCATAACCACTTTTATGATACTCTCACGCCTGAACAAACTGTCACCTGACCCCACAATTACCTAGATGCGCATTTTTTCATAGCAGCTGTTAGGGTTTGGCTGTGGATCTGAGTGTTTAAATCACAGACACGGACATGGTTTGCCTTTTCCCAATACACCTGAGTTAAAGAAAAATGTGTTCATTTCAATTGTACTTTGTATTTTTGAAGGGACTGGAATCCATGTTCCAGCTGGACGTTTGGAGCTCAGTACAGTCACGATGGTTGCGTTCCTGTGCAATCATGCGGGATAGAAAAATTGCTCTTTCGAAACCACTTAAAGGGTTGACGTTGTAATCGTGTGACAGTTAAGACACACAGTTCAAAACGTTGTGCTGTAGAAGCAACATCCCCAATTCGTCAATCGGTACTGCAATCTTGTGTTGACATTTAAGCAGAATATTATAACAGCACGACCTGCAATAACACTTTAAAACATAAAGTGATTGGACTAGCAATCACAGTCAGAATATCCGGGCCATTGGACTTAATGCAGATTCTATCACAATATTATTGGTGTCATTTTCAACTGAGCATGAGATTTTTAACTGCAGAAAGGGCACATGACATCTAGAGTATGTCAGATAAAGAATTGACCGGGTAAATTATCCTGCTTGCTCGAAAAAAAATCAAATGTTGTTGATTCAGTGTGAACTACATTGCAGTAAATGGGCAGATAGGGCCTGCATCTAAAAGACTGTGGATAAAATGCATGGCATCTGGTCTTACCAGATCAGGTTTATCGGCAGGTAACCAAAGTTAGGACAGTTTGATATTCTGGGTTAGCTTCCTTATCTCATCACTCTTTTGTATAGATGCTGTTTTCATGATCTGATGACCCGACAATACATTACATTACATCCTGCTTTATTTTACATCCCAATCAGATGTGGTTTGTCCATTTGTCTCTTTGGCCGTGCATAACAAATGACAAAGGTTCACTGTATTTATCAGACTTCAGTCATTACAGAATGGCAAGTGATAATCACTGTTAGTCAAAGTTTCAGGAAGATGGCCAAACAACAACAATTCCCAGCAGTGTAGTTCAGTAAAGCATGCAGCATTGAGTTCATTTATAGGGGCAAAGAATACCACAGGAAGGGAGTGAGGCTGAGCTAGCGAGACGGCTGTCACAAGGTCACCTGGTTTTATTCATTCAGAATGTGGCCTTCACTGGCTGGGCTGTCACATATTCCTCCCGAGAAGGTGATATACAGTGAGCCCACTTTAGAACATATAACATAGAACATAGAACAATACAGCACAGAACAGGCCCTTCGGCCCATGATGTTGTGTCGAACATTTGTCCTAGCTTAAGCACCCATCTATGTCCCTATCCAATTGCCTCTTAAAGGTCACCAATGATTCTGACTCTACCACTCCCACAGGCAGCGCATTCCATGCCCCCACCACTCTCTGGGTAAAGAATCCACCCCTGACATCTCCCCCATACCTTCCACCCTTCACCTTAAATTTATGTCCCCTTGTAACACTCTGTTGCACCCGGGGGAAAAGTTTCTGACTGTCTACTCTATCTATTCCTCTTATAAACCTCTATCAAGTCACCCCCACATCCTTCGCCGTTCCAAAGATAAAAGGCCGAGCACTCTCAACCTATCCTCGTACGACCTATTCTCCATTCCAGGCAACATCCTGGTAAATCTTCTCTGCACCCTCTCCAAAGCTTCCACATCTTTCCTAAAGTGAGGCGACCAGAACTGCACACAGTACTCCAAATGTGGCCTAACCAAAGTCCTGTACAGTTGCAACATCACTTCACGACTCTTGAATTCAATCCCTCTGCTAATGAACGCTAATACACCATAGGCCTTCTTACAAGCTCTATCCACCTGAGTGGCAATTTTCAAAGATCTATGAACATAGACCCCAAGATCCCTCTGTTCCTCCACCTCACTAAGAACCCTATCGTTAACCCTGTATTCCGAATTCTTACTTGTCTTTCCAAAATGGACAACCTCACACTTGGCAGGGTTGAACTCCATCTGCCACTCCTTAGCCCAGCTCTGCATCATATCTAAGTCTCTTTGCAGCCGACAACAACCCACCTCACTATCCACAACTCCACCAATCTTTGTATCATCTGCAAATTTACTGACCCACCCTTCGACTCCCTCATCCAAGTCATTAATAAAAATTACAAACAGCAGAGGAGCCAGAACTGATCCCTGCGGAACTCCACTTGTAACTGGGCTCCAAGCTGAATATTTGCCATCTACCACCACTCTCTGACTTCGACCGGTTAGCCAGTTTTCTATCCAATTGGCCAAATTTCCCTCTATCCCATGCCTCCTCACTTTCCGCATAAGCCTACCATGGGGAACCTTATCAAATGCCTTACTAAAATCCATGTACACTACATCCACTGCTCTACCCTCATCCACATGCTTAGTCACCTCCTCAAAGAATTCAATAAGACTTGTAAGGCAAGACCTACCCTTCCAAAATCCGTGCTGGCTGTCCCTTATCAAGCAGTGTCTTTCCAGATACTCATAAATCCTATCCCTCAGTACCCTTTCCATTACTTTGCCTACCATCGAAGTAAGACTAACTGGCCTGTAATTCCCGGGGTTATCCCTATTCCCTTTTTTGAACAGGGGCACAACATTCGCCACTCTCCAGTCCTCTGGTACCACCCCCGTTGACATTGAAGACGAAAAGATCATTGCCAACGGTACTGCAATTTCCTCTCTTGCTTCCCACATAATCCTAGGATATATCCCGTCAGGCCCGGGGGACTTGTCTATCTTCATGTTGTTCAAAATGTCCAACACATCTTCCTTCCTAACAAGTATCTCCTCTAGCTTACCAGTCCGTTTCACACTCTCCTCTTCAACAATACGGTCCCTCTCGTTCGTAAATACTGAAGAAAAGTACTCATTCAAGACCTCTCCTATCTCTTCCGACTAAATACACAGTCTCCCACTACTGTCCTTGATCGGACCTACCCTCGTTTTCGTCATTCTTATGTTTCTCACATACGCATAAAATGCATTTTGGTTTTTTCTTGATCCTATCCAACAAAGACTTTTCATGCCTTCACTTAGCGCTCCTAATCCCTTTCTTCAGGTCCCTTCTGGCTATCCTGTATCCCTCCACTGCTCTGTCTGAAGTCTGTTTCCTCAACCTTATGTAAGCCTCCTTCTTCGTCTTTACAAGACATTCAACCTCCCTCATTAACCAAGGTTCCCTCACACGACCATCTCTTTCCTGCCTGACAGGTACATACATATCAAGGACACGTCGTATATGTTCCTTGAAAAAGTTCCACATTTCCACGACATCCTTCCCTGACAGCCTATGCTCCCAACTTATGCTCCTCAGATCCTGTCTTACAGCATCGTAATTACCCTTCCCCCAGTTGGAAAACCTACCCTGTTGCACACACCTATCTCTCTCCATAACCAAGGTGAAAGTCAAGAATTGTGGTCACCATCACCAAAATGTTCACCCACTAACAAGCCCATCACTTGTCCCGGTTCATTACCGAGTACCAAATCCAATATGGCCTCCCCTCTGGTCGGACAATCTACATACTGAGTTAGAAAAGCTTCCTGGACACACTGCACAAACACCGCCCCATCCAATCTACTTGATCTAAAGAGCTTCCAATCAATATTTCGGACGTTGAATTTTCCCAATCTGTTTCTCCACATCTCTGCTGCTATTGGGGGGTCTATAGTAAACACCCAACAAGGTGACTGCACCTTTCCTATTTCTGACTTCAGCCCATACTACCTCTAAAGGCAGATCCCCCTCGAACTGCCTTTCTGCAGCCGTTATACCATTTTTAATTAGCAATGCCACCCCCCTCCTTTTTTACACCCCTCCCTAATCTTACTGAAACACCTGTAACCAGGAACCTCCAACAACCATTCCTGTTCCTCTTCTATCCACGTTTCCGTGATGGCCACAACATCGTAGTCCCAGGTACTGATCCATGCCTTAAGCGCACCCACCTTATTTCTGATACTCCTTGCGTTGAAGTATACGCACTTGAACCCATCTCTGTGTCCGCAAGTATTCCCTGTCTGTGCTACCTTCTTCACAGCCTCCCTACATTCTTGGACATCCTGACAAACAGCTAGCCTACTTGCTGGACTACAAGTCCGGATCCCATCACCCTGCCAAATTAGTTTAACCCCTCCCGAAGAGTGCTAGCAAACCTACCCCCCAGGATATTGGTGCCCTTCTGGTTCAGGTGTTACCCGTCCCTCTTGTACAGATCCCACCTTCCCCAGAATGCAGTCCAATTGTCCAAATACCTGAATCCCTCCCTCCTACACCATCCTTGAAGCCATGTATTCAACTTCACTCTCTCACTATTCCTTGCCTCACTGTCACGTGGCACCGGCAACAACCCAGAGATGATGACTCTGTCTGTCCTAGATTTTAGCTTCCAGCCTAACTCCCTGAGCTCTTGAATGACCTCCCCACCCCTCTTCCTACCTATGTCGTTGGTGCCAACGTGCACCACGACTTCTGGCTGCACACCCTCCCCCTTAAGGATTCTGAAGACACGGTCCGCGACGTCTCGGACCCTGGCACCCAGGAGGCAACAAACCATCCAAGAGTCTCGCCCATGTCCACAGAACCGCCTGTCCGTCCCTCTAACTAGAGAGTCTCCTATAACTAGCGCTCTCTTCCTCTCCCCCTTTCCCTTCTGAGTCTCAGAGCCAGATCTCGCGCCACAGACCCGGTCACTGCAGCTTACCCCTGCTACCCCAACAGTATCCAAAGCGGTATACCTATTGTTTAGGGGAACGCCCACAGGGGATCCCTGCACTGCCTGCGTCCTCCCCTTCCCACCACTAACTGTTACCCAGCTACCTCTGTTCTCTGGCGTAGCTATGTCCCTGTAGCTTCTGTCTATCACCCTCTCAGCCTCTCGAATAATCCTCAGTTCATCCAACTCCAGTTCCAGTTCCCTAACTCGTTCTGTGAGGAGCAGGATCTGACTGTATTTCCTGCAGATGAAGTCGGCAGGAGTATCGGTGGTCACCCCTACCTCGAATATCCTGCAGGAGGAACATTACACTGCCTGCGCTGCCATTACACTACACCTCGTCTCCGAAAACAAGAACACTGAGTAGCTCACCTGTGGACTTTAAACTTACCTGTGGACTTTAAATTAGGTTAGAGGAGGAGGATGGGAGGGAGGCCCTGGGGTCTAGAACACACCCACTCAAATATCAGTCACTTATCTTCCCGACCAGCTCTGCGCTCCCACCTCACTTCCGCCCAGCTCGCGCCGTTCTCTGCTGTGAGAAGACCGTTGGCGTCGAGGCAAGTAACCACTACAGATTACTGGAATATTGTGTGCATTTGTTCCTGGGTCAGCACCTTCAATTGTGGGGATGGATTGGAAAGAATGAGACTTTTCACATTGGGGATCTGATGGGACTTTCATAAAGCATGAGACCTCTGGGAGAAATTGTTCCCCGGATATAAGATTTAAGAATGAGACACACGCTGAAATTATCTGCAAAACTAACAGATATGTTGTAACAGATGTTTTTGTTCACACAATGCTTGGTGTGTGTGTGGAGGGCCCTGGTGGGGTTCTAGTGGAAGCTGCTCCAACTGACGCTTTTAACAGGGAACTAGATCATTATTTGAATTTCACTGAGGGGTGGAGAGTCAATGGACAGAACAGAGTATCACGGTTATTCATTTTCTGAATCTCAACCTTCCACTTTGTCAATGAGAACTTGGTTACCGACATCAAGAGATGTCAGCATGCTGACCTTTGGCTTGGGATTCTTTATTGTAGACATCGAGCTTTACTCACTGTCAACCTCCATAAAACAGGACATGTCTTCAAATTTTGCAGATGACACAAACTGACAATGCAGTAAACAGGGAAATGAAGAGTTGCAGAATTTGGGAGGACACATGCAGAAGCCATTTCCTGTCGGTCTGAGAATGAAAGTGCCCCACAGGATTCCTGATATGCTCACAATGAAATAGTCAGAGCCAGACTTCCTTATTGTTAGTGGCCAATTAATATGAAGCACATAATTCCAGTGAAACAGACACGAGAGAGGCGAGAGCTTTGTGTTTATCATAAAGAACAAAACAGTCACGCAATGGGGGAGGGGAGACATTTCCTGTATTTAATCAAAATCACACTCTGACATAGCAAACCCTCAAACTAGCTGAGGGATCGAGATTTCTAAAGCATATTGCACGTGACGTTTGTTCAGAATCGGTAACAGATTTTTAAATCTGCAATCTGACTAGATTTATCCTGAAGGCAGAAGCTTTCGAAACGCTGCAGAGGAGATTTACCACCATGCTTCCTGAAGATTGAGGGGCCAAGGGCTTTTCTCATTGCAGTGAAGAAGGTGAATTGTTGTGGGGTGTATGAGATGATAAGAGACACAGATAGAGTGGATAGCCAGAGACTTCTTCCCAGTACAGAAATGTCAGTATAAGGGGGGATAATTTAAAGGTGGTTGGAGGAAGGTTCCGGGGAGATGAGAGGCAAGTTCTTTCCACGCACCGACCAGGCCCTGTGGCGGTGGTAGTTGAATCAGATGCATTAGAGATGTTTAAGCCACTCTTGGAAAGGCACATGGAAGATAAGTTATACAGATTAGTTTGATGTTAAAGTAAATTAACGCATCAGCATATCATCGAGGGCTGAAGAACCTGCACTGTACTGTTCTGTATCAATTGTCGTCCACATCATCAGTTAATTTTCTGATACCATAAATCCCCCTGAATGATAATGTTTAATAACTTTTCACTATTTTCAACAGAGTCATTCGGTTTCTGTTCGATTCCTCCTACAAACGTGAACCAAATGTTGTAATTGTACCATTCTCCACCATGAACTTTGGTGAGAAAGTGGTAATATAGCAGTGAGATCGAGAATCAGGCATGATCATATTGAATGGGAGAGCAGGTTGAAAGGGCTGAATGGATTCTTCATGCTCCTGGTTTCTGTCATCTAAATATCCTCCTGAAAATCTCATCCTAAAAAGGTATCAGTGATTACATTGGAGAAACACATCAGTAGTTGTTTTCGTTCAGACATTCCTGCATCTTGAAAAATTAATTTTTATTTGCACTGACGATGCACAGTCGGTCTGAGGATCAAAGTGGTTCCTGATAGGGTCTAAATGATACATGATTCCTGATAGTGTCGAAATGAAAAAAAAAAGCCATAGGAAGGCCAATCACATGCTGTTAATGGCAAATTGCATGCAATAAAGACAGACACTTCATGGAAATTCCGGATTGTTCATGGACCCTGGATATTAATTTCCTTTGTGATTTACGGACAGTATAAACGTAGACGAACTACACTGGATATCCGCAAGTAACGTAATGATGGATATTTATAAACACTGTAAAAAAATCTTAAGGTTATCCTAAAATGTTTTAAAGGTAATTGAACGGTTTTGAAATGTATTCAGCATTGTCGTGGGAATGGGAGGAAATTTCAGAAACAGAGAGAGAGTTACAGACACAGGTAGAGAGCCACATCCGCAGGTACTGGATAAGATTGTCCTGGAGATGTTTCGGAGCTCGCTCTGTGACCCACACAAGGCAAGGCAGCAGCAGATGGAATGCAGTCATTTTATCGTCATATGGCACAGTATTTTCCCTGTCCTGGGAGAGTTTGATGTGGAAAATGTAAAGGGAGCTTTACTCTTCATCTAACTCAGTGCTGTTCCTGCCCTGGGAGTTGTTGATGAGAGCAGTGTAATTGGACTTTAATCTGTACTTAACTCTATGCCGACGCTTTTCTGTGAGAGTTTGTTGGGGACAGTGTCGGGTGATTTAAACAAAATCTAACCTCATGCTGAACGTGGCCTGAGTTGTAAAGGGTTCCAGTCTGACGTTAGATTACTCGACACTGAACCTAATTATAGTCTCCAGAAGCAACAACGATATTTTCTCGCTATCTAATTCTGCAGTTCCTGTCATTGACTCTCAAACCTTCATCATTTTAGACCATTCTGAATTCAAGGAACACAGTCCTGTGCTTGTGTCATTTCGCTGGCCATTGAACCCGTGCCGTCGAGCTCTAGTTCTGTGAATATACTCTGCATTGATTTGCACATGGACTCCCAAGTCCCCAAACCGTTCTTGCCTTTCCCGGTTTATAAAGTCGCTGTCAGCGCTGTGCTAACATGGAATGGCTGCCTGTAACAAAGCGAAAATGGCTAACTGACACTTTTGGAATCATGTGTCCTCTCTTGGCAGATTAAAACACATCTTACACTTTATACATTATCATCTCTCGGCCTCCTGCAGATGAAATAAACTGAGATGCGAATCGATGTTAGAGGAGGGATAATCTAAACCAAATGGTACAATGTTAAACTGGATGCAGGAGCACAGAAGCTTCAGTTTGAGTCTGAATTCTGTCAGCACAGGAGAAGGGCAAAAGAGTGAAAAGCTTTTTTTTCCATTCATACATTCTTGAATTGTAGAAATGTTCATTTCCAAATTAAACTCTAAAACCAGGATATTGAGAACACTGTTACAAATTTTCCACCGATTAAGATGCAGATTCCAGAATCCTTTTAAAATCCGTGCCTTGAGATTTTTAAAAGGCTGTCTAACTTTGCAAACTTCAAGAGGCAAATACGATAGGAATATGACAGGTCAGCTACTGAATTGTGGGTGCGTGGTCTTGTTCAGAATCTGTCAGAGATTTAGCGTGGAGTAAGATGCATTTTATCCAGAAAACAGGCATTTACCAAGGGCCAGCATGACGTAATTTGCCTTCAAATTTTGTGCTCTCAAAAACAAAGAAATCGATTTACCATTCAGCAAACCTCTCGGATTGTGTATCATTAGTATATATTTGTGAAGGGGTAACTGTGTATGTGAACGAGCGAGTGTGGTTTTGAGGTGTCCGTGACTTATTGACTGAGAGTTGGTGACGGAGATATTTTGAGTGAGGGGTTGTGTTCGAGTGTGGGATTCTGAGATAGGGAGATCCTCTCCTGTGTCTGTGACTGAGCATGTGTGACTGCATGATAGTGTGTCTGTGTGTATGAGCTATGTAAGAGTTTGTGAGAGACGCTGTAGAGGCAGCTTTACTCTGTAATCTAAAACAGAGCTTCCCCTGACATGGGAACGTTTGTGGACCGATCTGTACACTGTATGTAACCCGATTCTTCACAGACCTTGGGAGATTTAGGTGGAGAAAGTGTACAGGGAAACATAGTCTCCCTCTAAGCCAGTGATATAAGTAGGCTAAGTGTGCTTGATAGGGACAGTGTGGGGATAGGGATTGACTTAGTCATCATCAAACTCCACGGTGCACATGGTCTGGGAGCTGGAAAAGCTGAAGTGCAGATACAGCTTTACTCTGAACTTAACCCCATTCTCTACCTAAATACAATCTGAAAGAACTGCAGATGCTATCAATCAGAAACAAAACCAAAAGTTACTGAAAAACCTCAGCAGTCTGGCAGCATCTGTGAAGAGAAATCAGAGTTATAGTTTCAGGTCTGTTTCAGAGAAAGGGAGACCGGATCCGAAGTGGTAACTCTGGTTTCTCTGCACGGATGCTGCCAAACCTGCGGAGCTTTTCTCAACAATTTCTGTTTTCCCTATTTTCTCGTTGCTCTCCGAATTGATCCCCTCAATTAGCTTCGAGACTTTGTTCTGTTGTACATCACCTCGCTGACAACACATGGAATTCCAGTCTCCAACTCAGTGTAGGGTAATTGAGTATATAATCCCCGCGGTGTGAAATTCCCCTGCCCTATCTCTGTACATTTCCCTGACTACTGCACCTAACCAACGCATCTCTGATCACTATGGGCCATTTTTCATGGCCAATATTACCGAACCTGCACATGTCGAATTTCTATGGAGTACTCCAGTTCAATAAGGCAGTTCACCACCATCTTCTCAAGGGCTGATGGGAATGAGGGATAAATGCTGAGCCCAGCCAGTGATGCTCACATCCAATGAACAAACGAAAACATCATCCCTTTGCCTTGCTAATACCTTGCTGCCCATGCAGAGTGACTCAATGTGTTTTGATATCCCAGGAAACATAGATCCCTCTCTATGTCAGAGTCCTATAACATTTCCCCATTTAGACTAAAATCTCTTTGTCGATTCTCCCTGACAAACATCACACTCTCCACTTTATATTGTAACGGACAATGCTTTGCCCATTCACTTACCATCGCTCCATCGATCTATGTGACAGCAGTTTACTTCCACTTCACAATTTACTTGTAATCGAGGTTCACCAATAATATACTCAATTTATAAATCAAGACTGACTTGAACTATGCCTGTTGGAAATCCCAATATCATCCTGTCACTCTCTGTCTCTTAGTCAGCATGTCTGCCTGTTTCGTTCTGCTCGCCCAGAATATCTGTGCATTGTCACCTTCATCCGTTAGCCTTTTGGAGATACTTTATGGTATCCATATTCCCTGTACGATCAAAGTAAAACTTCCTCACCTCCATAGACCCAAGCCCTGGTAATAATTGCCAAACCATCCAAATATTTGATGACGCCATCACTTCAACTCTCCCGATTTGAGTACAAGCCTGTGGAAAACGATGTTGAATAAATTAATAAGACCCAGATTAATAAGTCAAAGATTACTTGACTGAAAACAAATACAGTTCTACTAAGGGACTGTTGACAAAATAACATCGGGTTTTCCAAACTTCCAAACTTCAATAAACAATCCTCGATGTCAGATAAACAGGATATTCACACACCTGGGTCAGACACAAGACTCAATTCCCCGAAACCGAAAGGTTCCTGGATCAAACAACAGATGGTATTGGAATCAAATTCAGTGTTTGTGAGCAGGACATAGTACATGGGATGAGGAAAACTGTCCATGTGGATGTTACGAATCAGGAATCGAATTGCGAATACAAACTGAATGGAAACAATGAAGTAAATCACTCTGTAATGAAGTTCTGTAATCAATCTATTTTCGTTGAAGATGGAAATCCTCTTGGATAACAATCGAGAATTTGTGTGTGTGTTTGTTTGTGTGTGTGTGTGTGTGTGTGTGTGTGTATGTATGTGCGCGTGTGCGCGCGCGTACGTACGTGTGTTTCTGTGGTGTGTTTCTTGCTCTCTATTCCACTTGCAGTATGACAACAGAGTGACACTTATGTTGCCACGTCGGTCCCGCTGTTTTTGATCACATATCGCTTTCTGAGTGATAACTATCTCCACTTTACTGCAAGGGCCAGAGACATGTCTATCAGTGACCCTTTCAAAACGTGATGTTCCACTCCAGCCGTACAACACCCAAAGTCCTCAGAGATACTGAATGGGAATGGCCACTTGTTGCGGGCACTGAGAGTGATGGTTCCATGTCAGATGGTCCTGAATCAAAATTAACTCTTTCAGAATGTTCTGATGGAAAACGAAGGGGGATCTCCCTGGAGGTTCCCCAATTCACAAGGAAAATGATTTTGTTGTGTGCCAATGTGGATACAGGTAATGAACAGTTTATTGTCAGTAACGGGAGTGGGGTCGGTCAGGACTGTGAAGTTTCACTGTTGTACAGAAGTGATCCGGTTGAAAAGAGAAGTCAAATATCACAGAGCAGAGAGTTGATCGGTCCAGGAGCACGCTCCCGTATTCTCTTTCTGTACCAACAACAGAAATTGCTGTAAAATCTCAGCAGGTCTGGGAATATATTGGAAAGCAAAACAGAGTTAAGACCTCGGGACCAGTGAAACATCTTGTTCGATGTCCATCTCCCTGTGCCTTTCTGCACACGTCTTTTTATTGGATATCACCTGCCTTCCATCTTTATACTCAGCTTCTCTTTTGTTACTCCCTCTCCAAACATTTTGGATCATGCTAATAACCCCGGACAACATTGATCTACTTAAAACAGCGAGGTAGTGCATTGAGCGGCTGCCAGTTTCCGTGCTGGACGAATGTCAGTTGGCACAGTTGCAACGTCGTTTTTCCGTTCATGCCACACTACAAACGTCCGCGGTTCAAACCAAGCAGGAGTTTGGTTTGTTCCCTTGTTACATGCTGAAGATTTTTGAATTGTTGGGAACGGAGCATTCGTGCTTGTTGTACTCATTGACAAACCTACTTTGAATTTGCTCGCCCATATCTGCCGCTGTGGTGAAAACAATTACAGTTCCAATTTATTGTTGCGTGAAACGTTGTTCAGTTTCTCTCCTCAGATAGAGTGAGGACAGAGATGATGAAGCGCTCCTGCCAGAAACACTGTTTCTCCTGATGCTCGGATGCTGCCTGACCTGCTGTGCTTTTCCAGCACCACACTCTCAAGTAAATTTCTCTCCTCCCTGGTTGACAATATCCTTCGATTTGTATATCTCGATGGGCGTCCACTTTAAGGGCTCTGTTACCGGGCATTGATCCTTTCTGTGCCTGTAGTAAGGCACTTGCTTTACATGTCAAGGCATCCTAGTTCAGTGTCAAGGAGAACACCCATTTACTCCTGTCACAGCGACACTGGAATCCTGATGTACAGTCTCTGTCAAATGCATCCAGAAGTAGGCTCTGAAACACCATATGGATTCTCTCTGGTGTCACTCAACCTGGGTGAACCAAAACCAAAAATCCTCAATCATGTTTTGGAGAAAATCATACATTCGAGTGTCGAAGCACTGGACATCCTGAGACCTCATTCAGTCATGAAGAGCAATAAAAAGAGGAATACAGACTCAGTTGAACTGCTTGACTCACACTCTCATACAGTCACTAATATTACCGTGTGGTCTGAAATCAATCCACTGAAATTGAGGAAACTACGGGTAGGGTGCTGAATGCCATTGTAGCCATTTTGCTTTTTTGATATCACAGAGAAGTATGAGCAAGGAGAGGGAGGAATGCAAGTCAAATGAAACTCTAGTGAAAATCCTTCTGTCTGTTTCAGTCATGAACAAGAGACATGAATAAGACCACTGAGGGAGACCATTTCGCACATTGTACAAAGAATAATCGCGTACAGTTAGAACCGCTTCCACCTCTCAGATCGCCTTTGACCTTTCCTCAATATGTGTAGAGACTGAGTTTTGTACATCTCAAAGTAAGAACCGTTTAATTTACGAACAGCAAGTGAGTCGTATCTCCTCGATTCCCACACAGGTTTCCAAATCAGCTGGCAGCCAGTTGGCAGTTGCTCATGGCTCTGCTGGAAAGTGCACGGTTAATGAGAAAGACAAGGAAAGTTGCAGCTCGTTATGGCACCGCGTTTCGAATAAACTTACGACGTGGTCTGCCATTCTCGGAGTCCCGATTAAGCATAGTTTTTCAGGTGGAGGAATACCTTTCTGCTGCTTATTCTGCAGAACAGACATACTCGCTGTGAGCATGCCGCAGGCTATCGTCAGGCACATGGTCTTCGCTTTCCGCTTTCAGCCTGTCTGCCACGGTCACTGAGCAAGCTAAGACGCTGCCTTTCAGGTCCCAGTTCTTAAGATGTCTTAGGTTTGAATCCCAGCGTTGGCACTTGTGTTAATGGATTAAGCTGGCAACGCTTGGTAGGGATGAGTCGTCTTGAAGTTGAACAGAATAACACGTAATCATTTCTTCTAAACCACGCTGCGATGTGGCAGAGCACTTAGCCACTAACGTGTCAGTATTCACGCAGTGTTCCCCTGCCGCAGTGGTTTTCACCTTAGCTTCCAACTGGAAAGGCCCCCAGCATAATGCGGGACCCAGATATCCGCGTCATATTCCAGGTGTTTTGCGTGGTTCACCATTTTCTCTGAAAGTGAATAGAGATCGTTATTTCACCGTTGTTGGGAAACCAGATCCTGCACTGAATCCGCTCGCCGTTTTTTGTTGTGGCGAAAAGAAGGGCAATCGCAATGTGCAACTGCGTTCCATTCCTCTCATTCCTGCATTTCTGTCCACATGAGGGCGGCTGGTGATCGGCCCTCCTGTTCTGGGGGAGGCACCAGCACATTGTGAACCTATTATAAAACAGATTGCAGTTGGTAATCTTCACTTTTCGTGGTTCACTGCTAGTCTGTTCTGTTTTATATTACTTTAGCACTATCCAGGTAACGGTGGTGCACCAAGGCTCCAATGAGTTTGTGAGCACCGTTTGGAATTGCCTCGCTGCCATTTGTGCGAGCAGTTCGTGATCCAGATGACTCAACTTCCTCCCAGAGAGCATTCATGTTTCGGTGTGTCAGGAAATAAGATATCTTTGCCAGTTCTGTTTCTATTCCACGTCAATAGCTCTCAGCTTTTGGATTCGCTGGAGAGCTGAGGGGGTAACACGATTTGTGATGTATTTTCTGCAGCCAAGATCTTTGACACAGATCTTGGGAATGTGTCAAGATGAATGATTATTAGCAACAACAGTTCGGAAAACCTTAACCTCTGGTTTGTTTCGAACCAACCACCTTCAAAAAAACTAACATGTCCTAGTTGATTTGAGAGCGCCGTCTGCTCCTGCCAACAAACTATTCAAGCTGTTGTTCGCCCTTGAAGCGTCTCAGTTGTGATGTCGTGGAAATTAAATCGACTCGACTCAAATGCTAGCAAGAGCAAAGAAAACGTTAATTTTAGATCTTTGCAAATGGACCCGATACATGGATGCCTCACGTAAGGAGCGCCTGATAGGTTTCACATATTCCTTTTATTCAATGACATTATAAAGCAAACATTAACAATTGCAATCTGTATTAGATTAGGTTCACAATGCTTATCCTTGTCAACACATCAAGGCCAGTAGCCTGAAACATCCAACTCCTTTCGAGATATGGAGTTGTTTTTCTCATTCATTGACTGTTGACATGGTCAGTTGACTGGCCTTGTAAGTCTGCTGTTATGTTGGTTTAATTGGCCTTGTAAGTCTGCTGTTAGGTCGGTTTGCCTTTACATTTTTTCTGTCTGTCTGCAATACCTGCCCCCAATTTCAATCAGGCCATTACTTCTTTGTTTCCTCTATGCTTTTGTAGATTTCACAGTAAATGTTAATTTTCCATTACATTTCCCCCTTTTTGTCATTTTATGACAAAAATAAAAAGACATGTACAGCGCCAGATAGTTATATATCAAACTGCTTACTAAGCACCAGACCTTTCCTCAGAAGGTCGATGCATTCCACGCCACCAGGCTTCTTCATCCCGCTTCTGAGTCTCGGTTACTATTACCAGTGCCATGACACCTCCTTCCTTGATAATAGAATACCTATATCCTGTGTGAGATGTCCATATAACCGTGGTGGCTACTATTAAGTGACAGTCACTGGGACCACAAAGATCCCTACATAAATATTTATTGTCCCATTTATAGTCGTCTTCGTTACTAAACGGCTATGGGCCGCATGTAAAGAACAACTTAGCAACCTTGGTTAAGATTACCGTCTACAACTGTATCCCAGATGCCCCTGCCTTCCGGAATCGTCCTGCCAGGGCAGCCCCATATTTGTATGAGGCTTCTAATCACTACTTGCACTTATTTGGTACTGGTGTTGTCCGATGTCTCCTGAAGTCCACCTACACATTTGCAATGGTTGGTGTGCATCAAAGTGGCTCTCGCAGCGAACTTAACAGCTGCCTGTGCTATAAGGAGCCCTTAAAACGGACCCAGACACCTCATTGCCTTCCAGCTTTTCATCCTGAAGTCTGTCACCACTATCCAGTCTCCAGGGTCTCTGTCGTGCATCTTCCCTTCTGCTGATTGGGGTAGTGCTGCCTTCACTTGACTCTGTATTTGAGACAGAATTGTAGAGAGTTTTATGCAGTAACAGAAAATCTCATCCTCACAGTGGTCTGTTATCTGTCTTACCTTAGGTCTTGGGCCAATTCCTGTATTGGGCGGCCTACCAAACAAAATCTCAAACGGGCTAAGATTTGCTCTTCCTCTCCTTCTCGATCTCATATATATTATCACAATTGGAAGTGCCTTTGTTTATGTACCCCTAGTCCCTCACACCAAAACGCCATATTCTGATTCTGAATCGGTGAATCCTGCACGTCTGGTCTAGGGCTGCAAATGTCATGAATTACAGGACACAGTCATGTGGGTCTCTTTCCCCTTCTGTGGGGAGAGCGAGCAGCATCAAAGATGTTAAATCGCTTTATTGTAATGTTAGGTATCTCCGCTGAAAATGTGTGGCAGGAAAAGTGCAGTAGGTCAGGCAGCATCCAAGGAGCAGGAGAATCGTCGTTTCGGGCATAAGCCATTCTTCAGGAAACTGAAGATTCCTGAAGAAGGGCTCATGCCCGAAACGTCGATTCTGCTGCTCCTTGGATGCTGCCTGACCTGCTGCGCTTTTTCAGCAACACATTTTGTGGGCGGCACGGTGGCCCAGTGGTTAGCACTGCTGCCTCGCAGCGCCAGAGATCCGGGTTCAATTCCCGCCTCAGGCGACTGACTGTGTGGAGTTTGCACATTCTCCCCGTGTCTGCGTGGGTTTCCTCCGGATGCTCCGGTTTCCTCCCACAGTCCAAAGATGTGCAGGTTAGGTGAATTGGCCATGTTAAATTGTCCGTAGTGTTAGGTAAGGGGTAAATGTAGGGGTATGGGTGGTTTGCGCTTCGGCGGGTCGGTGTGGACTTGTTGGGCCGAAGGGCCTGTTTCCACACTGTAAAGTAATCTAATCTAATCTAAAGTAATCTAATCTAATCTAATTTTCAGCTCTCATCTCCAGCATCTGCAGTCCTCACTTTCTCCATGTTAGGTATCTCCAATAGCATCGTATTGTATCTGAGCCAACGTGCTGTTGACATGTTGTTTTGTTTTGCTCTGGAAGCATTACGGATACGCAGGTGGGGCCAGTAGGTTTGATTCACCATAGCCAGATGTGTCCATGAACGCTACAACAGCCTTTTCACCTCCAGCCGCGGCTCGCAGGCATTTAGGCAATCTTGCCACCACGGGCGGTTCTAAGTTGAACCGAAAAATAAGCTACTGGCCTCAATTTTCCCACATTATCCTGCATCAGCACAGATGTCATGCAGCCACACTTCTCACCTACCATTTTTAAAAAACGCTTGTTTGCATTTGGAATCCCCAGTGTAGGTGTGGTTTGGAGTGCCATTTTCAATTCAACAATGGCTCTATCGGCCTCTGGTTCACTCCAATGGACTCTGGCTCTGCAACACTTAGCCATGTGATATGCCACTTGGGGACGCCTGAATGGTTGCGTAATGTGGGATAGAACATAGAACATAGAACATAGAAGAATACAGCGCAGTACAGGCCCTTGGGCCCTCGATGTTGCGCCGATCCAAGCCCACCTAAACTACACTAACCCACTATCCTCCATATACCTATCCAATGCCCTCTTAAATGCCCATAAAGAGGGAGAGTCCACCACTGTTACTGGCAGGGCATTCCATGAACTAACGACTCGCTGAGTGAAGAACCTACCCCTAACATCAGTCCTATATCTACCCCCCCTTAATTTAAAGCTATGCCCCCTTGTAATACCCGACTCAATACGCGGGAAAAGGTTCATACTGTCGACCCTATCTAACCCCCTAATCATCTTGTACACCTCAATCAAGTCACCCCTAAACCTTCTTTTCTCTAGTGAAAACAGCCCCAAGTGCCTCAGTCTTTCCTCATACGATTTTCCTTTCATACCAGGCAACATCCTGGTAAACCTCCTCTGCACCCGTTCCAATGCCTCCACATCCTTCCTATAGTATGGCGACCAAAACTGCACACAATATTCCAGATGCGGCCGTACCAGAGTCTTCTACAGTAGGAGCGCATATAAAAATGATAGTAATTGTTTCTTCGTCTGAGGCTTTGGAATTTGCTGGATTGTTTGAACTCTGTCTTGACCAATGGCCTTCCCTTGTTCAGATACTAAGTGACTTATGAACTTATCCTGCTGTAGCTCAAATTGTAGATTTGCGAGACGAACTTTGTGCCCATCCCTAGCTAGCTGGCAGAGCAACGCAAGCGTGTCTTTTTCACATTGTTCCTCTGTTGGTACTATTATTAAGCATTTATCTACATACTGCAGAAGCGCTAATCCCGGAGTTAAAACAAGAGTCTCATTATTTATGATGGGGGAATCACAATAATGTTGACAAAGTCGCATGAAAGTATACAATTTGCCTTTGAATGAAAAAGTGAACGAGAATTCACTTTCTGGGTGTACCAGTACACTAAAGAAGGCATTTGCTAAATTCATAACAGAGAACCATTTACTGTCCGGTGGAAATTGAGTCAATTTCCTATAGGGTTTGTAAACATTTGGGGTGTTTGGAACAACAGAGTTATCGACTACCTGCAGGTCTTGAACACACCTCCATTCCACCAATTCACTTGGAATGTTTGCCATTTTGACCGGAAAAATCGGGGTTCTCACTGGTGATTATCCACAGGATAATCCACCAGACTTTAGGAGGGATTCAAATACTGAAGTAATTCCTTCCACAGCCTCGGGTTTTAACAGGTCTTGTGCTCTGAAAGGACGATACTCAGACTTCGGGGTTATTCTTATGGGTTCACAGCTTGGTATGATGCCTACATCACGTTTGCCTTTTGCCATTTGCCCTGAACTCAGCAGGAACCCTTCTTAATCTTGGGGCCGAGGCTTCTTCCATTGGTAAACACCAGGCTACCCTCCTGGCGAGGGTTTCCTGGACTGCCTATCTGCCTGAGTTAGCCAATTCAGCTTCTTCCTATATGTTCTTATGTCCGCATTGAAACAGATACCCACATCGACCCTGAAGACACAATATTTCGTTTTTTGTGCCTTTCATATCCATGGTCCCAAATCCTGCCGCCGGTCGCTGGATGTCTTTGCCAATGATACATGGGGAAAGGAGCCTTCTACATCAGAAAGACAGGGTCTACTTGCCGTCACAGATACTTTAGATAAGTTTTGTCTGACTGCACATTCCAACAAAACTCGCACAATAACAACTGATCTGGTTTCACCAATCTCCTGAACCAATCCTTCTCATATGATTTGTCAGGGCCATCGCGGTGTATGTGTGCTGTGCAGTGCAGTATATCCCCAGCAAGAAAATCGGTGTTAGTGGGATTAACATGGTTATTTGCTTCCTGGGCGAGTGAATCGCTCACTGAACTTATCATTCTCTGACTTAATCGCCTTGCATAGACATGCATCATTTGTCACGAGTCACATTTTACAGTCCGCACTGGTAAATCTTTTTGTATTGCCTGTAAGCCCGTCGGGGTACTGCGCAAATCCAACCACAGACTCACTATGAGATCTCGAGCCATCAGATTTAAAGAACAGAATTCCGATAACAGAAATGAGAATTGGAATATTTGCCCATTACTGGTTTCGCACAATAGGGTTGCGGTTAATCTCTCTCGTATCATGACTCCTGATGCACCCACAGAGTTCAGGAACCTTCCACTCATCTTTATTTGCGTCGACTCTCTGAACTGCCATGATTTAAAGACTGAATGTGTTGCCCCTGTATCAACCAAAAAGGTAACTGGTGCACCTTCCACATTTAACGTAGAGATAGGCATTGACTTATATGCATCATCATTATACTGTAAATATGATCCACACTTCGCAATCTCAGAGCTCAAAGTAAAGATGAGACATGTTTCAGTGCCCATAAGGTTAGTAGAAGAGGTTAGCATAAGGGAGTCTTCGTTGCCAAGCAGAAAGCAAAGAGGCTTACCTGTAACTTGTGAGCTGCCCACCTCCACCTTAGCCTCTCAGACATTATTCAAAGGTTGTGGATTCGCATCCCATCCGAGTTTAGTTTATCGATTGTAAGGTGGTCAGACCAGACTCGGCTGTTCATCTGCAAAACCGATAATATTCGTGCAGAAACCCAACTGTCTCGAAACGCAACATTTTCCTCTCAAAGATGAACAATTTCGATGTCTATTTATAATAGAGTTCGATAAATATCTGTTAGCCAGTCGGCAAAACGATGATGTGGATAGGCTGGAAAAACATTTTAAAAAGTTGTGTCAGCCATGATGATTTCGAATGTCGTGGCGGGGCAGGAGCGGTGTTAAGAATGGCCTCCTTCTGCTCCTTTCTGTCCGGACCATTTCTGACCCAGGTTTGTAAACAATCACAATGAGGACAATGTGAATCTACACCAAGGAATATTTTGGTCCCAAATCCACCTCCCTGCCCTCCCAACTGAAATAGATAGCTCTTGTTTCAGCTTTAGATCAAACAGTGGAGGATTCTTACAAGTTCTCTGTCAGGCTGTACGTTCCTTCACATAGGTTTCCAATTGGACACATGGAGCAAGTGATTACATGGATGCTGGGGTTCAGGGACAGATTTCCCCTTTGCTGGGTTGGATCTCTAGCCAAGGTAATGTAAATGAATTTCTGACATTTTGAATCTTACTCTGGATTCTTGCGACTTTACTAACTAAACTGAAATTCAATTTGCCCTTGCATAGCATTATTCAATCTTCACTATTTGTATTTTAAAAATGCCACGTGATGTTGGATGTAGTAATCCTAGAGATTGTTGACGTTGTGTGCAGTGTGGGTCATTGTGTCGTATGAACATTCCAAGGTAAGTTGGTGAAGTATCAGTGAATTGAATTCCCTGACGAATTGAAGACGATAGAAAGAACATCCCAGTACTCAGGCGACATAATTCTGCCTGTGATCAACGCAGGAAGCCACGGTAAATGTATACCGTATTCAATAATGCCTATTTTCACCACATTTTTCTCTGTCATATTCCTGAACCTGATTCTTCATAATCGATGATCCATCATCAGTATAACCTCCTCTGCGTAGTGTTGCATTCCAGATCCACAGCAAAAATTGAGCAATTCTATTGAGGGGCCCAGTGTTAAGATCAGGAGCCGTTCGTCATCACTACACGGCAGCTCCAGTGGTGCAATTCGTCAGTTTGGTGTACTTGCACGGCAGAATGGAAGTGCGTGAGCAGACGCAGTTGCACATTCAATTCTCGCCAGGTGTTGGTTTTACTGATAGTGACCATAGATGATAGCAACTCCAAGCTGAAAAACGGTTAAAACACCGAATATTACACTGCAGTAAAGTTTCTTTGGCCCTCATATTGCACCGACCTGTGTTACAAATCTGAAGGAGGCAACATCCTCGAAAATCCCTCTGCACCCGTTACAATGCTTTCTCATCTTTCCTATAATGTGGCGACAAGAACTGCACGCAACCCTACAAGTGCGGCCACACCAGAGAATTTCTGAAGCTGCAAGGTGATCACTTGGCTCTGAAACTCAATCCCACTCCCAGTAAACATTAAGACACCGTGCTTCTTGCAAACAAACCTGTCAACGTGGGTGGTAACTTTCAGAGTTTTATGTACATGGGCAACGAGATCTCTCTGCTCATCTAAACTTCCAAGAATATTACAATTAGCCAAGAACTCCGTATTATTCTTGCTCCTTCCAAAGTAAATGATCTCACCCAATTCCACAGTAAACTCCATTTGCCACTTCCGAGCTCAGATCTGCAGATTATCCATGTCCCTCTGTAAATATCAGCAGACGTTGTCACTGTTGACAACTCCATCGAGTTTAATGTCATCTGCAATTTAACTAATCCATAATTCCAAGCCGTAATCCAGGTCATTTATAAAAATGAAAAACAGCAGTGGACCCAAAACGGTACACCATGAGTAACTCAACTCTAGGATGTGCATTTCCCATGAACTACCACACTCTGTCTGCATTCAGCGAGCCAATTTCTGATCCAAACCGCTAAATTACCCTCAATCCCATGTCTCTGTATTTTTTGCAACAGCCGACAGTGCCTTACTGAAAACCATATCCACCACATCAACCACTTAACTCTCATCCACCTGTTTGCTTACCTTCTCAAAGAGCTCAATAAGGTTTGTGAGGCACAACCTACTATTCACAAAATTGTGTTTACTATCGCGAAACAACTTTTTTCCTTTTTAGATGACCATAAATCCTATCTCTCATCATCTTTCCCAACGCTACCTACAAGGAAGCTAAGGCTCGCTGTACTATAATTTCCACCGTTGTGTCTACTCCCCTTCGTGAAGAAGGGGACAATTTTTGCACAACTCGAGTCTTCTCGCACTAATAACATAAACAATGACGAAAAAAAGTTCATATTTAAAAGTTCTGCAATCTCCTTTCACGATTCGCAGAGAATCCTCGGATACAATCCATCAAGCCCAGGGGGCAAAACCATGGGTGGAACGGTGGCACAGTGGTTAGCACTGCTGCCTCACAGCACCAGAAACCCCGATTTAAATCCAGCCTCAGGCGACTGAATGTGTGGAGTCTGCACATTTGCCCCGTGTCTGCGTGGGTTTCGTCCGGGTGCTCCAGTTTGCTTCCAATGAAACAATATGCAGGTGAATTGGCCATGCTAAATGCCTCTTAGTATTAGGGGTTGTGGGTCGGTGTGGACTTGAAGGACCTTTTTCCACACTGTAAGTGATCTATTTTCAGTCTTTCAAGAATTGCTAACAACTCCTCTTTATGAATATCAATTTCGTTTATTCTAATAGGTTGCATCTCAATATTCTCTTCGACAGCATTGTCTTTTTCGTTTGTGATATGATGAAAAAATATACTTTCAGCGCCTCTCCTATCCTTGGACACTGCTTACAACCTCCTACTGCTGTTTTTGACGGGCCCTAATCATATCCTAGACATTATTTTATTCTTGAATTACCTATAGAAAACTTTAAGGTTTTCATTGATCTTGCCAGCCAAAGACTTCTCATGCCCCCTCTTAGCTCTAAGTAGCTCTCTCTTCAGGCCCTTCCTGGCTAGCTTTTAATTCTCAATCGGCCGACCTCAGCCTTCACATCTCATGTTTACATACGCCTCCTTCCCACTCTTGAGAAGACATTGAACTTCTTCAGTAAACCCAGCTCCTTGTGTCGACCTCATATTCCCTGCATGACGCATACATACTTATCAAAGACATGCAGGAGCTCTTCCCTGAACAGGCTCCATATTTCATTTGCTCACAACCCCTGCAGTTACTTTCTCCATCCAGTCCATCCTAACTGTTACCTAATCGCCCAGCCTTTCGCCCAGCGATACCTCATGCTCTGTGATATATACCTATTCCTATCAATCACTAAATAAATATAACCGAATTGTGGTTTTTATCACAAAAGTGCTCACTTACGTCCAAATCGAACAGCTGGCTTGGTTCATTACCCAGTACCAAATCCAAAGCGGCTTTGCCTCTTGTTGACCTGTCTACATGCCGTGTCTGGAAACTCGTAAGCACGCATTGGACAAAAACTGGCCGATCAGAGGTACTCAAACGATAACATGTTCAATCAATATTTGGAAATTTAAAGTTCCCCATAACAGCTACCCTGTTACTTTCGTTCCTGTCCAGGATCATCTTCTCAATCTTTTCCTCCATATCTCTAGAACATTTCTGTGGTGACCTCTCATTTTCTGCTTCTAATCTCAGCCCATTCTAGCTCAGCAAATTCAGTAGAGTCCTCACCAAATATTCTTTCTGCTCCATATTACTGTCTTTTACTAATAATGCCACATCTCCCCTTCTGAAACGACCTTCATGTTCTTACTGAAAAATCGAAACTGAGATACCAGGAACAACCATTCCTTTCAGTGCTGCACTCATGTCTCTAAAATGGCCATAACATTGAAGTCCCAGGTAACAACCCATCATGTCTACCTTATCCCAGATGCTCTTGGCGTTGATATAGGCACACTTTAAAATCAACTTCATCCTTGCCAGTACACTCTTGCAAACCTGAAAAGCTATTTATGACCTAACCACTCACAACCTCCTGCAAGCTGGGACTATAATGCAGGTTCCCACTCTGCTGCTGAATTTGTTTAATCCTGCCTGAAGAGCATTAGCAAATTAGCCCCTCAGGATATTGATACCCCTCTGGTTCAGGTGAAGATCACCCTGGTTGTCGAGATTCCACCGACTCCAGAATGAGGGTCAACTATCCAGGTATCCGAATCCGTCCCTCCTGCACCATCCTTGCAACCACGTTTTTAACTGCTCTCTCCCTATTCTTCACCTCACTACGATATGGCATGGGTAACAAATCAGAGAGGACAACTCTGCATAATCTAGATATAAGATGCCACCCTAGATCCCTGAATTTCTTCCATACATCCTCATCTCTTTTCTTACCTATGTTGTTGGTGCATGTGTGAACCATGTCTTGGGCCTGCTCCCACTCCACCTTAAGGATCCTGAAAACACGATGTGAAACATCACAAACTCTGGTCGCTGGGAGTCAACACACCAATCATGCGTCTGCCCTGTACCCACAGAATCTGTAATCTGTGCTCCTCAATATGGAGTCCCCAGTAACTAATGCTCTCCTCCTCTCTCACATACCTTCTGAGCAAAAGGGACAAACACTGTGCCAGAGACCTGTACACCATGGCTTCCCTCTCGTAAGTCATCGCTCCCAAAATTAGCAAATATGGTATACTTATTACTGAGGGACACGGCCACAGGGGATGCTTGCACTGACTGCCTGTCTGCCTTTTCTGCCATCGACCTTTTTCTTGTACCTGAAGTATTAGTGCCTCCCTATACATCCTGTCAGTTCCCCTCAGACACCCGAATGATCTGACATCCAGATCCAGTTCCCTAATCCAGCTGCCGAGGAGCTGGAGTTGCGTGCACTTCCCGCAGATGCGGATATCAGGGACATTATTGAAAACTCTTACCTCCCACATTCTACAGGAAGAACATTCAAATGGCCGACCATCCATTCTTAATGTTCTTCACATGCACACACACACACACACACACATATATATATATACATACACACATGCATGTATGTATATAAAAATGTGTATGCGCTTGCATGTATGTGTGTATGCATATATATTTGATAGTTGCAAAAGAACGTTGAGTTAAAGGGCATTTATTCTTTAAAAAAATTGTAATTTTGTCGAGTGTTCTGTTCTTGGGAAATACATCAGTTACTTACGACTAGCCAGAAATACTGCCTGACTGAATATCCATCTCTCAATAGAGATACAGAGGTGACGTTTGAAGTCGAAGACGTTTGTCATAACTCTGATCCTGCGCTGTGTTATATTCCGGAAAGGATGTTTAGCTCTTTTCGTCTTACTGATTTTGCTGCAACCTCGCACAGGCCATTAATACAACCCAAAACGTATTAGATTTATCTAACTGGACAATTTGAGTGCTGTCGGAAATGTTGGAATCGAAATGATAAAGATTTTTAAAGTACTGCTATGAAGATTACAGGATTCGTACAGGAGCATTTTTCGAATCTTGTCACTGGATACTTTTGGGGGACATGGGTGAGCAGCAAATCGACTTACTCCCTTTTCTGTGATTTCAACCACAAGTGCAAGGCAACAGGTAAAAAAAAAAAGGTGCATTCCAATGACAGGTCAGTTCCAACTCACTGTAATATAATTTCACTTTGTCGCTATCGTATAAAGGGTTAGTTGAGTGGGGAGATGACGACCCTGATGATAATCTGAGACATTGAGAGAATTAATCCCACACTGTTGGCATCACTTTAGATCATAAACCAGTGATGCAACGAACTGAGCAAACAGGCTTCCCTTTAATGCTGAGCTGGCACAAACAGCTCAGTTATGTTACAATTTATCGAAGTTTACATACAACAAGTTGCTAAACCTTTCCTCACAATCAGCTCTTTCGAATCTTAGTCGTACTCAGTTGCAAGTGCTATGTGGTTTCTTTCCAATTAACGCTAACTAATTAGAGAGTGTGCACCCAACGTGTACACATCCCGGCCGCCCAGACTCCCTGTCCCTGTGAAATTCACTCATTGTGTGGCTGCATGCGTCTTTACAAATATTTTAGAATCAGCTTCTGAAACGTTTTTTGCCTGAAAAAATAATCATTTTCGATTTCAGTAACTGTACAATGAAAAAAAAACCATGCTCTAAAATGTTCATTGCCCTTCTTCACTGGAGTTTGATGACAGAAAGTCCAGTTATAGATCCATCTGAATGAGGGAATTTCCCTCATGTTTACTCTCACCAAATACACATCATCTGGAAAGCTTCCATATGGACACCACTCAGTTTTACCTGGTTTCACGCCACATGATCTATTCGTCTCTTCCACCATCCCAATAAACTCAGCCTTGCCTTTTCTAATAGTGTTATCCCCAAATACCTCGTTAACTTACTTTCCATTTTTTTGTTTCCAAGTAAACGCTGTCCATTCTTTCTGAAGTATTTTGATTCCTGTCATCGCCACCAGTGTGTTTTATCATCACATTATATCCCAGTAAAGTCCATCTTGATAAAGGATGCTGGTCCAAAGCAACACATGAAAACCCGCTCGAATGTTGTTTACTGCCATTACCAATGTAGGGAAGATGGGAGCTAGTTCGGTCACAGGTGGATCGGTTGGTTGCCACACAATGGATCAATTCCTCACTGGGTAATGACAGTTTTTCCTCACGTTTCTCCACTCTCTGAACATGTGCGAAAGCAACACAGTAAGGGATCACAGAATGCCTACAGTTGAGAAACTGGACATTCGATGCAACAAATCCACACCGACCCTCCAGGGATAAACCCTCACAGAACAATTCCTTACTCTATTACTCTTCATTTGCTCCTGAATAAGGCACCTTTCTGACAGTCGACCCATTTGGGGTCAAACCACGTCTCTTGCACTGTGAGGCAGCGGTGCTAACCAGTGAGCCACCTTGCGGCCCTGTAGCCATATTGCAAGGCACATGCGGATGCGTGTGAAATGCAATTCCTGTCAGAGATGCTCTGCTTTTGTTTCTGTCCTTATCAGAAACAATAAATCATGATTTCTAGGCCACGCAATGAATTCAAACCATAGCGGTGAAAGCGCTGAATCATAAGCACTAATTGACATTTAGGACGGCATGTGCAATTTCGTCTTCTCTTTACAGCATAGCTTATTGTTTCCTGCGAAGAGAAGTTCCTTCCAAAAAAAATGTTCATGACATCAAGCTTTTACAGAACAGAATAATGCATTATGGTAATGTCAGTCACCAGTCTTCCATTCTCATTTCCAGTTTCCAATACTTGGCCCAGAGCCTGACGTCTGAAGTGTTCACTTCAATGAGACTTTCCCTGCAAAGATTTAATCTCAAATGAACCAACGAATGAGACTGAAGTCAGATAGCATTAAATTTGTTCATGACCTACGGGAGAACTGAACCTCACTTTCACCCATCGAAGGAAATATACAGACATATCTTGTGAGATGTTAAAGACCTCAGGAGAGCCCAACATTCATAAAATGACGAATTGAACCGTTTGACCTCTTCTTTCTTCACTTCAAGCTTTAAAACCCGAGTCTTCTTTACATAGCAAAGGGGTAAATAGGCAGGAGGCTGTCATTCGAAGACTAGCCCAGTCGTGAATAATTGGTACATGCTGAACGTTGACTTCTCCACCTCTTGAGGCAGCCTGGCTAGCTGTGCTCTTCCAGCCTCCTACCTGTTTAATTTGGATTCCAGTAGATTTCTGTCTCTACACAACGAACGGAAGCATTCAGCTGCTTCCCTGCAAGTCCCCCTCCCCCCCGACCCATTGTTTCACCGTTACGTTACTGCTTCTGCTGAGTCACGTTGATCTTCCTGCCAAACTAGAGCATTCTTTGCATGAGAAGCTTGTCATCCTCATGTTCATCGTAGGAGAAACACGGATGTGAACTTCGAAATTCAAGCAGATGAGGCCTGGTTTCAGGGGAAAATGACTTCACGATGTTCATTCAGAAATAATTCCAAACAACATGGAGAATGCACCGTTGGATGTTTGCTGCAATAGTTGTACAAAAATTCAGCAAGGCACCAGTAAAAATCGAACACAAGACCCCTGCTCTAACCACTGAGCTACGGAGCCATCGACAAAGCTTACACAAAATGATGACCTCTAGCAGAACAAATTCGGTTAGCCGAGGTTTGTGATGCAAGCTTCGTTTTGTCTTTTAAAATATGACTTGAAACCCACTTCTTTGATCACTTGTTTGAAATAACACTGTCAGCTTCCCAATATCTCATTATGTGACTGGGATCAAAATTTGTTTAAATTCCCTTGATTTCAGCATGCATTACAGTTTTTCTTCATTCGTTGGTGAGTAATTCCTTTCCTATCGCATGGTGCGATTTACGGGTAGTGAAGAGATTTCACAATTTATGGCCTTGATAGATGAAGTTTAGGCACCAAACGTGAAACAGTTCAAACTGAAGACAGTCCGGAGGTCGGATTTCGAGGGAATGCAGATATCTGAGAGTGCATTTTAAAACAAAATCTTGGGTGTCATGTTCGCTGACTGGGTTGGCATTTATTGAACAGTTCTAATTGCTCTTGAGTGGGCTGGAGGACATGACAGTGAGATAGAAGAGAAGATTAGATAGATAACTTACAGTGTGGAAACAGGCCATTCGGCCCAACAAGTCCACACCGACCCGCCAAAGCGCAACCCACCCATACCCCTATATTTACCCCTTACCTAACACTACGGGCAATTTAGCATGGCCAATTCACCTTACCTGCACATCTTTGGACTGTGGGAGGAAACCGGAGAACGTGCAAACTCCACACAGTCAGTCGCCTGAAGCGGGAATTGAACCCGGGTTTCTGACGCTGTGAGGCAGCAGTGCTTACCACTGTGCCACCGTGCCGGCCATCAATAGATAGATCGATAGAGCGAAGACAGTCAAGTGATTTGCAGAAAATTACGAAATCTTTTGAATTTAGCTCCCCGGTGATGGTTGAACAACTCTTGTTGTGAATACTCCCACGTGCAGCAGAGTTGTTGGAAGACCTCAGGATTACATCATTGGGTGGGAGCCCGTGTGGGAAGATAAAGCTGCGAAGACCGCAGCGCACGTTTGGAAAAATGGGCTGTGGTAAAAATGTCTTTCAGATAAGGAACATGAACACTGAACAGAATGCAAGAACATCCTTGAATAGAGACAGAGGGAAATAGACCAGACCAGAGGGGGAATTTGAGAGGATGGAGTGAAGTGTCTTGCCACTGTTTCATCCAAAAAATGGATGAGAGTTTGAGTTGCAGAGGAGTGGCGATGTGGAAGAGTTAATGATGTTAATGTGGTGCAAGTAGGCTGACATGGTGATGATGGGGATATGTGGTTGAAAACACATCACGAGGTGAAGGATGCCACTTTGTTTATGACGTGTCTCGTTCAGACTCAGACAATTGCCATAGAGAAGATTGAGTCAGTGGCGAGGAAATTTCTCCTTGCACATGATCGATGATGCCTTCCAGCTCATCTCATCCATTTCTCGCAACTCCGCTCTCAATACCCACCCCTCCATCTCTGACAAGGACACAACGCCCTTATTCATCACTCCAAACTCCAGCAAACTCCGTAGACATCATGTCATCCTCCGACATTTCGGTAACCTGCAAATGAATCCCACCAGCAAATATGTGTTTCTTTCCCCACCCCTTTTCCGCTTTCTGGAAAGAGCATACCATCTTCGACTCCCATGTCAAGTGCACGCCCCGTACCAAACCACCCGCCCCTTCCGGCACCTTTTCATTCCAATACGGAATTTGCAAAAAACCCACCCGCACCTCTGCCCTCAACTCTGTCCAAAGGAACCTTCCACATCCATCAGAATTTTACCTGCATTTCTACACGTCATTTAATGTATCCATTGCTCCCGATGCAGTTTCCTCTACATTGAGGAGACAGGATGCCTAATTACAGACCGCTTCAGAAAACATCTCCGGGACACCCATACCAAACAACACCACTTGTCCTTCGTCGAACACGTCAACTCTCGCACCCATTCAGCCAACTTCACCCAGGCCCTGGGCTTTCACCGCGCTCATGAACTGTCCTGTTTGTCCATCTTCCTTCCCACCTATCCGCTCCACCCTGCTCTATGACCTATCACCATTACCCCCACCTCCTTCCACCTATCACACTCTCAGCTACCTTGTCCCAGCCCCATCCCCTCGTATTTGGCTCTTTACCCCCTTGGTTCACAAGCCTCTTTCCTGATGAAGGCTCTTGCCCGAAACATCGATGCTCCTACTCCTTGGATGTTGCCTGTCGTGCTATGCTTTTCCAGCATCACACTTTCGACTCAGTACCAAGGCAGTGGATTTTGAGTTAGGGACTGAAGACAGAGGCCTCGGTTTTGTCATGATTCAATTGTAAGAAAGGTCTGCTCCAATAGAACTGGATGTCAGACAAGTCAGGACAGCGTTTGACCTGGAGGTAACAGGGATGTGGTCGTCTTTATATCCACCTGCTGACCTGCCCGTTGTCTGTGTTGGGCATTGTGTGCATGAAAGATGCTAACAAAATTCTGGTCACATTCTTAGCGTCAAAAATCCCTTCCCCTCAGACCATATCTTCAAAGTCCAGAGTCTTATGAAAGACGCTTTCCCACTCCCAATTTTAGACAACAATAATTTCGAAGGATATTAGAAGTGGAAGATTTACAAACCAATCTCTCTGCCGTGATCGGATGAAGTCGCGCATTTTATCACAAATAGAACTTGATCAGATTTAGAAAGAAAAAAAATCACTGGTTACAGTGGGAGAGAAATCGTTAACTTATTGTATGTGTGTACAAGGTTTCTACCTATCATCAGAGCTCACAAACCACAATTGCAGTCATACTGAGGAAAGACTGTGGAAATGTGGGGATTCATTTTCTTATCTGAGCTGAATTTCCACGGACGCAATGATACCAGGAACAAGGCATTCACCTGCTCAGAGTGTGGGAAGGGATTCACTCTGTCTCTGACCTGCTGTGACGCCTGCTCATTCAAAATGAGGAGAAACCATTTTAATGTCTGGACTGTGGAAAATGCTTTTAAACATCCAGCGATTGGATAACCGAACACCATGCTCATACTAATGAGTAACATTTTATCACTCCAGACTTTGGAAAATGTTATCAAACCTCGATGTGCTTCATCTCTGAGAAATATTCTCACATGAATGAGACCTTTAAGAATTCTAGAGACCTGAAGTCTGATCCAGGTGCTCACCCGGAAGAGAGACATCTTTAGTTCCAAATCTGTGAGACATGCTGTAAACGTCCAAGCTACCGGATGGCTCATCACCTTGCTGAAAGTATTAACAGGTCTTTCTAAATGCCGTCACTGCAGAAGTGCTCCACAAGTTCCTGGAGACTAACGTGTCATCAACGCGTTCACACTGAGGAAAGACATTAATCACTATAAAATTCCTGGGGACAGTTTATCATGAACGTCTTCACATTAAGGAGAGACCTATCAAATATGTATTATGTGGGATGTGCTCTCCAGTCTCCGTAGAACTGATGTCCCATCGACATTTTCGCAATGTGAGAGACGTTTCAAGTGTATTTATTCCAGGAATAGTTTCAAGCGATCATCTCAATTCGCTGTACACCAGCTAGTTTGCAGTGGGCAGAAAGCATTTACCTGCTCCACGTGAGAAAAACAAAAAATTCACTCATCGATCCTGCTCAGACAGTAGAGGGATCCCACTGAGGGAAGGAATTCACTGACTCATTGTTGTGGAACTTAAAACGACTTGACTCAATTATAAGCAAGAGCAAAGCAAGGGAATTTGTTAAAAATCTTGCTAGATTGACTCATTACACTAAGTCAGATGCCTCAATGCAATGAGTATCGAAAAATTACATGGACGCCTGCCTTTATAGCATTCCTTATCACACTCTCAAGGTCAGAGACTGGGGAAACTCAAGTTGTTATCCTCTCATCCTCTGGTGCTAGACAGAACAGTTATTCAACCTCCACTGAGTTCGACTATCGCAAGGTTGAGTTGAATGTTTACAGATTTCAAACAGAGATAAGTTAGCTGCAAACCTTCGTAAAAGCATGGTTTGCAAAGCTTAGCACAGCATTGATTGAAAATTGGCTCATTCTCTTTATGTTTCACAGTAAATGGATAATTAATTTCACAGTAAATGGATAATTTTCCTTTACACTTCCACCTTTTTGTTATTTTATGACAACAAGGAAAACTGCAGCAACAGTAAAAAAAAAGTGCCAGAATAGCTATACATCAGAAAATGTTTAGGAAACACCAAGCCTTTTCCTCAGACACCACCGACCCGATACACAGCTTTGTGGTGGTATTGTCACTTGCTCTGGTGTGACCGGTACAGAGCCCATGTTCACACATCCCATTCGTCAAAGCCATGGTAGGGTGGGCTTCACGCAATGCCCCTGCCCTTATGAATAGTCCTACAAGGGCGCTTGCTAAAGGTGTGAGTTGGGCAGCCCCATATTCGTATGAGGCTTCTAATCACTACTTGCACTTAATTGGTTCCAGTACTGTCCGACATCTCCTCAGGACCAGCTACACGCTTGCAATGGCTGTCTTGTATCTACGTGGCTCTTTCTGCGATCTTAACTGCTGTTTGTGTTTCAATGAGTACTTGAAACGGTCCAAGTCACCTCTTCGCCTTCCAGTCTTTGTCCCGAAGTCTTTCACCACTATCCAATCTCCCGGTTCTAGATAATGCTGCTTCCCTCCTGCTGGTCGGTGTCGTGCTGCTTTCACTTGATTCTGTATTTGAAATAAAAGTATAGAGAGTTTAATACAGTAATACAACATCTCATCCTCTCAAATCCAATCAATTCCTCTACAATTCTGTTATGCCTCTTTATTCGCATGTTCTTTACAAAGGGGCACCAACCAGAAATATGAGCAACAGTCTCAGAAGTTTCTTCACACCTTCTACAATTCTTGATGTTAAAAGGCCTTCCATACGTCAGCGATGCCCTCGTTGGATAGAGGTTAGCTCTTAATAGCAGCGAATTTATCACTTTAGACGATTTCATGTGCTGTATCCTCTGTAACCAACTATTTGAGATGTTATCATTCTCAACATGTTATCTGTCTTACTTTAGGTCTTGGGCCAATTCCTGTATTGGGCGGTTGACCAACAAAATCTCAAACGGGCTAAGATTAGCTCTTCCTCTCCTCCTATATCTCATATACATTAGCACAATTGGAAGTGCCTTTGCCCATGTCACCCCTCGTTCCTCACAACATTTTGTCAGTTTATTTTTTAGAGTAGCATTTTTTCTTTCCACTGCCTCACCTCTCGCTGCGTGGTAGGCACAGTGTTGTCTCATGTTTATTCACAAGTAATCACTGATCTGCTGGAAGGCATTATTAACAAATGGTGTCCCATTGTCACTACAGATCCTTTCAGGTTAGCCCCATCTCGGAATCATCTCAGTTAGCAAAGTTTTGTCTTTTGCACTGGCATCCTGTTTAGACGTGGGGAACACTTCCACCCATTTGGAAAACATATCAACTATTAAGAGACATTATATTTTCCCTTCACTGGGCGTTAGTTCAATGAAATCCAATTGTAAATGTTCAAAAGGTTTTTGGGGTTGGGGGTCTGCTGCCTGAATCATCTGTATTCCCCTCCCCACATCATTAGTGGCACAGATAACACAACGCTCACCATATTTCTGGGAGAAATGAGTAAATCCCTAAGTGTACCAGTGTTCCGAAATACTGTCGTACATCCCCCCTTTTGACACATGGTCCTTACCGTGTGTCAGTGTGACATAGAATGGAAATAATTATCGTGGAAGACAGGGTTTATCATTGGGACCACATCATACTCCTTCCCTCATACTGCATCCTGCTTTCGTCCACTCACGCTTTTCTTCCAGTGTGGCCTGTGACTGTAACTCCCGTACATCTGCTGTTGGGGTACAAATTTTTCTCGTACCCATGTCAATCTGCTCACGTATTGGCTGCTGCGCTGCTGTATTCGCTGCTGAGTCTGTCCTTGCTTTGCCATGAGAAATAAAATGATTAGTTTTTGTATGGGCTTTACACTTACACGCAACGATTGATTTAGGCAACAGGACCGCTTCCAGGATGTCAGAAATCAGGCCACGGCGTGTGATGGGCTTTCCTGTGGAGGCCAAGAAGCCCCTTAGTTTCCACAGATCATGTACAACCCCGAATGCATATCTGCTATTTGTATAAATATGCACTGTCTTTCCCTTAGCCAATTTATATGCCTCAGTCAAGGCAACCAGCTCTGTTGATTGTGCTGACAGATGAGAAGTGAGTGATCCCGCTTTGACTACCTCGTAGTCCTTGCTCCTGAATGCTGACCTGACCACAAAAACTCCATATCTGAATTCTGAAGTGGTGAATTCTGCAAATCGGGCCTAGGGCTACAAATATCGTTAGTTACAGCGACACAATTATGTGGGTCTCCTTCTGTGGGGAGAAGGCTAGCAGGGTTAAGGACTTTACATATGTTTATTTTAATGTTAGGCATTCCCAATAACACAGTATTATATCTGAGCAAACCTGTTGCTGACATGTGTGCGGTCTTTTGCTCTGAAAGCAGTAAGGATACTGCATGCCGTATCAGAAGGGTTAATTCACCATAGCCGACTATATCCATGGAAGCTACAATAGCCTTTTCAGCTGCGGCCACGGCTCGCAGTCATTGAGGCAATCCCACCACTGCGGGGGTCTAGTTTAGCTGAAAAATATGCCACCGGCCTCAATCTCCCCCCCCCCCCCGATCCTGCAATGGCACAGATGTCATGCAGCCACGCTTCTCAACCACCGTTTGTACAAAGGCTTGTTTGGATTCGGAATCCCCAGTGTTGGTGTAGTTTGGAGCGCCTTTTTTAATTCAGCAAAGGCACTCTCGGCCTCTGGGGTCCACTGTAATGGACTCTGGTTTTGCGTACCTTTTCCATGGGTTATGTCACTTAGGGGCGCCTCAAGGGTTGCGTAATGTGGGATAAACATCCTACAGTAGGAGCAGATGCCCATATAGGATAGCAATTGTTTCTTTGTCTGATGCTTTGGAATTTGCTGGATTGCTTGAACTCTGTCATGACCAACAGTCTACCCTTGGTCTGACATAGTATTGGGGTTAGGAGCATTTGGGGCGCACAGGACAACAGCGCTGTTGACTGCCTGCAGGTCTAGAACAAACCTCCATTTCTCCGGTTCACCGGGAACGTTTGCTTTTTGACCGGAAAAATCGGTGTTCTCGCCGGTGAGTTTTCACAGGGGATTATCACTCCAACCTTTAGGAGGGATTCAAAGACTGGAGTAATTCCTTCTATAGCTTCACGTTTTTACGGGCATTGTGCTCTGCAAGGACGATACTCAGAACTTCGGGGTTATCCTTATGGGCTTACAGCCCCGTATGAGCCCCACATCATGTTTTCCCTTTGCCCTCAACTCAGTAGGGACCATTTCTAATCTTTGGTATGAGACTTCTATCTTAAGGAAACGGCAGACTATCCCCCTAGGCTTTTCAGCGCTAGTGGGGGTTACCTGGATTGTCCTATCTGCCTGGGTTAGCCAATTTTGTTTCTTCTTATATTTTCGCATATCTGCATTGAACCAGATACCTATATCATCCCTGAAGACACAACTTTTCCTTCTTTGTGCCTTTAGCACCCATGGTCCCAAATCCTGCCACCTATCACTGGACTCCATCGCCAGTGACACGTGAGGAGCGGAGCCTTTCACATCAAAAAGATAGGGTCTACTTGCTGTTACAGGTACCTTAGATGAATTTACACTGACTGCACATTTGTGATCACTCCAATAAAAATCGCACAATAACAACTGCTCTGGTCTAACAAATTTCCTGAACCACTCCTTCTAATACATTTCGTCAGGACCGTCATGGTGTATGTGTGCTGTGCAGTGCAACATATCTGCAGCAAGAAAATCGGTGTTAATAGGATTAACATGGTTGCGTGCTTCCAGGGTGAGTGAATCGCTCACCAAACGTATCGCTCTCTGGCCTAATCGCCACTCATAGACATAGATCAAGCGTCGTGGATCATATTTTAGAGCACTGGTAAATCTTCCCTTTGAATTACCTGCAAGCCCATCGGAGTAAAGAGCAAGTCCAACCCAGTCTCACTATGGGATCCCGAGCCATCAGATTTAAAGGACAAATTCGGATAACAAGAAGGAGAATTGGAAAGTTTCACCATTAGAAGGTTCACAAAATATGGGCGCGGAAAATCTCTCCTGCAGCACGACTCCTGATGCACCCATTCTTTTCACGAACCTTTCACTATTCTTTACTTGTGTGTGATTGTCTAAACTGGCTTAATGTAAGTACCAAAAAGATAGCTGATGTTCCTTCCACATATAATAAAGAGGTGAGCATGGACTCGCACGCATCATTGTGATATTTGGCATACTATCCACACTTCGCAATCTCAGCGCTCAACGTAGAGGTGGGACATGTTTCAGTGCCCGTAAGGTTAGAGAAAGAGATTAGCATAAGTGAGTCTTCATTGCCAAGCATAAAGGAAAGAGGCTTACCTGTAAATTGTGGGCTGCCCACCTCCACCTCAGCCTTCCTCTGTCAGACACCCTGTCACTCAGCCTCCAGGACCGATTGGGACTGTCTGTGCGGGCAGTGCCTCGCCCAGTGGTCCATTGCTCCGCAAACCAAGCGCCCGCCAGATCTGCCTCTGCCAGCGCATCTTCCACGACCTCTTTTTCTGCAGCACCTTCCTCCAACGTCTGGGTGACCATCTTTTTGGCTATTTCATCGTTCATTCCATTGATGAAGGTGTTCTTCTGGTGTGCTTCATACGACGTGATTTCTGCTGTCGTTATGTCTTCAGTTGGTCAGTCCACTCTGGACATTATGGACTTCAGTGAGGCGCGTAAGTCACTGGGACACGGTTTCACCTTCCCGTTGTTTACACATTGCTATTTTAGATATGTCCATTCGCATTGGGAATGCCTCCCCACAGGCGGTTGCCAGCGGTGCAATTAAAGCATTATCGTCTCCGTTCACTTCTACCTGCATGTTGGCTCCTCTGGCATCGACATTTACGGCTATCCACTTATACTTCATTGGCCTTCTTGCTTCAATCTCTTGGGGGTGCAAAATACTACTGGTGATCCAGCAGGCGCTGAGGTGGTGGCCGCTGACGTGGAACTTTCGCCAGGCGGATCTCATGGGGTGGGGTGGGGGGGGATGGTTGCAGTTCTCGCAGGGCATTCATCAAGGTCAGGATCTGAAACGGAAGTTATGACACTGTAGAGCTTCGTTAGATTGTTTGCTACGCGCGTCTGCATGTGTGCTGGTGTTTACACGTGCATTTGATTGATCTTTTGCTTCAGATTTCCTTTTCCTGATATCAGTTTCCACATGCTATAAGCACTCCAATTCACAGGTTCTATTGTTCACTTCCTTTTCTCCTTCTCTCTCTCCTCCAACCTCGACCATAATATTACCAGCTGCCTTTTACGAAAACTTCGTCCCTCCGGAAAACCACATTCGTTAATCCACAATTCTAACTGCGAGACAGACTCTGGGCCGTAATCATTTAGCATGTATTGCACTTTTGGTTGGCCATTCCAAGCCCTGTGTATTCTCCCTTTGTTTGCTCTTGCCGAAGCCCATTTTGAGTGTAACTGGAAAAGTGTTCAGCTCTCTCTCTCTCTCTCTTTCTCTCTCTCTCGCTCTCGTGGTACAGTTATCTTTCCCTTTTGACTTGCTTTTAGCTCCGGAGGTCCCATCTTGCATTAGGCGCGTCCACCTCAATGACTTGGTTTTCGTATACCAAGAAACTATGTACCCTGTACGTCTTTGGCGAGTCCAACTCAGCCAGTGTTGGTTCCAAGTCTAAAACCATCCTTAAACTTGCTGTCTCCGAAACACTCTTGAGACGGCAAGCCCCTTCCCTTTGGATTTTACTGGAATACCACGCAAGAAATCAATGAAGCCCTTTCTAGCTGTATTTATTCGAAGAGAATGAGTCTCCATGCAGGATTACTTAACCCACGACTCTTACCCCAACCTTATTTGATTCGAAACCCCGGCGCGAGGTGATCCACAGATTCCCAGTCCACTCACTCAGAAGGGCCAATTCAGCCGTCGAGATGAAGTGAAAGACCTTCAAGGCGCTGGCGACTGCACCTCCTGGGAATCTTCAGAACCTCACCCAGTCGTGGGATCCTGGACGAGCCCTCAAGTTTACTGTCGTGAAAATTAAATCGACTTGACTGAATAATTAGCAAGAGCAAAGCCACAGTTTTTATTTAAAATCTTGCAAGATTGACTCATTACACGAAGTCAAATGCCTCAACGCAATGAGTACCGAAAAATTTCGAAGACGCCTGCCTTATAGCCTTCCTTATCACACTCTCAAGGGCAGAGACTGGGGAAACTCAAGTTGTTATCCTCTCATCCCCTGGTCCTAGACAGAACAGTTATTCAGCTTTCGCTGAGTTCGACAAATCCAAGGTCGAGTTGAATGTTTACAGAATTCATCAGAGATAGGCTAACTGCAAACCCTCATCAAAGCATTGTTTGTAAAGCTCGGCACAGCATTGATTTAAAATTGACTTATTCTCTTTAAATTTCACAATAAATGGGTAATTAATTTCACAGTAAATGGATAATTTTCCATTAAACTCATCGCCCCTGCTGAAACAGCGCAGAGTTTTCACATCTCAACAGCGATTGAACATTGTTGTTCATCACATTCAGGTCTGAAAGCAAAGTTTCCATATTCTAAATAACACTCAAATAAATCAGCTTTGTGTTAAATACAGTATCAAAGGTCATTGGAAGGATGGGATTACAGAGTGCTTGAAACATCAGCACAGGTTCTCAAGGGAAAATCATGTCTGACAAGTATATTAGAAGTCTTTGAGTAGGTAATGAACAAGTTAGACGAAGTCTACCCTGTGGAGGTGACGAGATTGAATTTCCAACGAGCATTTGTCAAGGTGCAGTATGGCAAACTGCTAAATAATAGGCCATGGATAGATGCTTTGCAACCTGGCAGAAGGCATACAGTTGAGTGAAGTGGTCTTTTCCAGGATGGCAACCCGTGACTAGTGGAGTTCAGCAGAATTCATTGTTGGACCCACAGATATTCACGTTATGTATGAATGATCCGGTTAAAGGAATGGAGGGTGCTGTTGCTCCATTTGAAGAAGACACAATGATAGGTGGAAGGATAGATCTTATTGATGAAGCGGGCATGCTGCTGAATGACTTGAATGGGCTGAGTGCTTCGTTAAAATAGTTGTAGTTGCAATTCTTTGTGGAAAAGTGTGAGGTCATATATTTGGTGGAAAGAGTAGAGGCGTAGACAATTTTCTGAAAGCGGAAAGAATTCATAGATCTGAAGTGAAATGGCACTTGGGAGATCTAGTTCAATTTTCTCCTATGGTTAACATGCAGTTTCAGTTGGTGTTTAGGAAGGCAAATTCAATGTGGACGTTCAGTTCAAGCGAGTGAGATAATATGTGCAGGAGTGGACACCTCAAACAATAAGAGGCTCTGGACAGATGCAGTCGGAACATTGGGAGCAGTTTGTTGGCCCATATCTAAGTCATGATGTGACATGAGTGGTGGACAGGAGGTTTATAATGGCTCACTCAGTGGTGAGTACTAACGTCTTGCTGTCTTTGTTTAGAAAGGGATACATGGAGAAGCCTGGGAACGATAGACCTGTGTGTATGACGATTGTCGTAGGTAAGTTGTTGGATGCAACGACTAAACGATAGAACTTATATGCATTTTGAGATACAAGGAATGAATCGAGATAACCAAATGTCTTTTTTTAACAAACATGATTGTGTTTTTCAGTGAGTAACCAAGAAGATTGATGAGGACAAAGTGGGGGACATTGCTCACTTGGACTTTAATAAGATTTACAAGGTTCCACATGTATGACTAATTCATAAAGTTCGATCTCAAGTTGAGCTTTCCAATTAGATATAAAATTAGTGCAATAACAGGAGGCTGAGAATGTTGGAGGAGGGTAATTTTCAGATTGGAGGACTGTTACCAATGTGGTCCCACAGGGATTGGTGCTGAGCTCACTTACATTTTTTTCATTTAAATAAATGATTCATTAGAATCAGAAAGCATGGTAAGTAAGTTTGCAAAATTGGTCGTAGAATGGACAATAAAAACGTTATGGAACATTGTGAAGAGATATTCTCGTTAGGCTAGTTTCTCTCTATCCTCGAGTTTTAAAAGCGCGGTCCGTGGGGAGTGAAGGACCATTCGTCCATCGTGCAGCGCAGGTTATCAGATGTCCATCTATTATCGTCCAAATTTGCAGCATATGGCCCACAACTTTGAGCGTTCTGATGATTCCAGGCAAAATGTCAATCAGATTCTCTCTGTGATCTTAAATGATACAACAATGGTTGCCATTGTCACACTGCGTTATAAGCCCCTTGAGGAACGTATTCTCATGTTCACATACAGAGGAAGACACACAGGCACATTCCCCGCCAATGACAGAGGCCTTAGCTTTATACCCACTCGATGCGCTTTGCAAGTTTCTCCGGAGAAAGATGGCTTTAAGTGGAATCCATGTCACTTCTCCAGACAATGTGTACCGTTGCGGTGAGCCGCGATATGAAATGGATACTGAGCTGAAATAGTTCCAAACGCTTCTCATGTGTAATTTTCAATAACACAAATTCCACCTAAATAAGCCCTATGGCTCCTAGGATCTGACAGGATAGCGCTCAGCCGACATTCCTCACGAAAAACAACTGACACACGGCAAACGATAAACACTTTCACGTCTCGTCTTGATCTGTTTCTGTTCCTGTCACACATCCAGCTTCCTCTGAACGTCCAGTCCCTCGGTCAATGAGCTGTTTGATACAAACACAGGCACATCGAGAAAGTCATCTTTATTTCAAAAGCAGAGCCAGATAATGTAATCTGCAAGGGCTTGCTCATAGCTAGGTAATGAGACACCACGGTCCCATCGCCCTGATTATCTTATAGACTGATTCTACAAACATGCACTGTACCAGTTATTATCAATTGAAATGCCCAATGAATACCGTGACTGACAGAATGATCAGTGGAGTGTAGCTTCGACCGAGGGACATTTTGCAAACAATGCCCTGTTATTTCACTAACTGAGTTCCTCGCAGTTGGTCACAGAAAATACCCTTTGGCCCACTAAGTCTGCACCAGTTCAAAACAATCACCTGAACTGTTCTCATCTCATTTGGCAGCACTTGGCACAGAGTCGCAAACGATTGAAGTAATGGAAGTGTACAACTAAATGGGTCTTACCTGCTCTGGAGGTTTCTGCCTTTTCCATGCTGACAGACAGTTGGTTGCAGATTCTAACCTTCCTTAACTGTGTTATATGTATTTTACCTCATCCTGCGTTTTGACTTTCAACCAAGAAGGCAGAGAACAAGTACTCTTCTATTTCACTCTCGGCTCTCAATTACAGTCAGCAAAATGCTTAACTGCACGAGGAATCCACAGTGAATTTAAAGCCCATCGCCTCAATCAATGGGCCACTACTGCAGAAGCACGGTACTAAAATGGTTTTAAGTTCTCCCCCATTGTGGAGCTGAGCGACAGGCAACCATTGTTCGATTTGATTGAATTCATTCACCATGGCTTCGACAGGGTTAAATGTCAGGACATGTTTGGTCTGTGTAATTCAATCTCTATAGTTAAAATAGTCAGACATTTCAGGAGAAAATAAGCAGGTATGACAGCATCTTGGGAGAGACAAGCAGAGACAACGGTTCAGAGCTTCTTTCCGAGTTTCTCAGAACTCTGTTTTCTCTCACAGGTACTGCCAAACCTGCCGAATACTTTTAGTAGTTTCTGTTTTTGTTTTAGATTCTGAGCATCCACAACCCTTTACTATCCACTAAACAATACAGAAACACATTTGTTGTTCCTCACTGGATATGTTTTCTATTTGGGGAACATATCCCTGACCCGATTAAAAACCCGAAACTGCACAGCAACGGATTCGGATGGATAAGAACAGTGACCGCTCCATGCATGGGTACACCCTCTCGGCTAACAGCCGAACGAGAGAATTAATTGTTCCACAGAGACTGGGGAGTGCCTTGTAGAAGGCACCGTACAGGATCTCATAAGGTAGACTGTTCGTGAATTCAAGTTTTTGCCTGCCCTTTGTAGAATGACAATTGTCCTCAATTGGTTTGACTTTTCCATAATGAATCCTGGGAAAATGGGAACAGTCTGATTACACGCTTTGCAGACACATCCATGTCACCGGGAACCAGCTCTCCTAAAACCACGACCTTCTCCCTTCGAGCCTTATGAGGAACGTATTACTGACCACAGTTAAAAACGCGGAACCGTGCAGCCAAAAAAAAAAGGATGGTGTGAGAACAGCTCTCGCTTTGTTCCTTGGTCATGGAAGAACAGCAACTTGTCAGTGAACAGCCGAACGCACTGACGAGCATCGCCACAGAGACTGATAACCAAAGGTGTCAATCACCCCCGAATGCAAGCTTCCGTCTACTCCTCCTATATTGGCAATCACCCTTAATTAGCTTTGCTTTTCCGAAATAAATCCTGGGAAATTCATTGTGAGGACATGGGAATAGTCTGATCGCACCCTCTATAGACGCACCCATGACACCAGGAACCAGTTCTCCTCCAAACGGGATCGTCTCCCTTCCAGCCTTTCAGTGTCCTGTCTGTTCCCGCGTTTTCTCATTATCTTGAGATTTGACTTCCTGACGTGCAGGAACGAGAATCCTTTTAATGTCACAGATCAGTTCATGTTCGGTGAACATCAGAGTCAACGTATCTGCCTCCCAAAGAACGGGAAGATTTCTAAACTCTCTCTGCTCAGTCGAACAGTTCACCCTTCATTCTCCTCTGAATCCGCTTCCCAAGGAATATCTAAAGATTCACAAAGCTCGAGATTGGGATTTCTGTTTTGCTTCTTGAAAGTTTTCTCACCTGCCAATTGGCATTATTTTCCCAGAATCTCTTCACAATCCTTTGACTTGCACCATCTCCTGAGATAAATAAAATCTCAAATGTGGAGTGATTCCAGACTCTGGCGATGTTTTGTTTGGTGCAAAGAAGTTTAATGGGAGATTTCTTGGGGACGTTTATAATGATGTGGGAGAAAGCGTTGTCCTTGGGCGAGTTGATTGTCAGGAGGAACTGTTGCGTCTGACCAGGACAACTGACCAGAGGATGAGGGAGAGAAAAGGTTTGATGTCAAACACAATAAATTCAGTGAAACCTACACATACCCCATGCGTTTGTTATTATTTATGGATAGAAGAACGTAGCGAACGTTTTGAGTCAGGTCCGTTTCTGGTTCAGAACGCAAGTTTCCTGCATGTCAACAAATAAGCAGACCAGATAAAATGTCGAATTGTTTTTACGGTTTTCCGGTGTTGCAGGGATAACTCATCCAATAGAAAATCATTTAAAATGAACAGTGAGGGAAAGATGCTCGGTATTGATGAGAGATAGAGTGAATGGGAGGGATCCATTTTCATGAGCAGAGAGATTAATAATATGGCAGAGGTCGAGCAATAAAGACGTCCTTGTATTTTTATAGCGCCTTCCGGCACCTCTTCGGTCACAAGCAAACGTGTCATTGTCAAATCTAATGTGATAATCAGGACAGTTATTTTCAACCAGAGGTCAAAAAATAATACTCAGAACTGGGACTGAAGATGCCAGTGAGATTATACTTTACTTTAAGCATTTGTTCTGCTCTGGTTTATATCCAGAATAGTGCGGGACCGGAGTTCCAAATCTCAGAGGAAGGGGTTACTCACTTAAGGCACAGATGAGGAGGATGTTCTCACATTCAGAAGGCAGCAAGTATGTAGAAGTATTTACAGCAGAGGCCTGTCAAGACTGTATATATTCAAGGCTTCAATGACTTCTCTGTTAATAGCATGGAGCAAGTGGCAGAGTGAAATTAGTCCAAATTTGCTGACAATACACACAAGTGGGAGCGCATATTATGATGAGATCGTGGGAATCTGCATAGGCATACAGATAGGTCGAGTGAGTAGGGAAAAACCTGTCACATGCAGTTTCATATCAGGATTATGAGGTACATAGTACTATTACAATCGAAAGAAAGTAGAAGAAACGTGTGACAGAGAGGAATTCTATGTAATCAGAAACAAAGTTTAGTATCTAACTCGTTCCCTGACAAAAAGGTTGGTTTCCTTTCCAAAAGCTCACAATGAAGTGGTGGTTTCCCAGGAATGAAAAAAAAACTGAAACTAATAGCCTAATCGAAAACGAAGAAAAGCTTGGTTCGTTCCAATGGACAGCACTGACGTTTATGGCTCTCTAAAATTTGATTACAATGGAGCTGGGAGTGGGAAGTGGGGGAGCTGGCGAGTGGAAGTCAGGTCACCCGTGATTACTGTCGTCCTTCATCTGTCTTCCTCATTTTTTGTATGTTGTATTTCGCATTGTAGTTCCTGTGAGTGCACTTTAAACTACACCGCTGGTGACTTGTTTCCCTGACTGTTCTTCACACCACCCGCATTAGAATTCAACATTTTTTCTCCTGCATCTAGGTAATCTCTAAACATTGCACAAATATGGCAAGAACCTCGATATTTCCAACGTCTGTCTGCCTTCTTGCAATATCAATTGATCCATCACTGTGTTACTGTTGCACAAATTAAGAACAAATCAAACCGCATCCATAACATCTAGGTTGCGAACGCAGATAGCTGCAGCAGCTTCTCAGAGTACTGGCAACTGTGCGATCACAGATACACACATTGAACAGCCATAATCTCAAAATAATTACAGTCACCGAGGCCGTGCCAGGAACGGCACCTGAGAAAAAATAGAAACAATCTTTTGGGTTACAGACCTGGTTTTATTTCTCAATCAGCAATTGAATTTTACATTGGTTATAGCAACGGTTCCCTCACACAAGCAACTAACTACTGCTGCAGATGGAGGAGAAAGTGAGAACTGTAGATACTGGAGTCAGAGTCGAGAGTGTGGTGCTGCAAAACACATCAGGTCAAGCAGCATCCGAGGCGCAGGAGAAAGGACGTTTTGGGCATATGCCTGATGAGTTGCTCATTCCAGAAACGTCCATTCTCCTGCTTCTTGGATGCCTCCTAAACTGCTGTACTTGTCCAGGAACACATTCTCCATTGCTGCAGACTGTCACATAATCCGAGCTTCCAGCCGCGGATTCAACGACACTCAGTGTAATAAGTGACACCTGGCCAGTGGTGTTTAGTGTTAAGTTGATCTTCATGAATACGTGTCCTGAGTTGTCTGTCCTATATAATGTTTCCTGCCGTCACTTCGTGCAACATTGTTTGTCCTTCACGTGATGGGTATTGGGTCCATTGTTCTGGTGAGTTCTTGTCTGAACGTGGCTTTCGGTTTATGTTCTGTCATAAATCCGAGTGGTCAGAGGAGTATGGCTGTCTGTTCCGAGACATTTTTTTTATATATAGGATAGAGTGCTTGGTGTGTTGGGTCATGGCATGTCCTCTTAACGTTGGAAGCTAAGGAAGCTGTGGGAATATCTATTGCTGCAAAGCATTTCTAGCTGATCCATTAAACACCACAACCAGCTGTTCCGCAGTAGCAATGCACAGAGATGATCAGGACAGCAAATTCGACTGGGACAACACAACAATAATAGGACAAGCTAAACAGAGGGCAGCCAGAGAATTTCTGGAATGATGAGACTCATCCAATGACTTCATCAAGAATCATGTTGACCTGGACCTAACATACTCGGACATGCAACGAACGACGAAAACCGGCAACTGAAAGCAGTGGGAAGGAAATCAAACCAATTCGATATGCTACAGCACAGCAGCGCTTCACAAGAGTCTTATCAGCCTTGAGGATGTCACCGAGAAACAGGAGAAAACGGCTGAAAACCAAATTCACAAAACCACCGAACATCCCCACACCATCTGCACCCTTCACCGGAACTACAGATCTTTACACAATCCTTGAAACTCTGAAACTGTCAGTGCCGCCCCAGCGGGAAAATGAACCCTGGCCTCCCACGTGACAGATGAGAATGCTAAACGTGGTGGATATCAGAGCTAATTGAGCGTGCAGGCCACTCGTGCGTGCTCTTGTCAAAACCAACTGCTTGATTATCCTCATCCCATTTCCATCATTTAACATTGTATGTCTTAAGCATTACAAATTCACATCTGAATATCTCAAGGTAATGAGAATTTCTGCCGCTCCAACACTTAGAGACGGTGAGTTCCACATTCCAACCACTCGCTGGCTGGTAAAGTTTTTTTTTGTGAGCTCCAACTCAAACCTTTGTGACTGTTCTCTTAAATCTCTGGCTCCCTGGTGAATGATCCCTCCATGATAGGGAAAACTTTCGTTAAGTGTACCCAATCCATACCTCTCATTCTTTCCTACATCTAAATACTGTCTCCTCTCAATCTCCCCTGCTTTCAAAAGAACAACGCCAGTCTGTCTAAACTCTTTAATAGTTAAAGTTCTTCACTCCAGATAATATATTGGCAAATCACTTCTGCACCGTTTCCACGGCTGTCATATCGCTTCGATAATGTGAATTGCAGAATTGTACACAATAATCTGGCGAGAGACAAATATAGACTTGAAATAAATGTGGGAATACCACAAACACTGGTCCTTTCCAATAAAATATTTTTCCCTCCGTACTGTTCTGTGTCCTTTTCATGAACCCAATGCTCCAATGATCTCTGGTCCATGCAAATAAAACACTATACATGAGGTTTGATAACCCAACCACATTATCTGATTGCATTAAGCGTCTGAAAGGTCCTGATGGTGATATTGGAGCAGGTTCACCTAACAAGAGTGACAACTGCGGCACAAACTTAACAGTGCCAATATGAACGTGAATGTTAATTTGTGCAATGGCCCAGCGACATGGGAAGAGGGATGGAAAGGGGGAAATGTGATTGTGAAAGGGAGAAAAATCTCTGAGATTAGGTGCAGAGAGTGGCGGTTTGAAGCAATAAAATAATCAATTTACAGAGTAATTTCACCTTAAACATTGATTGATTATTTTCTGCATTTGTTTTTCACAGGTTATGTGGAGTAATATGGAACAATTGTGAATAACTGATACTCAGATTTAAGTGGAGGTCGCTTCGGCCACAATGCAGAGGACGAACCTTTATACGATCACATGAAAACGCACAACACAAAAAGCAATAAATGCAATGGCAGAAATAGACCAGGAACATGTACAACAGGAAAACCCACTGAGATTGGATTGAGTCGTCATTTTCGATGTCCCCAGTGGCTGTGGAGATGCCAGCACAGAGAATTTTGAAGACTGAATTCGATAGATTTCTATAAAGGATGAAATGTACAGGCAATAGTGCACTAATATTGTTGAAATGCATGTTTCAATAACAACATAGTTTCACTTCATTACTTTACCACATCACACCGGTTCCCCGGTTTGGAATCAGAGAAATTGAGTGGAGGAGTGGTGACGGTCCGATCGCAAATTGGGAGTGGATCTCGACTCTATCTGCCACTGACGAAGTCCGTGACCATGCAGTCCTTCTATGAAGGCAAAGAAGCGCGTGTAACGCCGAGGCAGGGAGCTCCAAACTCACCTGGAACAACTCTGTTCACAAGGAGCAGGGAGAATTGGAACAAGGGGCTGCGAGGTCTAACCTTAACTCGAGACACTTCAATTGACAAGGCGTAGGGAGCATTGCGTTAAGTGAAAGGATCCTGAGCTATTTTAATCTGAATTGAAATTGGTTTCGGCGGCACACATGTTTGTGGATTGAGGAATCTGCCCCAGGGAATTGTCTCAACTATAAATAAACATTTCAAAACGACTGAGCTCGTGTAGGAGCACCTGTGCATTGCGAAATGGGTTTAATATTATTGTCCTCTAATATTTCTCACTTGTCTGACTCTGCAGTCGTTTAACTTTCTTGTAGGGTCTTTTAAAAATCTTTTCTTTTTCCATACGATACAATTTCCTGCAATCTTGTTCAGGTCGTTCAAGTATCCGAAACATCCGAAATAGAAAGTGAATATATCATGTTGTGATTCGGCTCAAGTTTCCCTCGAATTATGGAGGAACAACAGGAGAGTAATGGTGAAATTTATCAGATCAGCAGTGGTCAAATTGAATCGGTGGGCAGACAGAGGGTGAAAGGAATCTTCATGAGGACAAATGTACTTACTTTGCCAATAAAATTTACCGCATTACAAAGTGATGATTATTGAACACAAGCAGTGTGAATGATTTTATTTGTTGGTTTTGTGAATGTCTCACCTGGACTGACAGAAGTTGAGCTAATAACTCCTTTTACATGGAGTCAGGCGGGGAGAATTTAAATTGAGCAAGCTCCAAATAGCAGGAAAATTTGTTCTTTTCTGAACTTCAGTCTCCGACTGACTAAGCTGACCTTTGGAAAATTATCTTACAGCCTGTTAGGAGTTACAGATTCGAACACGGAAACCAAGTTACGTATCAAGATAAAATTATGCCACTTTATTCGCTTAGACAAAAGCAACATAAAAGTTCTTCCTTCTGACTCGCAGTAATTCTTGCATAATATCATAAATTTGTTTCCCATGTAAAGGGAACAGCTGCTCTTCATCTAACTTCCGAAATGTATTAAAATCTCGGTCCCTTTAACAAATCAGACCTCAATCTTCTTTGCTCTGTGCAGAACAACTTCAACTTCTCCACCCTGAACATATAATATTTCGCATTTTTTTCACTGTCCTGATAATTCTCCTTTTAGATTTCTCCACAGACACTCACATTCTTTATGATGATCACCTGTTTGCGCATACCCAAATGCTGTGTATTCATGTGGGTGATGTTATCACGCACAGGCAATTGCTCAGTAACATCATCCTGATTCCTGGGTATTTTCTCAACTGTGAGAGTTTGCTCTGACCACAGTTCTTCTGATTTCTATCGAGCTGCCGGATCCAGCATTAGATTACCAAGTTGGAAGCAAATGAATTATTTCAAGATTTTTAACTGGTAAACTCCCCAGTTCGGATTTCCGTGCTGTGCTTTCTTATCTGAAAACTGTTTTAAATGTCTCTTTGGCTGATGTGACCTTTTCGTGCCAACTGAGGCAAAGTTCATCCATTGATCTGTTTGATACTTTTATCCTAAATGAAGTTTCTGTCATGGTTTATTAGATTACGGTGTGGAAACAGGCCCTTCGGCCCAACAAGTCCACACCGATCCGCCGAAGCGCTACCCACCCAGACCCACTCCCCCACATTTACCCCTTCACCTACGACTACAGGCAATTTACCATGGCCAATTCACCTAACCTGCACATTTTTGGATTGTGGGAGGAAATCGGCGCACCCGAAGCACCACGCAGACATGGGTAGAATGTGCAAACTCCACACAGAGAGTCGCCTGAGGCGGGAATTGAACCCGGGCCTCTTGCTCTGTGAAGCTGCAGTGCTAACCACTGTGCCACCGTGCCGTCCACAAATGAAGTTTCTGTCATGGTTTAACTACCTCTTTCTCCAAGAATGTCAGTATTGTGTTGCTTTCGTTTTGTTCTTACCTCTATTGACTCTCTGAATTAGGTTTTAGAGCTGAACATTTCCTGACTATGAGCTACTGGCAATTGTCTTCCTTGAGAAGGTCCCATAGGCCATTATGCTAGGAGATATGAAAATGACTGAAATAGTGAAATGACTGTGATGTGCGTCAAAACCAGTGACAACTAATTTACATAAATCTATTGTTAAGATCCAACCAGTGGGAGGAAATGGCTGCAAGCCAACTTCCCAGGTCGACAGAACACACCCATAATAATTGCACCCGCTTCCATGGGGCCAAATCCTTCCACAAGCCTTGAAGCTCCAAGAAGGTCCTCACCAGCAGGAAATTGAAACTCCGATTCCTGCGGAATAGGCGAGGATACTCACCACCAAAGAACTCAGTACATCCGGTGGGGCGCCTGTTCATTGTGCGTGCTCTTGTCAATAACAACTGCTTGGCTATCCTCATTCCACATTCCATCATTTTGTCCTGTATGCCTTATCATCAAAAACTGACCTGAATGCTTCTGAAGGTTGTAATGGTTTCTGCCTCTCCTGCTCCTGCCGACATTGCGGTCCAGATTCAACCACTTGCTGGCTGATAACATTTTTCCGCACATCTTCACAAAACTTTTCAACTCTTACCTGAAATCTATGGCACCCTGGTGAATGAAGCCATCCACCAAGGTTAAGCATTTCTTTCTGTCTACCGTGTCCATACCCCTCATTATTTTGTACTGCTTAATCATGTCTCCTCATGTTATCCCTCTTCCTCAGAAAATACAACCCCAAGGTGTCTCATCTCAGTGACGCTCTTCAGCACAGAAACTATCATCATAATTCACTTCTTTCCTTTTCGCATCGCTGTCATTTTGCTACTATAACGTGAATTGCGGAGCTCCGAACAAAAATCTGCAGCTGAAGGAACAAAATGATATAAATATCACAGAAAGCAACATCAATTGCTCTTTCCAAAAAAAAAATGGCACTTTTCCTCGCTACTGCTCTGTATTCTTCTCCTCAGACTGATGCTCGAACACTGTCTGGTCAATGTCATTTGAAAGTGGGACATGAGGATTGATCTCACAACCACGGTGTCTGATTGATCCAAATGGTTTGATGGTTCGAATGGTTTGGTGAGACTGGGGCAAGTCCACCCAGCAACAGTGGCAGCAGCACAGACTGAACGGTGTCCATGTAGAAGTAATTGTTAGAATATTCAGTGCCTGTTTGAAATGGAATGAGGGAACATATCCACAACAGGATTACTTGCCAAATATGATATATGACTTGGAGATATGTCAGGTAGCGGCAGTTTGAAAGAACAGAATAATCATTTCACGGAACATTTTCATGTACAAAAGTAATTAATGTTAAAAGTGCCGATTCAATTACCATTTCATGACATAAATATAGCTTTATGAACCAACTTTTTGACACCAGTCACGTAACGATTTAGAATGGAGGTCACAAAATATGCTTGTTTTTTATGGAGTATTTTAAAGTGAAAATCTGAGATCGAGGGAGGAAGTTTAGCGAAGATGCTACACAGTTTATGGCTTTGGCAGCGAGAAGTTGTGGGTAGTCTTTGTGAAAATATGGAAAAGTTAAAAGCGAGAATGATTAGGTGCACGGATTTGAGGTAATGCAGATATAATGAAGGGTGTTTTAAAACTTTCATTCTTTGAATATGGGCATCTTTGGCTGTGTTGACATTTATTGACAAGCCCTAATTGCCCATGGAGAGGGCTGGTGGACTTTAACGACCGAGGCAGAGAGGAAGTTATCAAGAGATTTGATTATAATTACGTCAGTTTTTAAAATATTTAATCGGGTTTCTGGGTGCGTTAGACGTGGTGAGAATACTGGTTTGCCTTTGGAACTTGGTCGTGGAGGTGGTATTGTAATTTCCTGCAGGACTTTGTCATTTGGCCACGAGACGGCTGTTCACGGCCAACAGAATCACGGCTTCATTAATGTCTAAAACTGGATTATGCAGCGAGACAGCTGACGTGGTACTGGAGCATGGCAGCAGAATTGGCCGAGCATGAGCCCGGAATGCGCTCGTGACAGCGATGGATGATTGAAGTGGTGAGGTGTAATATAACCATTGAGGTTCGGCAGCAGCAGTCAGCAGTGGGGTCAGCTGGAAGAAAAAGGTGCATCTTTTCCCATAGTGGGAACGTATGACCACGGCAGGGAAGTACGAACACTTTTGGAGAAAGCCCAATTTGGAGTGTCTGCAGCTTATGGCTGAAAAAAAGACTGTAATGTCGTTTTTGTTTTCAAATTTATTTATTTTCTCAACTTTTATATTAAGAAAGCATATGTTTCTTCTGCAAGTTCTGCTACAAAGATTTGGTGATGTACACTTTTTCTGAAGATGCTGCTTTGTGGGGGGCATTGCCCACATCTCTCTCATAGCCTGTACCGAAGAATACGTGACAATTCCATCTTAAGGAATCCCAGAAGTGTGCAAACAGGACCTTTGCCCCCAAGAGGAAACCAGCAAGAGCAATTCTGACATCCTAATATTCTCGATTTACCTCAGACTAATGCATCTAACCGACATAAACCCGAACACTAAGGACAATTTAGCTTAGCCAACTCACCTACCCTGCACATCTTTGGATTGTCGGAGGACCCTGGAGCGCCCAGAAATAAAATCCATGCAGCACAGTGCGAATGTGCAAAATCCTCACAGATAATTGCCAGAGGATGAAGTTGAATCTGGGTCCTCAGCACTGTGAGAAAGCAGTGATGATCAATGACCCAGCGAACCTAACAACTCCCTCGCGCCGTCACTCACACGTACAGAGAGTGAGGTTCGATCTTTCCCTTATTTCATGTTTAGTCATGGAGCCCTCTCCATCCCTGTACCACCACTCCACCATTTGCTTACTGTTGACAGTGTCACATCACCATGCCGTTGGGCAGCGTGCTGGAGCAAGAGCACAATGTTGATTATGAATATGCTCGCCATAAGTTATCTCCAGACAGAAATGTTGGTCTCTCCCATCACAGGCAGCGAGTGAACTTTGAAGGGGAGGGCAGCGTACCAAGCTATATACAGTTTTGTAGGTTTCATGATTGGTCTGTGCAGGACTGTAGCCCCAAACAAGTGGTTTTATGGACCGTGCTTGAAGCTGCAGAGAGCCTCAGGCTTCTTTGCACTAACAGGCCCATACAACGGCCATTATCCTTGAATCAGCTTATCTTGTTTTCGTTTGAGTTATCGCTTAACTGTTTGGAATTCTGTCTTTGGTGTGCATGGGGCTGAAATCAAATGTTATTGAGTTAAGTTATTGCTGTCGAGTGTGGTGCTGCAAATGTACAGCTGGTCAAGCAGAATCCGAGGAACAGGAGAATTGACGTTTTGAGCAAAAGCCCTTCACCGGGAATGAGGCTTCTGAGTCAAGACTGTAGTAAGATAATTGGAAGGGGGTGGATAAGGTCATGGGAGCTGAGAGTGCGATAGGTGGATAAATGTGGGGATGATGTGATAGGTCAGAGAGGATGGTGGAGTGGATAAGTGAGAAGGAAGCTCGACGTTGTAGGACAGGTCATGAGGGAGTTTCCTAGTTCGAGGTTTGGATTTGGGATAAGGTGGGGGGAGTGGAATGAGGAAATTGTTAAAATTTACCTTAATCCCGTGAGGTTGGATAATCCTAAAGTGGAAGATGAGGCGTGTGCAGTGGTTAGGACTTGGCAATGGAGGAGGCCCAGAACCTTCAACTCCTTGGCCGAGTGGGAGGGGGTTGTTTTAGTGGTCAGTGGTGCGATTTGTTGGTGCGGGCATTCTGCACGTAGGTGGCCTGTCTCCCCAATGTAGAGGAGACCATATCGGGAGTAACGTATACAGCAAATCACATGTGTGAAGTGTAGGTAAACCTCTGACAAATATGGAAGGCTTTTTTGTGCCTTGGACATAGGTAATGGGGAGGTGTGGGCTTCGGATTTCCAATTCCTGCAGTGGCAGTGGAAGGTGCTGGTCCGGGTATGTTGGTTAGTAGTGGGCAGTGATGAAGTGTTTGTGTGGGGAAGCATGCACTGATCTCGATTTTGCCATGTGATGCGGCACAGACACGGAGAGAACGTGCAATCTCCACGCAAACAGTCGCTCGAGGCTGGAATCCGACCTTGGAACCTGGTGCTACGAGGCAGCCACGCTGACCAATGAGCTGCCGTGTCACACATTTGCTCACTGACTTGGCGCCTTTCGCCATCTATAGCAACTATCTCCATAGAATTACCACTCTCTGGCTGAAAGTATTTCTCCTCGTCTCATTTCCAAATTGTTATCGCTTCACTTTGACTCTGTACTCTCGGTTTCTGGTGTGTCATAGTGGTTGAAGCATTTTCTCCACATTGGCTCTGCACAGGCCTCTCATCATTCTGTAAATTGCAATCACATCGAGTTATTAACTCAGACATCATTGAAACAGACCGCTGTTCCAAACAGTCCATGCTACCAGTTACGAACCTTACGTAGGTCCAACTGCGTGTACTGGCTCCATATCTCTCCTGACATTTCATAATTAGGCACTTAACCAATTGTATTTTAAAAGTTGTAACTTTATCCGCATTCACTACTTCCTTTGCACAGGAGACATAACGTGTAAATTAAAACAAAGTGCACCTCATGCCTTTTTATAAAATTTCTCCTCTCACCTTAAAAATATGTCCACTCGTACAGAAATCCCCCAAAAGAAGGAAAGCACAATTGCAGTTGAGCTAATCTGTACCCCTCAGGATTTCAAAAACTTTTATAGGGTAAACATTAACCTTCTGTGCTCCTTTGAAAGAAGTCCCAGCCTATAAAACCTCCTCTGACAGCTCAATTCCTTCATTCCAACATACTGGTAAATCTCTTCTGAACTCTCTCCAGCTTTATATTCTTTTTCGTATGACAGGGCAAACAGAACTAGACACAGTGCTCCAGAAGAGACCTTACCAACATCTCGTACAACCTCATCATGGCGTCCCAACTCCAACACAAAAGAAATGAGCAATGACGGAAACATTCTAACAGCATTTTTAACGGAACTGTCGATATGTGACACGACTTTCAAAGTCAATTTCGTGATCTATTCACGTGTATATTATGCAGCATTATTCAATTGTAATTGTACAAGTGCTACATCAGTTTATAATTCAAAATGCAGCACCTTGCATTTATCCAAGTTAAACTCTCACTGCCATTCATTTGGTCATACACCTGAATGATCAATGTCTCTTTTAATCTTAGATAACCTTATATAACCTTCTTCTCTATCTGCTGTACCACCATGGAGAGTTATGGAGTCTCTAAGCACAGAAAGAGGTCGTTTGGTGCAAACTGGTTCATACTGATCATAATGCCAGTCCACATTAACCACATTTCTCTGCACTTTGCCCATTTCATTGTAATCCTTTGCTATCCATGTATTTGTCCAAACGCCTTTTAAATGTGCTTTGTGTATACACAAAAACTTCTGCTGTCATCTCATTATAAGCATATTGCTCATGTTAGTGTCAACCACAAACTGACGATCCCTATCTTCCATATTGTCATCTAAAACATTTACATAAGTGACCATCAAAGCAGCCAGTACTGATCCGCGTGGAACACTGCTGGTCACAAGTCTCCAGTGTGACAAACAATCCTCCAAAACCTCACTCTTTCTCTTGTGGTTATTGAATTTTGTATCCAATTGTCAGGCTCACTGTGAACCCCATGTGATCGAACTTGACTCATTCGTCTTCCATGCGGAATCTGGTCAAACACTTTCCTAAAGCCTAAATAAGCAATGTCTATTGTTCTTGCCTCAGCAATCCTCTTGCATACATGATCAAAAATTCAAACAAATTTGTGAGATACAGTTTGCACCTCACGAATCCATGCTGATGACGCCCTATATTTTCTGGCCTCTGCAAATGCTGTCTTCCAAAACCACCTCTAAAAACCTGCGAACCAGCAATTTCAAACTCACAAGTCTATAGGTCCCAGTCTTTTCCTTGTATCCGTTCTTCAACAACGTTCGTCACTGTCCAGTCATTTGGAATCTTACCCATATTTAGAGATGACAAAATTATTTCAGCAAGGAGTCCTGCAATTTCTACGCTTATCTCCCACAATGCTTTGGGATAAAGTTCCGACACACGATAAACCTGTATGCTAATTGAAACCAGCAACGCAGAAAGGTATTTACCCCGTGCTGTAATCCGTGAAAATTCGAGAGGCAAAGCATAGCCAAATGGTCACGATTTAAAAGGAAAATTACCAACTTTATTCTTTACGTCTAACAGAGAATATGAAAACTAACAACTATTTACCACTACATTCTCTTAAAAGCAAATTTTACCTTCCAATCCACAATAACATTCCGAATAAAAAATTCACAATGACGATTTAAAAAAAAATACTGTTCAAAACCACTTTGCATTGCCAAGTCTCCTTTTGTGTATTTTTCTGTGTAGATTATTACCAAGTTTTCATCGATGTTCTGCCATGTAAACACATTCCCCAGGTAGGTACATTTCTGGGATCTTTTGACCTGGAAGTCTTTGACGCAGTCCTTGCACTGGCTGTTCAAAACATCCCGTTTTATACCCCAAAACACCGGATTGTTTCATTGGCTTTAAAATTATTAAAATGCTAAGTTCAAAGCTGATTTTGGTTTGGGATCTTGATTCATAATTTAACCTGATGGCAATCCAGCTCTGCTGGCTGTTTCGAAGAAATGTCACATTGTTACCTTGTTCAGAACAGGTTGTGCCATCTCCTTGCAAACTTTTCAACTCTTTTCTTCACAACACCTTCATAAAAATACACGAGACCAGGGTCTGGAGATTTGTCTGTTTTGCATTTTCCAACAATTCCAACAATTATTTTCCTGTAATAAGAAGTATTTATCACTATGTATTTCCATGATTTCTGTAGCTTCCTTAAGTCCAACATATCGTTGGTGAACAGGTTTCCCAAACTGAACTATTCCATCTTGCTTACATTTGGTCTGAATCCCTCGAAACACTTTCTCTTCATCTAAATGTCCCAATGTCTTTCAAATAATGTAATCGCACCTCCACGTGCCAGTTGCTCTCGCAGTTGGTTCCACATGCAAACCATTCTCTGTGTGAAAAGTATATCTTGTCATTCCGTGTAAATGTTACGAGTTCAGGACTCCTGTATCCAATGGATAAAGACCTTTGCTGTTCACCTTATCGAGAGCACTGCTGACTTTATGAATCTCTATAAAGTCGTCCTTCGACCTTCAATGCTGCAGTCCGACAAGTCAAAGCTTGCACAGTCTCCCCTTAACAATCCACTCCTGGGAACATGTAGACTCTTTGATGCATGAAGCCACACAGATTCGAATGCAATCCAGCCACTGTAAACATCACCGAATATCAATTTCTTTGATACCTGGTCAAATAGTTTAGGAAAAGGAATCGTCATCTCCATGCATGGAGTGAAAACATTGGGTCTCGCTTTCTCCACAGTAAAAACTGACGTGAAAAATCCGTTTAATGTCTCTTCCATCTACTGAGCTCAAACGCAATGTCAAACTCCTTGATCTTTAAGGGACTATTCCTCGAGTGGTTCTCTTGCTAGATATGTACTTGTAGACCTTCTTTGGATTATCTTCAGACCAGTTGGATTAGATTATTTCATATCCCCTCTTTGCCTTCCTGGTCTGCAACCTATTGAAGTCCCTACTAGAAATTAATTTCAACCCAGTTGACTGTCTGATATATGATATTGTTTCGTTTTGACCAGACCCAGAACACATTTACTCATCCATGGTCACCTCTGGTGAGTGTCCAGCCTAACAACTTCAGCTCAGGTTCACATCTAACTCTGTTTTAGGGAAAGTGCTAGTCTGTCATTAAAGTTGGAATAACAGAGCATTACAAATGCATTTCAGAATAAAGTAGATTCAGTACAGCTTTGTGAAGAAGAAATCAGATCGAACATTTTTATAAGTATTTTTACATCGTAACAAACACGATACATAATTGGAAATTCAGTAAATAGAAAATATCTGAATTTCTAAAATTATTCAGAACGGTGTTTTATATGATACCACTTCACAAGCAGAGAAGCATGAACCCACACAGTTAGTGGTATGTATTATTCGAGGATTAGGAGAGGAATTCAGAGGAGAGCTAATGAGGGCCTTTTCATGACGGTAAATTGTAACTTGCAGATTCCCATAGCCAACAATATTGGTGCCACAGCTGTTGACAACATATACTAATCATCTGTATAACAGAAGTTAATGGACTGTTGTTCAGTTTTGAGATGACACAAAATAGATGGGGATGCAAGTAGTGAGGGTGACATAGCAACATCATGAACGGACAGAATCAAGATAAACATGTGGACAAAAACTCAGCAGCATTTTACGCGAAAAAAAGCTTTATGCGTTTTGGCAGGAAGAATTACAGGGATGAATATTACGTGGGAAATTCACTGCACAAAGCTTCAGCGTACAGATGATTTTGTTTCCTTGTACATGATATATAGTTTCATATAGCATCCAGTTTCAGCAGGTATTCGGGATGTCAAATAATCTCTTTCAGTTTATTTAAGGGAATGAGGACATGTTTATTTTTTTTTCAAAATATACATGGCATTCGTCAGATCGCAGCTGGATTAATGTGAACAGTTTTAGTTCCCCTATTTTAGGAAAAGCAATTTAGGGAATTTTAACACAAATCATCCTGAATATGGGAGGATATTCTCGGGAGATGAGATTGAGAAGATTGCTCCTGTAATCATTTGAGTCTAAAAGAATGAAACAAAACTTTAGTGAGATACATTAGATACTGAGGGGAATGATAGGATAATTTCTGGGAGAATGATTCGCCTTGTTTAAGAATCGAAGACCGGAGAACATAATCTCAGAGTAAGTAGTCACCGACATAAGAGAGTTTTGGAGCAATTTCATACTCTTCGAGCCGACAGATTATGTGAAACTATTTACTGCAGACAGCTTTAGACATTGCCTGCTCAGTGTATCCAAGACTGGGAGAAACAGATGTTAAGCAGCAAGAGATTCAAAGGTTAGGTGATATTGCAGGAATGTGAATCTGGAGATTATCAGATCAGCCCTAATCTCACTGGATGTTGAGAGCAGACTGTATACTTTGAATTGCCGATTTATTCTCTTGCATTTTATTGCCTTTTTATCTGGAATTTCAAATGCCTCTGTTTTCATTTATCAATGAATTATTAGAAGATTTACAGTGCGAAGTCTTAAAACCAAATATCACTTCAGCATCTGATGGTGCTGTCGAGTTGATTGTGGCCTGAATATTATTCACTTTTGAACATGGAAAGGAAAAGCATCATTCACAGTGTGGAGAAACTGTATACGTGTTGTACGTGCGGACAAGACTTCTGCAGATAATCTGCCTTGTCAGATCATAAATACAGTTGGACTACGGAGAGGCCATTCGTCTGTTTCGAGTGTGGAACAGAATTTACTTGATCCACCACACTGTTGGAACAACAGCAAGTCCACACAGAGGAAAGTCTTTTAAATGCCCTAAATATAGGAAGCGCCTTAAAATCTCTGAGGATTTGTTGACCCATCAACGTGTTGACACTGATGAGAAACCGTCAGTTTCTCTCAAAATGGGCCGGGATTCATGTGGTTAATTGGGCTCACTGTGCACCCGCCATCTCACTTTGGGGAGAGGCTGTTCATCTGCACGAGTGTGGGAAGAGATTTGATGTGAAATCCAACCTACTGAAACAGCAGCAAGTGCATAAGTGAAGAAATTGCCTGTTTCTTACTGTGCTTCATCGTGTGCCAACATCTCAACAATAAGTTTTGGTTTGAATTCCAGCTTTTGTGGAGCTGTGCCAAAGAGTTTAACTGTTTCTTAATTGATGCTCGAATGACGCCCATTGTGACTTCCTTCCGATGAAGTTAATAAGTTCCATCAGACACGAAATGTATTCCATGTTTCTCCTCTTCTATGGCAGCTAATTCATTTAAAATAAATTCTTCAAACATCAGAGAAGTGCGTGATTTTCTCCACATTATCCGGACAGGAATTGCTTGTGTGATTGAGAAGTCTCAAATTGTGCTGAATAATATACTGTCAGGTGTGACATTTTGGCGCAATGGTCATCACTGCTTTCTCACAGGGCCAGAGCCCTTGCTTCAATTTTAGCCTTGGTCATATTGTGTGTGGCGTTAGCACAATTTCCCATGTCTGTGTGGTTTCCATTCCACGGCCCAAGGACGTGCAGGTTAGGTGGATGTACCATTGCTAAATTTTCCAGGGAAGTCTGGGTTAGATAGTTAACCATGCGAAATTCAGAGTTACAGGTGGATGGTGGGGGAATATTCCCGGTTGGATCGTGTTTAGAAGGTAGGTATGGACGTGTTGGGTAGATTGGCCCGTTTCCATACTTCAGGGATTCCATGTTTCTGTGAATCAAATAACCAACTCTGATTTTATGATTGAAGAATTGTCATTAAAACAACTCAGAATTGTTGGGACTACGACAATAACCTGCAAAATCCCTGCAGTGATGTTCTGCGCTTGGGATGATCAACATTCAAAACGTGCAGGCTTTTGGGCTGGATGATTCCTCCCCGTGGAGAGTGTTACATTGTTGAAAGCATACATGTTCACTTTAAAACAATGCATTTTCTGAAGGTTGAAGGAAAATTAAAGCACATGCCTTGCTCCCTGAATGAAAAGGCTGGGGGTCAGGCTGTTCCAAAATAGATACAGGTAACACTTTTCGGTGAAAACCTGAACTTTGCTTGCTGTTTCGACAAACAACTCACATTTAACCAATTACATTAAATTATGCCCAGGATCCCAGAAGCTAAGAAGATTTCAATTCTTATTTCCTTTGGCATGCGGAATCTAATCAAATTATATAAATTTAATGTCATTAGAGTGTATATAAAACCAGCATTTTGTAAATTAGAGTGAGAACTACTGATGGAGAGCTACCCGCCCATCTAACACTTTCCTTTCTAAGAAATTAGAAGGAACTCTCTTAACGTTCCTTTTTTCTGCAAAACATACTCTGTAAAAATGAAAGAAATTGAAAAATTGAGATGAGCAGGCAGATGTTGAAGACAGCGAAGCACATACAAACTATGTGGACTTCAGACTAAGTTGATGTCATCTTTAACAACTGTGTTGTTGAAATAGTATGTAAATAGGATTGTGTTCAGTTAAAGTAAATAATCTTTAGTTTGTTCATTGTTTTGTTTAGTATTCGCAATTGCATTAAAATAAGAAGTTGTTTTTCTTCAACTAATGGAAGTTAAAAGTTCTGTGTCACTCACTCACGTTTAAACAGATTACGAGATGAGAAGAGGTTTCCCGTCTGTTTGCATTTAATTAACGAGGGGCTCGACGTCCTCATTGTAACAAAGGTTTCTTTTCATTCCAATCGACTCCAGTTTTGCAAAAGCTCTTCAATGCTTTATCAGACTGTCGCAGCCTTAATGTCAATGTCAGTCAGTCTCACCTTGCCTCTTTAGTGCAGTGTTTAATTCATTTTGGACTAATTTAAAATGAGGATAAAAGCTAAATGACTCTGATGGAACACACAACATCAGAGAGCTGCTTATTATTGACTGAAAGCACAGTTTGTACACCTTTCCATCACTTTGCTGATGGTTGAGCATTGATTGACTGAAGTAAAAGTTGGATTTGTCCTGCTTTTGTGCACTCGACACAACTGAGCATTTCATAAAAACCTGTATCAATATGAATGTAGTGGCTACACTTCATTGTTGTGAAAGGGGGAGCAGGGCATTGAGTATGATTACCACCAATCATTATATCGAAAGGAAAGACAGGCTTGAAGGCCGAAATGTCGGCCTGCTGTTCCGATGTATCAATTCTGGGATCTTTGGGGGAGGGGGTACTGATAAAGAATCGTCCAGGGTCTACATCATTTCGCACGTCTGCCTGAAGATTATTAACAATGTTTCGGACTTATCCAATGCACGGATTGTGCTGGGCGCTCACGTCTACCCCATGGCAGAGACAGTCTTTGAGAAGAGTAGCTCATTTCCAGTCTCGCTTGTTATGTGAGGACAGAGTGATCCTTCTCCCTCACCTGTCTGCGCCGGCACTGGGCTCATCCTTGTTCGCTCTGCGTTTGGTGGATATCTATTCACGCCCCCTAATCCAATTGGAAAGGCGCCACTGTAAATCACCTGTTTAGCGTGCACGTGATGCATTGTGAAGCAGTGGTAGAAACGCAAACCACGGGCTGGAGCCATATGGACTGGAAATGGAGGCTGGATCACGCTGGGAGAGTAGACATACCCAACGTTCGCCTAAACTTCCAAATAAGACTGTTTATTGCTCAGAGTCAGTAGCATGATTTCTTCAGGAAACAGGAGCAGCGTGAACATTCTGGGCTGAATCTCAGTGAGTGAGAAGGGAGAGGGACTGTGAACAGTATTGAAGATTAGAAACACTGCCTTTAATCTTCCCAGTATTTATTGGAGTTAATTAATCAGCATGAAGGGAAGCAGAAATCAAGATGGCTCACGAGACGGATTCCAAATGCAATTGAATATAAGCGGGAGAACAGGAAAGAAGGGAACACTGACAGGTCTAGAGAAACAACATTGAAACAACAGTCTCCAGCAGTTAATCATTTCTGCCATGACGGTAAATTGGAGAATTCGGACAGGAAATTCCGAACAATTTTTCAAAATCATGAGAGTACCATACAGAGTAGATAGTGAGAGACTGTTCCCACTCGGAAAAGTTTTGAGAATAAGAGTTGAGACGTCAGATAAATTACAAGAGAAGATAATGTGATGTGAGAAATAAACTTCACACAGCAAGCAATTCGATATGGAATGCTTTTTATAGATCTGTAGTTTAGGCTCATTCAATCAAGGGCATTAGAAGATTATTTGATAGGGAAAAATTACAGGATTACAGAGGGAGAATCAGGGAAATGGCACAAAATCAGAAAGCATATTCGGAGAATCGTGCTGACCAAAAGAGATGAATGGCCTCCTCTGTGCCTTAACAATTCTGTAATTCAAAATTACTCATTGAATCTCCACACAGTCAGTCAAGAACATGGCACTAATATTACATATTCAGACTGGTTGCTCAACTATGCTGCGATTAATTATTTGAGAGAATCAGTGACTAAATTGAATGATCAAACACAACACGGCTTCCAGATATACATTTATTTTAAAAAAGTTTCTGAAATGAACTATCCAAAGCAGAATTTAGATTTTGTCGAACCAGGGGGAAGAATGTGGGACACAGATTTATAACTTTGAGATTCACAGAAAGGTAAAATGTTAAATACAAATTGGTTTGCCTGGCAAATACCTGTTCTATATGGGCAGAGCTGAAGTTTGCACATTTTTTTCCCTAATCGATGAGAAAGTGGATAGTTCCTGATGGGAAAATTAAATAAGACACTGTACTGAGATCTGAAAGACCCACGCGATTGATCAACAACTGAATGCTACCTCTCAATGTGTTCATCTGAAAAGATTACAAACATTAGCATTATAGATTCCCTATGTGGGGAAATAGGCCATTTGGCTGAACATGTCCACACCAACTTAATGCACAGCATCCATACTAGAGTCACCCATCTACCATCCAACAGTGCATTTTCCATGGCTAGCCAATATAAATCTGAACACTGTCGGCAATGCACTTCACCAGCACACATTGAACTGTCGGATGAAACACGCGCACACATCTGGGGAATGTGAAAATTCCACACAGCCTGTCACACAAGGCAGAGGTTGAACCTAGATCCTTGGAGTTGTGAGGCGGCAGTGCAAACCACCGTGCCACCCTGCTGGAAAAAAAGAGCACCAGTACATAGACACTGAGTTGGTGTTCCAGTGAACAGACTGTGGAAAGAACGAGTCAGTTACTCAGCTGTAAATTCACTTGTTTCCAAAATTTGTATGTTTCCACTGAAACCAATGCTTGGATTATTTGATGTGTGCAAAGACCAGCCTGCCTTATCAGTGAATTGATTCAAATATAAGGAAAATTCTCAGCGTTATCCAGGGACTCCTACTTTCAGTTTCGGTCAGGATCGTGGACCTTCCTGATGGAGATGTCGGAGTAAACGCATATTAATTTCTGGTGAGCTCCGTCACTATCTTTCTCACTTTTATCCACTTATCCACAGTAAAATCTATGACCACTGTCTGCTAATACATTTGGGTTCTTCATGGGAACACTTTGATTTTTCACACAGTCCTAATTCTCATTGACGTTCTCTTCCTCCAGAGACTCAAAGTTAGTGGGACAGGGACATGGGAGAGGTAATGAGCTCCTCTCTGGCAATGATGGGTAGATCTCCACCATTCCTTGAAAACCCTAATTTTGTCGGTTCTCTGGTCTAAGCACCTGTGACTGCACACATGTGCACTCCATTCTCACATCCAAGAGGCATATCAGATACGAATCCAATCCGTCTCATTTGAGTATTCTTTGATATGGATGGGTTGCTTTTGATTCATGTAACATTTGGCTTTTCTAATTCCGTGATTGCGTAACTTATTGGTGTCAGGACAGGAGTAGAAGTGGTCTCATTTAAAATGCCCCCGGTGAGTCAACTTTAACCACATCCACAAACGTGCCTCTCACGCACTCCTATTTTTTTCACTTTGAGCCAGCAACTGAGGCAAAGATAATCAGAACAGGAGATCAACTCACTTCGAATATGATGTCACTGCCAGTGGAATGAGAAATCAATGTTCAGCTCAAAACACAAATTTTCAATGGAACATTTTGCAATGAGGGTGTCAAACTTACGACCTGAGACTGAAACTCTTTTATTCTCCAAACACTGGCAAGTGGACAACACAGACAAGATACAATCACATATCTTATCAAGGCCAGGTTACTATCTAAAAACCATGCACAGAATTTAATTAACTCTCAGAGGCCAACGACATCAATGCTTCCTCATCAAAAAGTCAGTGGAATCTTTGAGATATACGATAAGGAAACAGTTTTCTGTGATACTTTTCCTGAGTACCTTCGTCAGTCATGATTGTCGAATCCCAACCCAGGTAATCTTTCTTTTCTTTTGGATTAAACCTGAACAGACTTCAGATTTTTCTCAATTGTTTCTCTACCACTGATGACAGAATTGATAATCTTTATTCCGATGGCTTATTTCTCACACTCTGAAAATTGAACCTACATTAGATGTTATCCTGTCCTATCAAACCTCCTCAGTGGCCAGAGGCAAAACGAAAGGGAAAGAAATTCAAGAACCTGTAATCTCCTCGCTCATCTCCCACATCAGCCAAAGATACAGCTCATCCAGATCTGGGGATTTGCCCACTCTTTATCGCGCATAAACTACCAATTCTTCCTCAGCTTTTGCATCAATCTGTTCGAGGATCTCACTGTCATTCTCCCTGAATCCAGTGACAGCTTTTTCAAAGTGAAGACCAATATGAATTGCGTATTTAACATAGTTTCTGGCTCCGTGCACATGCTTGGTCCTTAATACAACCAATTCTTTCACGTGTTATCCTCTTCCCCTCCACAAACCGATGCAATATAGTTGGATTGTTGCTAATTTTACCCGTTAATGTTTTATCACATCACCTTCTGGCTTTTCTACTCAGTTTCTTAAGTTCAGCCCCACACTTTCTGTACTTTTCTTGTCCTGCACTGATCTGCTCACATTATATCTGCTTTATGATTTTATTTTTATTTTTTATTCCGTTCTGAATATTTGTCGACATACGACGGTCTCTGTGCTGCTTTTCCAAACTTTCAGCTTCGATGTAACATGGTGGGCCGGCACTGACATCATTTCCATTTTAATCATGTGATCCCACCTCACGCTGTTCTGTTGCAATGTTAAACAGATGGAACCGCACTTTCGCCAGTTCCTGTCATTTAAAAAAAAATATGCCTCCGCAATCCAAAACATTTCATTTCTCAGACCTTTTGATTTGTCTTTTCCTGGATAAATTTAAAATGTATGAGACATAGTTACTGGTCCTATAATGGTCTCCAAATCCTGCCTAGAATAACTGACTGGCTTCACTCCCCACAATGAGGTCACAGTATTCCACCATCCCTTGTTGCGGCTTCTACATTTTAAAATAAGAAACTCTCTGGAATAAATTTCAAACCATCTGGCTACTCTGAAAAAAGTTATCACGGCCCCAACAAACGTTGGGAACTTAAATATCTCAGTATAATGATCCTATTAACGTTTTACCTCAATGATTTGCATTTATATCTGCTCCTGTATTTTCATTCATCTGGTGAGTAATAATATATCCCCAGCAGTTGTCTGTCATCGTTTTAATCCTAAGCTCCACCCACAAAGCCTCGCTTGAAGATTCTTCCAAGATATCATCCCTTCTTAAATCAGTAACAGACTCCATGATTAATAAACAAAACCACCTCCACTTTTACCCCCTCTTCTGTCCTAGCTATGGTTCCTGTACAATAGAATACAGAGTTACCAGTCCTGCTCTCCCTCAGTTATATCTCTGATGGAGAAGATTTACCAGGATGTTGCCTGGAATGGGGAAAAGGTCGTACGAGAATAGGTTAAGAGTGCTAGGCCTTTCCTCATTGACACGGCGAAGGATGAGGGGTGACTTGATAGAGGTTTATAAAATGATCAGAGGAATAGATAGAGTAGACAGTCAGAAACTTTCTCCCTGTGTACAACAGAGTGTTACAAGGGGAAATAAATTTAAGTTGAAGGGTGGAAGGTATAGGGGGGATGTCAGGGGTAGGTTTTTTACTCAGAGAGTGGTGGGGGCATGGAATGCGCTGCCTGTGGGAGTGGCAGAGTCAGAATCATTGGTGACCTTTAAGCGGCAATTGTATAGGTACATGGATGGGTGCTTAAGCTAGGACAATTGTTCGGCACAACATCATGGGCCGAAGGGCTTGTTCTGTGCTGTATTGTTCGATATTCTATGTTCTATGTTCTAAAGAAAATTTACAGCCCAGGGACATGCCCTTCGGTCCTTCGAGCCTGAGCCGATGCAAACGTACTGTACAAACCTGTCGATCAATTCCTAAGCATCTGTATCCCTCTTCTCCCCACCTACTCATGCATTTGTCCAGACTCATCTTAAATGAATCAACCGTTCCTGACTCTGCCATCTCTGCGTTCCAAACGCCCACCACTCTCTGTGTGAAGTACTTACCGTCTGAAAACCCCTTAAACTTTCTACCTTTCCGCTTGAAAGCGTGACCTCTAGTTATTGAATCCTTCACCCTCGGAAAAAAGCTTGCCTCTATCCATCCTGTCTTTGGTCGTCAAGATTTTGTAAACCTCAGTTTGGTCCCCCTTCAATCTCCTTTTTTTCTAATGAAAATAACCTAACCTACTCAACCTTTCTTCATAGCTACACCTTCCATACCAGGCAACATCCTCGTAAACCTTCTCTGCACCATCTGCAAGTCGTCCACATCCTTTTGGTAATGTGGTGAGAAATGTACACAGTCTTCTAAATGCGGCCGAACCAACGTATTGTGCAATTTTAACATAACGTGCCAGCTCTTATACTCAATACCACGTCCGAAGAAGGCAAGCATACCATATGACTTCCTGATCACTCTATCTGCTTGTGCAGCCACTTTCAGGCTACAATGGACCTGAACTCCCCGATCTCTCTGTTCATCGACTTTTCCCAAAGATCTTCCATTTACAGTATAGTTCACTCTAGAACTAGACCTCCCAAAATGCATCACCTCACATTTGCCCGGAATTGAACTCCATCAGCCACTTCTCCGCTCAAATCTCCTTACCTATCTATATTTTATCGATATTTATCTATATTTTCTTGCATTCTTTGACAGTCCGTTGTGTTTTCTGCTACTCCACCAATCTTCCTGTCGTCTGCAAAACTACCAATCAGACCATGAATGTCCTCTTCCAGACTATTTATTTATATCACAAACGACAGTGGCCCCAGCATTGATCCATGTGGAACACCATTGGTCACCTTTCTCCATTCCGAGAAACTCTTTTCAACTACTATTTTCTGTCTCCTGTTGCTCAACCAGGTCTTTATTCACCATGCGCACCAAGTGACTTCACTTTCTTCATTAGTTTACCATGGGGAATCTTATCAAACTCCAAGTCCAAGTATATGACATAGACATCACGTCCTTCATCTATGAACTTGGTCACTTCTTCAAAGAATCCTAATAAGTTGGTAAGACACGAACGCGCCCGCACATAACCATGTTGCCTATCACTGTTAAGACCATTATCTATCAAATAGAAATGGATCTTATCCCTCCGTACGTTCTCCACCAACGTTCCTACCACTTACGTCAGGCACATAGGTCTGTAGTTACCTGAAATATCCTGAGAACCCTTCTTGAACAGGAGAACAACATTAATAATGTTCCAGACATCCGGCACTTCACCTGTATTTAAGGAGGTGACAAACATCTCTGTCAGAGCCCCTGCTATTTCCTCTCTCACCTCCATCAGCAACATTGGATTGATCCCATCCAGTCCTGGGGATTTGTCCACCTTAATATCATTTAGCGTACCCAACACATCCTCTCTCCTTATGCCCCTCATGATACCAGTACTTTATAAGTTTTGTAACGTTGCCTTCTTCATCAACTCTCCCAGGCAATGCATTCTGGACACGTACCTTCCTCTTTGTTGAAAGCAGGTTCCACAAATACTTTCACCATATCTTGTCTTTCACTTTAATCGTGTGTCGCCTGGTTTTTAACTCACTTACTAAGGGGAACAGCTACTGTCTGTTCACTCTGTCCGTCCGTCTCACGATCTCTGTCAGGTTCATTGTTCAACTTTCTATGCTCTAAAAGCAAATCTAGCTTATCTTCATGGTTGAGTCCTCTCTTGTCTTGTTTTTTTCTTCCAAACTACAGCATTCACATATTCCAGGGTTAAGTGTGTTTTGGCTCATTGATCTGGCTATCTGAACAATCTTTTTGTACTCTCCTGTAACCTAACACGGTCCTCCTCACTGTGAACGACCCGGCTAAGCATCGTGTCATCTGCAGCATTCTTTATCATCCTGCAACACCCCCTCCATCGCACACATTCAAACCAGCAACATTTATGAATATGAGAAAAAAAAACTTGATTTTCTTCCTGTTCTACACAAGTTGTTGCTGAGGAAGAAGTCAGAATTCCATTCTTCCGTGTTTTTCTCTCCCTTCGTGAATTTGTAGCGTGATGCTGTTTGGGTCTTTTATGAGGGAGCCATAAATTGTATTTTGGACATGTAGCTGAATTCTGCCTTTATACTCTGGTCGGCGGTGGCGCAGTGGTAAGCACTGCTGTCTCACAGCACCAGAGACCCGGGTTCAATTCACCATCTCAGGCTATTTTCTGTGTGGAGTTTGCACATTCTCCCCGTGTCTGCATGGGTTTGCTCCGGTTTCCTCCCACAATCCAAAAATGTACAGGTCAGGTGGATTAGCCATGCTAAATTGCCCGTAGTGTTAGGAGAAGGGATAAAATGTAAGTGTCTGGGTGGGTTGCTCTTCGGAGGGTCGTTATGCACTTGTTGAGACGAAGGGCCTGTTTCCATACTGTTTCCATAGTAATCTAATCGAATGTATTATGCATAAGGCTAGTTCATCATTAATTTTAGATAAGCTTTTGGCACTGTACATTGTAACATTTCCGTTTTATGCGCGCCTGCAGCTTATTCTTTATGTCATTCAATGCAATAGTCACATCTGAAGACTTCTTTTCATCTGCAGGATGGACACATACTCTTTCGTTAAGTTTTCTTGAAAGAGCTAGAGCGATGACAATAAAGGTTGCATTAAATTCTACAGTTAAACATTCCATAGAAGATCAATTTTCTCGTTCTCATCCCTAGGTCGAGTTGGAAGCAAATTAATAGAAGAAACAACCACCGTTCTGAATATTGTTTTAAAAAGTGACGTCATGTTGAAATAATGCATTGAGGAGAAAAGAAAATGCTGTGTGCACTTGATAGACAAACAGAAATGCAGAGTTAATGCGCAATATGAACAAGAATCTAGTGTTAGTTTTAAAAGTAGGAAAAATCTTTTCTTAATTTTCAAAGGAAACCAGACCACAGATTTCCTGAACCGTGATATTTTATTGTCCATCAATCTCACTTTTCCAAATACAGGCTTTTTTTTGCCACTGATGCTTTTTCAGCCACACCTCCTCCTCGCCTACCTACTCATTCCTTTAACACCTCTTCCCTTGCAATGCACAGTTTGCTGCTACAGACGCTTCCACTGACCATCTCCCTTAACGCTTCCTGCACTGTATGTCACTCCACTTCCCCTATTACTCCCACTTTCCCTGACCATCACTTTCGGTTTTTGCTCTCAACTAGATGCTGAAAGTTGCTGATTTCTGTGCTACTGCAGGTCATCAATGAATGATGAGTTTGGAATGATCAATTTCCAACAGCTACAGACAATAATATGTTTCCAACTGTCTGCTGCACCGTGAACTGAATGGTTTTGGTCAATACTGATACAAACTGGAGCTTCCTTCCGCCCCTCTTTCACAAAGCTTAAACAAAGTGTCTTATTACCAACAGGACAGAAATCTTCGGACAGAATTAAAAGTCCGTGCCCAATTTACTTTTGAAAATTTTGAGGACATTATTAAATGAAACAGTCTTCTCATCTTTTGCTCTTTATTCTTTCAATGGATCTTCCAGTGTAATTTGAGGTGAGATAAGAGGTCACTCCCATCGAAACAGGACTTGGTGGAAGGTGGCATCACGGATCCTCACCAAATTATGAAAAAATCCGAATTAGAGAATTTTCTGCACTAGTAATGGGAATAGTGAATAAAAACAACCTCTGCAAGTTATCTTCCAAGATACATGTCATTCTGTCTCGGGACTAATTTGTTGATAATTCACTATCAGTTGTTAAAAACATCTTGAAAAGTCCCTAATAACAGCTGTGTGTGTATGTGCATCAGTTGGAGAGAAGAGATTCATTCAGATGGCTCTCTGTCACCTTCTGCAGAATGTTTCGGTTTGACAAATACAATCTTCCCATGCTACTGCGTTCAAAACTCATGAATGAATATGTCCTGTATAAATATGCCAAGATATTTCATGTTTCATAAAGTTTAAGAGCTTTCTCGAGCCCAGTGACATCAGGACACGACATTACATTGAGGTAATGATCGGGGTTTTTACTTCAATCGATTACTTTCAGAGGGTTGATTATACGAAATCATAGCCACTGATTTCTACATTTTCATGGCGAGTCATGACAGTCTATGACGTTATCGATATTGAGAAATTTTTTGAAAGACAATTTTTTAAATTTTACATTCAAATACTGTATAAACTTAAATCACTGGATATCCAGATCGATAAGGTTGAGCATAAATGCAAAGAATATTCGGAATTAAAAACACAGACACAGAGAACACAATGTGCAGGGCCATGTGAGAATACAGAACAACAACAGTCAAGAAAAAAACTCATTCCGAGCTTGTGCAGAAATGATGGTCTCAGTACCATATCCTTTCTGGGCAGATAAATATCCAGTCCAAAAGAAAAAAAGCCAGTTGAAAGCACAGGAAAACTTTAGCACATCTGTCAGCATCTGAGCAGCGAGAAACAGAATTTACGTTTTGAGACCAATATGAGTTTTTTTCAGAACAGAGCCACAACAGACACAATATGCCAATTCTGTTTCACTCTTCAATCCTGACTCATCTGATGAATTTCGCCACCATTTTCTGTTTGCCTTTCAGATTTCCATGTTCCCCAGTATTCCTTGTCACAGGAACGCAGTTGTGAGCGTGGCACGGTGGCACGGTGGCTCAAGGGTTAGCGCTGCTGTCTTATAGCATTACGGGCCTTGGTAAAATTGCACCCTTAATCCAGTGCCTGTATTGAGCTTTCACATTCTTCCCTTGTTTGTAAGTGCTTCCTTAAGCTACTCCCGATTCCTCCCACAGTCCAAACATGCAAATTTTAACGGAATTGACCATGTTAAATTGCTCATCTGTAGCTACTTGAGTTGGCTATGCAGTTACAGGGATAGTGGAGGAGGCAGGATAGCCATAGGAGATACATGGATAGGGTAGCAGGTGGTTCGGGGTGCAGTGCTCTTCAGAGGTCAGTGTAGGTTCAATAGGCCGAATATCTCACTGTTACAATTTAGGATTCCATGTGAAAAATGCAACAAAGTTGGCAGTTACTGAGACCATCATTTCTGCACAAGCTCGGAATGAGTTTTTTTCTTGACTGTTGTTGTTCTGTATTCTCACATGGCCCTGCACATTGTGTTCTCTGTGTTTGTGTTTTTAATTCCGAATATTCTTTGCATTTATGCTCAACCTTATCGATCTGGATATCCAGTGATTTAAGTTAATACATAACGTACTCTTATCTCCTATCAAACTTATCCTGTTTGGTTCACATTGCGTCACATTCTATCTGGCAGAAAGAGAGATGATGACTGGGCAATGTCTCCACAGCAACTGTTCGCATTTCTGTCTCCGAGTTGATGGTATATCCACTCTGTCCCTGACTCATGAATCCATGGTTTTTAATGACCAAGGTCTTTGTACATGCCAAGTTTGACTTAGGTCTGAAGTCATGAAAAGTCAATTATTGTTTTACAACGAGTAATACAGCAATAATATGCTTGTCAATTTTTAAAAAAAGTATCCTGACCAGCACTTGTGTTGACATTACAACTTAGCCTTCTGAGGGCAGTGAGAGGAACGTCCAGACAATTCCAAGCTCTTTCTGTAATGCCAGGGCAACTCTGTTATTTGGCCATCTTTTGGTTGGCATTTGTTGCAGCGGAGGAGAGAGCAGCACAGTAACAACAACTTGATTGTGTGATTTTTAGGGAGGCAAGCGGTTACAGCATTGTAAATGTACAACATTCTGAATCATATAGCCTGCAAAAAGAAATCATCCGTCATTTCTCCTCACCACTAACTTCGCTAGAGCAATCGTGTTTGGAGATTAAATCAATAGTTAGTGATGTTGACATCCAATCCAGTCCAAATGTTAATGTGAGCTGGAAGTTCTGTAGTGAAGAGGTTAATTGGAACTGTTTGTTCAGAGACTGATTGATGTCAGTCTCCATGGATCCTAACTGTGTCACTGGAGGGTTTCTCTCTCCTATTAGTAAGAGGCTTCTTTCAATGTGTTATGCTATTGTAGCAAGAGATGCATTAACTCCGTCACGAACAGAGTTCAGCAGCTCCATAGACAGGGCAAGGAGAAATCAGAATCTGAGAACATTCGACTGGAATGTTCCAAAAATCGATCAGAATCTGAGAACAATGGACTGGAATGTTGAATCAATGGATCAGAATCTGAGAGCAATGGACTGGAATGTTGCAATTCCGCACAGGCGTGTATCCGAAGGTCTTTACTGGTTGCACAGGACGAAATCAGATTTACCAAGACAGATACTATGTGTACTCATGATTATTCAGGCAGGGTACTATCCAGTCCTCGCTATTATTGGTATTCCTGGTAAGTCCCTCTAATTCTGCTCATTTATTAATTACAGAAACCATGTTGAAATTCTTTTTTTTTCTGTTTTGTATATCTGGTAAATACATAAACTATTGCATTTAGTTTTATTATAAACTCCATTCATTATCTGTATATGTCAGAATCTTTCCTCACAAATATCCAAGAACAAGACTGTCTGCACCGTTTTTGTCTTGAATTGAATTATATCTTGAATTATCTTCCATCACCAAACCTGTCCACTACTCGTTTCATAATACCCCGAATCTCCAACTCTGCGTCACAGCGGTTGCTGAATAAACCATTATCTAAACCAAGATCAAGATCACACTTCTCTTCTGGTCACTGATCCAGTTACACATATTTCAATCACAAACTTTCCCTTGTATCCAAATTTACTTCATAATGGGGACAATGTGTCAGAGTAGGAAAGTCGTTGGATGGATAATTCAAGGTCAGAGGTCACTACACGAAAGACATTGTTTCAAATCCTACCACAGCTGGTAGCAGAACATAAATTCAAATAATATGAACGGAAATTTAAAAAAAAAACAAATTTCACGAACTGTAACCATAAAATGAGCAGCATTTTGTCCAATAACCTATCCGTTTTACTGATATCCTTTGGTAACGAAATATAACATGTAACCGAGTTTGGATTAAGAGTGATTCATACCCATAGCAATGTGCTTGGTTCTATACTGCCTTGCAGAATGGTCACAGTCAATGGAAATTAGTGATGGTTATCAAACGCTGCCCTTGTCTGCGATGCTGAAATCCCATAAAATAACAAAATAAAGGGTAAATCAAACAAAGAAAGATACTGGAGATCTGAAACAGAAAGAAACAGAGTGCTGAGGGACAGGTTTGGCAGCCTCAGTTGACATATAAACAGGGTTTTGAGTACTCTGATCACTGTTCAGGTCTGAAAGTAGCTGGGAATTAGTGTATTGTGTATTGGTGGAGTGATCTGATTATGAAGAAATAGAGAGAAAGGAAAATGAATCAACAAAGGAATTGTTGATAATCATTTGGGATGGAATTAATTTATGAGATTATTATCACTGATTTTCCACTTTTTCCCATATTCCTGAGTATCATGCCCAGGTCAGTATATGTCCCTGTTTAAAGTGAGTTATGTTTCCTCTGTTTCTATTCCGTGAGTGTGGTCATCTTCTTTTATTCACTAATGGTTCATCAGTGTTATTTCTGAGTCAGTATATATTTCCCTTTCGCAGTTGCCCTTGATAAGCTGTTGGTGAGCTGCCTTCTTGAACCACTGCAGGCTGCCAGTGCTTAGCGAGAAATGCAAACTAATGAGAGGATGGCATTTTAACACTGAGCGGGTGTACTATATACGTAAAGATTTGACTTGTTCCTGTTATTGGAAAGTCAGAGGAAGTTCGCTGGATGGTAACCTTGGATTTGTGTTGTCAGCTGCATTGATTGTTCAGGGAGATCTGAGGGTCTTGTATCCCCACAATGGACAAGGTGTAGACACTGCATTTACAAATTGTCTGGGTCTGCAGAGACCGCACAGAGAGGGCCAAGACACTCCACTATCATTTTTGCTACTTCCCAATGTAGTGTCTTATCCAGGTCCGAAGTGTGAAGCCAGTTCATTCCAACAATGTGGAGGTCACAGAGCTTTGTAACTTCATTCAGCACAACCTGTAGTTTCATACCAGAGAGAAGACTGCACTGACAATACCAACAAATGTTTTGATTCTAGAACATTCCGGACATGTGGGGGTGATATATCCAAAATGCCACATTGTCATCCTCTCACATATTCGCTACGTGACAGAGGCCATCTCTGTTCGAGGTAAGAATGTTGCTTCTGTCTCCACAGAGGAAGCAACAGGAAACCTTTTGGAAATGGGCTGTAGGTTTGCTCGCTGAGCTGTAGGTTTGGTCTCCAGACGTTTCATTACCTAGCTCGGTAACATTATCAGTGGGGACCTCCAAGGGAAGCGAAGCTGTTGTCTCCTGCTTTCTATTTATATGTTTGTCTTGGATGGGGTTCCTGGGATTAGTGGTGGTGTCACTTTCTGTTCGTTTTCTGAGGGGTTGATAGATGGTATCTAGACCTATGTGTTTGTTTATGGCCTCTAAAAATTCTCTGGCATATCTTTGCTTAGCCTGACCAAGGATAGATGTGTTGTCCCAGTTGAAATGGTGTCTTTTTTATCCGCGTGTAGGGCAACCAGGGAGAGAGAGTCGTGTCTTTTTGTGGCTAGCTGGTGTTCGTGGATCCTAGTGGCTCACTTTCTTCCTGTTTGTCCTAGGTAGTGTTTGTGGCAGTCCGTGCACGGAATTTTGAAGATGACGTTGGTTTTGTCCATGGGTTGTACTGGGTCTTTCAAGTTTGTTAGTTTTTGTTTGAGAGTGCTGGTGGGTTTGTGTGCTATTAGGATTCCGAGAGGTCTTAGTAGTCTGGTTGCCATTTCTGACACTTATTTGATGTATGGTAAGTTGATTAGGGTTCCTGCTGTGTTCGGCCTGCTTGTCGTGGTTTGTTCCTGAGGAATCTGCGGACGGTATTTTGTAGTGTCTGTTCTTCTTGAATATGTTGTATAGGTAGTTCTCCTCTGTTTTCCGAAGTTTGTCTGTGCTGCAGTGTGTGGTGGTTCGTTGGAATAGTGTTCTGACACAGCTTCGTTTGTGTGTGTTGTGATGGTTGCTGGTGTAATTAATTATTTGGTCAGTGTTTGTCGGTTTTCTGTACACACAGGTTTGTAGTTCTCCGTCATCGATTCTCTCGACTGTGACGTCCAGGAAAGCGAACTTGTGCCGGTTTCTTCCTCCTTGGTGAACTTTATGCCTGTGAGGGTGTTGATGATGTGACATGTCTCTTCTATTTTGTTTCGTTTTGTGATGACAAAGGAGTCATCTACGTAGTGGCCCATTTCATCTCAAGCAGTTCTGCACATCGGCAACGTTGTTGATCTCCATAGTTGCTCTTTTCTCTTTAATGCATTTCTAGAAAGCCTTTGGATGCTCCTTAACTTTACTTGCCATAGCGACCACATGTACCCTGTTTGCCCTCCTGATTTCCTTCTGAAATGCAGCCCTACTGCCTTTAGACTCCTCTGGCGATTCACTTTAAACATGGAATTAAGAGTCTAATGACGATGATTAATCCATTTTCAATTGTTTGGAAAACCAGTCTGATACACGATTGTCATTTAAGGAAGCAAACTGCAATACTGACCTGTTGCAGGGTTTGTTAAGTTTTGTCGCTCAGGTTGAGATTTAGGGTGTCGGTTTGCTCGCTGAGCTGTCGCTTTGATATCCAGACGTTTCGTTAGTTGGCTAGGTAATATCATCAGTGGTGACCTCCAAGTGAAGCGAAGCCGTTGTGTCGTGCTTTCTATTTATAACTTTCCCCTGGATGAGGTTCCTGGGCTTTGTGGTGATGTCATTTCCTGTTCATTTTCTGAGGGGTTGATAGATGGCATCTCGAACTCTGTGTTTGTTTATGGCATTGTGTTTGGAGTGCCAGGCCTCTAGGAATTCTCTGGCATGCCTTTGCTTAGCCTGTCACAGAGTATATGTGTTGTCCCAGTTGAAATGGTGGCTTTTTTCATCCGTGTATAGGGCTACGAGGGAGAGATGGTCGTGTCATTTTGTGGCTAGCTGGTGTTCGTATATTCTGATGGTAACTTTCTTCCTGTTTGTCTTATGTAGTGTTTATGGCAATCCTTGCATGGAATTTTGTCGATGACGTTGGTTTTGTCCATGGGATGTATTGGGTATTTTAAGTTTGTTAGTTTTTGTTTGAGAGTGTTGGTGGGTTTGTGTGCTACTAGGATTCTGAGGGGTCTTAGTAGACTGGCTGTCCTGGGACAGGCTAAGCAAAGACATGCCAGAGAATGCCTAGAGGCCTGGAACTCCAACCACAACCCCATAAACAAACACATAGATCTAGATGCCATCCATCAACCCCTCAGAAAACGACATCACCACAAACCCCAGGAACCCCATCCAGGAGAAAGATATAAATAGAAAGCAGGAGACAACAGCTTCGCTTCACTTGGAGTTCGCCACTGATGATGTTACCTAGCCACGTAACGAAACGTCTGGATATCAAACCTACAGCTCAGCCAACAAACCGACACCCTAATACTTACCTGGTCTAGTCTACATGTGACTCCAGACACACAGCAATGTGTTTAACTCTGAACTGACCTATGGGAAATTAGAGATGGCCAATAAGTTCTGCCTACCCACCGACACCTTCGTCCCATGACTGAGTATTGAAAAAAAATCGATTCCTGCTGTCTATATCTGACATATGATTCCCACTTATCCAGGAACAGAACCTCAACTTCTCGAGTCATCCAGCATTTCTCACATCTCCCACCTTTACCCTTTACCCTAACAGGAGCAGACTGACTCTGAACTCTTGATATCTCGTTTTTGTCAGCGTCCCCCTTCCCAGATGGCCACTATGAGGTCCAATCGTATTTTAAAAGTTCTTGCCTAGTATCAACAAATTTGGCCTTCCTCCAATTTCGAACCTGACATTTTAGTTCCAGTTCGTCCGTTTCCACCTCTATTTTAAAACTAATAGATTTATGATGACTTGCCACAAATACTGCCCCCCACCCCCCCAACAAAGGTAAGTCACGTTTAGCTCCTTCTCTGTGATAGCGAGTAATGGACAAGCAGCTGTGCTTTGAAACGGGGTGTGGGCTCAGCAAAGTCTAAGACTCTTTGTGCTGAATCTAACAATACTTTTTCTCAGTCACATTTTCATTGTGTGTGTCAGGGAATCGTCTGCACGAGGCCGAGCTCGTTTCCTTTTGAACTCACTTCATTAACAACGTACCCCAATCCATGGTGTCCCTCTCATTCAATGACAGTTCAATAGGAATAGGACGGAAAGTGCCAAGTCAACCCTCACCCCCTTCCTGCCACCATGTCGAGGGGTACAATTCGGAGAGGACGAGTATGCCTCACATGGAGATTTGGAGATATCCAAGCCCTACAATTGAGTCAGGAGCAATGTTCATTGAGGGACAATTCTCACTTTAAACCCACTGGCAGTTCCGTTTAACCATGGCATAACTCAGAAGGTGTGGCCCTGATGCCATCTATCTTTTGTGCCGAGTTGGTACAAATGGAATCCCCACTGTCTCAGTGGGCATGAGGGCGTGCTCACAACACATTGTCTCCAACAACTCCCAGGAAGGAAGCACGGTGGCACTCTCTTACGCATACTGCTGTGAACAGCGCAGAAACTGAAATGTATCTGTAGTATTTACTGCTCTCCCTGTCTGTCCTGGCATCTCCAATAACCTGTGCTCATACACATCCAGGACCCTCTACTCTTCGACCCCGTCAAGAAAGATACAGATTGTTTTATGCTGTCTTTGAAAGTCATTCCTACCAAAGTGCACCACCTTCCACTGCTCTACATTGATCCTCATCTGTCACATATCTGCAAGCATGGAAATTGTACTACATCGTGCTCCACGCAAGACAACTGACATACTGGCAAACTCAAACATCTGAGTAAGAGTAATGCTGAGAAACCACGACACTGCCAGTGACATAGTGAGAAAATAACCGAAGATCTAAAGATATACTTACAGATTCCCAACGTCTGTATATATGTCAAGGCATTATTGTGTATGTCTGTGTTTCTGTATTATAGTTTGTGCATCTGTATCAATGTGTATTTAAGTGTAGGTTCATTTATATGTGTATTTGTTTCTGCGTGAGTCTGTGTGTGGATGCAAGTTTGGCAGTCTCTGTGATGCTAAAAGAGATACAACGTCGCCCAAAGCGACAGGGGCAGAGGATGATAGGCCTCAATGATTCAGTTGGATTGCAGAGAGGGAGAATTGCAGAGCATAGCACCATCCAACATGACAGCGCGTTGGGTCCATCAGAATAGAAGTGTGCACCTCCAACTGAACCATTTTATCAGGGGATGAGATAAGTTATTGCACATTCAGCAACATGCAATGTTTCCTAATGGTTAAAACCTGTACGAGAAAGAATCGAAAAGTCTGAAAAAAGACTCAATAGTGGTCGGAATATCGCAGGAACAACATTGCTTACTATGAGAAAAACTGCTCTGTGCTTCCAAATATACTATTTGAGAAACAAAACAACTGTGCATCGTTCGAGATTGACATTATTTGGTGTCTTCTCGAAGAAAAAACTGCCACTCATGCAATCGTGTGGGTCGCCAGCAGAGTGCAGTGTCGTATGAATATTTTAAAAAACGGACAACAGAAGACAGGTGGGAGACTTCCATTCATTAATGGAATGACTTGGAAAACAAGATTGCAGAGATGCAGACTGAAGTACACACAAGCAGAGACAATGACACTAATACACAGAACACATGCACAAAGAGATACACACAAATATGGGCACATACACGCAAAAACATGAATCCCTTCCCCCCAATCACGCACCCACAAACACACTGGGGTGTGTGAGTTTATATATATATATATATATATATGTGTGTGTGTGTGTGTGTGTATATAAAAATATAGAAAGAAATATGTATATATATAAGTTCAATAGGCAGAAAATTGGTTTAGTTCAGTTGGCTGAATTGTTGTTTTAAGAGCAGAGTGACGCCAACAGTACGGGATTAGTTACCATTACCGGTTTGAGTTCCACATGAAGGACCCTCATTCGCCACCGTTTCCCTCACCTGTGGTCTGGTGGCCCTCAAGTTAAATCACCACCAGTCGTTTCTCGCTCATAAAAGAGCAGAACCTATGATCTGGTAAGACTAATCCTACACAACAATTAATAGGCAATCAAAGGTCAGTCGGAGAAGGCAAGTGAATGGCTTGGAGAAAGATTTCAGCAATGATGAGTCGAATAGCCTAATTCTGCTCCAGTTTCTCATTTGCATATGAACTTATGCTGTACAGGATTCTCTTTCTGCGAACTAAGTGGATGCTAACTTTGGAAAGTATTTGAGTGAAGCGCATTAATGGGAGTATAGTCAGGTTTGAGGGGCTGAATGGTCTATATCTGTTCCTAATTGTTGTGTTTCAAAAGGGCAGTGATTGGTTTGAAGGGAACAATCTTTGAGAATAAGACATTCCCATTTCGGACTGGGATGGCGATGTTGCTTTCTCTTTAGGATTGTACAATCTGTGGTGTTCTCATTTTCAATATGCTGTGAGGACTGGGTGACTGAAAACATTCAAGCTTCGGTTCCAGAGGGTTTGATGAACAAGAAGACAGGCTCAAAAGGAATGTTCAGCCACACTCACATCAACAATGTGGGCGGCACGGTGGCACAGTGGTTAGCACTGCTGCCTCGCAGCGCCAGAGATCCGGGTTCAATTCCCGCCTCAGGCGACTGACTGTGTGGAGTTTGCACATTCTCCCCGTGTCTGCGTGGGTTTCCTCCGGGTGCTCCGGTTTCCTCCCACAGGCCAAAGATGTGCAATTCAGGTGAATTGGCCATGCTAAATTGCCCATAGTGTTAGGTAAGGGGTAAATGTAGGGGTAGGGGTATGGGTGGTTTGCGCTTCGGCGGGGCGGTGTGGACTTGTTGGGCCGAAGGGCCTGTTTCCACACTGTAAAGTAATCTAATCTAAAAAAACAATGAGCATTCTGAATTTTGCAGCAGGCTCGACGGATGAAAGGGATAACTGCTTCTCCTCATCAATGTGCACTTATCGTGGCTGTTGAAGCGGTAGATGAAGATACCAATCATCCATTCTGTTCGACGGATTTACACGAGAATAGATTGAAATAATTCAGAACTGTAAATGCATGTAAATATTAGGGAGTGGTGGTGGTGGGGGGCCGAGGGGGGTAACCAAAGTATCTAGTCAGCTGCCCTGGTCAGGTGAGCCCTGGTTAACTATAAGGGAAGAAATATTCACGATAAATGTTTATTTTCATGTTGTGAAGCAGTAACGTAGTGGAGTGCCTCAGGAATCAGTGTGAGACCATCAACTATTTATAATCTATACCAATGACATGGATGAGGGGATTGATTTGATTGGAGCTCAATTAGTTCATTCACGAAGATAGTCATTTAATTGGACATGGAGACTCTGCAATGGGCAAAAAAAGACAGGGGAGGTTAATGAGAAACTCTTGGGCAGTAATGCTATAACGACGATTCGTGCTGTGAGAGACGTACAAAACAATATTAAAATGCTTAAATTGAGAAAAAATCGTAATATTCCGTGGTACTCAGGGATTTATATGTTCCAGTACAAGAATCACTTAAACTTAGTTAGGAGATTTAGCAAGTGATTAAGAAAGTGTATGCAATGACGCAGTTTCATACAAAGGCTATCAGGTATAATCATGGGGATGTTTTGTTGCATTTGTACATGGCAATGCTTAGATTATAATCTGATGCATTGTGTGAAGTTCTGAACCCCTTTACTGTTAGAAAAATATGCAATTGATTTAGAAGCTTTTCAAAGATGTTGTACTTTACTCGTTACTAAAATGAAGGCCTGATGGATGCATAGAGTCATACAGCGAGTAAATAGACCGTTCGGCCCAACTCATCTGGACCTACCAGATATTTCATTCTGATGTAATTCCATTGCCGCATTAGGCACATAACCGTCTAAACCCTTCTTATTCATATACCCATCCAGATGCCTCATAAAGTTTGTAATTGTATCCAACTCTATCACTTCCTCTGGCAGCTCGTTCCACACGCACACTACCGTCTGTATGAAAATCTTGCCCCTATCACCTTAATTTATGCCCTCGAGTTTATAGCCTCTAAAAAAATCTGAGCTGTTTACCGTATCTAGATCCCTCGTGGCCTATACAAGTCCAGGGCAGTTCAGGTATGAAAGTGGGAGATATTCGTATTGAACCATCTAACCTGAGGAGAGTGCATCAGAAGCATATCCGATGGTTGAGAAAATGAAACTAAGGATTCAATTTTAAGGAAACAATACATTAATGTTATGGCAGGTACTATGAAGACATGAATTTATTGTAAATAAATTCATGCAGGCACATGTAAACATGTATTTTCATTTTAAACTTTGAATCACTCCTAAATTGAGAAGAGATCAATGCTGGAATCATACAGTCAGGGGAACTTTCAACGAGACTGTACACGGTTCAGATTGATTTTCGCGTAACAGCAACATATGAGAGCTGAAAACCCATCAGATATCTTTTTCACTTATGTAGGACCCCTGTTGAGGATTCAATGGAATATCTCTACTGCCTGCAGCAAAGGAAATTCAGCTAAATCAAACTGTTCCAGGAAGACACCCTAATGCTAGCAGCTTGTGTGAACAGAATAACTTCAGATGTAGAATAACAACTGAGACAATCGCAATTTTCTTTATGTCGTGAAATCAATTATTATTTGGACGAAACTCTTCCGAATTAATATTTTGCAAGGATTGTACACATTTCTGTGTCTCAGAAGAAAACAAATATTGATGTACATATTGTTAATTTCCAAACTGTTTCTCATGTATCTTTCCATCGTAGCTCGAGTAACTTTGGTTTAGAACTTATTTTTTAAAAATGTAATAATTTGCATGACTTGCTGGTAACACTGAACCTGAATGAGAAAGTGAGGATTGCAGTTGCTGAAAAATGTGTTGCTGTAAAAGTGCAGCAGGTGAGACAGCATCCAAGGAGCAGGAGAATCATCCTTTCGGGCATGAGCCCTTCTTCAGGAATGAGGAAGGTGTGCCAAGCAGGCTAAGATAAAAGGTAGGGAGGAGGGACTTGCGGGAGGGGCGTTGGAAATGCGATAAGTGGAAGGAAGTTAAGGTGAGGGTTACAGGCCAGAGAGGGGGTGGAGGCAGAGTGGTCGGGAAGAAGATTGCAGGACATGGAGGCGGTGCTGAGTCCGAGGGTTGGGACTGAGATAAGGTGGGATGAGGGGAAATGAGAAAGCTGGAGAAATCTGCATTCATCCTTTGTGGTTGGCGGGTTCGTAGGCGGAAGATGAGGCGCTCTTCCTCCAGGCGTCATGTTGCCATGGTTTGGCGATGGAGGAGGCCAAGGACCTGCATGTCCTTGGCGGAGTGGGAGGGGGAGTTAAAGTGTTCAGCCACGGGGCGGTTGGGTTAATTGTTGCGGGTGTCCCAGAGGTGTTCTGTGAAATGTTCCACAAGTAGGCAGCCTGTCTGCCCAATGTAGAGGAGGCCACATCGGGTGCAGCGGATGCAGAAAATGATGTGTGTGGATGTGCAGGTGAATTTGTGACGGATATTGAAGGATCCCTTGGGGCCTTGGAGGGAAGTGAGGGGGAGAGGTGTGGGCGCAAGTTTTGCATTTCTTGCAGTTGCAGGGGAAGGTGCCAGGAGTGGAGGTCGTGTTGATGGGGGGTATGGCCCTGACGAGGGAGTCGCGGTGGGAGTGGTCTTTCTGAATCGCAGATAGGGGAGGGGAGGAAAATATATCCTTAGTGGTGGGGTCTTTTTTGTGGGTGCAGAAATGACGAAGAATGATACGATGTACCTGGAGGTTGGTGGGGTGGTAGGTGTGGACCAGAGGGGTTCTGTCCTGGTGGCGATTGGAGGGGCGGGGCTCAAGGGCGTAGGAGCGCGAAGTGAATGTGATGTGGTGGAGAGCATCATCAACCACGTCTGAGGGGAAATTGCGGTCTTCGAAGAAGGAGGCCATCTGGGTTGTTCAGTAATGAAATTGGTCCTCCTGGGAGCAGCTGCGGCGGAGACGAAGGAATTGGGAATGTGGGATGGCATTTAAACAGGGGGCAGGGTGGGAGGAGGTGTAATTTAGGTAGCTGTGGGAGTGGGTCGTTTATAGTAAATGAATGTGTTGAGTCGGTCGCCCGAGATAGAAATGGAAAGGTCCAGAAAGGCGAGGGAGGAGTCTGAGGCGGTCCAGGTAAATTTGAGGTCGGGGTGGAAGGTGTTAGTAAAGTGGATGAACTTTTCAACGTCCTCATGGGAGCACGAGGTAGCGCCGATACAGTCATCGATGTAGCTGAGAAAAGGTGGGGTGTTGGTGCCAGTGTAGCTGTGGAAGATGGACTGTTCCACATATCCGACGAAGAGGCAGGTATAGCTGGGTCCCATGCGGGTGCCCATGGCTACTCCTTTGGTTTGGAGGAAGTGGGAGGATTGGATAGAGAAGTTGTTCAGAGTGAGGACCAGTTCAGTCAGTCGAAGGAGGTTGTCAGTGGAAGGTTACTGGTAGGTTCGGCGGGAAAGAAAGAAGCGGAGGGGGTTGAGGCCTTCGTGATGGGGGATGGAGATGTATAGGGACTGGATGTCCATGGTGAAGATAAGGCTTTGGGGGCTGGGCAAGTGAAAATCATGGAGGAGGTGGAGGGCGTGGGTGGTGACCTGAACGTAGGTGGGGAGTTCTTGGACTAAGTTCTTGAACCTGACCAAGTCTGAGACCGATATCAACTGCCACAAGACACATTTGGTCACATATCGAATTTGGTGGGATCTATGGAGAAGTGGGACTAGAAAAGGAAACAGCGATTCTCCAACTACAGTCGGAAGAGGAATCAGGAGAAATTCTCAAAAGGCCGTTTGATGGGAATTCTCTTCTCCACAAGTCTGTGGTACCTGTGTGTGTGCATTTATTCAAAGCTTTGCGTTAGTTAAATATTTTTCGGAAAAGTGACTCGATGATCATGAACCACAGATGGGAAAGTGAAGCCACAATCTGATCAGCCACAATCTTTGTGCCAGGTGGAGCATGAAACAACTCCTGCTCGTCAGTTCTACGTCACCACATTTCAGCCAGCTCCTCAAAATCGCTAGACAGGAGCAATTGAAGACCACTTTCTCCTTGTAACTGGTGCACAGAAAAAAAACGGAGAAAATTCAGCCCCTGCTCACAGTAAAACATGGTTTGATATGGATCGGAAAACGTTCTTGGGGTTGAGTAGGTGTTAGTGAAACATTCCCCTCGTTTCGTTTCTTCTTGCAGAAGTTCCCCTGTGTCCATTTATTAGCCATGTTGTACACCAAGATTCACTGTGAATACACGTCTGATGCCGCACCCAGACTTACTCGCAAAATCATACGGTCTCTCTGACTGCAAAATACCTTCACAAATCTTCTGGGAAAATATAAAAAACAGTGAAACCACTAATAACAGAATGAAAGAACATAAGAAGCTGGTGTAGGTCACTCAGCTCTCAAAGCCTAACTTTCCCTTCAATCAGAGCATGGCTGATCTACTCTCGGCCCCAACTCCTGAACTACCTGACATGTCAAACATCTACCAATACCTTTCTTCCAAAATTCAAAAGTGATCGATCTCCCCTAACTCTCTGGAGAGGAAGGGTCCCGACAGTGACTACCCTCTGAAAGAACGAAGCACTCACCACACGTACACCGTGACCTATTAACATGAATAAAATATATGCACACAAGGAAAGAGTGTCAGGTTCTCATATCAAGTAAGACTTAACTGAGGTTGATATCGAGAAACTCGAAGAAAATTGAACTTAATGGCACTAGGAGTAAGCTCCCCACTTTTTGGAGTGATTCAGAGCACTCAGGAAATGTTTGTGGGTTCGTGGACATCTACCATTTCTGTCATGGGACATTACTGCAGGCCATCCTCAGGGTAGATTACTCGGCACAAACATCTTCAGCTGCATCATCAATATGATACGCCCATCATAAGATCAGAAGTGCGGATAGCTACTGAAGATTACACAATGTTCACAACAATGTGCCCCCCTCATCTCCTGAAGTGGTGTATGTTCATGTGTGGCAAGACTCGGACAACATTTAGGCTTGTGCTGTTAAAGTGTGGATCCAATACATGTAACAGTACTGCGAGACAGTGCATATTTCCCCATAGAAAGTAAGGAGCTTATTGAGCACCTCAAGATTGATTTATAGGAATATGATGAAGCTAATAAGCCCCCCCGCCGCAAGTATTAGATAAGAGGGATAGCCCATTCTCTCCCGCCTGTTGTTTAAACAGGAAGAGAAAGAAACTAGTCAAAGTGTTGAGCTATTAAACAGGAACCAGCAATCTCCAAATCATGTCCTTGAGCTTCTTCAACTGGATCAGGAGCATTCAGTCCCTCAGGCCCCTCAAAAAGGAGGATTATATCAACGTCCCAACATGACAAACCAATAAGCAAAGACTGGACGGACAGACTGCTCCACGTTGTTCCGCCTGACTCCGGTGTTAATGGTACACAGGTGCTATTTTATAGTGGTTTGCCGACGGTGAGGAAGGACAGTGCTTGTTTTGTGCCGTGTCTCAAGAAGGCAACTTCCATCTCCAATAAGACAGGCTAGTGTTCTGTTTCGAGGTCAGAAGCCGGTGGAACTTGCTACCTCTTTCAGGAATAAGACAATATGCTTGCTGACAGATTTATGAACAACATGAACATAGCTGTCTGGATACAGAATTGGCTGGCCAACAGAGACAGCGAATGGTAGTAGAAGGAAAATATTCTCCCTGGAAGTCAGTGGTGAGTGGTGTTCCACAGGGCTCTGTCCTTGGGCCTCTACTGTTTGTATTTTTTATTAATGACTTGGATGAGGGGATTGAAGGATGGGTCAGCAAGTTTGCAGATGACACAAAGGTTGGAGGTGTCGTTGACAGTATACAGGGCTGTTGTAGGCTGCAGCGGGACATTGACAGGATGCAGAGATGGGCTGAGAGGTGGCAGATGGAGTTCAACCTGGATAAATGCGAGGCGATGCATTTTGGAAGGTCGAATTTGAAAGCTGTGTACAGGATTAAGGATAAAATTCTTGTCAGTGTGTAGGAACAGAGGGATCTTGGGGTGCAGGTACATAGATCCCTTAAAATGGCCACCCAAGTAGACAGGGTTGTTAAGAAAGCATATGGTGTTTTGGCATTCATTAAGAGGGGGATTGAGTTTAAGAGTCGTGAGATCTTTTTGCAGCTCTATAAAACTTTGGTTAGAGAGCACTTGCAATACTGCGTCCAGTTCTGGTCGCCCTATTGTAAGAAAGATGTGGATGCTTTGGAGTGGGTTCAGAGGAGGTTTACCAGGATGCTGCCTGGACTGGAGGGCTTATCTTATGAGGAGAGGTTGACTGAGCTCGGATGTCTTCATTGGAGAAAAGGAGGAGAAGAGGGGCCCTAATTGAGGTATACAAGATAATGAGAGGCATGTATAGAGTCGATAGCCAGAGACTATTTCCCAGGGCAGAAATGACAAACACGAGGGGTCATAGTTTTAAGCTGGTTAAAGGAAAATATAGAGGGGATGTCAGAGGCGGGTTCTTTACACAGAGAGTTATGAGAGCATGGAATGCGTTGCCAGCAGCAGTTGTGGAGGCAGGGTCATTGGGGACATTTAAGAGACTCCTGGACATGCATTTGGTCACAGACATTTGAGGGTGCATACATGAGGATCAGTGGTCGGCACAACATCGTGGGCTGAAAGGCCTGTTCTGGGCTGTTCGATGTTCTATGTTCTATGATGTTCACTGAAGGGTCACAAACCAACTGCACATTTAGATCATGAGAGTGTATTCCGAGCCTGGAGCTCTGTCTCCCCTAATATGGGGGGCCCACAGAGATACGTAAATTATCCGGCAAGGTAACATCGCGAAAATACAATTTCTTATGCCATCAATGTCTTTCACTCGACATAATGAGTGTTAGTCCATAATCTTCAACATTTAATACAATCACCTCTTATTCTGTCAGCGTGCTACAAATTGAACACTTATTTCCTTCACACTCTCCTCATAGTATCATTAACCCAGGGATTAGTCTGGTGAAAATCCTTTGCACTGTCTCTCTGACGTGGAGATTTTTGCTTATAAAGGAGCGAACCTCTGTCCAGAATATCCCAAATACTGCTTCAAGAACTCTCTCCAGCTTTACTCCGACCTCGATTCATTTTGTAATGAAGGGTGACATACAATTCACTGTAGTGATTCATACATGGCCTGCATGAATTCTGTTAGCGACTTATGACCAAGGACATCAAGGTCCGTTTCGAGAAAAGTGCTTCCCTCCTTCTCACATTCTAAGAAATACAAAATGGAAAGTACTGTATACGGTGCTCACATCATTTGATGTTCAAATCATTTACTTGCCTTGTGAATAGTGGTGTTTCAACGACTCATACATGAGATATCAATGAGTAGTAGTCTTCAGAACACAACAGGGCCCTGCTCTCAGTATTCTCTCCATCATTCAATTCTCAATTCATTTAATATATTCTCCCTTACGCTACACTGTTACTTTCGTCACTCACCTGTATGCAACCATGTCAAAATATCTTCTCAGATTAAAATACACTACTCCCACCTGTTCTCCTTCGTCGATGTCACAACTAACATTCTCCATAAACTCCTGTATTTTTATCAAAAATAATTTCCCTGTCATGAATCTCGGCTGACTCTGCTAAATCATATCATTATTCACCGAGGGTCTGGTTATTCTTAATTACAAAAAAATGCAAATATTTTCCTCATGCCCGACGTCAAGTTATCGATCTGTTGGTTTTCTGTTCATCTATTTTGCGTTCAGACAGGTTAATTTGCAGTCTGTAGGATGCTTTTCCATCATCTAAAGAGTTTTGATAAACTTTTTCCTCCCTCCTCAATTGAGGAATTGACAGTGCAGAAGGAGGCCATTGACCCATCGTATCTCTACCAGATACCAAAAGTGTTATCCAGCGAGCTCAATTCTCCAACACTATCTATGCAGCCCTCTAAATTCATCATTCATCTTGTCCAGCAGCTTACCAACCTTCACTACCATGAACTTTTCCAATACATAAATTTTCATAACTCTAGCGGCCCAGTCACAGGATTTGCATGGATTTTGAAAGGCATGCACTGATTAGGAATAGTAAACATAGATTTAAGCATGGGAATTTTTGTGTCGGTAAAATGGCTGAGTTTTCTGAACAAGTGACTAAGACGCTTCATTGAGGCAGAGAAATGTACATTGTTGAAATGGACCTCCGTAAGTGATTTGACAACTTTCCACCTGGTAGACCGGTTAACAAGAATAGTGTATGTGGAATACAGGGAGAACTAGCCATTTGATGAGAAAATTGACTTGAAGGTCGGAGTTGAGGGTTGTAGTGTAGATTTATTTTTGAACTGCTAGGCTGTGACCAGAGGCGTGCCATAAGGATTGGTGCTGGTTCCACTAGTTTTCATTGCTTAAGTGAATGCATTGGATGTGAGCATAGGACGGTCAGTTGGTAAGGTTGAAGATATCACCAAAATTTATCGTGTCGTGGACAGGGAAGAAGGTTACCTTCGAGTACAACGGGATCTTGATTAGATGGGCCAATAGGCTGAGGAGAGGCATATGGCATTTACTATAGATAAATGTGAAATGCTATATTTTGGAGAGACAAATCATTGCAAGACTTATCCACTCAATGAGCAGATCCTGCGTCGATAAACAAAGAGACCTGGGAGTGCAGGTTCATGGCTCATTGAAAGTGCAGTCACAGTTAGACGGGATTGTGAAAAGGCTTTGGTATGTTTGTCGTTATTGGTCAGCACTTTGACTATAGGAGTTGGGACGTCATGTACAGGACAGTAGTTCCATCACTTTTCAAATACTGCATTCAATTCTAGCTTTCCTCCTGTGGGAAAGACGTTGTGAAACTTGAAGAGGATCAGAAAATATTTACAAGAATGTTGCTAGTACTTGAGCTTTAGAGACCGTTTGAATAGTTTGGTGCTACTTTTACTGGAGCGTGAGGGGCATGGACAGGGTGAATATCAAAGGTCTTTTCCCCAAACTAGATGGTTACAATCTAAGGTGAGGGAGGAAAACAATTAAAAGGGACCTAAGGAACAACTTTTTCATCCAGTGGATGGTGTATGTTTGGAATCAACTGCCACAGGATGTGGTGGAGGCGGGTACAATTACAACATTTAAAATGCATTTGGATAGGTATATGACTACAAACCGTTTAGAGTGATATAGGCAAAACGCTGGCAAGTGTGACTAGATTATTTTAGGATATCTGTTCAGCAGGGATCAGTTGCATGGAACGGTTTATTTCAATGTTATACATCTCCATGACTCTCTGACACTGTCTGAGCTCAAACAAAAATTCTGTTTCTGCATCTTTACTGGAAATGCTGCAATGTGCTGTTGAAATGTCTTAATTTCAGCATCCTGAAACCTGTGAACACATCCTTCGACAATGCTCTCTCCCAGTGTCTCTCGCGCTGTCTACTTTCCAAACCCTCACATTTGTTGTTAATCAAACTGACATTCAGTTTTAATGTGAATAACTGTCCTGTATCTTTCCCTGGCCTTTAGTGATGAATCCCTACCCTAGAGCAGCAGATTCCACTAATAAGAAGCTGAGGAAAAGTTTGTTTTTAAAAGCATAGCTTGCGGTTTTTTGTCCTGCACGGTGCTTCATGTTGGATAGTGGGATTTCAGCAGCTTTCAGACACGTCTTTATAACTTGCGCTGAGCCTATTTACTGAAAGCCCGCGTTAAACACTCTTTGCTAATCAGTTGCTGAGTTGCATGAGGAATCCCTTGAACAGTGTTTGCTTCAGACGAGGATTCTAACTTGTCATTCAGTGACATTTAATTTGATTCGGTTATTGAAAATTTACTAGAAATGCTGGGGATTGTTTCCGTGGAAGTTATGTTTTAAGCTGCTGTGTACATTCAAGAAGCTTAGAGTACTTGGTGACACACTCTGGAGAAGTTATAAAGTGATGAATTTGAAAGAATACCTTTAAGAGAAAGTTGAAAAGCTGTCATGTGGCTGACTGCAGGCACAAAATGTCCTGGACAATTTTAAAATGAAACATTTTGGCTGTAACATAAGAAACCTTGTTGTTTTCACAGCACTTCGAATTCAAACAACCTGTTTAAATTATGCCCCAATATTCTAAAAGTCAATCGAATATGAATTTTGCTGATTTGACAGCATGGAACCAATGAGATGATCCACTGTTTTGGGGTATAAAATGCCAACATTACAGACAGTTAGCAATAAAAAGAGCACCTTCTGACATTGAACGACTGCAACTCTCTCTAAAAGGTACCTTTTTAAACTATATATATATAAATCTGCAGCAGATGGCCAAAGATGACCCGGGGAGTTCTGCAGAGGAGGATCGACACTGCTGGCTGGTTTTGAATGTTATAGGCTGTAAATTTAATAGGGGCTTTATTGGATCAATATATTGTTACAGAGTAGAAGTTAGCTAAATATTTTAGACAATGCAGGCTCGGAGTTGGAATATTTTGTTGTTTAATGGTCACTTTAGAATTCTTAGTTTTATTGTTAAACATGATATTTGGGGTATTTCTCTGTCACCCATGCTTTAACAGATTACGAGGCAAGATGAGCTTTTCTGTGTGCGTGGTTTAATTAGCAGAAGTTTTTACCGGCGTGTTACAACAACGGAATGGATGACGCTTGCTGAGGGATAGACCATAAACCTTTCAATCATTTTAATCCTTGTATTTGTGAATAGTGCCAGATCAGTGCAGGGTTGCACATGTCCCAACCTGTTTATAAAACAAGACAGAGATAAAACAACAGCCCAGCTGTATGAAATGACTGATGGAGCCATGTCTAGAGGCCATAAAGCAACATAAAAATATTTATTGTTCACTGACTTTGTGCAATGCTGCTCCAAGTTTAAAATGCTCAGTTATTAAGGCCTTTCTGAACATTGAGACATCGTTCGGAGCACCGAGACTGCAGCTCAGGAACGGGGAGAAACCAATATGACACAATGTACCTGTTACAGAGGGATATGAGGAGGTTCGTCAGCCCATACGAGCCTTTTCCTACTTAAAGAGTTGGAAAGCTGAAATTTGGCACATTTTGCAAAAGGAATGAGTCAAAACATAGAGAAGTGTTACTGCAGCTGCACGAGGTGTTAATGAAAGGACACCTGGAGTAAATAGTGTTGTTTGTTTTCTGTAACTGAGAAGGGTGAGAGCTCCAGCAAATACTGTTAACTAGCTGTTTATCATCCAAGGGTTGCTGCGACATTTAATGCCTCCGGCCTGCTATACACGCTGAGGAGAAGGCCATTCATCCTATTGAGCCTGGTACAGAGGGATAGGATGAGGCCATTCCATCCAGACCGAGTAAATGTTCCCTTTTATTATGATATAAAAATTCTGTAAGTAAGAGTTTAACGGAACCGATTTGTTCAGTCATGATTCGAAGACGCTGGTGTTGGACTGGGGTGTACAAAGTTAAAAATCACCAACTTATAGTACAATAGAATTTATAGCCCGTTTTATAGTGGGATGTAATTGAAACTATACATTGAAAAACACCCAGATTATTTCTTTCATATGTAAATCACAATACATCTTTTAAAAGATACATTCTCTGTTTATAACATGGTGCTTAGTCTCTCTATGTTGACTACCCAAACCTTTGCCAGTTGTTCACATTTGAACTGATTTCCTCCATGCGTATTCTATCTCAAAAGAACGGTTTTCATATCGACTGCAAGCAACACACCCACACAAATACACATAATGTATTACCTTATACTTGTGCAAATGAGATACAGAACTATACATTTATGGGAGTTCATTTACTTTCACTCGATGGATATGAGTGATATACTGCAATGGTTTGCAACACAGATATCCCAATTTATGGAGTACTCCACTCGAACGGTCTGCACATCTCTCCATTCTGGCTGGTACCTTGCCCCGTTTATAGTGTCTGGGGCGGTTCGATGAGGCAGATTCAGAACTTGATGTGACAAACCATTTCTACTGATCTGACAATGTCTTTATTGAATTTTCTCGTCCTTGTGATTGGGCCAACCATTGTCTCACTTCTGCAGTTAGTTCTACTCTCCTTTCTCCTTATCCATAAGTTCACAACATGTTAGCAATTAATTAATTAATTACTTGTCTTTCTGTGTCTTTCCCTGAACTTGGCTTTTGACTTCTCAGTGTGTCGAGTGTTGGCATTTTGTAGATCAGAAAAAATGAAATGGTGTGTTTCGGGCCGTTATTCACTTCCCATTGTGTCCCATATGGTGCTCCATGTTGGAGAGAGGTGCTTTTCAGCAGCTTTGATGTATGTCTTTGTAACTTGGTCTGTGCCTGTCCCCGGACCGCCTGTTTTTCCCTCCCAGCTGATTGTGTGGTCAGTAACACGAGGAAGTCCCTCAAGTATTATTCTGAACGGTCAGGCATCTATCTTTCAGTTTCCGGACTTCTAACTGTCCCCTGTTGTTGAAAAGTTAGTGCAGGTGCTGGGGATGTTATGTTGGAGGTTGTATCGTGAACTGCCTCAGATATTCTGGGAGACATGCGGAATCTGGAAGGGGAGACAAGGCGCTCTGTCTTCCTTTCTTGTGGATCGTTTCACGGAACATCTCTGGGTCACCCGCACCCACCAACCCCACTGCCCTCTGGCTCAACACTTCAGCACCCGCGCCCTCTCCATCAACGACATGCAGGTCCAGCCAACCGTTGCATCTCGACGCCTGAATGAAGAATGCCTCGTATTTCGCCTTGGGACCCTAGAAACACATGGGATAAATGTGGATTTTAACAGCCTCCTCACTTCCTCTCCCCCTACATTATCCCACTCGACACTGCCCACCAGAACTGTCCATCCCTCCTCCCTCAGAACTATCACTTTCTCCATCACCTTAAAACACACATCGCCTTCTCAGCTAACTCCCCAACCCCGTCCGATTTATCTCTCAGCTTTTTCCAACAAGCCTCATTCCTGATGAAGGGCTGATGCCTGAAACGTTGATTTGCTGCTCCTCGTTTGCTGCCTGACCTGCTGTGCATTCCCAGCAACACATTCTCGACAACACAATGATGTTTGCAAATAAATGATTTGGGAGAAACCTTTTGTGTTGCAAGTAATAGTTATCGATAAAGTTAACATGACTGTCCGATGCAGTATGGAGAAACAATGAATGCAGTGCATTTGTGTTTTTAGGAATATTTTTTCATAAGGTCCCAAGCCTAGAGTGCAAAATCATACCGAGTGGTAATGGGGCTAATACATGAACATGGTTTTAGAATGGGCGAGCTCACAGGAAGCAGTGTATCGCTTTAAAGATAGACTTGTTTTGTAGCAAAAGCAACATGGATAACAGAGACAGTGGTGCTTCGGCATCAGCTATTCCCAGTACATCTCAAACATTTGATTGAGAGGATCAAATGCAATATTTACAAGTCTGCTGTTGGTTCTAACCGATGTTGGATTGTAGTGGGTGAGGAGGTTGTAATAAAGCTCCAAGATGATTGAGACAAGTGGAGTGACTGGGCAAATACGTGGCAGCTGTAGAGCAATGTGTGTAGATCTGATGTTGTGCTCTTTGGTGGGAAAAATAGAATGGCAAAATATCATTTGAAAAGGCATTGATGAAAGAACGTTGTTAGAATAAGGTGAATTATGGTCATTTTCTTTTCTCCGCTGCAAACCCCTCCGAGGTCCATGCAGGACAGTGAGTTCTGAAGCCAGACGTCAATACTGGGAATGGCATTGGCACGCTGACCAGTGTACATAGACCCACATGGGTAGCTGTAACACTGAAAAGTGTCTGGATCTCCTTTCACTACAGTCACCGAAAGCAATATTGCAGGAATGGAAAACAGTTAAGAAGAGAAATGTGGCGTTGCACTTCATTTCCAGGGGATTTGAGTCCAGCAGTGATGGAATCTCACTGCAACTGTACAGGGACTTGTTGATCCTCATCTCGAACATTGTGGAGGATTGTGTGAGGTTTTGGACTACTTAACTGACAAACAACAAACCAGACATTGAGGGAGAGCAGCGAAATAGAGCCAGACTGATCTCTGGGATGAAAGGATTGTGTGGGAGAAGAGTATCGGGCGAATGAGCCTGTATTCCTTGGGGATTAGGAAAATGAGTGGATATCTCAGTGACATATATAATTCTTTGACAGGGTGAAACCGATTGGAATCAGGGATGGTAATTCCCCTGGCTGGGACGTCTAAAACAAGTGCCCACAATATTAGGTAGACAGGTCACTCTGCATTGAGATGACAATAGATATCTGCGCTCAGAGACTGGTGAACCTGGGGGACTTTCTCGCACATAAGACTGTGGAAGTCAAGGCACTGAATATAAATGAGGATCTCTATACACTAGATGGAGAGAACAGGTGTATGATGTAGAGATAGAGCAACAGCCTTCATTTTTGTATTATGGTAGAAAACTCAATGAACCAAAAGGGATTAATCAAATGTCTCTTTTTATATTTTTATCATAGTTAATCATATTAATGAATATGCACATTGTGTGGGCAAAGTGCATTGATGGGATATTATCAAATGAACTAGAATGGGTGGAGGCTCAATGTGTTGAATGATCTCCTCCTTTCCCGATGTTACCGTGCAGTCTTTGGGAAAGCTCTGTAAATGTTGTCACAAGCTGTCACGTGTTCGGAAGGAGGGCTCTGCAGGACTGTGTATCCTGATACTTTTTCCAATTCTAAGCCTGGTGATGGTTGGTCTATCAAGTTTATCCTTGAAGACCTCAGAGCAATTTGATACAATCGGTGGTCTGCTTGGCCCTTTCGGAGACTATTGAAGAGTTCATCATATGTCTATGTGTCTGACGTCACGTTTAGGCCAGACCAGGAAAGCATGCGAGATTTGCTTCCTGAAAGGACATTGGGGAATAAAGTGGTGCTTCCAATCTACGTTGAATTCAGGGTCACTGTTACTGACACTAGATTTTCGATCTCGATATTTTATTAATTGTTTTTAACTTTCACCAGCTGTCAGAGCATTAACCTGGCCTGGATTTGTAATACAATGGCATTTCCACAACAACACCATCTCAACATGGGAACCTATCAGAAACCACACTGATCAGGTTATTTCTTAGCTGCTTGACAGCTCTGTCCAAAAGAACTCCCAGCAATGTTACTTTCTTGATGGGACTGAAGCAGTGGTAATTGGTCAACTTGCAATTATTCTTCTCTTAGGGGATGGGACACAGCTAAATAATTTTCCATGTTGTTAGGGAGCTGTGAGAGTTGGAGCTGGAATAAAACAATTTCCCCAGGACAACATGCAGCAGAAATTTCAGTCCTATCCAGGAATGGTGTCATGGCCCATTGTCTTTGGTGTATCTATTGTGTTCAGCTGTTTCTTCACGTCAGGTGCAGTAAATCGAAGTGGTTGAAGTCGGAAATCTTTGATTCTGTGGGGAAAAAGGCGAGGGTGAGGTGGATCATCGACTGAACACTTCTGGCTGATGATAGTGCAATTACTGCATGTTTTGGTTTTACCCTGATGTGCAGGGATATTACATTCTTAATAATTGAGATATTTGTGGATCCATCTCTGCCATTAAGCTGTTTATTCGTTCATCATCATTTACGACTAGATGGGGCCAGAGTGAAGAGTTTTGATCTGATCTGTTGGTCTTGAAAGCATTTCACCTTCTCTTTCAGATGTTAGTTCTGCTGTATGGAATGCAACCAGTCCAGTCCAGTAACTTTAACAGGTTGCCATCAGGTTTCAGTACACACGTTTCTAACCCTGGCATGTGCAACACACTCATCACTGAATCATAGATCGGCTCGTTGGTGATGGTAGACTGAGAGACTATACTAGGGAAAAGGTTTCAGGTTGTGGTTCAATACCATTTTGCTGCTGCTGCTGTGGCTTGCGTTACTACATCAATGTTAAGAATGTTATTTTCAAAGTAAGACGAGCACGAGCTTTGAAGAGGATTTTTGTCCTAGAAATGAGCTGAGAGTAGCAAAGCATTGGTGATGAAAGAGATTTATCATGTCATAGAGTCTTAGATTCACACAATATACAAAGAAACCCTTCAGCCCGACGTGTCCATGCTCACAGGTTTCCTAAACTGAACTAATCCTGTTTGTCTGCATCTGGCATATAGCTTTCCAAAGCTTTCCTACTCACGTATCCATGGAATTGTATTTTTATGGTTGTAATTGTATGCCCCTATACTGCTTTCTCTGGCAGCTCATTACATATACACAGCAGTCTGTGTGAAACATCTAACTCTTCGATTTTTTTTCCTCTCTCCACTCTTTCCTTAAACCTGTACCTTTGATTTTGGACACCTCTTTCCTGGGGAAACGACCTTGGCTATTTACCCTATCCATGTCCAACATAATTATAACACTCTGCAAGTTCACCACTCAGCTTGCTACACAAAAGGGAAAATAATTCCCAGACTATGAAAGACAGTGATCTAGGAATTAGTACCGGTACCACGTGCTAGCCAGCATAAAAATGAACGGATAGGCAGGAGGAACACGTGGTTTGGGGAATGGTGTAGGAGGTTCAGGTTTGTTGGACATTTGGACCGGTTCTGCGGAAGGTGGGACAATTAAAGATTGGATGGTCTACACATGAACCAGACTGAAACTAACGTGCTTGGGGGAAGTTTTGCTCCTGCTGTTGGGGAGGTTTTAAACTAACGTGGCAGGGGGCTGGAAACCAGCGTCGCAAAGTAGGAGACAACAAGATGGAAACTGAAGGCTATAAGAATCATGAAGTTAACATTAATAAGGGGAAGATTAGGCAGAGAGCAGATGAACGCAAAGAACTGGTCGCATCAAGTGCATATACTTTCATGCAAGGAGTATAGTGGGGAAGGCAGATGAACGTAGGACTTGGGTTGGTGCCTGGGATTATGTCGTTATTACAGTCACAAAGACTTGGTTGAAAGAACGGCCTGATTAGCAACTAAATATTCCAGGATATAAAAGGTTCAGACAGGGCAGGGAGAGCAGTATAAAGAGTAGGGAGTAGTTGGATTGCTGCTCAGGAATGATATCACGGCCCTGCAAAAAGAGGGCATTACGGTGGGCTTTAGTAGTGAAGCATTACGGGTGGAAACGAGAAAAAAGAAGGGTGACGTTACATTGTTGGAGGGAAAAGTACTAAACTGGGCCAAGGCACTTATATCAAAATTAGGCAGAAGCTGGGAAATGCGGATTGGGAGCAGTTATTTGAAAGGAAGTCCACATTTCATATGTGGGAGGCTTTCAAGTATAGTGTAAAGATAGTGCAGGATAAACATGCCCCGTTGAAACCAAAGGATAGGAAAGGTAAGATTCGTGAACCGTGGATGACAGGAGAAATGTGACGAGTAGCCAAGAGGAAAAGAGAATCGTACATAAAGTCCAGATAGCGAAGAACAGAACGGGCCAGCGTGGAATATCGGGAGAGTAGGACCATTCTTAAACGAGGAATTAAGCGGACTAATAAAATTGAAGAATTCATTGTTGGGCAGGTTTTGGAAAAATGCAGATGTAGCAAAGTTGTTGTATTGTGTGATTTCAACTTTCCCAAAATCAACTGGAATCTCCTTGGAGAATATTGCTTGGATGGAACCGCTTTTTGTCAGGTTTGTTCAGGAGGGGTTCCTTACTCAGTATGTCGACAGGCCGACGAAGGGAGAGCCTATTTTGGATTTGGTGCTTGGAAATGAGCCAGGACCGGTGCAAGATCTCGCGGTGGAGGACACTTTGGTGACAATCATCATAATTGCCTCACATTTATCAAAGTCTTGGAGAGGAAAGGCAGCAGTTACAGGGAGGGAAGATACTTTATTGGGGAAAAGGAAATGATGACGCTAACAGACAGGAGTTGCGAAGTACAGCATGGGAGCTATTGTTCCATAGAAAGGGCACAGCAGACATGTGAAGACTGTTTAAGGAGAAGTTGTTGCGAGTGATGCAAAAACTTGTTCCTCTGAGACAGGTAAGAAGGGGACAACGAGAACTGATAAACTTCGCATCCATAGGAAGAAGGCAGCTTACGTAGGGTGGAGGAAGCAAGGAGCTACCACTGCGTTAGAGAATCACAGGCTTGCTAGAAAGGAGCTCAGAAGTGGACTGAGGAGAGTCAGGACCGGGCAGGAAAAAGGCATTTAACTCATACGTGAGGAATAAGAGAATGATCAGGGATAAGTAGGGCCGATCAGGGACAGGGTAGGGAACTTGTGCGTAGAATATGAGCAGACAAGGGAAGCCCTAAATGAGTCTTTTGCTTCGGTTATCACAAAGGAAAGGGTCCTTGTTTCGAATGGGAGATTTGAGAAACTCGTATACAGGCTTGATTCGATCAAGATCGATGAAGCTGATGTGTTGGAAGCTTTGGCAAACATTAAGATTGGGAGTCCCCAGGGCAAGGCCAGATTTATCCCAAGCTACTCGGGGAATCGAAATAGGAGGTTGTTCCACTTTTCAAGAAGGGTACGAAGGAAACACCTGGCAATTACAGACTAGTTAGTCTTACATCTATGGTCAGCAAAGTTTTGGAAAGAATTCTGAGGGATAGGATTTATAATTAGGAGAAAGTGAGGACTGCAGATGCTGGAGTACCAGAGTTGAAAAAAGTGGTGCTGGAAAAACACAGCAGGCCAGGCAGCATCCGCGGAGCAGGAGAGTCGACGTTTCGGGCATAAGCCCTGCTTTATTCCTGAAGAAGGGCTTATGCCCAAAACGTCGATTCTCCTGCTCCTCGGATGCTGCTGTGATTTTCCAGCACGACGTTTTTCAACATAGGATTAATGACTATTTGGAAAAGCATAGCCTGACGAAAGGCAGTCAGCATGGCCTTGTGAGCGGCAGGTCATGCCTCGCAAATTTTATTGAGTCCTTTGGGGAGGTGACGAGGTAGTTCGACGAAGGTCGAGCAGTAGATGTGGCATTTGATAAGGTTCCCCATGGTAGCCTCACTCATAAAGTCAGGAAGTATGGGATACAGGGAGACTTGGCAATCTGGATTCAGAATTGTTTGGATGACAGAAGGCAGGGAGTGCATGTAGGTGGAAAGAATTCTGCCTGGAGGTCAGTGTTGAGTGGGTCCCACAGAGCTCTGTTCTTGGGCCTGTGCTCTTTGTACTTTTTATAAATGTGTTGGGTGAGGAGTTTGAGGGGTTGGTGAGTAAATTTGCAGAACACACAAATGTTGAAGGTTCGTTTATAGTATCGAGGGATACTGCAGCTGCAGCGTGACATAGGTAAAATATAGTGCTGGGCTGAAAATGACAAATGGAGTTCAATCTTGGCAATATGAGGTGATACATTTTGGTAGGTCGAACTCGAAATCTGAATAAACGATTCCAGATAGGATTCTTGGCAGTGTGGAGGAACAGAGAGATCTTGGTGTTCAAGTAGATAGATCCGACATAGTTGCTACCCAAGTGGATAGGAGTGTTAAAGAGCATATAGTGATTTGGCTTTCATTAACAAGGGGATCGAATTTAACGCAACGAGGTTTTGTTACAGCTCTACAAGTCACTGGTGAGACCACACATGGAACATTGTGTCCCGTTCTGGACGCCCTATTGTAGGAAAGGTATAGAGGCTTTGGAGACAGTGCAAAAAAGGTTTACCAGGATGCTGTCTGGACTGGAGGGCTTGCCGTGTGAAGAGAGTTTGACCAAGCTCGGACTTTTACCTCTGGAGATGAGGAAGAGACGTGACCTGATCGAGGTATGCAAGCTAATTAAAGAAATAGATAGAGTTAATAGCCTGAGACTTTTTCCCACTGCAGGATTGACTGGTCCGAGGGCTCGTAGTGTTTAAGATATTAGGAAAAACGTAAAGAGGGGATGTCAGAGGAAGGTTCCTTCCGCAGAGAGTTGTGAATGCATGGAATGCGTTGTCAATGGTGATGGTGGAAGCGGAGTCATTCGGGATATTAAAGCGACTGCTGGCATGCAAATAGATCTCAGACAACGCAGGGATATGTAGCTTAAGTTATTTGATTTTACATTAGGATTAATGCTCGGTACCACATCGTGGAACAAAGGGCCGACTTTTCTATGTTCTATGTTCTAAAAATGGTCATGAAATAACTTTAGTGAGCACAATTAATGAGAATCGCAAAGCCTTTTATTCGGATATAAGAAGCAAGCGGGTAACTGGAGAAAGGATTGGTCCACTAAAGGATAAGGAAGGAAGGCTGCAATTTTAATCTGAGAAGATGTGTGAAATTCTGAATGATTACTTTGCATCAGTGTTCACTGAGGAGAGAAGAGATAGAAGTTTGAAAGCTCTGAATCACGCTCACATAAGTATGTAAGATTTGTTTGGTAGGCTCGAGCTTATTAAGGTGGACAAATCCACAGGACCGGGTTGGATGTATTCCAGGTTGCTCAGGGAGGCAAGAGAGAAAATACTTAGGCCCTGTCAGCTATCTTTGTAGCATTCTTAAACACAGATGACGTGCTGGAAGATTGGAAAATTGATCATTTTGCCCTCCAGTACAAGAGGGTACTCTGAACATTTCGGTTAACCACAGACCAGTGAGCCTGACATCAGTGGTGGGAAGGTTGCTGGAGAAGGTACTGAGGGGTAAAATCTATTTATATTTGGAACAGAACGGACTTATCAGTGATAGGAAAAATGGTTTTGTACGGGAGAGTGCCTTACCAACTTACTCGAATTCGTTGAGTAAGTAACTGTATTGATAGATGAAGGAAGGACTATAGATGTCATTTACATAGACTTTGACAAGGCGTTTGATAAGGTTCCGATAGTAAACTAACAGAGAATGTGAAGTCACATGATGTGCAGAGTGTTCTAGCTAGGTGGCTAAAGAACTGGTTGAAAACCAGGAGACCGAGAGTCATCGTTGAAGGGAGTTTCTCGAAATGGAGAAAGGTGACGAGTGGTGTTCCACAGCGATCAGTGTTTGCGCCAGTGCTGTTGTTGATGTACATACACGATCTGGAAAAGGGCACTGTTGGTATAATCAGCAAGTTTGCAGATGACACGAAAATTGGTGGAGGAGCAGAAAACGTAGGACACTGTCAAAGATACAGGAGAATATAGATAGACTGGAGGGTTGGAATGAGAAGTGGTAGATGGAGTTTAATCCAGGCAACTGTGAGTTGATGCATTTTGGAAAGTCTAATTTTAGAACGAATTATACGGTAAACAGAATGGCATTGTGAAAAGTTGATGAGCAGAGAGATCGGGGAGTGCAAGTCAATTGTACGATGAACGTCGCTCACAGGTGGATGGATTGGTCAAGTAGGCATATAGTAGCTTGCCTTCATCGGATGGGCTATTGAGTATAAGAACTGTCAGGTCTGTTAAAATTGTACAAGGCATTGGTACGGCCGCATTTGGAATACTGTGTACTTTTCTGGTCGCCACATTACCAAAAAGATGTGAAGGCTTTGGAGAGGGTGCAGGCAAGGTTTATGAGGATGTTGTCTGGTATGAAAGGTGCTACCTATGAAGAGCGGTTGAGTAGCTTCGGATTGTTTTCATTAGAAAAAAAGGAGATTGAGGCGAGATCTTATTGAGGACTACAAAATCATAAAAGGTATAGGCAGGGTACATCGAGATAAGCGTTTTCCAGAGTGAAGGATTCAGGAATGAGATGTCCCGCTTTCAAGGTGAGAGGTGAAAAGTTTAAGGGGGAGACTCGCGGCAAATACCTTACACAGAGGGTGGTAGGTGTCTGGAACGCGTTGCCAGCAGAGGTAGTAGAGGCAGGCACGTTAGATTCATTTCAGATGCGTCTGAACAGATGGATGAGTACATGGGGAGCAGAGGGATACAGATACTTCAGAATTGGGTGACAGATTTACACACTGGATTTTAATCGGTTCAGGCTTGGAGCACCAAAGGGCGTACTGGCAGTAAAGTTTCTATGTTCTTTGTTCTCTTTGTTTTATCCAGGCTATCATTATACCTCAATACCTCCAGTCTCTTTCTCATCATTGTAAATATTTTGCACCCTTTCTGGTTTATAACATTCTTCGTATATCAGGGCAACACGAATTGTACACAGTACTCCAAATTTGACCTTACTGTCCTCTTGAACAGCAACAGCATCATGTCCAAATTACTATATTCACTGCTCTGACTGATGAAGGTAATCGTACCTACTGCCTTCACACCAACCTGTCCACATGTGTAAGTCTTGCTCTGATTTGTCTAAAAAAAGGCAGTACCTCATATTAATCTGCAGGAAGCTCCGACTGCCAATCCTTGGCCTACTGCTGCAGTTAATTATGATCTTATTTTCCATTTAAATGACCTTCTTCACTGCCATTTAACCAGCAATCCTCGGAATTCTAGTAGCACACAAACCTACCAACACTCTCAAACAAAAACTAACAAACTTAAAAGACCCAGTACAACCCGTGGACAAACTCAACGTCATCTACAAAATTCCATGCAAGGACTGCCACAAACACTACGTAGGACAAACAGGAAGAAAGTGAGGCACCAGGATACACGAACACTAGTTAGCCACAACAAGACACGACCCTCTCTCCCTCGTAGCCCTACACACGGATGAAAAAACCAAAAATCCGACTGGGGCAACACATCTATCCTGGGACAGGCTAAACAAAGACATGCCAGATAATTCCTACAGGCCTGGCACTCCAACCACAACGCCATAAACAAACACATAGATCTCGATACGATCTATCAACCCCTCAGAAAACGAACACGAAATGACATCACCACAAAACCCAGGAACCCTATCCAGGAGAAAGATACAAATAGAAAGCAAGAGACAACAGCTTCGCTTCACTTGGAGGTCGCCACTGATGATGTTACCTAGCCAGGTAATGAAACGTCTAGATATCAAACTTACATCTCAGCGAACAAACCTACACTCTAAGCCTCAACCTGAGCTACAAACCTTCATAAACCTTGCAATAACCAGCAATTTGGTGTCGTCTACAATGTTACCATCCATCCTTTGTATATTCTCATCCAAATCATTTCTCAAAATAACAAACAACAGTGGCCCCAGCACTGGTCTTGTGTCACACCGCTGGTCACCAGAAATCTCTCCCTGCACCAACTGTCTCCTACTTTCATTTCGAAGCTCTTCCTGATCACCTGTGATCTAACCTTATTAGCCAGGCTACCATGTGGCATCTTGTTAGGTCTCACGAAGGTCCTCATAGAAAAACGTATGATTGAACAGGCCCTGGGTGTTTATCTAACGTTGTGCATTTTCAAAATTCCGGCACTTCCTCTTCTGTAAGGAAGCCGCATTTCAAAATACCACTGCATTAATTTATTTCCCTAAGTTCCCCAGTTTCTATGTCTTCCTCCACAGTAGATGCTGACGCATTTTGGGACCTGGGAACATAATTCTATTAGTTTGATAATAGTCCTGAAAAACGAAATGTCTGATCCACAAGTTTACGTAATAAATTGGGGCAAGGCCAGTTGTGATGGAATTGGGCAAAAACTTTAAGAGTTGATTGGAGGAAGCTGTTGAAGGTGAAAGGACATCAGAAAAGTGGGAGTCATTAAAAAGCGAGACAGTGAGACTTCAGGAATTACATCTTCACCTTCGTGTGAAGGGCAATGCTAACAGGAGCAGGGCACAGGATATGTCAGGGGATAGTGAGGCTTTGAACAAGGGGAAAAGGAGGCATACATCTGGTACAAGCAAGACGTTGATTAGATTCCCAACAGAGTGGAAACATGCTCTTCGCCCCAACAAGTCCATACCAATCACCCAGACGCATTCCTCTACACTTAACACTATGGACAATTTAGAATGACCAATTCAACTAACCTGCACATATTTCGACAGTGGGAACAAACCGGAGCACCTGGAGGAAACCTACACAGACACGGGGAGAATGTGCAAACTCCACACAGACAGTTGCCCGAGGCGGGAATTGTACCCGGGTCCCTGGTGCTGTGAGGCAGCAGTGATAACTACTGAGCTACCGTGCCGCCCTTCATTTATGGAAACACTATAAGTTGCACAGTATACATATATCCTCCAAGGCGCATATAGCAATTTTATAGTAAGGTGACTCAACCATGATTAACAGACGAAGTTAAAAATTGTATTATATCAAGGGAAAGTCGTTCAGAAAAATGGCAGACATCATGGATTCATTGGAACAAAGGAGGACCAAGAAATTGATAAGGACGTTAAAAGACATCAAGAATGCAAACTAAATAGAAACATAAAGACTGATGCAAAGCTTCGGACAATATTTGAAAGGAAAGTTAAAGCCACGCGAAATGTTAAGCAGTGTGGAACAAATGTGGATAGGATAATTTATTGCTGATAAAAGAGAAATTGCTGGGAAACTAACTCGTTATATTGTGTCTGTCTTCGTAGAGGAATGCATAACGTCTCCCAGAAATACAAAGTGACCATGAGACTTGTGTAACTAAAGACTCAACTCATGTATATTAGTAACGAGGTGTGTTTGAAAACATAACCAGGTTAGTGATTGATAAGTCTGACAGACCAAATGTACTTCACAATGTAATTTCAGCGTAATAAGCAATGGATAGATTGATTGCATTGGGCAACACAGTACTTCTCCTGTGCAATTTGGGAGGTTATAAATGTATTCCACGATCCAAAAAGGGAAGAAGAGGAGAAGTGGGGAAGTAGAGACCAAGTAACTTGTCACGCACAGGAGAGAATCTGTTTAAATCTGTTATAACAAATGTGGTATCGGTCATTTAGAAAGTAGATGAGATTAGATTACATTACAGTGTGGAAGCAGGCCCTTCGGCCCAACAAGTCCACACCTACTCGCCGAAGCGCAACCCACCCATACCCCTATATTTACCCATTGCCTAACACTACGGGCAAAATAACATGGTCAATTCACCTGACCTGCACATCTTTGGATTGTGGGAGGAAACCGGAGCACCCGGAGGAAACCCACGCAGACACGGGGAGAACATGCAAACTCCACACAGTCAGTCGCCTGAGGCGGGAATTGAACCCGGGTCTCAGGCGCTGTGAAGCAGCAGTGCTAGCCACTGTGCCACTGCGCCGCCCACAAACTGCCAGAGAATGCATATATGAAAGAGAAGTTATAGTTTTCAGACATTTTTCTTGAAGATATCGCTTTTAGGTATAAACAATGGAGAACGAACAGATTGGATATAATTGTCTATTCAGGAGGATTGTTGTGGTTCTGTTTGCCGAGCTGGGAATTTATGTTACAGACGTTTCACCCCCTGTCTAAGTGACATCATCAATGCTTGGGAGCCTCCTGTGAAGCGCTTCTGTGATGTTTCCTCAGGCATTTATATCGATTTGAATCTGCCACTTCCGGTTGTCAGTTCCATGTGTCCGTTGCAGTGGCAGATATATTGGGTCCAGGTCGATGTGTTCATTGATTTAATCAGTGGATGAGTGCCATGCCTCTTTGGAATTCCATGGCTATTCTCTGTTTGGCTTGTCCTATAATAGTAGTGTTGTCCAGTCGAACTCATGTTGCTTGTCATCTGAGTGTGTGGCTACTAAGGATAGCTGGTCATGTCGTTTCGTGGCTAGTTGGTGTTCATGGATGCGGATCGTTAGCTGTCTTCCTGTTTGTCCTATGTAATGTTTTGTGCAGTCCTTGCATGGGATTTTGTACAGTTCATTGGTTTTGCCCATGCTGGGTATCGAGTCCTTCGTCCTGGCGAGTTGTTTTCTGAGAGTGGCTGTTGGTTTGTGTGCTGTTCTGAGTCCTCCTGGTCGCAGTAGTCTGGCTGTCAGTTCGGAAATGTTTTTGATGTATGGTAGTTTGGCTAGTTCTTTGGGTTGTGGCATATCCTCATTCCGTTGTCTTTTCCTTATGCATCTGTTGATGAAATTGCGGGGGTATCCATTTTTGGTGAATACATTGTATAGGTGTTTTTCTTCCTCTTTTTTGCAGTTCTGGTGTACTGCAGTGTGTTGTGGCCCTTTTGAACAGTGTCTTGATGCAACTTATTTTGTGTGTTTGGGTGGTGCTTTCGTAGTTTAGTACTTGGTCTCTGTGTGTGTGGCTTTACTGTATATCTTTGTGGTGAATTCTCCGTTAGGTGTTCTCTGTACCATCACGTCTAGGAATGGGAGGTGGTTGTCCTTTTCTTCCTCTGTAGTGAATCGGATGCCTGTGAGGCTGGGGTTGATGATCCGGTATGTGTTTTCTATTTCTTTGTTTTTAATGATTACAAAGGTATCATAACATATCTGACCCAGAGTTTGGGTTGAATTTGTTTAAGACTGTTCTAACCTTTGCATTACCATTTCTGCTATGAGTCCAGAGATGGGTGAGCCCATGGATTTGTTGATATATTTGGTTGTTGAATGTGAAGTGTGTTGCGAGGCACAGGTCCAGTAGTTGGATTATGCAGTCTTTGTTGATATGTTCCCAATCTTGTTATCTGTTCTGTATGTACAGCAGGCTGGCTATTGATTCTCTGGCTAGGGTTTTGTCGATAGAGGTGAACAGTGCCGTTACATCGACTGAGAACATAGTTTCTTCCTTGTCTATGTGTATATTTCTAATGATGTCCAAGAATTCCTGTGTTGACTGTTTAGAGTGTCTGGATCCGTTGATCAGATATATTAAATAAGTATTAAATAAGTGCATCCCCATGTCCTCAGTTTCAACTAACACTTCCCACTACGATCTTTAATTGGACCAAGTCCTACTGGCGACATTATAAAATATCTAGTCTCGAGACTGTCGACCACACCAGTTACAGTCGGCAGACCACACCAGGCTCAGTCTTCAGACCGCACCGTGCCCAGTCTCAAGGCCTCACGGGGCCCAGACTCCAGACGATACCAGGACCAGTCTCCATAACTCACCGGGCCAAGGCTCCAGACCGCAGCAGGCCCAGTCTCCAGGCCGCAGCAGACCCAGTCTCTGGGACACACTGGGTCAGACTGCAGAACATTCCAGGAGCAGTCTCCAAACTGCATTGAGCCTATTGTACAGGCGACACCGGGCCAAGTCGCCAGGCCACACTTGGCCCAGTCTCCAGACTGCACGGGGTCCAGTCTCCAAACTGTACCAGACACAGTCTCCAGACTGCCCCGGGCCCAGTATCCAGACCGCACTTGGACACTCCAGGCAGCACTGTTCTTTAAATCTTGAAGCCTTGATTCACCTCGCGATCCTCTGGTCTGGGACTCACTTACTCTATTCCCAAAGGAGTCACGTTAAAAAGACAATACTTTGGCAAGAAAATACTCTCCAGAAAATAGAATAAATAAAGAAGACACAAAGTGTGAGCGGAGCATAGGTGTTCAACCTGGAACATTCTGACCCTATCACCATCTTTATGACATTCCACGTTGTTTACTTCTTCAAAGAATGTCGTTGAAGACTCAGAGCAGTTTTCTACGATTCCTTGTAATGTTGTCCTTGAGACAATAACAGAAAGAGATAGACATGCCCTTCGGTGGCCTGTATGCTGCCATTGGGGTTGTTTCATGACTTTACAATCTATTCTCACTATTCTGTCGAAGAGTATATCCGAAAAAACATTCAAAGTTATAGAAAGCGAACTAAAATTAAACTCAACCTCTCCATAATTGCTTCACTCAGGATGACCTTGATGCAATTTAACTGCTTGGTCGGCATAGCTCCCTGTGTTGGACAGACATCGAGTCCGCATGTGTAGGTAAATCCACTGCTGTAGTCTGCATTGATTCTGGTGCTGGACAGATACATTTTCCAGGTCTATAGATCAAAGCACTGCGGTGGTCTGCTTAGCTCCCCATGCTGGACAGATATTTTTTCCAGCTTTATAGATCACTGCAGTGTTGCGGTCTCCCTAGCTCCCAGTGCTGTACAGAGACCTATGAGAAAGTGAGGATTCAGATGCTGGAAATCACAGTCGAGAGTTTGCGGCTGGGAATGTACAGCAGGCCAGTCAATATCCAAGGATAAGGAGAATCAACGTTTCTGGCATAATCCCTTCATCAGAAATCTGATCAGGGCTTATGCCCGAAACTTCATTTCTCTTGCTCTTCGCATGCTGCCTGGCCTGATGTGCGTTCCCAGCAATCTAATCTGTGTTTAAAGGTCAATGCAGATCTTGATTGACACAGTGTCGTGTGCTTGACAGATATCTCCTCTGATTTAATTTTCTCTGTTATGGATTGAAAATGTATTATACCTAACAATTTCAGCTGATCTATAATGCCTTTCATTCTCATTTTGTGATTGGATCCTCCGTTTCTCACTCCATTAATGTTGCAGTGTGCCTATGTACAGTACATCGTGTTCGTGAATATCTACTGTACTGGTAGCAACCACAGCCTCTTCATTCAGAAGCAGTCAACCATTCCCATCGTCTTCAGGTCTCCACGTTTCCAGAAATGATAGCCTTCTGAATAAAGGCCATTCACTTGGAAATACGGCTCAAAACACAGCACCCCTTCCCATCCCCCGCCCCCAACCAACCACTTCAAAATATTCCGTGTGGTACGAGAGCAGTGGGGCCACTGAGAACATCAGCGAGCAGATCATCAGGGAGATGGAGCAACACTTCCCATGACTGAAAAGGTCAGACTGAACATAACAGTACACACTGTGTCTCCAAGTCCTGTTATCTCCCTGCATTTATTTAATATACAGACTGTTATTCTTGCTGAAAAATATCATAGTTTTACATATACCCACGTTACATTCCAGCTGCCAAGTCGCTGTCCATTACTTATCCAATTAGAGATTCGCTACCTCCTCTTGATAACTTAGTTTTCTGACTATCTAAGTTAGAATACATCTGTTGCATTTCTCCAAAACGTTGCAAATCGTTGAGGTCCCACTACTGGTCACTGTGTCACTGCAGTCGTTAATTTGTGTTAAACTGATAAAGACTCATTTATCCCTAACTTATCCCTTCTCCCGGCTCAATAACCAGTTCTCCCGTATTCCTGTGTGGCTGTTTTGAAAGGATGAATGTTCTCTGCCATTTCCAATGGACCAGGAATGAGATATTAAAAGATCAGCTTCAATTGTGAGCAACAGGCTCGAATAGCTGAATAGCCTCAGTCTGTTCCTGTTTAAAACTCTTGATGGGCAAAATAGTCTGCTTCAGTTTACTTCTGACATGATGATGGAGGGAACGCCATTGATGCTGCAGCTGCTGATAGAGCATGTTGTCTCATGAAGGACCAGCTTCCATTTGCTTGGTCGTTTCGAAGTATGTCCTACTTCACAGGAGGGAATGCCACATAACACAGAGGGCAGGATCTTCAATATGAGGCAGCTGAGACATTTCCTCCGCCAGGACTGTGTGCTGGCTGCTCCAACAGATACTATTAGAGACAGATCCATCTGGAAAAAGGCGTTTTGTGAGAATGTTTCCTTCATTTGGGTTCCCCCGTCAGTTGCCCCAGTCTGGTTGTTGTGTATTTGATGTCTCTCCCTGCTCAGTCAGTGGTGGTCGTGTGGAGACACACTTGGTGATGGCCATGAATTCCCAGATCCAGAGTACGTTCTGTGTCCGTCTCACCCGCAGTGCTTCCTTTGATTTGTTTTCAAAGTCAAAGGGAACTGAGTTACCACTGAGAGGTGGGATGGAGAGGAGTAGGATATATCCATCCTCAGGCGATTTCCTTGACCACCTTTGACCTGTTAGCATGAGATTTCTGGGGTCCTGAATTCAATGTTTGGGAATTGCAGGGTAACCTCTTCCCTAACTTTAACCCAGTGAACCCCCATCACATTTGGGTCTGTACTGCCGGTGGGACAAGATATATCCAGGGATGGTGATAGTGCTTCATGAAACATTACCCATCAGGCCTGATTCTTTGAATCGGATGGTTCCAGACTGTTTACTAACTGGGAATGTAATGCTCGAAAAGCACAACAGGTCAGGCAGCATCCGAGGAGCAGGGGAATCAAATTTTCGAATATCAGCCCTTCAACAGGAATGAGGCTTCTGGGCTGGGTGGCTGAGAGACAAATGGAAAGAGGTTGGGGCTGAGGGCAAGGTAGCTGAGAATATGATAGACAGGTGAAGGTGAGGTAGAAGGTGATAGGTCAGAGAGGAGAGCCGAACAGAAAAAAGGGAAAGATGAAGGACAGGTCAAAGGTGCGGTGCCGAGTTGGAGGCTTCGGATTGTAATAATGTAGGGCGAAAGGAAACGCGAAAACTAATGAAATCTACATTGACCCTGTTCAGTTGCAGTGTCCCACAGCGGAATATGAGGCGTCTTCCTCAAGGTTTCGGCTGGTTATTGTTTCTCGATGAAGAAGCCAGGACCTGCATGTCCATGATGGAGTGGGAGGCAGAGTGGAAGTGTTCAACATGTGGAAGTGGTGATGATTGCTGCGGGTGTCCCAGAGATGTAGTCTGAAATGATCTGCAAGATGGCGTCCAGTACCCCCGATGTAGAGGTGACCAAATTGAGTGCAAAGGACACTGTAGATGACATTGGCGTAGGCACAGATAAGTTTCTGTCGGATGCGACAGGATCCTTTGTGGCCGGAGATGGATATCAGTCGGGAAGTGAAGGCGCAGGTTTTGCAGGTCTTGCGGTGGCAGGGGAACGTTCCGGGAGTGGGATGAGGGCTGGTGGCGGGCGTCAATCTGACAAGGAAGTCGCGGAGGGAATGGCCTCTGATCAGGGTAGGGAGGGAACTTTCTTCCAAGTTGTGGGGTCTGGTTGTATTTGGCGTAAATAGCGACGGATGATGCGATGTATACGAACGTTGGTGAGGTGGAAGCTGAAGGGTGTCTGTCCTTGTTGTGTTGGGAGCACTGGGATTGGATGGCGCAGATGCAGGAATTGGAAGAGATGCGCTGGACGGCATCATCAAACATGTGTGAAGGGAAATTGCAATCTTTGAAGAAGGAGGCTATCTGGGTTTTTTTCTGAGGTGGAACTGGTCCTCCTGGGAGCAGTTAGGATGGATAGAGAGCAATTGTGAATAAGGAATGGCGTTTTTACAAAAGGCAGGATAGAAGGAGGTGTAGTTTCTATGGAGATCAGTGCGCTTGTAGGAAATATCCTTTGTTAATTCGTCGCTAGAAATGGAGGTGGAGAGGTCTAGGAAGGGATTAGGTGTCCAAGAAGACCCAGGTGAACTTGAGGTTGGCTAGAATATATTTGTGAAGTTGATGAGCTGTTCAATCTCCTCGTGGGAGCACCAGGTATCTCCAATACTGTCACCAATGTAGCGGAGGAAAATATGGGGAATGGTGCTGAAATACGTGCGGAAGATTTTGTGGAATATTCTGTACCCAATATTTTATAACGGACATTCCCTGAACATTCTTTCCCAATATTATTTGTGGACGGCCGGACGTCAGTGAATTACACAAACGGTCAGTTGCCGAGGGAAATGATCCCGTTCCAAGGAGAAGGAGACAGTGTTCCGAAGTCCCTCAGGCAGTGAAAGGGTTGAGTACATTTCCCCTGTGTTTTCATTTCTTCACGACACAGGATTGACCACAACTTAAACGAAAAAGCAGAAATTTCGAAACTCCGTTTGTCTTCAAGGAACTGGGAATGAATCCTCAGGTTAGGAAATTTTTCACCCTGTGTATTAGGTACTGGAAAGAAATGACCTGTGCCTGCTCTCGAGTTTGTGGGAATTTCTCATGAACCATCTGTTCTTGCGGACGTGTCTCTGTGTGTTTGGGAAGGGAGGGTTTCTTGTGATTTGTGACATTTTTATCAGTAATTCAGAATTTCCCATTTGTTATTGCAGATTCAATTATTTCAGTAATAATTCTCTGAGTAATTTTACACATTTGATAATCTCACTGGGTCCTCAAGGAGAAAGTGAGGTCTGCAGATGCTGGAGATCAGAGCTGAAAATGTGTTGCTGGTAAAGCACAGCAGGTCAGGCAGCATCCAAGGAACAGGAGAATCGAAGTTTCGGGCATAAGCCTGATGAAGGGCTTATGCCCGAAACGTCGATTCTCCTGTTCCTTGGATGCTGCCTGATCTCACTGGGTCCTCAGTCAGACTAGGAAAGCTGCGTACAGGCTGATGGATATTCTGCTTGTTTTCCTTCCTCACAGTTAACGCACTGACAATCTACGTCCTGCATGAGAAATATTGTGGATTGTCTCCATGTGTGAGACGTTACCTGGTGGCTATGGCAGCGGCAGATCTACTGGTCATTATCTTCGACCTGATACTGAGAAAGATTCCCGTTGTTTATGCAGAGTTGTTTTATTTTTTCACGTCCACCCCCGTGTGTAATATCCACGCCGTCCTAGTTAATGCATCCATTGACTGTTCTGTCTGGTTCACCGTCACTTTCACCTTTGATCGGTTTGTGGCAATTTGCTGCCAGAAACTGAAAAGTAAATATTGCAGTGAGAAAACAGCGGTTGTGGTGCTGGGAGCAGTGATGGTGCTGAGTTGTTTAAATAACATTTTCTGGTATTTTATGCTCACAACTCAGTATCGGCTGATGACCCGCCCCTGGTTTTGTGATGCAAAAGATGGTGTTCAATCCTCCCATGTCTGGGTCACAATCCAGTCCATCCACTACACTGTAACCCCGGGTCTACCATTTCTCCTGATTCTGCTGCTCAATGGTCTCACAACTACACACATTTTAGTGACCAGTAGAGCCCGCATGAGATTCCGAGCTACCACCAATGGGGACGCTCAGTCAGACGCAGAAATGAAAAGTAGAATTAAATCCATCATTTTACTGTTTTTGATCTCGGCCAATTTCATCCTGCTATGGTCAATATTTATGCTGTATTCTATGTGGGTCCGGATTCAGGAAATTGTGAATACTCCTGTCCATCTCCATTGTTATCTGCAGGAATTAGGCTTCATGCTGCAGGTCCTGAGTTGTTGCACAAACACCACGATTTATGCAGTGACGCAGAATAAGTTCAGACAGCTTCTGAAGAAAATGCTGAAATATCCATTTACCTAAATTCATCAATCAGTCAAATTCAGTCGTTAATCAATCCATTCAGGATTTCCTCATATCAGTTCAGAGTTTCAGAGATGAAGCAGTCTGTCTCTCTGTTAACAGACTGAGGGTAGCTCTGGACTGTCCAACATTATCCCACAGTGGGTTTACATGGACACATTAGAATGTTCCTCACAACTTAGTGCCCAATGGGAAACCGCAACATCCAACTGACAGCCCCAAGTCCTGCTCCACAGGAAGGGGAGGGATTGGGCCTGAACTCAGCAGTTGGGTTTAAGTCATTCTGTCCTTGCTTTTACCTCTGTATCCCCCCACTCTAACCTGGCCTTCTGCACAAGTCATCTCTCTGCCTTTTTCCTTCTCCCTGCATATCTCCCTCCCATGCTTACAGTGTTCCTCTGTTTCTCTCACTCCGCCTGCCATTTACTGTCTATTTCACTGTCCTCCGTTCCCCATTCTCCTGCGCTCTCTGTGTTCTGCACTCGTTACATCCTAATCTCCGTCTCTCCAATTCTGTCTTCCGTGAATCCTATCTTTTCGTTCCGTTGCAGGGGGAAGAGAAGAGGGGTGTGGATATTCAGGCCGATTCTGGGCGAGAAAGATGAATGTGGCGTGCCAGGCTGTTGCTCACTAAACAGCCTGGGGCTTGGGACAAACATCCTTTCTCGGAGATACAGTAAATGCGAGAGCATTCAAGGAGTTAATAGTGGGGGAGGCACCATCGGCTGTGGAAGGGGCTGAAGGGTGGGAGTTGGACAACAGGCTGCTTCACACGGCAGAGATTGTGTGGAACCCATTGTAGATACTCATTGATCTGAGTGGGAATGTGATCAAAGGCCATATCGAGAGAATTAACGAGGGAGGGGTATGTGACAAATGTTCAGGGTAGGGAGTGTGCGGGTGAGTGAGCGTGATGGTGAGGGAGAATTCGGGCGGATGGTCGTGACGGTGTTGACTGTGCAGTAGTGTGCACGAGTAGCGCACGTTGGTGCTGGAGTTTACGAGGAGTGAAGATGATGGGAGGAGACTGTGCATGGAGATTGTGAGGGACCGCGGGGTAGTGTGCAGGAGACTGAGTGCGATGGTGGGGAAATATGCAGGGGGAGTGAACATGATAGTGTGGGCGTTTGAGGGGGAGAGAGCGTGATGTGGTATGAGTGTTTGGGGAGGGATAGTGATGGTGTGGGAGTGTGTGGGGGAGTGAGTGTGACGATGATGTAGCATGATGGTGGGGAAGTGTGCAGATGAGTGAGGGCTATCGTGTTGGCGTGGGAAGGGTAGAGCGTGTCACAGTGGAGGAGAGTGTAGGGGAAATAAAAGTGATGGTGAGAGAGTGTGAGGGGGAGTGAGTGCAAAAGTGAGGGCGGGTGCAGGGGATTAAGCGTGATGGTGGGGAGTGTGTAGCATGGTAGGCGTTATAGTGATGAAATTTACGAGGATTGAGCAAATTGTTGGGGATCTCCGTGGGGGAGTGAGCATGGTAATGTGGGCATGTGGGAGGAAAGAGAGCGTAACTATGAGCGGAGAGTGTGGGGGAGGCAGTACGTTGGTCGGTGAGTGTGGGGGTGAGCGTGCCGGTGACAGAGCTTTTTGGAGAGTCAGCTTGACTGGGTGAAGTGTGCAGGAGTGTGAACATGATGGTTTGGGCGTATGTGGGGAAGAGAGGGTGACAATGGAGAACAGGGTAGGGAAAGTGAATGTGATGGTGGGGGAGTATGCAGTGAAGTAACAATGATGGTGCAGTACTATGCAGGGGAATGAGTGTGACTGTGATGGAGTTTCTGGGGAATGAGTGTGATGGAAGCAAGTTTGTTGAGGAGATGGTATGACAGTGGGAGAGAGTGCAGAGGAATGGATCTGATGGCGGGTCTGTGCATGGAAGAGTGAGCGGGACAGTGGGGAAATGTGCAGGGGAGTGATGTGATGGTAGGACAGTGTGCGGGGTATTGAGCATGACAGTGTGGCGGTGTGGAAGGACGTGTGCGTGTTGCTGGGGGCGTATGTTTGGTAGTGAGTGTGATGATGGGGACGTGTGGAGGGGAGTCAATGTGATCATGGCGGATTGTGTGACTGTGGGGAGCATTCAGGGGAGTGAGCATGATGGTGTAGAGTGTGTGAGTGATTGAGCGTGATGGTGAGGGAGAATTCGGGCGGATGGTCGTGACGGTGTTGACTGTGCAGTAGTGTGCACGAGTAGCGCACGTTGGTGCTGGAGTTTACGAGGAGTGAAGATGATGGGAGGAGACTGTGCATGGAGATTGTGAGGGACCGCGGGGTAGTGTGCAGGAGACTGAGTGCGATGGTGGGGAAATATGCAGGGGGAGTGAACATGATAGTGTGGGCGTTTGAGTGAGGAGTAGGCTTGACGGTGAGGCATTGTGTGGCGGAGCGAGCATGACAGTGGGGGAGTATATGGAGGAGTGAACATGATGGTGGAGGGATTTGGGGAATGTGAATGAGATGGTGCGCAAACATATGGGGAGTAAGTGCATTGGTAATGGAGTTTATGATGGTGTGAGTCTGACAGTATGGGAGCTTGCAGGGGAGTAAGTATGATGATGTGGGAGTGCAGGTGGAGTGAAAGTGACGTTGGCATGTGTACACCTCAGCGAGCCTGTCCATGGGTGAGAGTGCAGCAGAGTAAGTTGACAGTGGGGGGGGGTGTATGGGTGCATGCATGACGTTGGCGGAGAGGGCGAGGGAGTGAGCAGAATGGTGTGGCAATATGTGAGGGAGTGAGAGTGAAGGTGGAGAAGTGTGCGGGAGGTGAGCATTACAGTGATGGAGAGGATGGAGGAATGAGCGTGATGGTTTTTGGGAATGTGCAGGGAAGAGGCAGTGACAGTGATGGGGAGTGCGTGAGAGTGAGTGTACAGTGCGGCAGTGTGTAGGATTGAGTGTGAAAGTGTGGACGTGTGCAAGGCAGTGAGGGTGATTGTGGGTGATTGTGAGCGTGACAGGGGGCAAATGTGCGGGGAGGTGAATGACAGTGTGCAGTCATGTTTGGGAGAGAATGTGATGGTGGAAAGATTGCAGGAGTGAATGTGACCATGGTACAGGCCGCAGGGAGTGATCATGATGATATTGGAGTATGCAAGGGAGTGAGTGTGACGTTGTTGGAGACTCCTGTTGAGTGAGTGTGACATTGGGGGAATGTGAGGCAGAGAACGTGACGATGGGGTAGCGTGTGAGATGAGTAAGCATAACAGTGGAGGAGTGTGCGGGGGAGTGAGTGTGACGGGGGGAGTGTATGCTAGTGAATGAGTGTGACAGTGGGGGTGTGCATGGAGAGTGAGCATGATGATGGGACAGTGTTGGGGAGTGAGTGTGACGGTGGCATAATGCATTGGGAAATATATGAAATGTTGGCGGCGTTTATGGGGAGTCGGCACGATGATGGGAGAGTGAGTTTGATGGAGGGGGAGTATATGGGTGAGAGTAATGGTGCGGAGTGCGCGGGGGAGTGATCATAACAGTCGGGAAGCAAGGGGGTGTGAGTATGATAGTGGGGGATTGTGTGAGGGATTAACTCTGACAGTGTTGGTGTGGGCGGGGTAGTGAGCGTGATGGTGAGGGAGTGTGCGGAAAGAAGCAATGACGATAGAGCAGTGTTTCAGGGAGTCAGTGTCAGGGTGGGAAGTGCGTGAGGAGTTAGCACGAAGGTGCGTGAATGTTTGGGGTAGTGACAGTGGGAGAGTGTGCAAGGCCGGGGGTCTGATGGTGGGAGAATGCACGGGGAGGGAGAGTGACGTTTTAGAATTGTGGGGGGAGTGAGCGTGATGATGCTGAAGTGTGGAGGTGAGTGAGTGTGACGGTTGGGAAGAGTGCGTGAAAGTGAGTGTGATGGTGGTGGATTGTGGGGGAATGACCATAACACAGAGCAGTGTGCAGGGCAGTCAGTATGATGGTGGGGGACTGTACCTGGGAATTTACGTTGTGCAATTTGTTTGTGGGCGGTGAGTGAGCTTAACGGTGGGGCAGTGATCAGGGGTGTGAGTCCAATGGGGGAGTGAGCATGACGGTGGGAAAGTATCTGGGACATTGATTGTGACAGTGGGTGTGCGTGTGTAGTGGATTGTGTGTGACGGTGTGGGAGCATGCAGAGGAGTAGGTGCGATGGGAGGGGTGTGTGCAGGGAGGTGAGAGTGACTGCGTAGTGTCTGATGGGGAGTGAGCATGATAGCGGCAGTGTGCACAGAGAAGTGAGCGTGATGGTGCGGTGTGCACGGTGGAGTGAACCCAACACTGGGGCAGGGTGCGGGGAGTATGAAAATAACAATGAGAGAGCGTGCGGAGAGTGAGCATGACATTGCCGTGTATGTGGGGGAGTGAGAGGGACTGTGGGGGAGTGTGTGGGGAAGTGAGCGGGACGGCTGGAGATCAAGTGCGGGAGTGAGCTGGACGGTAGTGGAGCGCACAGAACTGAGGTGTGATGGTGGATGAGTGTGCGTGGGAAGGTGCATGATGGTGAGGGAGTTTGTAGCCAAGAATGTATGAGGGTGGGTGAGTGTGTGCAGGAGTCAGTGTGATGGTGCGTGAGTGTGTAGTGGTTTGAGTGTGACGGTGGGGGAGTATGCCAGGGACTGAGTGCAAAGGAAGTGGTGCGTGTGGGGGGGGGGAGTGTGATGGTAGGACAGTGCGTGTTGGAGTTTGTGTGATGCTGTAAAAGTGTATAAGGGAGCGACTGTGACGGTGGGTAAGTGTGGTGATAACGGACTGTGACACTGGAACAGTGTGTGGGAGAATGAACTTTATTGCGTGGAAGTGTGTGGGAGAGTGACGTGAGGTGGGAGAATGTGCGGTCGACTAAGAGTGACGGTGCAGGAGTGTGAGGCCAAATGAGAATGACATTGAGTGAGACTGCGGGAGAGTGAGTGTGAAGATAGGGGATTTTGTGGGAGAATGTGCATGTCGGTGTGGGTGTGTGTGGGCCAGTGAACATAATGGTGGGGGCGTGTGCGTGGGATTGCGATGGTAGGGGCATGTGGGCGTGATTGCTACGTTGGGGTTGTGAGAGTGTGAGAGTGAGGGAGAGTGTAGCGGAATGAACATGACGGTGGGTCAGTGTGCAGAGTAGTAAGCGTGACAGTGTGCAGAGTGCGGGGGAGTGAGTTTGATAGTGGGTGAGTGTGCAGTATAGTTAGTATGATGTGAAGTAGATTGTGGGGAAGTTGGTTTGGTGTTGGGGCGAGTGAGGCAGATGCTGTGGGAGTGTGCAGCGGAGTGATGGTGATGGTGGTGGACTGTGTCGGGGACTGAGCATTGTCCTGGGGAATGTGAGGGGAAGAGAGAGTGATGGTGGACGAATGTGCAAAAATATGAGCATAACGGTAGAGGCGTGTGCACACTTGGGGGAGTGTGCAGGGGAGTCAACGTGATGGTTTGGGTGTGTGCAGGTAAGAGAGCATGATGGCTGGAGACCTTTTCCTGGAGTGAGAGAGAAGATTGGAGAGCGCACAGGGAGGGATTGTGCAGGTGAGTGACTGCGACTCTGTGTGCATGTACACGAGAGTGAGAGAGAAGATTGGAGAGCACGCAGGGAGGGATTGTGCAGGTGAGTGACTGCGACTCTGTGTGCATGTACACGAGAGTGAGTGTTCATGTGGAGCAGTGTGCAGGGGTGTAAGTGAGAATGTAGGACAGCATGTAAAGGAATGACTTTGGTGCTAAGCAAGTGTGCGGGAGAGCGGGAGTGAGGGTGGGGAAGTGTACACGTGAGTGAGCTTGACAGTGGGGGGATATGAACGGGAGTGAGTGAAACATTGATAGACCAAGCGTGAGATAGAGCGTGACGGTAGGAGATCATGTGGGGTGCTGGTGAGGGGGCACAGTAGTGATAATTATAGTGGGGGATTGAGTGAGGAAATGAGTGTGATCGTGCAGGGGAGTGAGGGCGGTTGTAAGTTGGACAGTGCAATGAAGTGAGCGCGAATGTATGCGTGACTATGACGGAGTGAGTGTGAGGGGGTCAAGGTGACAGTGATGAAGTGAGTCTGAGAGGTTCAGAGTTACATTCAATGAGTGAGAGAGACGAGGTCAGGGTGAAAAGTGATGGAGTGAGTGTGAGGTAGTCAGGAAGAAATTGTCAAAATGTGTGGGGTTCGTGGTGATGGTGATGGAGTGAGTGTGAGTGGGTCAGGGTTCTTCTATTTGAGTGAGTTTGAGGGGTTCATGGTGACAGTGACATAGCGAATGTGAGGTGGCCAGGGTGACAGAGTGAGTCTGTGGTCTTTAGGATGACTTTGAGAGTTTGAGTGGGAGGGAGCCAGGATGGCGGGATGGACTGGATATGATTGGGTTTGTGTGACAGAGAGAATGTGATGTGTCAGGGTGATGGCGACGAATTGAGTGTCAGGTGGTCAGGGTTACAGTGCTGGAGTGAGTATGATGGGACAGTGTAGCAGTGCTAGAGTGAGTGTGAAGTAGTCGAGGTGACAGTGAGGGATGGAGTGTGAATGGGTCAGTGTGAGGGGATACAGTGAGTGTTAGGAGTCAGGGTGACGGAGGGAGTCTGATGGGGACATGGTGAGAGTGACGGACTGAGTGTAAGGAGGTCAGGATGAAAGTGATGGAGTGCGTGTGAGGGGGTCAGCTTGTCAGTTACAGAATGTGTTTGAGTCTGATGGGGTCAGGGTGATGGAGACAGAGTGAGAGTCAGCGAGTGAGGGGGAAAGTGAATGAGTAAGTGTGATCAGTTTAGATGACGGTGACAGAGTGAGAGAGAGGCGTTCAGGGTAATGGTAATGGAGTGAGTGTGAGGGGGTCAGAGTGTCGGTTATGGAGAGAGTTTAAGCGTGTCAGCGTTAAAGTGATGACGTGAGACTGAGGAGTTCAGGGTGACAGTGACGTAGTTTGACTGAGGACGTCAGCGTCATGGTGATGGAGTGAGTGTGATGTCAGGGCAATGGTGATAGAGTGAGTGTGAGGTGGTCAGAGTGATTGTGAAGAAGAGAGATTGAGGGTGCAAACTTTACTGCGATGGACTGAGACTGAAGGGTTCAAGGTGACTGAGATGGACTGAGTGTGAGTGACCTAGTGTGATGGTTACGGAGTGATTATGAAGGGGGTCATGGTGACAGTGGTGAAGTGAGAACGAGGGAGTCAGTGTGACAGTGATGGAGTGAGTGTGAGTGGCTCAGGCGACAGTGATGGAGTGAGGGTGATTGGCTCAGGTTACATTGATGGAGTGAGTGTAAGGAGAAATTTGTGATAGAATGGACTCAGTGCGATTGGATCAGGGTAACAGTGACAGAGAGGGTGTCAGTGTGTGCGTGGACCAGTGAAAGTCTGGTTATAAGGCGGTAAGTATAAGGGGGGTGGAGTGATTGCTAGTGGGTCAAGGCAACGGAGTGAGTGTGAGGGGGTCAGGGTTGCAGTGATGATGTGAATGTGATCAGATCAGGGTGAGGGCAATGGAGTGAGAGTGAAGCGGTAAGGGTGATAGAGCCAGAGTCTGTACGAGAGAGTCAGGTTGATGGTGACAGAGTAAATGTGACAGGGTCAGGCTGACAACAGCAGAGAAAGTGGGAGGCGGTCAGGATGACAGAGTGAGCGTGAGGTGGTCAGGGTAACGGTTATGGAGTGTGTGTGAGAATATCAGGGCGACAAAGTGAATATCAGGATGTCAGGGTGATGGTGAAAGAGTAAATGTTGGTGAGTCATGATGACAACGGTATAGTGAGCGTGAGAGAGTCAGTGTGTTAGTGCTGAAGTAAGTGTGAGGGGGTACGTCTGACAGTGATGGAGTTACTGTGTGGGGATCAGGGTGATGGAGAAGGAGTTATTGTTACAAGGTCTAGGTAACTATGATTGTGTTCGTGTGATGGTGTCAGTGTGGAGGAGTGAGTGTGAGGGGGTCATGGTGACGGTGATGGAGTGAGATTGAGGTGGTCAGGGTGAGAGTGATGCAATGAGTTTGAGAGTGTCTTGGTGAAAGTGACCGAGTGTGTGTGAGGGAGGGAGGTTAGGCTGACAGTGACAGAGAGTATGAGGAGATCCCGATGACGAAGGCGGAGTGGTCATGAGGAAATCGGGTTGATGCAGTGAATGTGATGTGGCAAGGATGACAATGATGAAGTAAGTGTGATATGGCCAGGGTGACGTCAGGAGTGAGTCTGAGGGGTCAGGTTAGTAGTTCCAGAGTGATTGTAAGACGGGGTCAGGGTGACAATGACCAAGTGCCTGTGAGTGGGTCCGAGTGAAGTGACAGAGTGAGCGTGAGGTGGCCAGGGTGACATTGACAGAGTGAGTGTGAGGGGTCAGGGTGATAGTTCCGGAGTGAGTGTGAGGGTGTTAGGATGACGATGACGGAGTGAGCGTGAGGTTTGCAGGTTGACAACGGCGGAATGAGTGTGAGGGGTTCAGGGTGACTTAGGTGGAGTAGTTGTGAGGAGGTCAGAGTTAGAGAGATGGAGTGAGAGAGTGTGAGTGGCCAGGGTGACATCGACAGAGTGAGTGTGAGGGCCAGGGTGGTAGTTCCAGAGTGAGTGTGATGGGGTCATGGGGATGGTGAGGGAGGGAGTCAGATAAGGTCAGGTGGATAGTGATGGAATGAGTGCGAGGTGGTCAGGGTGACAGTGATGGAGTGAGAGTGAGGGGAACAGTGTGACAATGATGGAGTGAGTGTGATAGCGATGGTGTGATTCTAACGGGGTCAGGGTGACGGTGAGGAAAAGAGTATGAGCGGGTCAGGGTGACTGTGCGAGTATGACGGTGGGCAGGGTAGGGATGATGAAATGATCAGCGGCGGGACAGGGTGATTGTGAGGGTGTCAAGGTGATTGACTAAGTGTGAGGGAGCCAGGGTAGGAGTGATGGATTATATGTGATCACGTCAGGGTGGGGTGATGGAGTGCGTCTGAGGCAGGTCAGTGCGACGGTGAGCTCGTGACGGTGAGGAGGTCACTGTGACAGTGACAGAGTCAGTGTAATTGGTCAGGATTGCAGTAATGGAGAAGTGTGGAGGGGGATCAGGGTGACAGAGATAGAGGGAGTGTGAGAGGTTCAAGGTGAAGGTGACTAATTGTGAGTAAGTGGGTCAACTTTACCTGTGACACAGTGAGTGTGAGGGAGTCAGTGTAACAGTGACGCAGTTGAGTGTGGGGGTGTCAGGGTGACAGTGATGGAGTGAGTGTGAGGAAGGAAAGGTGACAGTGATGGTGATGAAGTGAGTGTGAGGGGTTCAGGGTGACAGTGATGGAGAGAGTTTGAGGGTGCTAGTCTTACTGTGATGGAGTGAGACTGAGGGGTTCTGGGTGAAAGTGATGGCGTGAAACTGAGGGTGTCAGGATGGCAGTGCTGGAGTGAGTGTGAGGGGGTCAGTGTGACAGTGACAAAGTGAGCGTGTAGGGATCAAGGTGATGGTGACAGTGTGAGCCTGACATGGTCAGGGTGACAATGGTGGACTGAGTCTAATGGGGTTAGTGTGACGTTGACAAAGTGACTGTCAGGGAGTTGAGGGTGACAATGACTGAATTAATGTGGTGGTATAGTGTGATGGAAATGGAATTAGTGCGAAGGGTCAGGTTGACAGTGAGGGAATGAGTGTGAGGGAGACTCAACGACAGTGACTGAGTGAGTATGAGGGGGTCAGGTTGCCTGTGACTGCGTGGGTTTGAGCGTTTCAGAGTCACAGTGACAGAATGAGTGTGAGGGGGTCTCGGTGAGAGTGACGGGCTGTTTATGAGGATGATCAGTGTGATGGAGTGAGTGTGAGGGCTGCGGGTGATACTGATAGAGAAAGTATGAGGGTTTCAGGGTGATCCTGGGAGAGTGAGTGTGAGGAAGTCAGCGTGACACTGAGGGATTGATTTTGATGGTTCAGGGTGACAGTGTGTGAAAGAGTCAGGGTGACGGCGTGAGAGTGAGGGATTCAGATTGACGGTGATGGAGTGAGTGTGATGGGCTCAAGGTGACTGTGATTGCGGGAGTCTGATGGGGTCACGGTGACGGGGACAGAGTGAGAGTCAGCAAGCTAGCGTGACAGTAACAGAGTAAGTCTCATCAGGTGAGATGATGGTGACCAAGTGAAAGATGGCCGTTCAGGGTGACGGTAACTGAATGAATATAAGGGGGTCAGGGCGTCGGTGGTGGAGTGAGTGTGCGGGTGTCAGCCTGGTTGTGAAGGAGTGACTATGAGGAGGTCAGAATGACGATGAAAATTGAGTGTGAGTGTGAGCGGGTTAGTGTAACCGTGACAGAGTGAGTGGAAGGGGATCAGTGTGATGGAGTATGTGTGTGAGGTGTCAGGGTGACAGTGATGGAGACAGTTTGAGGGTGCCAGCGTTACTGTGATGAAGTGAGACTGAGGGCGTCAGTATGACACTGATTAAATGAGAGTGAGGGTTTCAGTGTGACGTGGCAAAAAGTGCTTTGGAGGGTTAGGGTGATAACAGCAGAGTGAATGGAAGGGGTTTCAGCGTGACAGAGTGAGTGTGAGTTCATGAGGGTAACGGAGAGAATGTGAGGTTTCCGAGTGACAATGACAGAGTGAGTGTGAGGGTGTCAGGGTGGTGGTGTCAGAGTGTGTGTGAGAGGGTCAGGATGACAGTGGCACAGTGAATGTGAGGCAATCACGTCACAGAATGTAGTGGCTGTGAAGCTGGACAGCGGAATAGTTACAGAGAGACTGTGAGGGTTTCAGGGTGACAGTGACTGACTACCTGTGAGGGGGTAAGAGGGTCGCTGAAGGAGTGACTGTGATGGAGTCAGGGTGACGGTGATTGATTGAGTGTGAGGGGTTCAGGGTGGAAGGGAGGACTGAGTGCGGTTGCATCTGGGTGACAAAGTGAATGTAATGAGATCAGGGTGACAGTGACGGAGCGAGTATGCCAGAGATGGAGAAGTGTGAGGTGGCCCGGGGACAGAGAAAGTATGAGATGGTCAGGATGACATTGAGGGCTTGAGTGTGACAGGGACAGGGTGGCGGGGAGCACTGAGTGTAATTGGTCTGGGTGATGATGATGGAGTGAGTGTGAGGGGGTCAGGATGAAGGAGTGATTGCGAGGAGGTCAGGGTGACAGCGAAGGAGTGTGTGTGAGGGGATCAGGGTGACAGGGAGTGAGTGAATGTGAGGGGGTTAGGTTGATTGTGTCCGAGTGAGTGTGAGGTATCAGGGTGATGATGATGGAATGAGGGGGTCAGGGAAAGGTTATGGGGTGAATGTGAGGAGTAAACGATTACTGTGACTCAGTGAGTGTGAGGGGTCAGAGTGCCTATGACTGTGACTGTGATTGTTAGCGGGTCAGAGCAATGGAGTGAGTATAGGTAACAGTGATGGAGTGAATGTGATCAGATCAGGGTGAGAGTGATGGCCTGAGTGTGAGGGGGTCAGGGGTTCAGTGACGGAGTGAGTGTGCGTGTGTCAGGCTGATGGTAACAGAGACAGATTGCATGTCAGGGTGTGACAGTGACGGAGTGAAAATATGATGGTCTGAGTATCTGCGATGGAGTGAGTGTGAGAGTGTCAGGTGACATTGAGGATGTGTGTGTGTGATGCGTTCAGGGTGATGGTGATGGAGTGAGTGTGAGTGGGTCATTGTGACAGTGGCAGAGTGAATATGAGGGTGCCAAGGTTACGGTGATGGAGTGAGTGTGAAGTTATCATACATGACAGTGATGGACTCATTGTACAGAGGTAAGGGTGACAGTGACCGCTATGTGTGGGGCGATCATGGTGAGGGGTTGGAACGAGTGTGAGGGGATCAGGATGACCCTGATAGAGTGAGTGTGCGAGTATCAGGCTGCTGGTGAAGGAGGGAGTGTGAAGGGGTCAGAGTAACGATGACAGCTGGAGTGTCAGGGTGTGAGTGTGACAGTAAAGGAGTGAGTGTAAGGGGGTAGGTGTATCGGTGATGGAGTGTGTGCAAGGGGTCAGGTCACCATGAGTTTGTGAGTGTGAGGGGGTCAGGATGACAGAGTGAGTTTGAGGGAGTCAAGATGACGGTTACTGAGTGAGTGTGAGTGATTCAGGGAACACAGTTAATGCCGGGGTCAGGGCGATTGTGACAGGATGCGTGTTAGAGGGTCAGTGTGACAATGTAAGAGTGAGTGTGAGGGGACAGGGACGATAGACTGAGTGTGAGGAGGGCAGAGTGACAGGAACGGAGTAAGTGTGAGGGTGATATGCGTGACAGTTACAGAGGGAGTGTGAGGGAGTCAGGGTGACAAAAACGGATTGAGTGTGAGGTGGTCAGGTTACAGTGGTAGAGTGACTGTAAGGAGGTAACGGTGACGGAACGGACTGAGTGTGCTTGGCTCAGGCTGACAGTGACAGAGTGCATGTCAGGGTATGCTTGGACCAGTGACAGACTGATTTTAATGGAGTAAGTGTTATGGCGGTGGAGTGATTGTGGCTGGGTCAGGGCGATGGAGTGACTGTGAGGGTGTCAGGAAGACATTGATGGACTACACGTGAGGGGTCAGGGTGACACGAAAGGAGTGAGTGCGAGGGGGTCAGGTTGACAGTGACTGAGTTAGTGTGCGGGGGTCAGGGTGACAGTAATGAGTGCGTGTGAGGAGGTCGGGGTGATACAGTGATTGTGAGGTGGCCAGGGTGACAGAGATGCAGTGTGCATGAGGTGGTCAGGGGACAGAGTGAATCTGAGGTGGTCAGAATTGACATGGAGGATTTGAGTGGAAAGGTGTCAAGGTGGCTGGGCGGACTCAGTGTGATTGGGTCGGGGTGACGGTGATGAGGTGAGTGTGAGGGGGGTCAGGATTAATTAGAGATTGTGAGGAGGTCAGGGTGACAGTGATGGAGTGAGTGTGAGGGGGACACAGTGATGGTGACTAAGTTTGAGGAGGTCAGGGTGCCTGAGACTGTGACTAGTCAGGGTTACTTTCTCATACGGTGTGTGATAGGCTCACTGTGACAGTGACAGAGTGAGTATGAGGGTGTCAGGGAGACAGCGAGGGTGTGAGTCTGATGGGGTCAGTGAAATTGTGACAAAGTGAGTATCGGGGAGTGAGGGTGATAGTGACAGACTGAGTGTAGGGGTAATAGTGTGATGGTGATGGAGGGAGTGTGAGTGGGTCAGGTTGATTGCGATCGAGTGAGTATGAGTTATCAGGGTGATGGCGACAGAATGAATGTGAGGGTTCAGGGAAACGGTGACGGGGTGAGCGTGAGGAGGACACTCTGACGTTGACTAAGTGAGTGTGAGGGTTTCAGTGTGACACTGAGGGAGTGAGTGTGAAAAGCTCAGCGTGAAAAAGCCAGAGTGAGTGTCAGGGACTCAGTATGACAGTGGCAGACTGAGCCTGGGGTGATAGTGTGTTGGTGATCGAGTTAGTGGGAGGGGATCAGAGTGACAGTGAGGGAGGGAATGTGAGGCGGTCAGGGTGACGGTGACTGAGTGAGTGTGAGGGGGTCGGGGTGACATTGAAGGAGTGTCTATGAAGATGATCCGTGTGATCGAGGGATTGTGAGGGCTCCTGGTGACGGTAATGGAGGGAGTGTGAGGGGTTCAGGCTGATACCGGGAGAGTGAGTGTGAGGGATCAGGGTGACAGTGATGTAGTGAGTGGTAGGGGGTAATAATGCGGGTGTCAGGCTGATAGTGAAGGAGTGAATGTGTGTGTGTCAGAGTGACGATGACAGATTTAGTGTCAGGGTGTGAGTATGACAGTAATGGAGTGAGGGTGAGGGGGTTGATGTGTCGGCGATGGAGTGAGTGTGAGAGTGTCAGGTGACAGTGAGGCTGTGAGGGTGAGTGGGTCAGGGTAATACTGATGGAGTGAGTGCGACCGGGTCAGGATAACGATGACGGAGTGATTCTGATGGGTTCAGAGTGATGGTGATGGAATGAATGTGAGGGGTCAGTGTGACGGTGATGGAGTGAATGAGAGCGGTTCAGGTTGATTCTGGGAGAGTGTGTGTGTGTATGAGGGGCCAGGGTGACAATGATATAGTGATTGTTTGGGGATAACAATGACATTTATGAAGTCAGTATGAGGGCATCAGCGTAACACTGAGGGATTGAATTTGAGGGTTCAAAGTGTCGGGGAGAGTATGTGTGTGACCTAGTCAGAGTGATGCCGTGAGAGTGGGCGATTCAGATTGACGGTGATGGAGTGAGTGGAAAGGGCTTAAGGTGATTGTGAATGTGGGATTCTGATGAGGTCAGGGTGACGGGGACCGAGTGAGAGTGGAAATGTGTTGCTGGAAAAGCGCAGCAGGTCAGGCAGCATCTAGGGAACAGGAGAATCGACGTTTCGGGCATTAGCCCTTCTTCAGGAGTGAGAGTAAGCAAGTGAGCATGACAGTGACAGAGTAACTGTGATCAGGTTCGATGATGGAGACCAAGTGTGAGATAGGCGTTCAGTGTGATGGTAACGGAGTGAGTGTGAGGAGGTCAGAGTGTCAGTGATCAAGTGAGAGTGTGGGTTTCAAGTTTGTAGTGAAGGAGTGTGATGGGATCAAGTGACGATGACAGATTGAGTGTTATGGTGTGAGTGTGACAGTGACAGAGTGAGTCTAAGGGGGTCAGTGTACCGTTGATGGAGTGTGTGTGAAGGGTTAGGGTGATAGTGATGGAGAGAGTTTAAGGGTGCCAGCGTTACTGTGATCGAGTGAGACTAAGAGGTTCAGGGCGACAGTGACAGAGTGGGATTGAGGGAGTCAGGGTGAGAGCGATGGAGTGAGTGTGAGGGGATCAGTGTGATGGTGACAAAGCGTGCGTGAGAGGGTCAGGGTGACAACAGCAGAGTGAGTTTGAGTGGTTTCAGGGTGACAGAATGAGTGTGAGAGGGTCAGTGTGATGGTTATGGAGTGCATGTGAGGAGGTCAAGGTGAAAATGCCAGAGTGAGTGTGAGGGGATGGGGGTGACAGAATGAGTGTGAGGAGGGCAGGGTTACAGTAATGGAATGTGTGTGAGGTGGACAGCATGACAGTTACAGAGGGAGTGTGAGGGTTTCAGAAAGATAGTGAATGAGTGAATGTGTGTGGTTCAGATTGATAGTGATGGAGTAGGTGTGTGAAGGTCAGGGTGATAGTGACAGAGTGAGTGTGAGATGTTCAGTGTGATGGTGATTGACTACGTGCAGTGTGTAAGGTTGTCGCTGTCGGAGTGAGTGCGAGTGGATCAGGTTCATAGTGACAGAGTTAGTCTGAGGTGGTCAGGATGATTTTGAGGGTTTGATTGTGAGGGGTTTCAAGGTGTCTGGGCGACAGAGTGAATGTGATGGTCAGGGTGACGATGACAGAGTGAATGAAGTGGCCAGGATGACAGAAATGGAATGAGTGTGAGATGGTCTGCGGACAGAGTGAGGTTGAGGTGGTCAGGATGGCATTGAGGTTTTGAGTGTGAGGGGGTCAGGGTGGCGGGGTGACTTAGTGTGATTGGGTTTGGGTGATGGTGATGGAGAGAGTGTGAAGGATCAGGATGACAGAGTGATTGCGAGGGCGTCAGGGTAACAGTGACAGAGTGAATGTCAGCGGACACGGTGACGGTGACTGAGTGAGTGTGAGGGTGTCAGGATGCCTATGACTGTGACTAGTCAGGGTTATTGTGACAGACTGAGTGTGATGGGGTCAGCGTGACAGAGATGGAGTGAGTGTGAGGGTATCAGGGTTTGGGTCAGGTGGTGATTCTGATGGGGGCATTGTGACGGTCACAAAGTGAGTGTCAAGGAGATGTAAGTGACAGTGATTGAGTGAATGTAGGGTAGGTCGTCTGGTGGTGATGAAGTTAGTGCATGGGGGTCAGGGTGACAGTGAGTGAAGGAGTATGAGAGTGCCAGGTTGATTGTGACCCAGTGAGTGTAAGGGGATCAGTGAAACGTTGACTAGGTGAGTATGGGTGGCACATAGTGATAGTAACTGAGTGAGTGTGAGTGGGTCAGGGTGCTTGTGACTGTTACCATCAGGGTTGCTCTGACGGACGGAGTGTGATGGGCTCAGCGTAATAGAGGCGAAGTGAGTGTGAGGATATCAGGGTGACGGTGAGGGACTGTGTTTGATCGAGCCAGTGTGACGGTGACAACGTGACCGTCAGGGATTGAGGGTGACAGTGATGGACTGAGTGTGTGTGGGTAGTGTGATGGTGATGAGGTTAGTGTGAGGGGGTCAGGGCGACAGTAACGGAATGAGTGTGAGGGTGTCAGAGTGACAGTGAGAGTGTGAGGGGGTCAGGGTGATGGTGATGGAATGAGTGTTGAGGAAGTCAGAGTGATGGTGATGGAGTGAGTGTGGGGGGGCAGGATGACCGTGACCAAGTGAATGTGGGGATGTCAGGGTGACAGTGGTGGAAAGAGTGTGAGTGGGTCGGGGTGACAATTATGTGGTATGTGTGAGCGGTCATCGTGATATTGGGAGACTGAGTGTGAGCTGTCAGAGTGACAGTGACGTAGTAAGTGGGAGACGTTAATAATGACGACGAGGAAGACAGTATGATGTAGACAGGTTTACTGTGACAGAGTGAGTGTTGGGGTTCAGCGTGACAGTGAGGGTTTGAGGTTGAATGGTCAGGGAAAGAGGAAGGGAGTATGTGTGACACAGTCAGGGTGACGGTGTGACAGTGATGGGTTCATTATGATGGTGACGGTGTGAATAGGAGGTTGTCAGGGTGACAATTGTGGTTTGAGTGTAAGGACGTAATGGTCAAGGCAATGGAGTGAGATTGAGCATCAGGGTGATGGTGAGGGAGGAATTCTGATGGGGTCAGGCTGACGATGACAGAGCTGATGTCAGGGAGTTAGAGTGACAGTGACAGGATGAGTGTGAGGGGGTCAGACTGACGGTTACTGAGAGAGTGTGAGGGGATCAGAGTGAAAGTGATGTAGTGAGTGACCGTGACGGGGTTATGTTGACAGTGAACGAGTGAGTGTGAGGGAGTCGGTGTGACAATGGCAGAGTCAGTGTGAGGGGTTTTGGGTGACGGTGAGACAGTTAGTGTGAGGGGGTCAGTACAATGGTGATAGAGTGCGTGTGAGTGGAACAGAGTGACGGTTATTGTGTGAGTATCTGTGCGTCAGTGTGACAATGATGCAGTTAATGTGACGGAGTCATGGTGATGGTGAGTGAGGAATTGTGACTCTGTCAGGGAAACTGTGACTGAGTGAATATGAGCGGATTAGGGTGACAGTGAGTGTGTGGCTGTGAGAGAGTCAAAGTGATGGCGACAGAGTGAGCGTGAGGGGGTTAGGCTGACAGTGACAGAGCGAGTGTGAGGTTGTCAGGGTGACAGTGACCAAGTGACAGATGGTGTGTGCATTTCAGGCTGGCGGTACAAAATGAGTGTGAGTGGCTCATGGTGACTGCCACTTCTAGAGTGTGAGGGGCTCAGGGTGACCGTGACTGTGTGTGCTTCAGCATGACTGTGTGTGCTTCTGTCCTTGGGCCTCTATTGTTTGTAAGTTTTATTAATGACTTGGATGAGGGGATTGAAGGATGGGTCAGCAAGTTTGCAGATGACACAAAGGTTGGAGGTGTCGTTGACAGTATACAGGGCTGTTGTAGGCTGCATTGTCACCGTCACACTGATCCCATCAGACTCAGCCCCTCGCCCTCACCCTGACACGCTCACACTCACTCTGTCTCTGTGACGCTGAACCCATCACACTCATTCCGTCAAACTAAACCTGTAGTCACAGTCACAGTCACAGGCACCCTGACCCCTCACACACACTGAGTCACAAGCACCGTGTACCCCTCACATTCACTCTATCACCGTTTCCCTGATCCGCTCACACTCATTCCATCACTTTCATCCTGATACCTCATACTTACTTGGACACAATCAACATAACCCCCTCACATTGACTCACTCACTGTCACCCTGATCCCCTCACACACACACTCCTTCGCTGGCATCCTGACCTCCTTACAATCACTGCTTCATCTTGAGCCCCTCACACTCACTCCATCATCATCACGCTGATCCACTCACACTCACTCCCTCACTGTCACCCTGTCCAACTCACACACACTCCGTCAGGGTTTCCGTGAAACTCTCACACTCACTCCATTCCCCTCACCCTGACCTCCTCACACTCATTCGTCACTTATCCACCTCACACACACTCCGTCGCTGTCACCCTGACCTCCTCGCAAACATTCCTTCATCCTGAGCCCCTCACAATCACTCCATTATTATCACCTGATCCCCTCACACTCACTCTTCGCTGTCACCCTGATCATCTCACACACACTCCGTCAGGGTCACCGTGACACTCTCACACTCACTCAATGCCCCTCACCCTGAGCTCCTTACACTCGTCCGTCACTGTCATCCTTACCTCCTCACATTTACTCCATCACCGTAACCTATAACACACACACACTCACTCTGTCACTGTTACCCTGACGCCCTCAAATTCAGTCACAGGCACCTTGATCCCTTCACCTTCACTGTCTCTGTCATCCTGTCCACATCACACATACTCAGTTACTGTCACCCTGACCCACCCACACTAACTCCATCACCTTCAAGCTATTCAACCTGCACTCGCTCTTTCACTGTCACCCTCACTCCGAAACTCACATTGTCACCGTCACACTGATCTCATCAGACTCACTCCCTCACCATTACCCTGTTACTCCCATACTCACTCTGTCTCAGTCACGCTGAGCTCATCACATTCAGTCCATCACCATCACCCAGACCAATTACACTCAGTGCACCCCGCCGCCCTGACCATGTCACACTCAAACCCTCAATGTCACCCTGAACATCTCAAACTTACTCTGTCCCCGGGCCACCTCACACTTCTCAATCTCTGTCACCATGACCCCCGCACACTCACTCCATCACTGTCACCTGACCTCAATACATTCACTTTGTCACCCAGACCCAAACACACTCTGTCCTCCCTTCCAAACTGACCCACTCACACTCAATCAATACCGTCACCCTCACTCAATCGCAGTCACTCCTTCAGCGACCCTCTTACCCCTCGCACGTAATCAGTTACTGTCACCCTGAAATCCTCACACTCGCTCTGTAACTGTTCCGCTATCCAGCCTCACAGCCACTATATTCTGTCACCTGATCTCCTCACATTCACTGTGCCACTGTCATCCTGACCCACTCTCACACGCATTCTGATACCATCACCCTGACACCCTCACACTTATTCTGTCACCCTAACACCCTCATACTCACTCTGTCATTGTCACGCGACCCCCTCACATTCTCTCTGTCACCCTCATGAACTCACACTCACTCCATCACCCTGAAACCCCTTACATTCCCTCCATTGTTATCACCCTGACCCTCTAACGCACATTTTGCCACCTCACACTGAAGCCCTCACTCTCATACCATCAGTGTCATACCGACGCCCTCAGTCTCACTTCGCCACAGTAACGCTGGCTCCCTCAAACTGTATCCATCACTGTCACCCTGACACCTCACACACATACTCCATCACACTGATCCCCTTCCACTCACTCTGTCACTGTCACACGAACACACTCACACTCAATTTTCATCGTCATTCTGACCCCCTCATCGTCACTCCTTCACCACCAGTCTGATACCCGCACACTCACTCCATCACTGACGCCCTGACCCCTTTACACTCACTCAGTTACCGTCACCGTGAACGGCCATCTTTCACTTGGTCACCATTATCTCACTTGATGAGACTTACTCTGTTACTGTCACGCTAACTTGCTGACTCTCACTCTGTCCCCGTCACCGTTACCCCATCAGACTCCCGCAATCACAGTCACCTTAAGCCCATCGCACTCACTCCATCACCGTCAATCTGAATCGCTCACTCTCACGCCGTCACCCTGACTCTTTCACACACTGAACCATCAAAATCAATCCCTCAGTGTCACGCTGATTTCTTCACTCTCACTCTCCCAGGATCACCCTGAAACCCTCACACTTCCTGTATTAGCATCACCCGCAGCCCTCACACTCACTCCATCACACTGACCATCCTCATAAATACCCCGACACTCTCACCCAGACCCCCTCACACTCAATCTGTCACTGTCACTCTGAAACCCTCAAACTCACGAAGTCACAGGCAACCTGACCCCCTCATACTCACTCAGTTACTGTCACTGTGTCCCCTCACACTCATTCCCTCACTGTCACCCTGTCCCCTCGCACTAATTCCATTAACATCACACTACACGTCCACACTCACTCAGTCACTGTCACCCTCAAAACCCGACACTCACTTTGTCAACGTCACACTAACCCCATTAGACTCACTCTGCCATTGACAGCTTGACGATCTCACACTCACACTGACACCATAACCCTGATCCCTACACGCTCACTCTGTCACTGTCACACTGACCCCCTCACACTCACTCCATCACTGCCATCCTGACACCCTCAGTTTCACGCCATCACTTTCACCCAGAACCCCTCAGTCTCACTCCATCACAGTAAGGCTAGTACCCTCAAACTCTCTCCGTCACTGTCACCCTGAACTCCACACCCTCTGTCACCGTCACAGTCACCTTTCCTTCCTCACACTCACTCCATCACCGTCACCCTGACACCCCTACACTCAACTGTGTCACCGTTACACTGACCCCCTCACACTCACTGTGTCACAGGTAACCTTGACCCACTTACTCCCAATTATTCACCTTCACCCTGAACCGCTCACACTCCCTCTATCTCTGTCACCCTGATCCCCCTCCACACTTCTCCATTACTGCAACCCTGACCAATTACACTGACTCTGTCACTGTCACAGTGACCACCACACATCACTAGCTCACCATTACACTGACCCACCTCACATGCACTCCATCACCCTCACCCTGACGTGATCACATATAATCCATCACTCCTACCCTAGCTCCCTCACACTTAGTCAATCACCTTGACGCCCTCACAATCACTCCATCACCGGCACCCTGTCCCGCCGCTGATCACTTCATCATCCCTACCCTGCCCACCGTCATACTCGCACAGTCACCCTGACCCGCTCACATTCTTTCCCTCACCGTCACCCTGACCCCCTTAGAATCACACATCGCCATAACCCTGCATCACTCACACTCACTCCATCACTGTCACACTGTTCCCCTCACTCTCACTCCATCCCTGTTACCCTGACCTCCTCACACTCATTCCAGCACTATCAACCTGACCTTATCAGACTCCCTCCCTCACCATCCCCGTGACCCCATCACACTTACTCTGGAACTACCACCCTGGCCCTCACACTCACTCAGTCAATGTCACCCTAGCCACTCACACACTCTAACTCCATCTCTGTAACTGCGGCCACCTCACACTTACTCCACCAAAGTCACCCTGAATCCCTCACACTCATTCCGTCGCTGTCAACTTAGCCTTCTCACACTCACTCCGTCATTGTCATGCTAACACCCTCACACTCACTCCGGAACTATCACCGTGACCTCTCGCACTCACTCTGTCAATATCACCCTAGCCACCTCACGCTCACTCTGTCACTGTCACTCCGACCCACTCACAGGCACTTGGTCATTGTCACCCTGACCCCACCTCACACTCACTCTGGAACTATTAAACTGACCCCTCAGACTCACTCCATTGACGTCATCCTAGCCATATCGCACTTATTCCATCTTTGTCATCCTTGCCACATCACATTCACTGCATCCACCCGATTTCCTCATAACCACTCTGCCTTAGAACATAGAACATAGAACATAAAACAATACAGCACAGAACATGCCCTTCGGCCCTCGATGTTGTGCCGAACATTTGTCCTCGTTTTAGCACCTACCCATGTACCTATCCAATTGCCGCTTAAAGGTCACCAATGATTCTGACTCTGCCACTCCCACAGGCAGCGCATTCCATGCCCCCACCACTCTTTGGGTAAAGAACCTACCTCTGACATCCCCCTATACCTTCCACCCTTCACCTTAAATTTATGTCCCCTTGTAACACTCTGTTGTACCCGGGAAAAAGTCTCTGATTGTCTACTCTATCTATTCCTGTGATCATCTTATAAACCTCTATCAAGTCACTCTTCATTCTTCGCCGTTCCAATGAGAAAAAGCCTAGCACTCTCAACCTATCCTCATACGAACTATTCTCCATTCTCGGCAACATCCTGGTAAATCTTCTCTGCACCCTCTCCAAAGCTTCCACATCTTTCCTAAAATGAGGCGACCAGAACTGCATAATACTCCAAATGTGGCCTTACCAAGGTCCTATACAGCTGCAACATCACCCCACGACTCTTGAACTCAATCCCTCTGATAATGAACGTTCATAAACCATAGGCCTTATTACAAGCTCTATCCACCTGATTGGCAACTTGCAAAGATCTATGAACATAGACAGCAAGATCCCTCTACTCCTCCACCTTATTACGAACCCTACAGTTAACCCTGTATTCCGCATTCTTATTTGTCCTTCCAAAATGGACAACCTCACACTTGACAGTGTTGAACTCCAACTGCCACTCCTCAGCCCAGCTCTGCATCATATCTAAGTCCCTTTGCAGCCGACAACAGCCCTCCTCACTATCCTCAACTCCACCAATCTTCGTATCATCTGCAAGTTTACTGACCCACCCTTCGACTTCCTCTTCCAAGTCATTCATAAAAATTACAAACAGCAGAGGAGCCAGAAATGATCCCTGCAGAACTCCACTTATAACTGGGCTCCAGGCTGAATATTTACCATCTACCACCACTCTCTGACTTCGACCGGTTAGCCAATTCTCTATCCAACTGGCCAAACCTCCCACTTTCCCATAACCTCCTGACTTTCCGCATAAGCCTACCATGGGGAACCTTATCAATTGCCTTACTAAAATCCATGTACACTACATCCACTGCTCCACACTCATCCGCATGCTTGTTCACCTCCTCAAAGAATTCAATAAGACTTGTAAAGCAAGTCCTACCCCTCACAAATCCGTGCTGGCAGTCTCTAATCAAGCAGTGTCTTTCCAAATACTCATAAATCCTATCCAGCTGGACCCTTTCCATTTTTTTGCCTATCCCCGAACTTAGACTAACTGACCTGTAATTCCCTGAGTTATCCCTATTCCCTTTTTTGAATAGGGGCACGACATTCGCCACTCTCCAACCCCCTGGCACCACCCCCATTGACAGTGAAGACGAAAAGATCATTGCCAACGGTTCTGTGATTTCCGCTCTTGCTTCCCACATAATTCTAGGATATATCCCTTCAGAGCCGGGGGACTTGTCCATCCTCAAGTTTTTCAAAATGCCCAACACATCTTCCTAACAAGTATCTCCTCTAGCTTACCAGTCCGTTTTGTACTCTCCACTTCAACAATACGGTCCCTCTCATTTGTAAATACTGAAGAAAAGTACTCATTCAAGACCTCTCCTATCTCTTCCGACTCAGTACACAGTCCCCACTACTTCGTCATCGGGATCCCCTCACACTCACTCCGTTACTGTCAGCCTAACATCCATCCCTCACACACACTCGGTCACTTTCACCAAGACACTCTCAAACTCATTGCATCACTCTCACCCTGACCACCTCAATCTCACTCCATCACCGTCACCATGACCCCCTCACACTCACTCCGCCACACTGACACCCTCACACTAACACCATCATAGTCACCTAGACCTTGTAAAAATAACTCCTTCTCCGTCACCCTGATCCCCACACAGTAACTCCATCACCATCAGACGTACCCCCTCACACTTACTTCAGCACTGACACACTGACTCCCTCACAGTCACTCCACCGTTTTCATCCTGACTCAACAACAGTTACTCTTTCACCATCACCATGAAACCCTCATATTCACTTTGTCACCCTGATATTCTCACACTCACTCATAATCGTCACCACCACCCTTCACATTCTCTCCGTCACCCTGACCACCTCACACTCCCTCTGTCATCCTGACCGCCTCCCACTTTCTCTGCTGTTGCCAGCCTGACCCTGTCACGCTTACTCTGTCACCATCAACCTGACTCCTTCGTACACACTCTGGCTCTATCACCCTTACCCGCCTCACTCTCACTCCATTGCCCTCACCCTGATCTGATCACTGCAACACTGACCCCCTCACACTCACTCCGTTGCCTTGACCCACTAACAATCACTCCACCCCCGTCATACTTATCGCCTTATACTCAGACCTTCACTGGTCCACGCACACACTGAAACCCTCTCTGTCACTGTTACCCTTACACAATCACCCTGAGTCCGTTACATCACAAATTTCTCCTTACACTCACTCCACCAATGTAACCTGAGCCACTCACACTCACTCCATTACTGTCACCCTAACTCCCTCACGCTCACTCCATTACTGTAGACTGAGCCACTCACACTCACTCCATTACTGTCACACTGACCTCCTTGTTCTCACTCCATCACTGTCACCATGACCCCCTTATAATCACGTTTAACCATCACACTGAGTCCCTCACACTCAGTCCATCACGGTCACCTTGAACCCTTCAGTGTCAGTCCATCGCAGTAAAGTTTGCACCCTCAATCTCTCTCCATCACCATCACTCTGACCACCTCACACTCATTCTATCGCCATTGCCCTGACGCCATCACACTCACTCCATCACCATGACGCTGGCGTCCTCAGTCTCACTAGGTCTCTGTCACCCTGAACCCCTCAGTCTCACGTCATCACATTAACGCTGACAACCATAAACCCTCTCCATCACCGACACTCTGACCCCTCACACTCACTCCGTTACCATTATCCTGAACGCCTCTCTCACAGTCTGTTACCGTCATCTACACTGATTACACTTACTCAGTCACTTTCACCCTCAATGGGCGGCACGGTGGCACAGTGGTTAGCACTGCTGCCTCACAGCGCCAGAGACCCGGGTTCAATTCCCGCCTCAGGCGACTGACTGTGTGGAGTTTGCACGTTCTCCCCGTGTCTGTGTGGGTTTCCTCCGGGTGCTCCGGTTTCCTCCCACCATCCAAAGATGTGCAGGGTCAGGTGAATTGGCCATACTAAATTGCCTGTAGTGTTAGGTAAGGGGTAAATGTAGGGGTAGGGGTGGGTTTCGCTTCGGCGCGTCGGTGTGGACTTGTTGGGCCGAAGGGCCTGTTTCCACACTGTAATCTAATCTAATCTAATCTAATCTAATCAATCGCTGACTCTCACTCTGTCTCCACCACCCTGACCCCAACAGATTCACACACATTCTGTAACTGCCAAGCTGACCCCCTTACATGCACTCCATCACTTTCATCCTGACCTCCTTAAACCCTGTCTGTCACTCTCACCCAGTCCCCATCAGAGTCACTCCATCACCCTGATTGCTAACACTCACTGTATACCCCTCACCCTGACCCCTTCACACTCCACCCCTCACTGTCACCCCGACTATTTCACACTCACTCCAGCACTGTAACCCAGACCACCTCACACACACTTCATCACCATCACTCTGACCCATCACATTTACTCTGTCATACAAACCCAATCACACCCAGTCCGCCCCACCATCCTGGCTCCCACCCACTCAAAGTCTTAAAGTCATCCTGATCACCTCAGACTCATTCTGTCACCCTGGCCACCTCACATTCGTTCCATCACTGTGACCATGAACGACTCAAACTCACTCAGTTAGAAGAACCCTGACCCACTCACACTCATCACCATCACCACAAACCTCACACACTCACTCCATCACTGTCACCCTTACGCCCTCAAACCCAATCCCTCATTTCACCCAGACCCCCTCACACATACTCCATCACCATCACTGTGAACACCACACACTCACTCCATCACTGCTACCCTCATCGCCAAATACTCACTCCGTCACAGTAACCATGACCCCCTCACACTCTGTCAATTTCTTCCTGACCACCTCACATTCACTCCATCACTGTCACCCTGGCCTCCTCATGCACATTCCGACACCATCACTATGAACCCCGTACACTCTCTCCATCCCAGTCACTCTGACCGCCTCACACACACACTCCATCACAGTCACCCTGACTCCATCATACTCACTCCATCGCCGTCACCCTGACACCTCACACTCACTCCATCACTGTCATCTTGACCCAATCACTCTCACACCCTCACTTTCACCCTGATCCCCTGACACTGACTCCATCACCGTCACCCTTGCCCCCCACACTCACTCTGTCACCGTCTTCCTGACCACCTCACACTCACGCAGTGAACACAACTCTGAACCTCTCAGACTCACTTCATCACTGTAACCTTGACCCCCTCACACTCACTCCATCATAGTCACGCTTACATTCGCGCTCACTTCATTGCACTGTCACACTCACAACCGCCCTCACTCCCCCGCACCATTACACTCATTTCCTCACTCAATCCCCCACTATAATACTGTGCCCCCTCACCAGCACCCAAATGATCTCCTACCGTCACGCTCCATCTCACGCTTGGTCTATCAATGTGCCGCTCACTCCCGTGCATATCACCCCACTGTCAAGCTCACTCACGTGTACACTTCCCCACCCTCACGCCCGCTCTCCCGCACACTTGCTTAGCACCAAAGTCATTCCTTTACACGCTGTCCTACATTCTCGCTTACTCCCCTGCACACTGCTCCACAGTAACATTCCTCTCGTGTACATGCACACAGAGTCGCAGTCACTCACCTGTACAATCCCTCCCTGCGTGCTCTCCAATCTTCTCTCTCACTCCCGCAAAAGGTCTCCATCCATCATACTCTCTTGCCTGCACACACCGCAACCATCACGTTCACTCCCCTAAACACTCCCCCATCGTCATGCTCACTTCCCTGCACACGCCTCCATCGTTATACTCATATTTTTGCACATTCGTCTGTCATCACTCTCTCTTCCCTGCACACTCCCAACACAATGCTCACTCCCCTACACAGTCCGCCACCATCACCATCACTCCGCTGCACACTCCCCCAGCATATGCCTCACTCTCCCCACCTTCTCCACAATCTACTTCACATCATCTTACCTAAATTGCACACTCACCCACTATCAAACTCACCCCCCGCACTCTCCACACTGTCACGCTTACTACACTGCACACTGACACACCGTCATGTTCATTCCCACACACTTTGCCCCGCCCTCACACACTCAAAACCCCACCGTAGCGCTCACTTGCCCACAAGCCCCATCCATCGCACTCCCATGCACACGCCCCAACCATCATGTTCACCGCCCCACACACACCCACACCAACATGCTCACTCTCCCACAAAATCCCCCACATTCACACCCACTCCCCTGCTGTTTCACCCAATGTCATTCTCATTTGCCCCCACACTCAGTCGACCGCACACTCTCCCACCCTCACACTCACTCTCGCACACACTCCCACACAATGAAGTTCACTCACCCACTTTCAAATCACTCCCCTATACACATTCACACTATCACAGAAACTCCCCCACGCACTCTCCTACCATCACACTCCCTCCCTCACACGCACCACTTCCTTTGCACTCAGTCCCTGGCATACACCCCCACCGTCACACTCAAACCACTACACACTCACCCACCATCATGCCCACTCCCCCGCTCGGTCACCCACCATCACACTCAGTCACTCGCACGCTCCACTGCTGTCCACCTCACTCCCGCACTTGATCTACAGCTTCCCGCTCACTTCCCCACAAACTCCCCACAGTCCCTCTCACTCCCCCACATACGCCACAATGTGATGCTCACTCCCCCGCACGCTCTCTCACTGTTATTTTCATACTCCTGCACCCTGCCCCAGTTTTGCGTTCACTCCAACGCGCACACCCCACAATCATGCTCACTTCTCCGTGCACACTGCCACTATCATGCTCACTCCCCATCAGGCACTACCCAGTCACTCCCACCTCCCTGCACACACCCCAACCATCACACCTACTTCTCTGCATGCTCCATCATCGTCACACACAATCTCCTACACACGCACACCTACTGTCACAATCAGTGTCCCAGATACATTCCCACCGTCATACTCACTCCCCCATCAGACTCACTCCCCTGCACACTGCCACACCGTTACGCTAACTCCCCTCCCACAAACACCCCTACACAACGTTCATTCCCAGGTACACTCCTCCACCGTCACACTCACTGCCCTGCACACTGCCCTGCGTTACAGTCATTCACCCACAATCCACCACCATCACACTCACTTTCCCGCACTCTCCCCCACCGTCACACTCAATAACCTGCACACTTCAGCATCATCACACTCACGCCCCCCACACTTGTAAAACATCACTCTCCCTGCACGTGCATTCTCCCACCATCAGACCCCCGCCCTTGCACACTCTCCCACCTACACTACCCCAAACATTCACGCACCTTCATGCTCACTCCTCACACACTTCCCACCCTGACGCTGACTCCCTGACACACTCCTCTACCGTCATTGCTACTCTCCGCACACTCCCTCACCATCACGCTCATTACCCGCACACACCAACACTGCCAGAGTGAATCCCTCACACAATCCCACTCCCTCCCTCTTGCTTCCCGACTGTTGTGCTCACTTCCCCGCGCACCCCCCCACCATTACTCTCACCCATATAGTCCCCCTCCATCAAACTCATTCTCCCATCATCGTGCCGACTCCCCACAAACGATGCCATTTCACGTATTCCCCACTGAATTATGCCACCGTCACACTCACTCCACAAACACTGTCCCATCATTTAGTTCACTCTCCATGCGCACAACCACTGTCACACTCAATCATTAGCATACACTCCCACAGTCACACTCACTCCCCCGCACACTCCTCCACTGTCATGCTTACTCATCCCACACGCGACTCCATCGTCACGGTCTCTGCCTCACATTCCCCCAATGTCGCACTCACTCAGCAGGAATTTTCACCAACGTCACACTCAGTCTCCTGCATACTCCAATATCATCATGATCACTCCCTGCGGCCTGTACCATGGTCGCACTCACTCCCGCAATCTTTCCACCATCACATTCACTCCCAAACATTACTGCGCACTCTCATTCACTTCTCCACACATTTGCCCACAGTCACACTCACTATTATCCACAATCACCCTCACTGCCTTGCGCACATCTCCACTTTCACACTCAATCCTACACACTGCCGTACTGTACACTCACTCTCACGCACTCTCCCCCACCGTCACTGTCTCTTCCCTGCACATTCCCAAAACCATCACGCTCATTCCTCCTTCCCCTTCATCACTGTAATGCTCACCTCCCGCACACTTCTCCACCTTCACTCTCACTCCTCCGCACATACACCCGCCATCACACTCACTCACCCGCACATCCCAACCATCACGCTCACTGACTCACATATTGCCCCACCATTATGCTCACTCCCTCGCCCTCTCCGCCAACGTCATGCATGCACCCATACACCCCCCACTGTCACACTTACTCTGCTGCACTCTCACCCATGGACAGGCTCGCTCAGGTATACAAATGCTAACGTCACTTTCACTCCACCTGCCCTCCCACATCTTCATGCTTACTCCCCTGCAGGCTCCATACTGTCAGACTCACACCATCACAAACTCCATTACCATTGCACTTACTCCCCATACGTTTGCGCACCATCTCACGCACATTCCCCAAATCCTTCCATCATCATGTTCACTCTCCCATACACTTCCCCACTGTCATGCTCGCACCACCACACACTGCCTCACCATCAAACCTACTCCCCACACATATGCCCACCATCACGCTCACTCACTCACACACTCTCCACCATCATGCTCACTCCCCTGAATGCTCCCCACAGTCACATTCACACCCCCACACAATCCGCCATGGTCACATTGACTCCCCTCCACATGTCCCCACCATCACACTCACTACCAAACATACGCCCCTACCGACATGCACACTTCCTTACAAACTGCCACACCGTAATGTGCAATACCCCGCGCACTGTCCTACCGTCACATTACTCCCCTGCACACCTCCCCACTGTCCCGCTCACTCTTCCACACACAGCCCCGCCGTCAGACCCATTCTTCAGCGCTCTCTCCCACAGTCATGTCATCTCCCAAAAAACTTGCTTCCATCACACTAATTCCCCAGAAACTCCATCACAGTCACACTCATTCCCTGCATACTACTGCACCATCATAGTCACTTCACGACACTCTGCCCATCATCACATTTACTCCTACCCTCTTCTCCACTGTCACCCTCTCTTCCCTGCACACGCCTAAACCATCATATTCACACTCCTGCACACTTCCCCCGTCAAGCTGACTCTCCAACAAGCTCTGTCACCGTCATGCTCACCCCCACACTCACCGACCAACGTACTTCCTCCCCCACACTCTCCCCTCAACGTTACGCTCTCTATCCTCCCACATGCCCACATTTCCATGCTCACTCCCCCACGGAGTTCCCCAACATTATGCTCTATCCTCGTAAGCTTTATCACTATAACGCCTACCGTGCTACACACACCCCACGATCACGCTTACTCCCCTGCACCCGGCGTCACTGTTGCAGTCACTCCCCCTCACACTCCCTCACCATCACTTTTATTTCCCCTACACTCTCCTCCACTGTGACACGCTCTACCATTCCCACGCCAACACCATAGGCCTCACTCCCCTGCACACTTCCCCACCATCATGCTCCATCATTATCACACTCGCTCCCCGACACACTCCCACACCATCACACTTCCTCCCCACACACTCACACCGCATCACGCGCTCTCCCCCGCAAACGCCAAAAGCATCTTGTTCGCTCCCCCTGAATATTTCCCCACCATCGCACTCAGTCTCCTGCACACTACCCCACGGTCCCTCTCAATCTCCATGCACAGTCTCCTACAGTCATGTTCACTCCTCATACACTCCAGCACCGTCACACCTACTCTACTTCACAGTCCACACTGTCACGCTCATCCGCCCGAATTCTCTCTCACCATCACACTCACTTACCCGCACTCTCCCTACCCTGAGCATTGGTCACATACCCCTCCCTAGTTAATTTTCTCGAACTGGCCTTTGATCATATTCCCACTCAGATCAATGAGTATCTACAATGGGTGCCACACAGTCTCTTCCGTGTTAAGCAGCCTGCTGTCCAACTCCCACCACGCAGCCCCTTCCACAGCCGATGGTGCCTCCCCCACTATTACCTCCTTGCAATGACTAATGCTCTCACATTCACTGTATCCCCGAGAAAGGACATTTGTCCCAAGCCCCAGGTTGCTAAGTGAGCAACAGCCTGGCACGCCACATTCATCTTTTCTCTGCAGAATCGGCCTGAATATCCACACCCCTTTTCTGTTCCCCTTGCAACGGAATGTAAAAAGAGGATTCGAGGACGACAGAATTGGAGAGACGGAGATTAGGATGTAACGAGTGCAGAACGCAGAGAGCGCAGGAGAATGGGGAACAGAGGACAGTGAAATAGACTGTGTAAATGGAAGGCGGAGTGAGAGAATCAAAGGAACAGTGTGAACATGTGAGGGAGATATGGAGGGAGAATGAAAAAGGCAGAGAGAGGAACTGTGCAGAAGGCCAGGTCAGAGTGGGGGGATACAGAGGTGAAAGCAAGGACAGAGTGACTTAAACCCAACTGCTGAGTTCAGGCCCATTCCCTCTCCTTCCTGTGCACCAGGACTTGGGACTGAGTCTTTCTCTCTCCAGCCCAGCTTCTTCAAAGCAAAGGCAAACAACAATACCTTTCACTCTGCTGCTTGGAATTTTTTAATGAACATTTTTGTTGTTTACAAATTGAAGTGATGGAGTACGGTCAGTTGGATGTTGCCGTTTCTCAAATTGTGAGGAACATTCTAATGTGTCCATGTCACCCCACTGTAGGATAATGTTGGACAGACCAGAGCTACCCTCAATTTGTTAACGTAGAGATAGACTGCTTCATCTCTGAAACTCTGAACTTATTCTGCGTCACTGCATACATCGCGGTGTTTGTGCAATAACTGAGGAGCAGCAGCATGAAGTCCAATTCCCGCAGATAATGATGGAGATATACAGGGGTATTCACACTTCCCTGAATCCGGACCCACATGGAATACAGCATAAATATTTACCATAGCAGGGTGAAATTGCTCCTGCGGGCTCGACTGGTGACTAAAATGTGTGTGGTGGTGAGACCATTGAACAGCAGAATCAGGAGAAATTGGAGAGCCGGGGTTACAGTGGAGAATATGGATTCGATTGTGACCCTGACATGGGAGGATTGAACACCATCTTTTGCAGCACTAAACCAGGAGCTGTTGATCAGCCAATACCGAGTTGTGAGCATAAAATACCAGAAAATGTTCTTTAAACAACTCAGCACCGTCGCTGCTCCCAGCACCACAACCGCTGTTTTCTCACTGCAGTATTTACTTTTCAGATTCTGGCAGCAAATTGCCACAAACCGATCAAAGGTGAAAGTGACGGTGAACCAGACAAAACAGTCAATGGATGCATTAACTAGGACGGCGTGGATATGAGACACGGAGATGGAGGTGGAAAAAAAAACAACTCTGCAGAAACAACGGGAATCTTTCTCAGTATCAGGTCGAAGATAATGACCAGTAGATCTGCCGCTGCCATAGCCACCAGGTAACGTCTCACACATGGAGACAATCCACAATATTTCTCATGCAGGACGTAGATTGTCAGTGCGTTAACTGTGAGGAAGGTAAACAACCAGATTATCTATCAGACTGCACGTAGAATTCCTAGTCTGACTGAGGATTCAGTGAGATTATCAAATGTGTAAAATTACTCAGAGAATTATTACTGAAATAGTTGGAGCTGCAAGAACAAATGGGAAATTCTGAATTACTGATAAAAATGTCACAAATCACAAGAAACCCTCCCTTCCCAAACACACGGAGACACGGACGCAAGAACAGATGGTTCATGAAAAATTCCCACAAACTCGATAACTCGAGAGCAGGCACAGGTCATTTCTTTTCAGTTCCTAATACACAGGGTGAAAAAGTTGCTAACCTGAGGATTCATTCCCAGTTCCTTGAAGACAAACGGAGTTTCGAAATTTCTGCTTTTTCGTCTAAGTTGTGGTCAATCCCGTGTCGTGAAGAAATGTAAATGCAAGGAAAACGTACTCAACCCTTTCACAGTGTCTCGGAACAGTGTCTCCTTCTCCTTGGAACGGGATCATTTCCCTCGGCATCTGACCGTTTGTGCAATTCACTGGCGTCCGGCCGTTCACAAATAATAGAATGTTTGCGAAATGTCCGTTATAAAATATTGGGTACAGAATATTCCACGAAACCTTCTGCGGCTACTTCGGCACCATTCCCCATATTTTCCTCCGCTACATTGGTGACTGTATTGGAGTTACCTGGTGCTCCCACGAGGAGATTGAAAAGATCATCAATTTCACAAATATATTCTTCCAACCTCAATTTCACCTGGACCTTCTCGGGCACCTTATCCCTTCCTAGACCTCTCCATCTTCATTTCTAGCGACCAACTAACAATGGACATTTCCTACAAGCGCACTGACCTCCATAGAGACTACACCTCCTTCTATCCTGCCACTTGTAAAAACGCGATTCCTTATTCGCAATTGCTCAATATCCGTCCCAACAGATCCCAGGAGGATCAATTACACCTCAGAAAAAGAACAGATAGCCGCCTTCTTCAAAGATTACAATTTCCCTTTCCACATATTTGATGATGCCGTCCAGTGCATCTCCTCCACTTCCTGCACCTGCGCCATCCAACCTCAGTGCTTCCAACGCAACAAGGACAGATTCCCTTCACCTCCCACCCCACCAACGTGTATATACGTCGCATCATCCTTCGCCATTTACGCCAACTACAGACAGACCACACAACTTGGAAGAAAGTTCCCTCCCTACCCTGATCAGAGGCCATTCCCTCCGCGACCTCCTTGTCAGATTGACGCCAGCCACCAGCCCTCATCCCACACCCAGCACCTTCCGCTGCCACCGCAAGACCTGTAAAACCTGCGCCTACACCTCCCGACTGTTATCCATCTATGGCCACAAAGGATCCTTTCGCATCCGACAGAAACTTATCTGTGCCTTAGCCAATGTCATCTACAGTGTCCTTTGCACTCAATTTGGTCTCCTGTACATCGGGGACACTGGACGCCATCTTGCAGATCATTTCAGACTACATCTCTGGTACACCCGCAGCAATCACCACAACTGCTCCATGTTGAACACTTCTACTCCGCCTTCCACTCCATCAAGGACATGCAGGTCCTGGCTTCTTCATCGAGAAACAATAACCAGCCGAAACCTTGAGGAAGACGCCTCATATTCCGCTGTGGGACACTGCAACTGAACAGGGTCAGTTTTCAGATTTCAACATTTTTCGCATTTTCTCTCGCCCTACATTATCACAATCCGAAGCCTCCAACTCGGCACCGCACCCTTGACCTGTCCTTCATCTTTCCCTTTTTCTGGTCGGCTCTCCTCTCTAACCTATCACCTTCTACCTCACCTTCACCTGTCTATCACATTCTCAGCTACCTTGCCCTCAGACCTAACCTCTTTCCATTTGTCTCTCAACCACCCAGCCCGGAAGCCTCATTCCTAATGAAGGGCTGATGTTCGAAAAGTTGATTTCCCTGTTCCTCGGATGCTGCCTAACCTGTTGTGCTTTTCGAGCATTACATTCCCAGTTAGAAAACAGTCTGACACCATCCTACTCAAAGAATCAGCATGATGGGTAATGTTTCATGAAGCACTATCACCATCCCTGGGTATATCTTGTCCCATCGGCAGGACAGATCCAAATGTGATGGGGGTTCCCTGGGTTAAAGTTAGGGAAGAGGATACCTTGCAGATCCCCGACATTGATTTCACGTTCCGGGAAATCTCATGCTAACAGGTCAAAGGTGGTCAAGGAAATCGCCTGAGGATGGATATATCCTACTCCTCTCCATCCCACCTCTCAGTGGTAACTCAGTTCCCTTTGACTTTGAAAACAAATCAAAGGAAGCACTGCGGGTGAGACGGACACAGAACGTACTCTGGGTCTGGGAATTCATGGCCATCACCAAGTGTGTCTCCACACGACCACCACTGACTGAGCAGGGAGAGACATCAAATACACAACAACCAGACTGGGGCAACTGATGCGGGAACCAAAAAGAAGGAAACATTCTCACCAAACTCCTTTTTCCAGATGGATCTGTCTCTAACAGTATCTGTTGGAGCAGCTAGTACACAGTCCTGGTGGAGGGAATGTCTCAGCTGCCTCATATTGAAGATCCTGCCCTCTGTGTTATGTGGGATTCCCTCCTGTGAAGTAGGACATACTTCGAAAGGACCAAGCAAATGGAAGCTGGTCCTCTATGAGACAACATGCTCTATCAGCAGCTGCAGCATCAATGGCGTTCCCTCCATCATCATGTCAGAAGTAAACTGAAGCAGGCTATTTTGCCCATCAAGAGTTTTAAACAGGAACAGAATGAGGATATTCAGCTATTCGAGCCTGTTGCTCACAATTGAAGCTGATCTTTAAATATCTCATTCCTGGTCCATTGGAAATGGCAGAGAACATTCATCCTTTCAAAACAGCCACACGGGAATACGGGAGAACTGGTTATTGAGCCGGTAGAAGAGATAAGTTCGGGATAAATAAGTCTTTATCAGTTTAACACAAATTAACGACTGCAGTGACACAGTGACCAGTAGTGGGACCTCAACGATTTGCAACGTTTTAGAGAAATGTAACAGATGTATTCTAACTTAGATAGTCAGAAAACTAAGTTATCAAGAGGAGGCAGCGAATCTCTAATTGGAAAAGTAATGGACAGCGACTTGGCAGCTGGAATGTAACGTGGGTATATGTAAAACTATGATATTTTTCAGCAAGAATAACAGTCTGTATATTAAATAAATGTAAGGAGATAACTGGACTTAGAAACAGTGTGTACTGTTGGGTTCAGTCTGAAATTTTCAGTCAAGGGAAGTGTTGCTCCATCTCCCTGATGGTGTGCTCCCTAATGTTCCCAGTGGCCCCACTGCTCTCGTTACACACGGGATATTTTGAAGTGGTTAGTTGGAGGCGTGGGGTGGTGAGTGGTGCTGTTTTTGATCCGTTGTCCAAGGGGATAGCCTTTATTCAGAAGGCTATCATTTCTGGCAACGAGGAGACCTGAATACGTTGGGAATGGCTGGCTGCTTTTGAATGAGGAGGCTGTGTTTGCTGCCAGGACAGTGGGTATTCTCGAACATGATGTACTGTGCACAGGCACACTGCAACATGAATGGAGTGAGAAACGGAGGATCCAATCACAAAATGAGAATAAAAGGCATTACAGATCAGCTGAAATTGTTAGGTATAATACATTTTCAATCCATAACAGAGAAACATTAAATCAGAGGAGATATCTGTCCAACACACGACACTGTGTCGATCAAGATCTGTTCAGTCCAACCCAGCAATCTGCCGAGTGCAGAAAACTGTGCAGACCACAGCAGTGCATTTCGCTATAAACCCAAAATAGACATCTGTCCAGCACGGGGAGCTGTGCACACCACAGCATTGCCTCGATCTTTAAACTCGGACTAGATGTATGTTCATCACTGGGAGCTATGCAGAACACAGCAGTGCATTGATCTTTAAACACAGACTAGATATCAGTCCAGTTCGCCGAGCTGTGCAGAGCACAAATCCACAAATCCGGACGAGATGTCTGTCCAGCACCGGGAGCTATGCAGACCACAGTAGTGCATTGATCTATGAACCCGAAATGGATATCAGTCCAGCACGCGGACCTATGCAGAACACAGCACTGCATTGACCAATACACCCAGACTAGGTATCTGTCCACAGGTATCTGTGCTGCTGGGACCGTACATCAGGCCGGGCAGCATGCAAAGAGCAAGAGAATCGAAGTTTCGGGCATAAGCCCTGATCAGATTCCTGATGAAGGGATTATGCCAGAAATGTTGATTCTCCTTCTCCTTGGATACTGACTGGCCGGCTGTGTATTCCCAGCAGCACACTCTCAACTCTGATTTCCAGCATCTGAGTCCTCACTTTCTCATAGATCTCTATCCAGCACTGGGAGCTAGGGAGACCGCAAAACTGTAGTGATCTATAAACCTGGAAAAGATATCTGTCCAGCATTGGGAGCTAAGCAGACCACCGCTCTGCATTGATTTACACACCTGGACAATTTTTCTGTCCAGCACCAGAGTCTATGCAGACCACAGCAGTGCATAAACCTACACACGCGGACTCGATACCTGTCCAACACAGGGAGCTATGCAGACTGCAGCAGTGAAATTGCATCGAGGCCACCCTGAGTGAAGCAATTTAGGAGAGGTTGAGTTTAATTTTAGTTCGCTTTCTACAACTTTCAATGTTTTTTGGATATACTCTTCGAAAGTATAGTGAGAATAGATTGTAAAGTCATGAAACAACCACAATGGCAGCATACGGGCCACCGAAGGGCATGTCTATCGCTTTCTGTTATTATCTCAAGGACAACATTACAAGGAATTGTAGAAAACTGCTCTGAGTCTTCAAAGGCATTCTTTGAAGAAGGAAACAACGTGGAATGTCATAAAGATGGTGGCAGGGTCAGAATGTTCCAGGTTGAACGCCTGTGCACCGCCCAAACTTTGTGTCTTTTTTATTTATTCTATTTTCTGGAGAGTATTTTCTTGCCAATCTATTATCTTTTTAACGTGACTCCTTTGGGAATGGAGGAAGTGAGTCCCAGACCAGAGGATCGCGAGGTGATTCAAGGCTTCAAGATTTAAAGAACAGTGTTGCCTGGAGACATGTCCAAGTGCTGTCTGGCTACTGGACCCGGGGCAGTCTGGAGACAGCGTCTGGTACAGTTTGGAGACTGGGCCCCGTGCGGTCTGGAGACTGGGCCAAGTGTGGCCTGGCAACTTGGCCCGGTGTCGCGTGTACAATAGGCCCGATGCAGTTGGGAGACTGTTCCTGGAAGTTTCTGTAGTCTGGTCCAGTGTGTCCCAGAGACTGGTTGTGCTGCGGCCTGGAGACTGGCCCTGCTGCAGTCTCGAGAGTTGTCCAGGTGTGCTATGGTGCCTGGCCTTGGTATAGTCTGGAGTCTGGGCCCCGTGAGGCCTTGAGACTGGGCACGGTGCGGTCTGGACACTGAGCCTGGTGTGGTCTGCTGACTGAACCTGGTGTGGTCGCCAGTCTCGAGACTAGATATTGTATAATGTCGCTAGTAGGATTTGATCCAATGAAAGATAGTAGTGGGAAGTGTTAGTTGAATCTGAGGACATGGGGAAGCACTTATTTAATACTTTTCGTCAGTATTCTCATTTGGACAGGGCAATGTCATTGAGAATACGGAGAGACAGGCTACAAGATTATATGGGATTGATGTTGACAAAGGGGAGGTTTTCGCAATTTTGGAAGATCTGAATATAGGTATTAATCTTGGGCCAGCGGGATTTATTCTGGGATCTCTGATAAGCCAGAGAGGAGATTAAGGAGTCTTTGACTTCAAAATATATGTCATCGTTGTCGACAGGAGCAGGGCCAGAAGACTGGAGGATAGCAAAAGTTGTTCTCTTGTTTAAGAAGGGGTGTCGGGACAACGCTGGTAATTAAAGGGCAGTGCGCCTTACACCATTTGTGAGTAATATGTTGTACAATTTCTGAGAGATAAGATGTGTAATCACCTGGAAAGGAATAAATTGATTAGAGATAGTCAACATAGTTTTGTGAAGGGTAGATCGTACCTCACTCACCTTATTGAGTTCTTCGATAAGGTGAGAAAACATGTGGGTGAAGGTAAAGTGGTTGGTGTGGTGAACAAGGACTTCAGTAAAACATTTGATAAGATTCCACACGATAGGGTATTGCACAAAATACTGAGTTTTAGGATTCAAGGTGACTCAGCGGTTTAGATCAGAAATTGGCTATCTGAAAGAAGACAGAGGGTGATGGTTAGTGGGAAATGCTCATTCGGGAGGTCAGTTACCAGTGTTGTGCTACAAGGACCTGTTTTGGGGCCACTGCGGTTTGTCATTTTTATAAATGATCTGGATGTGGGCTAAGATGGATGGGTTAGCAAATTTGCGGGCGACACGAAGGGAGGCAAAGTTGTGGATCGTTCTGACAAATATATAAGTTGCAGCGATAGACTGAGAAGTGGCAATTGGAGTTTAATGCAGGCAAGTTAAGGTAGTTCAATTCGGAATAAATGACAACAATGCGGATTATTGAGCGAATGGTAAAAGTCTTGGCAGTTTAGATGAACAGAGAGATCTCAGTGTCGAGGGGCATACATACCTGAAAGTTGCCACTCAGTTTTACAGGGTTGTTAAGGAGACATATGGCGTGTTGGCGTTTATTCGGAGGGGGATTGAGTTTCAGAGCCAAAAGGGCAAGGTTCAACTGAGAAAGACACTGGTAATGCCGCACCTGGATTATTGCCTGTAGTTCTGGTCAGTGCACTATATGAACGATGTGGAAGCTTTGGACAGGTACTAGATGAGATTTACGAGAATGTTGCCTGTCATAGCAGGAAGGTCTTACGAGGAAAGGGTGAGTGAGGACTTACACTGTATCCGTTGGAGAGAAGAAGGTTTAAAAGTGACTTAATCGAGACGTACAAGATAATCAGAGGGTTGGATCGAATGGACAGTGAGAGCCTTCATCCTCGGATGGTGAAGGCTAACACGACGAGGCATAGCTTTACTTTGAGGTGTCAGATACATAGGACTGATATTAGATATTAGATTTCTTCAGTCAGAGTGCAATAGGGGACAGGAATGACCTGCCTGCAACAGTAGTCGAGTCGCCGACATTAAGCGCATTTAAATGGACCATGGATAGACATATGGATAATAATGGAACGGTGTGGTTAAATGTAAATCAGATTATTTTCACCGTTTTTTGGCATTGAGTGCCGAAGGGCCTTTACTCCGCTGTAACTCTCTATGTTATATGAGGAAAGCTTGGAGATTAGTCATGGTGCATTCTGGAGACTGGGCCTGGTGCAGTCTGGAGACTGGGCCTGGTGTGGTCTGGAGACTGCGCCCAGTGCTGTCTGGATATTTGTCGCTGGCACAAACTGGGTTGTAATTCGACTCAGTTCTTTCTTTCATTTTTATTCTTCTGTTGGCTAAATGTTTATAGGAGCTTCTGGGAGGCAGGATTTACATGCATTGGGAAAAACAAGGACTGATTAGGGATGGTCAGCATGGCGTTTTGTGTGGTAGAACTGGTCTTAAAAATTAGTTTACATTTTTTGAAGAGGTGGCCAAGAAGATAGATGAAGAGCAATCAGCATACATTGTATACGTGGACCTTAGCAAGCCTCAACATTTGGGAGAGCTAGCCAGTTATATACAACATTGCCTTAACAGTAGGAGGCAGAGGTTGCTGGGAGAGATTTGTTGTTTCTACTGGTTGGCTGTGACCAGTGGTGTGCCAAAAGGAGCAGGATGCTCCTTTTCAGTGTTTTTCTAAATGATTTGGATGGGAATGTAGGAACCTTGGAAAGTAAGTTTGACGATGAAACCCCAAAATTATTTGTTATAGTTGGCAGTGAAAAAGGTTCCGGAAAAGAACGGTGGCTCAGTCGTTAGTACTGTTGCCTCACAGCACCAGGATCTCATGTTCGATGCCAGCCTCGGGCAACTGTCTCTGTGGAGTTCGCACGTTCTCCCTGTGCCTGCGTGGGTTTCCTCCCACAATCCAAAGATGTGCCAGATGAATTGGCCATGCCGAATTGCCCATAAGTTGGTGCATTAGTCAGGGGGAAATGTGTCAGGGTGGGTTAATCTTCGGAGGGTCGGTGTGGACTTGTTGGGCAGAAGGGACTGTTTCCACACTGTAGGTAATCTAATCTTGGTCCAATGGGCCGAGGAATGGCAGATGGAGCTTCTTTCTGTTTAATGTAAGATGCTGCATTTTGTTAGACACACCAGAGCAGGATTTACACAATTAACGATTGGGCCCTGGGCAGTGGTGTTCAACAGAGAAATCCAGGTTGCAGGTACATAGTTCTTTGAAAATGGAGTCGCAGCTAGACAGGGTACGGACGAGGGTATTATGCACGCTTACCTTCAACTGACACGCTATTGTATGTAGGATTTGGGACATCATGTTGAGGCTGTGAAAAAGAATGGTAAGGACACATTGGTGTTTTGAGTACAATTCTTGTCGCCCTTCTATAGGAAGGATGTTATAAACTGGAAAAGGGACAAAATATTTTAAATGATGTGGCGGAGACTGGAGGTTTTGAGATATATGGCAAGTCTGTGATTTTGTTCCCTTTGCGTAGGAGGAAGTGAGGTGACCCTACAGAGGCTTATAAAATCATGAGGGGCACAGATAGGATGCACGGCCAAGGTCTTGTCCCCACAGTAAGTGTGTCTGAAACCAGAGAGGACAGTTTCAAGGTGAGAGGGAAGAGATTTAAAAGGGATCTAAGAGGCAGTTGTTTCTCACAGAGGGTTGTACTTACATGTAGCCAGCTCTCAGAGGAACTGGTATTGCTGAGTACAATTACAACATTTAAAAGACAATTGGATGGGTACATGTACAGGAAAAAGTTGGAGGAGTACGTGCCAAAAGTAGAAAAAATGGAACTAGTTCAGTTTAGGAAACATGGTATAGAGAATTCCTGATGCTGATGTGGTGCTACAGACCACAGCAGCAGCAGACAAATGATTATATTCAACCACAATCTGCAACTTTTTCTTCTTTGGATAATTCCTCAGTCTGCCATTCCTACCAGGCTGATATATGGTTCGGTGATGAGTGTGGGTGAATATTCGAGACAGAACCATGTGTACCTAAACCTGATGGCAAACTATTAAAACTACCGCACTTACTACTTATATTCCAAACTGTTGGACTAACATCTGACAGGGCGAAATAACCCCAAGACAACAGACCAACAGTCCGGCCACATTCAGTCATAAGTGGTGATGGACGGTTAAACAACTCAGTGGAGGAGATGGCTCACAAATATCCCCATCCTAAATAATGGAACAGCCCTGTATCTCAGTGTAAAAGACAAGGATGTAGTATCTGCAGCATCCCAGCCAGAAGCATTGAAGAATTGATCTTCCTAACTCCCGCATGATGCCCACAGCATCACAGATGCCCGTCTTAAATCAATTCGATTTTCTGCACGTGACGTTGAAGAAACAACAGAACACAGTAAACTGACAAAGTCAATGGGCCCTGACATCATTCCTGCAATAGGACTGAAGACTTGTGCTGCACAACAAGCAGTGTCACTCGGGAAGATATTTCATTCCAGCTCCAACTCAGCTTTCTCTCTGGCAATGTGGAAAATACTCAACTGTGTCCTATTCCCCAAGAGGGGAATAATTTCAATCAGAACATGTACCACACTCTCAGACTCATCACGGCAGTTAAATTCGTGTAAGGTCCTTTTGACAGCTGTCGAGCTGCACAGAAACGCCAAGCAAGGTGATCAATTGTATTAAATTGCCCCGAGGTCGAAAGGATAAACCCAGATGGAATTAACGATTTTGAGATGCCGGTGTTGGACAGGGTTTTACAAAATTAAAAATCACACAATCCCAGCTTATAGTCCAACAGTTTTAATTGGAAGCACTCGCTGTCGGAGCGCTGCTCCTTCATCGGGTTGTGTACATTTGGAGTTTTTGCTTTTTAACCCCGGATACAGCACCGATCTTTAGCCTCCGTATTGGAAAAGGAGACGGGAAGTATAGTCCTACCGACCCTCTAGAGGCCTCCTTCCTAACCTCCGACAGATTGCGATAAGCTTTACAGAGCTTTCCCACAGACTGAACAGAAAGATCGGGAAACGAGTGAGCCATTCAATACATTATGCATCCCCCATTCCAGTTCATGGCTGAACATCTCCCTCATGCATTTCACCCCTAAAATGCATCCCTTAATGTTATCAACCATTGGAAAAATATTAAATATCATCTTCAGCATTCCCTTCGTTCCATCGTTTTGTGCTCCCATTCAATGTAATGATGATGATCCTTTATCTTCAAACCATGGTCCTGCGCTATCTCTTCCCATTTAGTGTCTATGCATTTTCAGTGCGTTTTGTCGCACAGGCTTGAGGGGAAGAGAATTCCCAAGGTTCAACAGTCTCTGGGTGCAGACATTTATTGTCGTCTCAATGCAGAGTGTCCTGGCTGTACCTCATAATGTGGCCTCTTGTTTCAGACATCCCAGCCAGGGGAATTATCATCCTTGCTTCGAATCTGTCTCACCGTCAAGGATTATATTATTTACTCAGATCTCCACTCATTTTCCTAAACCCTTTGGAATACAGGTTCAGTCCACATAAATTAAGTTCCCACAACACGCCTGATATCCCAGAGATCCTTCACTGCACTCCCTGAAGGTCGGTTTTGTCTTTCATTAGGTACAGAAATCAAAACTGCACATAATGTTGCACAATGTTAGATATGTGTTCTTACCAAATTGCAGCTGCAGTAAGACACCCTTACTCTTGTGTTCAAATTCCCTTGAAATGACTGTCAACGCATCATTTATCTATCTAAATGTTGGTTTCAGTGACTAGTGTACAAAAGGATCCAGATTATTTCCAATCTTGCAGCTAACCGCTTAGTGGGTATATGTACACTAGTCACCGTGTCAATGCCATTCCCAGTACTGATCTCTGGCGCCAGAACTCACAGCTGTGCATGAACCTCGAAGGTCTGTGCAGATGAAAACAAGAAAATCCGCAGAAGTCCCTTGAAAATAATATTTTTAACCAATCCCTTTTCAAATGGCAGGCTTCAGTTCTATTGTTCCCACCAAAGTACACAATATCACATTTACACATATTGGTCTTCATGTGCCATGTACTTGTCCATTTACTCAACTTGTCTCAGTCACCTTGGAGCATTTTGATATCCTCCTTACCCACCCATAGTCAGACACCGTTTAGTGCTGCCAACAGGCTTGGATATATAGCATTTGGGACCGAGAACCCTATGTTTGAGGTGTATTGGGAATACCTGAGGCCCAAGGCCCAATTACTGTCACACACCACGATACGTCCACTCCCAAACAAAGTGTTCGCACACTCATGGATCAGTGCAGAAGCCCCCTCTGGACTTCCTAGTTTGCTGCCCTTCATTGAGTACTCCCCTGTCTGCGTCTTTACTTCTGAGGTGTATCACCTCATATTTATCAGTGTTACATTGCATCTGTCATTGATCTGGCCATTCCATCTACATGTTCCTGTTACATAAGACCTTCCTCCTCACTGTCAAACAAACACTTATTAACCACATTCCCTCACAACCCTCAACATTCACATCTCCACTATGTTAGAGTACCCCAAATAGTAAGTGACACAGCACTGATCCTTGTGTTATACGTCTCCAGTCACACAAACAGCCTTCTGCTATCACCCTCCTTCTCCTTCCACTGAGGTAGTTTTGGGTATAACTTGCCAATTTAACCTTGATACCATAAGATTTTAATTAATTCATCAGTTTCCCATGCGGGCTTTGTCAATGGACTTGGTGGTAAAACCATTCAAAGAACTCCTTGAAAAATTCCAATAAAATTCATGAGGCATGACTTGCTCCGATAAAACCAAGGTGACTGTCCTTGATGAAACATTGCCTCTCAAATGGAGATCAATTTTATCCTTCTTTATATTCTCCAATAGCTTCCCTAAAAGTAAACTGATACTCACTGATCTATAGTGCCCTGGTCCTTCTGCACCACCCTTCCAATACAGTGTAACCGGATAAAATGCATCCGGATCATTTGTCCAATTTTTAGATCAGCTAAAACCATCAATCCAAGACTATACCTTATATCAATTTGCTCAATAGCTTCCCAGTCCATCTTCTCAAATTCTGTCCATTCCTCCTCCTTCATACACAGATTGTTCTCTTGCTTTCTAATGGGTTCTAACTGTTCGCATGTAATATTATTCTGCTTGATGTCCTTGTGGAAAATCTTAGGACTCTCCCCAATCATGCCTGCTTCCATTCTCCAACTCCCTGTTTTATTCAGCCCTTTCTGTGTGAAGCTTCTCGTTTTCATTAAGATTGCTTTTCAATCGTTGAAATTCTAGGTAACACAGGCCGAGTTCCCTCACCAGACAATCTTGCCATCTGTGGGATTAATCTGGAAAATGCCCATTCAGTATATGTTGCCAGTATATTCTTGCCGAGATCAGAACACCTAACCTTTACACAGTATTAAAGTCACAGTCTCAGCAACACTCGGCGTAAACGAGGCAAGACATATGTACCTTTAATCAAAGTAAATAACTGCAGATGCTGGAATCTGTAGTGAAAGCAAGAAATGCTGAAGATCACAGTTGTTCAAACAGCACTAATGGAGAGAGAGCAAGCTAATGCTTCCAGTCTGGATAACTGTTCGTCATCTACATTCTGATTCCCATTAAATAAAGGTAAACCTGAAATATATCTGCATGTTTCCACATGATTCTTCAATACCCTTTTATTCAGTCTCTTTCGAATAGCGTGCTGTGACATTTCTTTAAAAAAATCCTCCCGAATATACAATTATATCAAATCAGTTGGTTCTCCATTATTTTATATCTACAAGCGATATCTTCAAGAAAAAATGTCTGAAAATTATAACTTCCCTTTCTTGAAGTTTGCTATTACTTTCTAAATGACCAATACCACGTTTGTTATAACAGATTTAAACAGATTCCCTCCTGTGCATGACAAGTTGCTTGGTCTATACTTCCCCACTTATCCTCTTCTTCCCTTTTTGGATCGTGGAATGCATTTATAATCTTCCAAATTGCACAGGAGAAGTACTGTGTTGCCTAATGCAATCAATCTGTGCATTGCTTCTTTCTCTAAAATTTCATTGTGAAGTACATTTGGTCTGTCAGACTTATCAATCACTAACCCGATTATGTTTTCAAACACACCTCGTTACTAATATGAATGAGTTGGGTCTTTAGTTACACAAGTCTCATGGTCGCTTTGTATTTCTAGGAGATGTTATGTATTCCTCCACGAAGACAGACATAATATAACGAGTTAGTTTCCCTGCAATTTCTCTTTTATCAGCAATAAATTATCCTATCCATATTTGTTCCACACTGCTTAACATTTCACGTGGCTTTAACTTTCCTTTCAAATATTGTCCGAAGCTTTGCATCAGTCTTTATGTTTCTCTTTAGTTTGCATTCTTGACTTCTTTTTAATGTCCTTATCAATTTCTTAGTCCTCCTTTGTTCCAATGAATCCATAATGTCTGCCATTTTTCTGAACGACTTTCCTTGATATAATGCAATTTTTAACTCCGTCTGTTAATCATGGTTGAGTCACCTTACCCTTTTGCTATATGCGCCTTGGAGGATATATGTATACTGTGCAACTTACAGTGTTTTGATAAATGAAGGGCAGCACGGTAGCTCAGTGGTCATCACTGCTGCCTCACAGCACCAGGGACCCGGGTACAATTCCCGCCTCGGGCAACTGTCTGTATGGAGTTTGCACATTCTCCCCGTGTCTGCGTGGGTGTCCTCCAGGTGCTCCGATTTTTTCCCCACAGTCTAAATATGTGCAGGTAGGGTGAATTGGTCATTCTAAATTGTACACAGTGTTAAGTGTAGCGGAATGGGTCTGGTGTGGACTTGTTGGGTCGAAAAGCCTGTTTCCACACTGTTGGGAATCTAATCAACAGAAAGTGCCCACCTTCCACTGTATCTTTCTGATGCACTTTTAAAGTTGCCACCTTGCTCCTCATGCATTCATAACTCTAATCAGATACACGTAATTTAATTTTAAAAATACTTTGTATTCAAATATCATGTAAAATTCAATATATTAAGATGGTTATTCCCAAAAGCTCCTTTTCCGCAAGTTTTTCAAATAGCTCTTCTGATCACACAACAGCAACTTCTAAATAGCCTGATCTCGAGTTCACTGTTCAACATATTGTTCAAGGAAAGCAGCTCATACACACTCATGAAACCCATTTTCCCAGCATAAACATTAACTTAGATTCACATTGTTTAGATGCGATTTTAATGTCTCCATAATTACTGCAGTACCCAAAATCTTGCATTTCTATTTTCCTATTTTGTAACATACGCACCATTTGTGTCACAACATTGACATTGATAAATAAATCCCGTCAATATTTGCTTAGATTTGCTGTTTCTAAGCTCCACTTTAGCAGATTCTGTGGAACCTGACCGACTTGGGATCGAAGATAATTAATGGCCGATTCAGGCGAAGGATTTTGGCGAAGGCCAATTTGGACATTGACATAATCTCGCTGCATCCTACACGTCGTTCATAAGTGTCATTCTGACATTTTCACCAGTTCTCCCGTTATGCTCGTGGAGTAGAGAAGAGCAAAATATTTCAACAATGCTGTGCATTCCCCCAGGCAATTGAGACCGCTCTAACCTGGATGGGAACTTTGCACCAGGCAGGTAAAGTGTTGTTGCTGCTGCGCAGGATCTTAGTGCGATCACACCTGGAGTAGCGTGCACAGATTTTATCTCCTCACTGAGGAAAGGATATTTGAATTAACCAAGAGATTGTTCCCTTAACTTATTTTCGCCGTGAAGATTTTAATCATAGAATCACTACAGTGTGGAAGCTGGCCATTTGACCCATCGACCCCACATTGAGCCTCAGGAGACCATCACATCCCAACCCGAAACACTGTCCTCGCCCAAACAATCTCTGCAACCCTGAATTTTCCATGATTTGTGCATCTAGCCTGCACATTCCCGGACATCCAGGGTAATTTAGCATACCAAATCCACCTATTTAGCAAATTGTGGGACAGTGGTCAAAACTGGAATATCAAGTGGAAACCTTGGCAGACACGGAAGAATGTGCAAACTCCACACAGACAGTTAACTGAGGGGGGAATTGAGCGCGGGTCTCGAGCACTGTGAGACTGCAGTGCTAACGACTGAGCTACACTATGTCGGTCTTAGAACTTGCCTACATAATGAAGATTAAATTACAGTGTGGAAACAGGCCCTTCGGCCCAACAAACCTACACCGACCCGCCGAAGCGCAACCCATCCATACCCCTACATTTAGCCCTTACCTAACACTACGGGCAATTTAGCATGGCCAATTCACCTGACCTGCACATCTTTGGACTGTGGGAGGAAACCGGAGCATCCAGAGGAAACCCAGTCAGACACGGAGAAAACGTGCAAACCCCACACAGTCAGTCGCCTGAGGGGGGAATTGAACCCGGATCTACTGGCGCTGTAAGGTAGCAGTGCTAACCACTGTGCCACCCTGCCACCCAGATGCTGAGCTAACTGGTCTATAGTTCACATATGTAGATATTGATAGGCGGCACGGTGGCACAGTGGTTACCACTGCTGCCTCACAGCGCCAGAGAGCCGGGTTCAATTCCCGCCTCAGGCGACTGACTGTGTGGAGTTTGCATGTTCTCCCCATGTCTGCGTGGGTTTCCTCCGGGTGCTCCGGTTTCCTCCCACAGTCCAAAGATGTCCAGGTCAGGTGAATTGGCCATGCTAAATTGCCCATAATGTTAGGTAAGGGTTAAATGTAGGGGTATGGGTGGTTGCGCTTCGGCGGGGTGGTGTGGACTTGTTGGGCCTGTTTCCACACTGTAAGTAATTTAATCTAATCTAAAGGAGCAGCACACACTTGTTTCTACCTCGGGATTTTTCCCACGGGAAGTGAATGCGACAACTACACATTACAGTATCACAGTGTGGCCGCTGACTTTCTGAATGCTCTGCGTTGTCCCTCATCATAGATCACTTTGTAAGAAACAGATTACATTTTTGTCATGTTCAATTTAAATATAGCTCACTCACATGAAGATTGAGCATAACACACAATTAGCGCAAATGGCAGCGATGGGATACAAGTCCACAGCTACTTTCACAGTGAAGCTTAAAAACAGTGCCTTATCTTGCTCGGCCACAGGACCACGCAAAACTGAACGCATGAACAAGATTTGAATCGAGCTCCTGAGGATACTGTTACATTTCTGGCTGCATGGGAAGTGCACACATACCAGTGCACAATCACCTCAACTGAACACGACATTGTCTGATGGGGGGACAAGCCTTGCTTATAGGAATGGGAGCACCTTGAAACACAGCAAGAAAGAGATTAATCCGAAAGAGATTACTTTGCTAAATCTAACACTTTGCTAAAATTTTAAGTAGACAGCCTAATTATGCTGGATTCTGCAAGCAATCAGCTAGCCCTTACAAGTCTTGCAAAACTGTCAGATTCAGCAATTGTCAGGGAAAACATAAACTTTATATAAAGAGCCGAATGTTCCCAGTTCTTGTCCTTGATAAGTATAAGCGAAATGTAGTACAAAATGAATATGTGAAAGTTGTGCAGTCCCTCACATACAGCGTCTTGCCAAATGTATTGAGCCTCTGCAGAAGTTACAATAAAGCTTTCCCTTTAGTCTTGCTAGCATTTGAGTCGAGTCGATTTAATCTCCATGACTGCAAACTTGGGGGCTCGTCCGGGACCCCGCGACTGGGTAAGAATCTGAGTATTCCCAGGAGGTGTAGGTGCCAGCGCATTGAAGGACCTTCGCTTCATCTCGAACGTTGAATTTGCCCCTTTGCGTGAGAGGACTGGGAATCTGTGGATCGCCCCACCGCCAGGATTTCAATCGAATAGGGCCGGGGTAAGAGTTTTGGCTTAACTAATCCTATTTAGAGAATCATTCTCAGAGAATAAATAAAGCAGGAAGAGTTTCCAGCGAACTTTCGCTCGGTATTCAAGTAAAACACAAGGGATGGGATTGCTGACTCTACAGTGCTTTATAGACAACAGGTTTAAGGGTAGTTTTAGACTTGGAACCACCACTTCCTGAGTTAGACTCGCCAAAGACATGCCGGACATGTCATTTCTTGGTTTGTGAACTCCAAGACATTTAGGCAGACGCGCCCATTTCGAGAAGGCACCTCCAGAGGTGAAAGCAAGTCAGAAAGGAAAAGATAACAGTACAGAGAGAGAGAGAGAGATAGAGAGCTGAACACTTTTCCAGTAAAGTTGAAATGGGCTCCAGCAAACAAAAGAGTGTCCTGAGAGGACTTGGAATGGTCAACCAAAAGTACAGAACATGTTAAATAATTATGGCCCAGAGTCTGTAAAGCAGTTAGAATTGTGGATCAAGGAATGTGGTTTTTCGGAGGGTGCGAGTTTTAGTTGAAGGCAGTTGGAAATATTGAAGTCACGGTTGGAGGTGAGAGAGAAGAAGAAACGGAAGGGAAGAATAAAACCTGTGAACTGGAGTGCTTATAACGTGTGGAAGGCTGATGCTGATATCAGGGAAAGGAAATATCAAGTAAAAGATAGATCACGAGCACACACGCAGACGTGCGTGGAAAACAACCTTATGAAGCTTTACAGTGTCTTAAGTCTGTTCCAGATCCTGACCATGATGACTGCCCTCCGAGACCTACAACCCCTCTATGAGATCCACCTGCCGAAGGTTCCAAGTCAGCGGCCGCCGTCTTAGGGTCTGCTGGATCATCAATAGCCTATCGTACTTGCAACCAATTAAAGCAAGAAGCCTAAAATGAGGACGGCCACTCCAAGACTGATAGACATCCAGGGCCTGCTCACGATCAGTCCACGATTGACGGTAAGTCATACAGTGAGAGTACTCACGTGCGATCATCTAAGCAGATCGTTCTGCAAGCACTAATGGTTGAGATTGCAGGACCAGAAGGGCCGCCCAGTGCTGGTCCACTGATCATGGACCATGAAGGATTTGGAAACTGCCTATGGGCAGTTGCCTGACCCACGCGAGGTTGGAGCTAATAGGTTTGCTGAAAAGTTACAAAGTTCTGTGTCGAGACATCTCCTTGGACAGACACTGGTGCCGATGTCACCAAAATCAAGTATAAATGGTCAGCCGTAAACGTCCATGCCAGATCAACCAACCCACAAGCGTAAGAGAACAGAGACTTAAATGCTTTTGCTCCACGATGGAAGCCGCCTGTAGGGAGGCATTCCCCGTGCGAATGGATATGACCAAAATTGCAATGTGTAAACAACAAGAAGGTGAGACAGTGTCCCAGAACCTTATGCGCCTCAATGAAGTCCATAATGCCCTTGGTGGACGGAGACCATCCGAGGACATGACGGCAGCAGAAATCACACCGTATGAAGCACACCTGAGAATCAGCTTCATCAATGGAATGAAGGGCGAAATAGTCAAAAAGGTAAAACACACATGTATGACCTGGGACACTAGAAAGCTGAATTTGATAGAACAGCATGCGATACATGCTGAAATAAATGCTGGCCCACGGGAAGGAGAAGCAGAAACTAAAGATGGAACAGCAAGGACATAATCCTCAGCTTACTATGATGCAAATGGTCAGCCATTGAAGGGAAGTGCTGCAGGGAGTGAGGCAGGTGAGGAGGTCGCGGAAGAGGAAGACGAAGTGGTCATGGAAGAGGCGCTGGCAGAGGTAGATCTGGTGGGTGCTTTGTTTGCGGAGCAATGAACCGCTGGGCGAGACAGTGTCCATTCAGACAATCCCAATCGGCCCTGGAGGCTGGACAGCAGGGTGACTGACAGGGGAATGCTGAGGTGGAGGTGGGCAGCCCACAAGGTACAGGTAAGCTTCCTTCCCTAAAGCTTGGCAATGAAAGATCGCTTATGCTAATCTCTTCTGCTAAACGTACGGGCACTGAAACAAGTCCCAATGCCATATCGAGCACTGAGATTGCGAAGTGTGGACTATATGTTCAATATAACTATGATGCATATAAGTCGATGCTTACCTCCATGTTATATGTGGAAGGTACATCAGTTACCTTTTTGGTAGATACAGAGGCAACATATTACGACCTTAAATTAAGCCAGTTCAGAGAAACGACGGAAATAAAGATGAGTGGAAGGCTCCTGAACACAATGGGTGCATCAGAAGTCGTGATATGAGAGAGATTTTCGTCACCCCAAATTTGTGAACCTAGTACTGGGGAAGCATTCCAACGCTCATTTTTGTTATCTGAATTCTGTCCTTTAAATTTGATAGCTCGGGATATCATAGTCAGTCTGGGGTTGGATTTGCTCAGTACCCCGATGTGTTTGCACGTAATCCAAAGGGAATATTTACCCGTGCAGGCTGTAAAATACGACCCACGACCCCTGATATATGTCTATGAGTGGTGATTAAGCCAAAGAGCGATACGTTCAGTGTATCTTACTTATTCCCAGGGTGATTCACTCGCCCTGGGAATAAGTAACCATGTTAATCCTATTAACACCGATAATCTTGCTGGGGACGCGCTGCACAGCACATATACACCACGATGGACCTGAGGAATCATATTGAAAGGATTGGTTCAGGAGATTCTTTAAACCAGATCATTTGTTATTGTGCGAAATTTATTGGAATGAACACAGATGTGCAGTCAGTGTGAACTTATTTGAAGTATCTATAACCGCAAGCAGACACTTCCTTTTTGATGTGCAAGGCTCTTTTTCCTCACGTGTCATTGACGAAGGCATCCAGGAGGAATTCGGACCATGGGTGCTAAAGGCACAAAGGTTGGAACTTCAGGGACAATGTGGGTATCTGGTTCAATGCAGATATGCGGACACATAGGAAGAAACCAAATTGGCTAACTCAGGCAGATCGGACAGTCCAAATAACCCCCGCTAGTCCTGAAGAGCGTAGGAGGGTACACTTTCGTTTCCCTAAGATAGAAGTCTCGGACCCAAGATTAAAACGGTTTCGACTGAGTTGTGGGCAAAAGGCAAACATGGTGTGGGACTCATACGAGGCTGTGAACCCCGAATTCCGAGTATCGTCCTTGCAGAGCACAATAACCGTTAAAACCCGAGGCCATAGAAAAAAATACTCCAGTCTTTGAATCCATCCTAAAGGCTGCAATGATAATCCCCTGTGAAAACTCACCGGTGAGAACCCCCATTTTTACGGTCAAGAGGCAAACATTCCAGTTGAACCGGAGGAATGAGGTTTGTTCAAGACCTGCAGGCTGTCAATAACGCTGTTGTTCCAAGTGCCCCAAATATTCCCAACCCCTATGTGATAGTAACTCAAGTTACACAGGACAGTAAATGGTTGTTGTGGATTTAGCAATGCCTTCTTTCGTGTACCGGTTCACACAAATAGTCAATTCTGGTTCGCTTATTTATTCAAAGGGAAATCATATAGCTTCACACGACTTTGTCAAGGTGACTATGAGTCCCCCACCATATATAATGAGGTTTTACGCAGAAGTCTGGAGACTCTAGTTTTTACCCCGGGGTCAGCACTTCTGCAGTATAATAGCAGCACTGACAGAGGAACAATGTGAGAAGGATACACTTGCATTGCTCTGCCATCTAGCGAGGGAAGGGCAGAAAGCTAGTCTTGCAAAGCTACAATTTGTGCAAAACAGGTGAAGTTCTTCGGTCACTTAATATCTGAACAAGGGAAGGCCATTGATCAAGACAGATTTCAAGCAGTCCAGCAAATTCCAAAGTCTCACACGAACAAACAAGTGCTATCCTTTTTGGGCATGTGCTCCTACTGTAGAATGTTTATTCCACATTACACACTCCCTGAGGCGCCCCTAAGTGACATAACCGATAAGAAAGGTTTTCAGAGCCTGAGTCCGTTACAATGGACCCCAGAAACCGAGAGTGCATTTGTTGAATTAAAAAAGGGGCTCCAAACTGCACCTACACCGGGATTCCGAATCCAAACAAGCCTTTTGTACAAACGGCAAATGAGAAGCGTGACTGCATGACATCTGTGCTGTTGCACGATCATGGGGGAAAATTGAGACTGGGAGCATATTTTTCGGCTAAGCTGGTCCCCGTAGTAGCAGGATTGCCTCAATGCCTGCAAGCCATGACTGCAGCTGAAATTCTGTTGTAGCATCCAAGGACATAGTCAGCTCTAGTGAATTAACCCTACTGGTCCCACATGCTTAATGCTTTCCGAGCAAAAGTCTGCGCACATGTCGGAAGCACATTGGCTCAGACACAATCCTGTTATTGGAGATGCCTAACATTACAATAAATAGGTGTAACATCCTTGGCCCTGCCAGCCTTCTACGCGCATAAGGAGGCGGAGACCCACATGCTTGTGTCGCTGTAACGAATGAATTTGCAGCCCTAGACCAGACTTGCAGGATTCACCACTTCAGAATCCGCATATGGAGGTTTTTGGGGATTAGTCAGCATTCAGCAGAAAGAAGACAAGCCAGAATTGTAGTCGGTATGCTGTAGTGACTACCGACGAGGTAGTCAAAGCAGGATCCTCCCTTCTCATCTGTCAGCTCAAGCAGCAGTGCTGATTGTCCTGACTGAGGCATGTAAGTTGGCTAAAGGAAGACAGTGAATACTTACAGATGCGTATTAGGGGTCGTACATGATTTTCGAATCCAGTGGAAACAGAGGAGCTTCTTGATCTCCACGCGAAAGCCCGTCGCACACCGTGGCCTGATTTCTGACCTCGTGGAAGCACTCGTACTGCGTAAATCAATCGCTGTGTGTAAATATGAAACCCACACGAAAAATAACGATTTTATTTCTCAACGCAATGCAAGGGCAGGGTCAGCGGCAAGGATGGCAGCGCAGCAGCCGCCAAGTGATCAGTTTTACATGTTTATGACAAAACTTTGTACCCCAACAGCAGACGTACGAGAGTTACAGACACGGGCCTCGCTGGAAGAAAAGTGGGAGTGGACTAAAGCAGGGTCCAGCGAGAGAAAAGAGGAATGGTGTGGCCCCAATGGTAAACCTTGCCTACCACGATCATTACTTCCATTCTATGCCAAACTAACACACGGTAAGGACCATGTGCCAAAAGGTGGAGGCATGACAGTATTTAGGCACAATGGTACACTAAGGGATTTAATCATTACTCCCAGAAATATTGTGAAGGATGTGTTATCTGTGCCACTAGTAATGTGTGGAGGGGAATGCAGATGAGTCATGCAGCACACCCCCAACCCCAAAGACTCTTCGAACTTTTACAGATGGATTTTATTGAACTAACACTCAGTGAAGGGAAAGGGTATTTTCTGGTAAAAGTTGATGTATTTTCCACATGGGTGGAAGCGTTCCCCGCGTCGAATCATGATGCCAGTGCAATAGCAAAGGTTTTGCTAACATAAATAATTCCGAGATGGGACAACTCTGAAAGGCTTAGTAGTGAGAATGGGACACCATTTGTCAGTAATTCCCGACAGGAAATCAGTGATTATTTGGGAATAAACATGAAACAACACTGTGCCTATCACCCAGCGAGCGTTGGGGCAGTTGAAAGAGAAAATGCTACCCTAAAAAATAAATTGAAAAAAATGCTGTGAGGAACTAGTGGGTCCATGGACAAAGGCACTTCCAATTATATTAATGTATATGAGATATATGAGGAGAGGGAGAGCTAATTTCAGCCCGTTTGAGATTTTGTTTAGTAGGCTTCCAAATACTGGTATAAGACCAATACCCACGGTCAGACAGATAACAGACCACTGTGAGGGTGAAATGTTGTGAAACTCTCTTCACTTTTGTTTCAAATGCGGAATAAAGTGAAAGCAGCACGAACCCAACCAGCGGAAGGGAAGCTGCACGATCTAGGACCTGGAGCCTGGATAGTGTTGAATGACTTCAGGAAGAAAAGCTGAAGGTGAAGGGATGGCTGGGATTGTTTCATGTGTTCCTCACGACACAGACAGCTGTGAAGATCGCCGAAAGAGCTCTGTGAATACACGCCAGCCATTGCAAACGTGTAACTGGGCCTGAGGAGACATCGGACAGCAGCAGAACCGATTAAGTGCAAGTAGTAATTAGAAGCCTCGCACGCATATGGGGATGCCCCAGTTCGCACTGTTAGCAAGCGCCCTGGTAGTACAGGCGTCTGAGATACAGCTGCAGATGATAATGTTACATAATGGTGCAATAAGAACATTCACATATGACCCATGGCCGTTTACAAACCAGGATGACAATAAATTGGATAATAAATATTTATGCAGGGATTCTGGTGGCGCCAGTGACTGTCACTTTGAAGTAGCTATCACGGCTACAGGGACAACTGACCCGGGAACTACGTATTCTATCATCAAGGTAGGAGGTGCCGGGGAGAAAGTGAAGTCTGCAGATGCTGGAGATCAGAGCTGAAAATGTGTTGCTGGAACAGCGCAGCAGGTCAGACAGCATCCAGGGAACAGGAGAATCGACGTTTCGGGCATAAGCCCTTCTTCAGGAGGTGCCAGGGCACGGGTGATAATATCCAAGACTCAGAATAGCGATGAGGGAGACTGTGAAATAGATAGACCCTTCTCTGACATCAGTAGGCAGGTGAATATAGTGGCTTAGTCACACCTCCACCTACCCCCGAGATGCAGTGCAGTACTCCAGATAGCAACACCTCGGCATGGCAACCAAATAAACCAAATCATGGACCTAACCCCAAGCAGGGCAGAGGGCATTAATGTCACGCCCGAACCCGGAGGGAATCGTCAGCTAACTCGGTATTGGAATTGGCCTTGCAGGAGTAAATGGTGTAAATACGACGTCAGTAGGTTGGGAGATGCGAAGGACCATTGCTAGATGTGAAGGGAGCAGAGCATGTGTTTTGGCTCAAATACAACACCGGAAATTAGGCGTTGGCTACGTGCATACACGCCAGCCATTGCTGGCTGCACTGCCCATCGGTGGACTGCTGAACGAATTACAGAGAGCTTGGGGAGAAATGCTACCTGTCTGCTCCTGCGGGCGGCAGCTACCCTGCTCCTGATAAGGGGAGCAATTAGGGCAAACCTCGCGCCACACCCAGATAGCAAGGCCAACTGCAGTCCCAAGGCTGACACTTTTCTGACCACAGCCTCCCATATGGTGGAAGGTAGGGGAGAAACGTGTATTTGCACAAATGGCTCACCGCCCTCTGGAGAGGATTGGGGGTATTTAATACTCACGTTCTACTAGTTGTAGGACTGGTAATGCTCATAATGCTTTGTATAGGACACTGCTTGTGTACCTGGCTACGCCGTTTGCTTATGAGTGCAGTGGTATTCCAAATGGTAAAACAATCAGTGGCCCCGCAACAGGAGGGATCCGATTGCGAGGACCACACCATACCCTGACGTTGACGAGTATGACGTGTGAAAATGGGCTGTGTACAGGGCACACAAGGGCAAGTGATGACATCAGCACATAGCTGTGTTACAGGTAGGAAAAGCCTGGTGCTACCTAAGCAATTTGGATGTAGCACGATGTCGCTTTGTATAGTTTTTTTTGATGTTTTTGTAAAATGCCAAAAGGGGGGAGATGTAATGGAGAATTAACATAATTAACATTTGCTGTGAAATCTGAAAGAGAATACTTTGCTAAATCTAATACTTCGATAAAACTAACACTTTGCTAAAATTTTAAGTACATAGCCTGACTTTGCTCGATTGTGCAAGCAGACAGTTTGGCCTTGCAAGTCTTGAAAAACAGTCAGATTCAACAGGAGTCAGGGAAAACATACGCAATCATACCAAGAGCCGAATGTTCCCAGTTCATGTCAGTGAAATGCAGTATAAAAAGAATATGCACAAGTTGTTCAGCCGCTTACATGCGGCATCTTGCAAAGTGTATTGGACCCGCTGCAGAGGTTACAGTAAAGCTTTTGTTTTCCTCTTGCTAGCATTTGAGTAATGTCGATTTAATTTCAACGACACACGTTCAACAAATAACCGTCTCCTTCTGCATTACGAATTTGGATCAACAACCTGATGAAACAGCAACATGGGATTTGAGAGAGGTTTAACAAGGAATGGTTCATGTGAGGTGCAGACTCTGCTAGGTTATTAACCCCAGATCTACCTGTTTATTAAGGAGGAACTTCAATAAACTAAGCCACAGCGTCACGTTAAACTAGGAGAGAGGGATGAGCAGATTGATCCAATACCTCTTAAAGATTACAAGAATGACAATGGTCTTGTTTTAGGGCTCAGCAATGGAAAACAATTACACATCAAATTCAGGAATCCGTTTCACTTCTCGAACCTGGAACACAGGAACAGCAGAAGGAGATTATTCAAAACTGTTACAGTAGATTTAGCAGGAGGATGTTTCGTGTCTGGATCCTGATATAGTTTCAGGAACAGGCCAATCAGCACGTCCCCACTCCAACACAGGACCCATAATAGACCATGCAGCACCTAGATTGTGTTACACACAACAGGATGAGGCCATTCAGCCTTCTAAGTGCTGCAACACAAGAACTGGAAGAGGCCACAAAGTTACTGGAACTTTTCACACTAGGTTACGGCTATTCAGCCGATTGAGTCAATTGCACAAAAATAGCAGATGGACATGAAACCGTTTGAGATGGTTTCTTATTTGAACAAGGGGGGCAATTCATCCACATTTATGTTCTTTGGGAACAGGAGAAGACCAATCACACCGTCGTTGCGATTTCACGGATATAGGAGGAAACTGTTCAGTTTCTCCAGCCTGTTGTGAAGAAACATGAGGAGACACTTCAGCCACTTGAAATGGTGCAGCAAGTTTCCATATGTCCCCAATCCTCACATGAAGAAAAAGCAGAAGGCATTCACGTATTGTTTGGCTTGGTAATGAACAGGAGCAGGAAATTCAGCTCTTTGAGACCATAATATAGGAACACCAGGACGACATTCAGCGTATCAAGACTATAATGTAGGAACACCAAGAATCCCATTCAGCACTCGAGTGTGTAAAGTAGGAACAAAGTGAGTCTAATCAACCACTCGTGCCTCTTTCGCGGCAATTGCAGCTGAGATTTTTGCCGTCTTGCGCCTGTTACACAGGAATTGAAAGGGAATGTGGAGACTATAGAAAGGGAAGAACTTCGATTACATTCGGAAGCCAAACACCCAAGTTCAGGGAACGATACAGAGAGACAGAAACATTCGGGTTAAAGATAGAAAGAGATAATTAAGACAGAAACAGAACATGTTGAAATATGGGGGAAAACACAGGGGAGTACGTCTAATTGGAGGAGTGAGACCTTGATAGATCCAATCACAAGAAAGAGACCATTGATTAAAGGCAATGCCAAATCAACTGAAACAAGTTGTTACATTATATTCTGAATCTGCCTCACAGAACAAACACAGACGGTCTAAACTGAGATAGGTTGTTTGCTCAGAAAGGAGAGCGGTGAAGACTATGTTCCTGTAATTCTCAGTAAGCTGGACTATCTGCCCAGCATGGGGAATATTGAAAATCTTGGACAGTATATTGCTGCAATTGATATCTGTTAAGCATGGGAAGATTTGTAGTCCATACTGCAAACGACTGTGAATGGGGCTCCCAAAACTTTATGTTTCTGTATCTCCATGCATCAGCTTGATGCAAGGTTTTTTTCATGTGTGCATTCGTGTGTGTATGACAGAGGCGATGATAGATGTGAAAATCATTGTCTGAGCGAGAACACATATGGAGAAAATCAGTTAAAGTATGAACAACTGGCGGGGTGGGGATGATACACAGAGAGGGACTGAGAAACAGTTAATGGACAGATGTGAGGATACGCTTGAGAGTATTAAAATAAAGGCATTGCCAGACCCAATAACAACATCAGTGCGCAAAGGAATGACAGAACGATGGGGAATTTTTTGAGGGTTCAGATAAGAGCTGTGTGGAATCGACGCAGATTAGCTTCTGCAGGTTTGAAGCTGGGAGTTTTAGCAGCAGATTATTGGCTTCATTAAGACTGTCTGTCATAGCGCAAAGTTCAAACAGCAGATGCGATGAGCCAGAGAAGTATATCCTACAGGTGTCAGTAATTATAATTAGGAGTGGGCAGGTTATGGTGCAGAAATCAAATCAGGACCAAAGGGATCACTACTGTTGTTATTTGTTTGTTTCAGCCTCATATATTTGTCAAGGATGAGATGGAGTCGAAGGAAGGAAATTGAGTTTGCAATCAGAATAGAAAACAGTGTTCTATGCTCCCAATATTTAAATATCAAGGGCAGTGGTACAATGAAACATGGTTCACAGCTCAAATTGAGTCGGTCAACATACAGACCCATGAGTAACACTGCACGGAGCAATGAAGGAGATAGTGAATTATCAAGTTCACTGATGCAGTTAGTACAATTTTTTAAGTGGATATCTGAATTCAGAGTCTCAGCAGGAATATTAGGAGCGGCAAGAATGGTAGTGTCAATGAAAAGAACAGTGTTACAGTCAAACATGATTTATAGAATAAGTGACTGAACTGTGAGACTTACCAGAGACACCAAAGAAAGCACGGACTGAATAATCAAAATATTGAATAATATTCGATCTAACATGATAATTACCTTCGATCATAATATGTAGATGAAAGCCAAACATCCCAGTATAAACTTCTGTCCATTGTTGGAACATGCCGTCTAATGTTCTCAGAATCTGATCAATTGTTGGAATATTCTAGTCGAACGTTCTCAGATTCTGATCTTTCCACCCCCTCTCTGTGGTACTGTTGATCCCTGTTAGTACTGTTGGTGATTATCTCGCTCATCCGATAGGTTAACACATTGAATGGAGCCGACTTATAATTAAAAGATGGAAACCCTCCACTGGTATGCTTAGATTATTTGGAGATTGACATAATTCACAGTCACCAAAGGAAGAGATGAAATTTACACCTTCCTTACATCACTTTATGTTTCACAATAAAAGGAACATTTCCTCGATCTGGATGGAATGGATGAGGTTGGCTGACCATAAACTTTCAATATTATAAATCTCTTCTCCCTGTATGTAGGAGCACTGTCAGAACACTGCAGGAATGTATATGACAGAGATAAAATAACAGAGCACCTGCACAAAATGTCTGGTGGGCATTTTCTCGAGACCACAAAATAGGGTAACAAGATTTACTGCCCATTGCCTTATATAATTTCACTCCTCTTGTTTCTTGAACTTTTACAAATTCTTCCAAACCTCGAGAAATCATCCAAAGCATTTAAACTGCTCATTAGGAATAGGAGGAAGCAATTCTGTCCCCATGTGTCATTTGCAGAAGGATAGGAGAATGCCAACAGCCTCCCTTGCTTGTTATACCAGGGTAATTCAGCCTCTCTTGTCTGTCACAGAGGGACAGAAGGAGGCCATTCAGCCCCTTGACCCTGTCACAGAGGAACAGGAGGAAGCCATTCTACTTCTTTAGTCTGTTATGCAGTAAATATTAGTTTTAAAATACTTATAGAGAAATTAGTCATGACATAAACATTAAGGTTTGAGTAAGGACAACCTTGTACGCTTTAGGCTGGCTCTTTGAAAAGCTGCTTGAGAGAAACTATTGGCATGAAAGTGGTCGGCCTTCACAAATGAGATTAAAGAGTCAAGCGACAGTATATTTCTTTTCATGAGGAGGGTAAGGATGGTAGCTGTAGAGAACGCTGGATGACTAAAAGGATGGAGGTTCTGGTCAACAAAAAGAAAGACGCATATGATAGGTGTAGGTATCAAAGATCAACTGAATCCATCGAGGAGTACAAGGACAGTAGGATAATACTCAAGAGGGAAATCAGGAGGGAAATGTGGCGACAGTATATAATTTTGGAAGATAGGGTAAGCAATGATCCAACGAGTTTCTGCAAACATATTAAGGTCAAACGTGTAACTGGGAGAGAATAGGCCCGTTTAAAGTTCAGCAAGGCGACCAACATGTGGAACCACAGGATTTTGGGGAACACTGAATAAATATTTCGCGTTCGTATGTACTGTGGAGAAGGATACGTGATGCAGATAACTTGAGGAAATGAACAATGATATTTTGGCAAGTGATCCTATGACAGAAGATGAGGAGTTGTCCATCTTAAAATGCACCAAGGTGAATGACTCCCTGTGTTTAATTTTTCCTCTCTTTTTGCAGGGGTTTTGCCCCGTGTCGTAACAGAGTCAAGTTTCGTGAATGTGCTTTATTCTTGATGCAACTGAAATAACTCCACAGAGGCCGGCATCCCATCACCAGAGAGAGTACTTGACACTGATCCAGCTCACTCAGAAGCAGCTCTCAGGGTGACAGAACCACTGACACTCCTGTTCTTTTTGTGTGTGTGTGTATGTGTGCAGGTGTGAGACAGTAAAAGACACAAGGAGTACAAATCTTTATTCCATTTCCACGATCAGGAAGAAAAGAAACACCCAAGTGGCCAGTGACCAGCAGTGCCCTTCACACCAAAGAGCAATGCTGTGCGATCAAACGGTGAAGGGGAGGGCAGGGATTAAATCAAAATAGAGTTGGAACTCCCTGTCTTTAAAGCGACTCCTGGATAGGCACACGGGTTAGTTTGGTTTGGAGAAGCATGAAAGACCTGCACAATATCGAAGGCTAAATGGCCTGGACTGTTCGATGTTCTCTGACCTGATCAGGTGTTTCACATCATTCATTGGGAAGCTCGCAAACTAATTGTTCAGCCTCTCGCTGAGGTACTTGCATCATGGACAGTCACAGGTAAGCTGCCAGAAGACGGCAGGGTGGCTGATATTGTGCGATTTTTAAAAAACAACTGGGAAGGAAAAGCCAGGAACTGTAGACTGGTCTGCCAAATGTCATTGGTGGATAACTTGCTCCAGGGGATTCTGAGAGACTTGTTTTTGGAAAGGCAAGGACTGAGCAAGATAATATGGCTTTTTGTGTGGGAAATGATATTTCACAAATTTGATTTAGATTTTTGAAGATGTGACGAAGTAGATTGGTGAAGGGGCGGAAGTGTGGGTAGTCCATATGGTCTTCGGTAAGGTGTTGAAAAAGATTCCTCATGGTAAACTGGATAGCACTTGTTAGATCACATGAAATGCTTGGAGAGTTGGAGGTAATTGACCCGAAGGTAAGAGATGAAGGAAGTGGTTGTGGACAGTTTTTGTTTTGCACTGGAGGCCTATTTCCAGCTGAGTGCCATAAGGATCTAATGGATGTTGTAATAAACATAAATGATTTGGATGTGAATAATGTAGGAATGCTTCGTGGCTTTGCAGGTAACATCTACGTTTGTGATTTAGTGAACAGTGAAGCTGGTTAACTCAGAGTACAACAGGACACTGATCAGATGGGCCAAAATATCGAAGACTTGCTAATGGAATTTATGTTCGACAAACTTAAGGTGTAACGGTGTGATGAGGCAACTGGGGGCAGAAGTTATAGGTAGGATCTTGGGATATGTTGCCAGCCACAGACACCAAAATATAAATCATGGAAGCTCTGTAGTGTGGAAACAGGCCATTCGGCATATCATTTTACACTGACCCGCCAAACAGCATCTCGACTCATGCAGCCATGCATTACCTCGTTAACCTGACATTTCCTACAACCAATCCACCACAACCAGGATACTGCACAGCAGTTTAGCAAGGTCACTGCTCATGTTGCACTGTGGGACGAAAGCCAAAAACAGTGTTGAAACCCACACAGACCCAGGGAGAATGTGCAAACACCACACATGCACTCACCCAAGTTCGGAATCAAAGCTAGGCCCTTGTTGCCGTGAGCCAGCAGTGGTAAGCACGGAGCCACATTCTACCCCCGTGAGCAGCGCAGAGTTACTGCATTCTTCTACTTTCTCTGGAACCATCACATCTGTTCAGGTGATGTCGAGTTACAGTGGAGTACTTTAGGCATGCCCACATTTCTCTCGCACGAGGATTTGCGTTAACCCTCCCAAACTCTGATGGACAGGGTCTTCAGCTGCAATTGTCCCATGTCTTGCACTTCTGCCCTCAACCCCTGCCGCTTTCCTAGATCAAGTCAACCATTACTACTGTGGTATACATAATAATTGACTATTGAAAAATAAAACAAATAGTGCATATGCTGGAGATCTGAAAGAAAAGTTCTTCGACTGCAGCGTCCTCAGATTTGAAATGTTCACTCTGCTTTCTTCCGTCAGATGATACGAGTCCTGCTCAGTTTTGCCAGCAATTTCTTGCATATCTAATGCCCTGCTTACAACATGCACAAGATTTGCAGCTTTGACTTTGAGAGATAACACCCACCAGTATTTGTTTCTTCTTGCTATATCTAAGGTCCAGACAAATAGTTTCTGTATATTCTGAGCGCCGTGGGTTGTGGTGAGATTAATTATAGATTCAGCGAGATGTTCCCTGAGGCCTTCCTCGATGGTTAAGATAAGTTCGCTGCGTCGGATTTGTCGTTCTCAAGGGGAATGGTGAGATTCTTCCCGGCGATCCCCTTGTGGTGGCTGAGTGGAGAATCACAATGATCTCCCTACAATTATGTACGTTGCTCCCGATACCTGCTCTTATCTTGGGAGTAAATTCAGAGCAGGCAGGCATGGTCTGCTCTCATGGCCCTGACTCCTGGACCTGGGGGAAGGGGAAGTCCTGCGTGTGACCCTTCTCACCCGAGACGAGTTTATTCCCATGCCCAAGAGTTTGGGGAGGGCAGTAATGTCACCCTGCCTGCCACGTACAGGCTCAATATCAGGGGCTGTGCAAGTTCTCTCCACACGACTGTGCTTGTCCCATTGCACTATGGAGTTTCAAAGATGGCACAGGTTCCTTGGGATTCTGGATAATTCCAGACTCTCCCGTGGTGGGAATGGTGTGCAGTAAGAAGTGGGGGAAGACCGATGTGATTCTCATGGTGAGGACCAAAACAACAATTAATGTTTGGTGAGTTTGCTGAGATCCCCTCAGCCTCATGTTCTAAATCTCTCCCCAAACCCAAATCAACTGGCACTGTGCATAAAAAAACATTCATTATGAAGATGAATCCATTAAATCATAAGGAATTGGAGCAGGAGTGGGCCATCTAGCCCCTCAAGCCTGCACTGCAATAACGCCAGGGCGGATCTTTTCATAGACTCAGCTCCACTTACCCGTCCTCTCACCATTACCCGTGATTCCTTTACTCTTCCAAAATCTAGCTTTGCTTTAAAAGCATTCAGAAAACTAGCCACACGTATTTCACTCAACAGGGTATTCTACAGAGTCACGTGAAGATGATCCTCCCCAACTCTGTCCAAAATCTGGTCCCATTCATTTTGAGGATCCTCCTAGGTTTAAGTTTCACCCAACAGTGAGAACAACCTCCCGACTATTACTGTATCTAATCCCTTCACAATGTTATGTTAGCATAAATCACCAATCATCCTTCTATGTCCCCATGAGTATAGTTCCAAAGTACTTAATCTCTCTTCATTATTCAACGCTCTCAATTCTAGAATCAGCATTGTGAAACTCTTCTGCACCCATCGAGTGTAAGTACGTTCTTTCTCAAGTAAGGAGTCCAAACCTGTATACGGTATACGAGGTGTGGCGTCATCAGCACCATTTACAGCTCCCGCAGAATCTTTATGTTTTTAAACTGTATCCCTTCAGCAATGAAGGATAATATTCCATTTGCCTTCTTAATTATCTGCAAATCAATGTTTTGTGAATCCAGCACAAGGAAAACCAGGGCCCTCCGCATAGCAGCATGCTGCAATTTTTTACCACATGAAAGGTTGTCCATTGTACTGTTATTCCTGCTAAAATGGATGAACTCACATTGACCAACATTGTACTCAATCTGGGAGACCCTTCCCCACTCACTATACTATCTCTACCCCTCTGCAGACGTTCAGTGTCTTCTGTACACTTCGCCCGCCCACTTATTTTCTGTCACCTGCAAACTTTGTCACACATGAAATCATCTACGCAATACCCTGATCAATGGATTTAAGATCCTCCTTTTCAATCATACAGATGTCATTCTTTGTTAGGAGATCTACCCTACCTCATCTTTAGTTTTGTATATTATCCCTTAATCTAAAATCGGGTGATGGTTCAGTTCTTAGTGTTGGTGGTCCGATCACCATGTTTCTCTAATGGCATTAAATCATATCCATTTCTCAATCCCTTTTGAGAATATAAAACATTTTGCAATAAAGTACGTTCCATCAACTTTTTAAAATCATTATTCCCATCTTCACTTTCCCCTTTATTTCTCATACTGACGCCGTCAGGAAACAGTGTGACACCGTCATACTCACAGAATCAGGCTTGATGAGTCATGTTTCAAGAAGCCTCATCACCAACACTAGGGATATCTGTTCTTCCGGCATGATAGACACACCAGTGGTGGCGACACGGTGGGATACAGTAGGGAAAGGAGATATCCTGGAATTCCCCAACATTGATTCCAGAACCCGGGAAATCTCATGGTAACAGATCGGAGATTGTCAAGGAAAGTTACTGATGATAGACACCTACTGCCCTCCACAGTATTCCTCGGAGGAAGCACTGAGGGTGCCAATTACATAAAACTTAGTATGGGTGTGGGACTTCGAAGTCTATCACCAAGAGTGTCGCCATAGGCCTACCACTGACTGAGCATGGAGAGGCCTCAAATACACAGCAGCCAGACTGGAGGAAGTGATGGGGGAAACAACAAGCGGAAAACATCTTCACAAAAGCAATTGTAACAGATGGATCTGCCCCGACAGTATCTGTAGGACCAGCCAGCACACGGTCCTGGTGGAGGGAAAATATCAGCCACAGATTGAAGATACCGCCTACTGTCTTATGTGGCACTCTCTCCTGTGCAGTAGGACATACTGCTCAAGGACCGAGCAAATGGAACCTGCACCTCCATGGCGTACTGTGGGCTCGCAGGAGCTGCAGCATTAATGGTTTTCCCTCCATCATAAAATCAGAAGTGAGCTGTTCACTGATGGTTCCAAAATGATCAGCACCAGTCACAACTCCACCCATGCTAAAACGGGCTAATCAGACCATCAGAAAATTTAAACAGGAACAGATGAGGCCATTCAGCCGTTCGAATCTTTTACTCAGCAATTGAAAAAGATCTTTCAATCTCTCATGTCTGTTACATGGAAAATGGAAGGGAATATTCAGCCTTGCAAAGCTGCTACACAGGAATACTGGAAGGACTGGTTACTGAGATGGGAACTGGGCTAAATTAGGGATAAATCAGTCTCTATCAGTTTGACAGAATTTTACGACTGCTGTGACGCAGTGACCAGTGCTGGGGCCTCAGTTACTTGCCACTAATATCAAGGTTTTCGAAAGATTTACCAAATGTATTCTGCCTAAAATGGGCAGGAAGTTAAGTTGTCAGGAGGCCGTGCAGTATCTCTAATTGGATAAACAATGGATGATAATTTGGTACCTGGAAAATAACGTGGGTAACTGTGAACCTGTTACTTCTACAGGAAGAATGACAAGCTATATATTAATAAATTTGGAGTGATTACAGGACTCCGTGGTAAGTGTGTACTGGAGGATTCACGCTCTCGTTCCCAAATGGGAAGTGTTGCTCCATCTTCTTGAAGATCTGCTCCCTGATGGTCTCAGTGGCCCAGTTGATCTCAGGACACGCCGGATATTTTTATGTGCTTGGATGGCGGTGTGGAGTGCTGGGAGTGTGTGTTTTGTGCTGTGTATCATGGGGAAGGCCTTTATCCGATAGGCAATCCTTTCTTTTGACGTGGAGACTCGAGGACAATGAATGAAGAGACCAGCACCATGAGTTTTCACGAACATGGTATACTGTGCATGGTCACAATGCAACATGAACTGGGGAAGGGACGGAGGATCCAATCACAAGAATGAGAACTAAAAGCATTGCCAGATCAGCTGAAATAGCTAGTTAGAACTTATTCTCAATCCAACACAGAGAGCCATTAATTCAGAGGAGATATCTGTTCAGCACAGAGTGAAATTCAAACTCTGTTCAGTCTAAGCGAGCAATCTGCCGAGTGCGGAAAAATGTGCAGACCATGCAAGTGCATTAATCTATAAACTCGGACTAGATATGTGTCTAACGCTGGGAGCTATCCCCACCACAGCAGTGCATTCATCCAAACACACCAGATATCTGTCCAGCACTGGCAGCTATGCAGATCATAGCAGTGCATTGATCTATAAACCCAGACGAGATATCTGTCGTGTAGCACGAGCTATGCAGACCACAGCAGCACAATTGTATTCAGGCTACTCTCAGTGAAGCACAATGGAACAAGTTAAGATGGATTTTCGGCCACTTTCTCTAACTTGCAATATTTTTCGATATACTCTTCCAATTTTTAGTGAGAATGGATTGTAAAGTCCTGAAACAAACCCAATCTCAGCATATGGGCCAGCAATGGACATGCCCATCTCCTTTTACTAAGAGGCAGCATTGCAATGAATTGGGCAAAACTGCGTTGAGTCTCCAAAGTCATTCTTTGAAGAAGGAAACACATATCCTAAAGATAGTGGCAGAGTCAGAACATTCCATCCGGAGCTTCTCTGCTCTGCCCGCTCTTTATATATACCTTTATTATTCTGTTTTCTGGAGAGACTTCTTTTTTGCAAACTTATAACATTTTAAATTTCCTCGATTTGAATGGAGGAGGTCAGTCCTAGACAGGGGGCAGTCGCGAGGATGGGGTCCTCGAGAAATCACGGTGAAGCCTGGAGACTGGTCCGACTACAATCTGGATACTGGACTTGGTGCGGCCTGGAGAATGGGCCCGATGTGGTCTGGAGCCTGGTCTGGTGCGGTCTGGAGACTGAGCCTGGTATGGCCTGGAGACTGGACGTGGCATAGTGTAGAAACTATGCCAGTGGCCGCCTGTAGACTGGGCCTGGTGCTGTGTGGTCCTGGGGAACTATGGAGACTAGACTGGTATCGTCAGTTGACTAGGTCAGGTACACTCTGGAGACTGGGACCCGTACAGCCTGGGGACTGGGCCCATTACGGCCTGGAGGCTGAGCACAATGTGGCCATGAGACTGTGGTCGCTGCAGTCTGGACACTTGCCCCGGTGCAGTCTGGAGACTGGGCCCGGCACTGTCTGGCTACTGAGCCTGGTGCAACCTGGAGACAGGACTCGGTAGTGTCTGGATACTGAGCCCAGTGAGGACTGGATACTGGGTCTGCTTCGTTGTGGAAACTGAGCCTGGTATTGTATGGAGACTGGACCGGAGCGGCCGGGAAACTGGGCCCAGTGCTGTCTGGCGACTAGGCCTGTGGAACTCTGGAGACTGGTCCCTATATTGACAGAAGACTAGAGAGACCGGACTCGATGTACTCTGGATGCTGGCTCCAGTGCATTCTCGAAACGGAGCCCGACCCAGTGTGGAGACTGGGCCCGTTGCGGTCTGGAGACTCTTTGCTGGCACAAACATGTGTGCCAGGGACTGTAATTCGTGTTGGGTTTTTTTTTCCCTTTTACTCTTCTTCTGGACTTTCAATTTTCATTCTTTCATTTTTGAACCAAATCCCTAAGAATCTGTACCAAGATTCCTTGTACCTAAGATGGCGCCATAAGTGAAGCCATTGCAATGCTTCCACTGCATTCCTTAAAGTGGACGTGACATTGAAGCCAATTCAGTTCAAATGTGAGGGATTAACTGTCTTTGATGACTTTTCCAAACAGAGCTGCTGCTTGTGCAGAGGCACGGGGCGGACAGTAGAGGTTGGTATTACATCACTTAGAACACAAGATGGAGAGACAAAGAGAGAGAATGAGAGAATGAGGAGACGCATTTTGATCCTCATTTCAATGGATTCACTCGCAAAACAACAGAAACCCAATTGCTCAGAGACGCAGATGCAGAGACAGACACATTAACACACTAAATCACGAACACGTAGACAGATAGACAGACACACACACACACACACACACCAATGCAGACGTTTGGCTCCTAGTCGCTGCCTTGCCATTCAATAAGTTAATGGCTGATCTGATCCTGTCATCACCTTTATTTCCTCCTGGGAATTAAGGCAGAGCATGCGGTTCAGCTGTTAAAATGGGTGACTGTAATTCCATTAGTTTGAAAATAGTTCTGGAAAAGGATGAGCCTGGTCCAGATGTTAACATCATAAATTAGTGCAAATCCAATTGCGATGATATTTGGCAGCAAGGTTCAAAAAATGATTGGAGAAGCTGTTCGCAGTTAAAAGGACATCTGGCAAGTCGGAGTGTTTCAACGCGAGATAGTGAGATTTCAGGGACAGCCCTTTACTGTTCGTGTGAAGAGCAATGTCAGCAGGAGCAGGGATCAGGGCATGGCAGCGGATTTGAGTGTCTGGTCAAGGGAAAACAAGCAAGTATATGTCAGGTATAGGCAGCAGGGATCAATGGAATCCCTTGAGCGTAATGTGTGTCGGAGTATACTTACCAGGGAAATCAGGAGGGCAAAAACGGGGCATGAGACAGCTGTTAAAGTTAAGGAGAATTGAAAGAGATTATATTAGTATATTAAGGGCAAAAGAAAATCTAGAGCGACAATAGGGCACCTAAAAACTTAGACAGTCATCTTTGTGTGGACCCACACAAACCATTGCGTTTATGAGGTTTATTGTCACGTGTGCTCACATGAGGACAGGGAAAACTGTGCAAGTCGCCATATATGACGCAATCTTCGGCACAAAGTTCCCCTCCCCCACCAAAGTACAGGATCTTGATATAAAGCAGAAAAGTAAAGAAAACACATTTAAAATGTAAGGAATTATAGACATTCTGGTAAAAGTGGAAGCACAGAAACACTTAACATTTGAACAACACACGACATATGTCTCTGACAATGCTGGGTTCACAGTCCTCACAAAGAATCGAACTCACCCCACTCCGATGCGTTAGAGCCAGTTCCTGCTCAGTGGGCGAGACAACCATGACAATGTCGCGTCAGCATTTACTGTGGAGGAAGACATGGGAGCTGGGGAACTTAGGGAAATAAATCGATGCAGTGATATTTTGAAATGCGGCTACCTTACAGAACAGGAAGTGCCAGAATTTTGAAAATACAAAACGTTAGAATAACACCCAGGGCCTGTTCAAGCATACTTTTTCTACGTGGACCTTCGTGAGATCCAACAAGATGCTACATGGTAGCCTGGTTAATAAGGTTAGATCACAGAGGGTCAGGAAGAGCTTCTAAATTAAAATAGGAGGCAGATGTTACAAGGAGAGATTTGCTGTGACCAGCGGTGTGAAACAGGACCAGTGCTGGGGCCACTGTTTGTTATTTTGAGAAATGATTTGTGTGAGAATATACAAAGGATGGATTGTAACATTGTGGACGACACTAAATTGCAGTTAGATGGCAGTGAAGAAGGTCATTTAAAAGGAAAATGAGACCATGATTAACTGCGCCAGTAGGCCGAGGATTGGTAGGTGGAACTTCCGGCAGATAACTATGAGGTGCTGCCTTTTTCTTTCGACATATCAGAGCAGGAGTTACACATGTGGACGGGGTGGTGTGGAAGGCAGTAGGTACGATTACCTTCATCAGTCAGAGCAGTGAATATAGTAATTGGGACATGATGTTGTGGCTGTACAAGAGGACAATAAAGTCAAATTTTGAGTACTGTGTACAATTCGTGATGCTCTGATGTACGAAAAATGTTTTAAACCGGAAAGGGTGCAAAATATTTACAATGATGTGAAAGAGACTGGAGGTCTTGAGGTATAAGGGTAGCCTGGAAAGAACAAAGAGAAAAGAACAAAGAAAATTTACAGCCCAGGATGCCCTTTAGCTCTCCAAGCCTGAGCCAATCCAAATCCACTGTGTAAATCTGTCACCCAATTCTTTTTCCCTCTGCTCCCCATGTAATCATCCATCTGTTCAGACGCATGTGAAATGAATCTAACGTGCCTGCCTCTCTACCTCTGCTGGCAACGCGTTCCAGACACCGACCACCCTCTGTATAAGGTGTTTGCACCGAGTATCCCCCTTAAACTTTTCACCTCTCACCTTGAAAGCGTGACATCTCATTACTGAATCCTTCACTCTGGAAAACGCTTATCTCGATCTACTCTGTCTATATCTTTTATGATTTTGTAGACCTCAATAAGGTCTCGCCTCAATCAGCTTTTTTCTAATGAAAATAATCCGAAACTACTCAACCGCTCTTCATAGCTAGCACCTTCCATACCAGACAACATCCTCATAAAGCTTGCCTGCACCCTCTCTAAAGCCTCCACATCTGTTTGGTGATGCGGCGACCAGAAATGTACACACTATTACAAATTCGTCCAAACCTTGTCTTGTACAATTTTAACAGACCTGACAGTTCTTATACTCAATACCCCATACGATGAAGGCAAGCATACTATATGCCTTCTTGACCAATCCATCCACATTCAGGGTACAATGGACTTGCACTCCCCGATCTCTCTGCTCATCAACTTTTCACAATGCCATTCCGTTTACTGTATAATTCGTTCTAAAATTGGACTTTCCAAAATGCATCAACTCATATTTGTCTGGATTGAACTCCATCTACCACTTCTCTGCCAACCCTCCAGTCTATCTATATTCTCCTGTATTCTTTTACTGTGTCCTATGTTTTCTGCTCCTCCACCAATCTTCGTGTCATCTTCAAACTTGCTGATTATACCAACAGTGCCCTTTTCCAGATCATTGAGGTACAACACAAACAGCACTGGCGCCAGCACTGATCCCTGTAGAACACCACTCGTCACCTTTCTTCATTTCGAGAAACTCCCTTCAACGACTAGTCTCGCTCACCTGTTTTTCAACCAGTTCTTTATCCACCGAGCTAGAACACTCTGCACACCATGTGACTTCACATTCTCTGTTAGTTTACCGTCGGAACCTTATCAAACGCCTTGTCAAAGTCTATGTTTTTGACATCTACAGCCCTTCCTTCATCTATTAAGGCTGTTACTTACTCAAATAATTCAAGTTGGTAAGGCACGATCTCCCCTGCAGAAAATCATTTTGCCTATCACTGCTAAGTCCATTCTGTTCCAAATATAAATAGACTTTACCTTCTCCAGCAACTTTCCCACCACTGATGTCAGGCTAACTGGTCTGTAGTTAACCGAAATGTTCCTAGTACCCTCTTGTACAGGAGGGCAAATGAGCAATTTTCCAATCCTCCAGAACCTCACCTGTGTTTAAGGATGCTACAAAGTTAGCTGACAGGGCCTAGTTATTTTCTCTCTTGCCTCCCTTAGCAACCTGGAGTACATCCCACCCAGTCTTGTGGATTTGTCCATCTTAATAAGCTCTAGCCTACCAAACACATCGTACCAAATTTTGTGAACGTGATCCAGAGTAATCTATCTTCTATCTCTCATCTCAATATTCATCATGTCGCTCTTCTCAGTGAACACTGATGCAAAGTAATCATTCAGAATTTCACACATCTTCTCAGGTTCAAAATACGCCCTTGCTTCCTTCCTTATCCTTTAGTGGACCAATCCTTTCTCCAGTTACCTGCTTGCTCCTTATATGCGAATAAAAGGCTTTGCGATTCTCATTAATTGTTCTCGCACAAGTTATTTAATGACCACTTCTAATAGAACATAGAAAATAGAAACGTAGGCCCTTTAGTCCACGATGTGGTACCGAGTATTAATCCTAATGTAAAATGAAATAACTTAAGCTACACACCCCTCAGTTGTCTGCTCTCCTTTTGCATGCCCAGCAGTCGCTTAAATGTCCCGAATGACTCTGCTTCCACCATCACCGTTGACAACGCATTCCATGCAGTCACAACTTTCTGCAGGAGGAACCTTCCTCTGACATCCCATCGATACCTTTCTCCTAATATCTTAAAAACTACGAGCTCTCGTACCAGTCAATCCTGCACTGGGGAAAAGTCTCAGGCTATTGACTCTACCTATTTCTTTCATTACCTTGCGTACCTCGATCAGGTCACGTCTCTTCCTCCTCTCCAGAGGTAAAAGTCCGAGCTTGGTCAACTTCTCTCCACAAGGCAAGCTCTACAGTCCAGGCAACATCCTGGTAAACCTTTGTTGCCCTGCTTCCAAAGCCTCTGTACCTTTCCTACAATAGGGCGACCAGAACTAGACACAATATTCCATGTGTGGTCTCACCAGTGACTTATAGAGCTGTAACAAAACCTCGGGGCATTAAATTCGATCCCCCTGTTAATGAAAGCCAAAACACCATATGCTCTTTAACACACCTACCCACTTGGATAGCAACTATGTGGAATCTATCTACTTGAACACCAAGATCTCTCTGTTCCTCCACACTTCCAAGAATCCTGTCTGGAATCCTATATTCAGCTTTCGAATTCGACCTTCCAAAATGTATCACCTCATATTGTCAAGGTTGAACTCCATTTGTCATTTTGAGCCCAGCATTATATTTTACCTATGTCATGCTGTAGCTGCAGTATCCCTCGATACTATAAACGGACCTCCAACATTTGTGTCTTCTGCAGATTTACTCACCAACTCTCAACCTACTCACCCAACTCATTTATAAAATGTTCAAAGAGCACAGGCCCAAGAACAGAGCTCGGTGGGGCCCACTCAACACTGACCTCCAGGCAGAATTCTTTCCACCTACATGCACTCCCTGCCTTCTGTCATCCAAACAATTCTGAATCCAGATAGCCAACTCTCCCTGTATCCCATACTTCCTGACTTTATGAGTGAGGCTATCATGGGGAACCTTATCAAATGCCACATCTACTGCTCGACCTTCATCGACCTGCTCTGTCACCTCCCCAAAGAAAAATAAAATTTGTGAGGCATGACCTGCCGCTCACAGGAATGAAGAAGGGCTTGTGCCCGAAACGTCGATTCTCCTGCTCCTCGAATGCTGCCTGGCCTGCTGTGTTTTTCCAACACCACGTTTTTCCACTCTGGTTCTCCAGCATGTGCAGTCCTCACTTTGTCCTAGTCATAAATCCTATCCCTCAGAATTCTTTCCAAAACTTTGCTGACCATAGACGTAAGACGAATTAGTCTGTAATCGCCAGGGTAATTTCCCTATTACCCTTTTTGAATAGTGGAACAATATCCTTTCTCGCTTCCTGGAGTAGCTTAGGACAAATCTGGCCTTTACCTGGGGACTCACCAATCTTAATGTTTGCCAAAGTTTTCAGCACATCAGCTTCATCGATCTTGATTGAACTATACGAGTTCCTCAAATCTCCCATTCGAAACAAAGTCCCTTTCCTTCGTGACAACCGAAGCAAAAAGACTCATTTAGAGCTTCCCCTTTCTGCTCATATTCCATGCACAATTTCCCTACGCTGTCCCTGATCGGCCCTACTTTATCCCTGATCATTCTCTTATTCCTCACGTATGAGTTAAATGCGTTTTTCGTGACCGATCCTGACTGTCCTCAGTCCATTTCCGGGCTCCTTTCTCGCAAACATGTGATCCTCTAAAGCTGTGGTAGATCCTTACTTCCTCCACCTTGTGTCAGCTGCTTTCTTCCCATTGGTGAGAAGTTCATCTGTTCTCGTCATCCCCTTCTTACCCGTCTCAGAGGAACAAATTTTTGCATCACTTGCAACACCTTCTCCTTAAACATGTCTGCTATGCCCTTTCTGTGGAACAATAACTCCCATGCTGTACTTCCCAACTCCTGTCTGAGAGCATCATCATTTCCCCAATTAAGTATCTTCCCGAACTGTAACTGCTGTCTTCCCTCTTCAAGACTTTGATAAATGTGAGGCAATTATGATGACTGTCACTGAAGTGTTCGCCCATCGCGAGATCTGACACCGGTCCTGGCTCACCTCCGAGCACCAAACCCAAAATAGCCTCTCCCTTCGTCGGCCTGTCTACATACTGAGTAAGGAACCCCTCCTGAACCAAGTGACGAAAACGGCTCCATCCAAACAATCTTCTTTAAGGAGATTCCAGTTGATTTTGGGAAAGTTGAAATCACTCAAAACAACAACTTTACTACATCTGCATTTTTCCATAAACTGCCCAATAATGAATTCTTCAATCTTATTTTTCCGCTTAATTCCTCGTTTAAGAATGGTCCTATCTTCCGATAGTCCACGCTGGCCCGTTCTGTTTTTAGCTACCTGAACTTTATGTACGCTTCTCTTTTCCTCTTGGCTACTCGTACCATTTCTCCTGTCATCCACGGTTCACGAATCTTGCCTTTCCTATCCTTTGCTTTCAACGGGACATGCTTATCCTGCATTATTTTCACATTATTTCTGAAATCCTCCCACATATGAAATGTGGACTTCCCTTCAAATAGTTGCTCCAATCCGCATTTTCCAGCTTCTGCCTAATTTTTACAGAATTGGTCTTGGCCCAATTTAGTACGTTTCCCTTTGAACAACTCTCATCTTTTTCGATGAGTATTCTAAAGCCTACAGAATTGTGGTCACTGTTCCCAAAGAAATCCCCAAAGCAACTTCTACCGCCTCGCCTGGATCATTACCCAACACCAGGTTCAATGTGGCCTCTTTACTCGTCGGACTATTGACATACTGCTCCAGAAAACTCTCCTGGACGCTTCTTATAAATTCTATCCTATCCAGACCGCAGTCACTAATTGCCTGCGATTAAATGTTCGTAAAATTAACATGTCTAATCACCACCACACTGTGGGCTCGATATCTTTCCATAATCTGTTCACCCATTTGTCCTTCTACCTCACACTCACTGTTGGGAGGCCTGTAATACAGCTCCAACAATGGAATTGCACCCTTCTTATTTCTCAGTTCCACCCATAAGCTTCACTACTAAAGCCCACCATGATGCCCTACTTTTGCAGAGCCGTGATAGTATTCCTGACCAACAATGCAACTCCTCCCCACCCTTTTTACTTCTTTCCCTGCCCTGTCTGATGCGTTTATATCCTGGAACATTTAGTTGTTAATCAGGCCCTTCTTTCAACCAAGTCTCTGTGACTGTAATAACGACATAATTCCAGGCACCAACCCAAGCCCGACGTTCATCTGCCTTCCCCAAAATACTCCATGCATGAAAGTATATGCACTTGAGGCCACCAGTTCTTTACGTTCATCTGCTCTCTTCCTACCCTTCCCTTTATTAATGCTAACTTCATGATTCTTATAGTCTCCAGTTTCGACCTTGTTGTCTACTTCTCTGCTATTCTGGTTTCCACACGAGTTTAAAAGCTCCCCAACAGCAATAGCAAAAACTCCCCCAAGGGCGTTAGTTCCAGTCTGGTTCAGGTGTAGACCATCCAATTTTTAATAGTCCCATCTTCCGCAGAACCGGTCCAAATGTCCCACAAACCTGAACCTCCTACACCATCCCCCATGCCACATGTTCTTCCTGCCTATTCTTTCATTTTTATGTTAGCTAGCATGTGGAACCGGTACTAATCCCGAGGTCACGGCCTTTGATAGCCTGGGAATTACTGTCCCTTTTGTGTAGAAAGCTGAGTGGTGAACTTGCAGAGTGTTATAATTATGTTGGACATGGATAGGGTAAATAGTCAAGATCTTTTCCCCAGGGAAGAAGTGTCCATAATCAAAGGTAAGAGTGGAGAGAGGTAAAAGAGATCGAAGAGTTAGATGTTTCGCACAGACTGCTGTGTATATGTAATGAGCTGCCAGAGAAAGCGGTCCAGGGAAATACAATTACAACATTTAAAACACAACTCAATGAATATATGAGTAGGAAAGACTTGGAAGGCTTTATGCCAGATGCAGACAAACAGGATTAGTTCAGTTTAGGAAACATGGTGAGCATGGACACGTTGGGATGAAGGGTCTTTATGTATATTTTGTGACCATAAGACCCTATGACTTTATAAATCTCTTTCATCACCAAAGCTTTGTTGCTCTCAGCTCATTTCTAGGACAAAAAGCCTGTTCAAAGATCGTGCTCCTCTTACTTTGAAAATATCATTCTGAACATTGATGTAGTAATGTAAGTCACAGCAGGAGAAGCAAAATGGTATTGAACCCCAACCTGCAACCTTTTGCCCGGTATACTCCCTCAGTCTACCATCACCAACAAGCCAATCTATAATTCAGCAATGAGTGTGTTGCACATGCCAGGGTTAGAAACGTGTGTACTGAAACCTGATCACAACCTGCTAAAGTTACTGGACTGGACTGGTTACATTCCAAAGAGCAGAACTAACATCTGAAAGAGAAGGTAAAATGCTTTCAAGACCAACAGATCAGATCGAAACTCTTCCGTTCTGCCCCATTTAGTCAAGAAATGGTGGTGAACGAATAAACAACTTACTTGAGTGGATGGCTCCACAAATATCCCAATTATTAAGAATGGAATAGCCCTGCGCATCAGGGTAAAAGCAAAGCATGCACTATTTGCGCTATCATCTGCCAGAAGTGTTCAGTCGATGATCCACCTCACCTTCGCAAGGATACCCACAGTATCACAGATTTCCATGTTCAACCAATTCGATTCACTGCACCTGAAGTGAAGAAACAGCTAAACAAAATAGATATAACAAAGACAATGGGCCGTGACGCCGTTCCTTGAATAGGACTGAAAACGTCTGTTGCATGTTGTCCCTGGTGAAACTGTTTCATTCCAGCTCCAAATCTTACAGCTTCGCAACAACGTGGAAAATTATTTAGCTGTGTCCCATCCCATAAGAGAAGAATAATTACAATTTGACCAATTCCCACCGCTTCAGTCCCATCAAGACAGTAACATTGGTGGGAGTTCTTTTTGACAGAGCTGTCAAGCAGCTCAGAAATAACCTGCTCAGTGTGGCCTGTGATAGGTTCCCATGTTGAAATGGTGTTGTTGTGGAAATGTCATTGGATTACTAACCACGCCAGACTAATGCTCTGACAGCTGGTGGAAGTTAAAAAAACATTTAATAAAATATCGAGATCTAAAATCTAGTGTCAGAAACAGTGACCCTGAATTCAGCGTCGACTGGAAGCACCACTTTATTCTCCAGTGTACTTTCAGGAATCAAATCACGAGTGCATTCCTGGTCTGGCCTACACGTGACGTCAGACACGCAGAAATATGATGAACTCTTCAATAGTTTCCGAAAGGGCCAAGCAGACCATCAATTATATCACATTGTTCTGAGGTCTTCAAGAACAAACCAGATAGAACAACCATCACCAGGCTCAGAATTGGAAAAAGTATCTGGATGCACAGTCCTGTAGGCCTGCAGAACCCTCCTTCCGAACACGTGACAGCTTGTGACAACATTTGTAGAGTTTTCCCACAGACTGCACAGAAACATCGGGAAAAGAGGAGGTCATTCAACACATTGAGCATCCACCCATTCTAGTTCATTTGAGAATATCCCATCAATGCACTTTGCCCACAAAATGTGCATATTCCTTAATATGATTAACTATTATAAAAATATAAAAATAGACATTTGATTAATCCCTTTGGTTCATTGAGTTTTCTTCCATAATCCAAAAACGATGGCTGTTGCTCTATCTCCACACCATTAGCCTTCACTCCCTCTAGTATATAGAAATCCTCATTTATATTCAGTGCCTTGACTTCCACAGCCTTATGTGCGAGAGAGTGCCCCAGGTTCACCAGTCTCTGAGCGCAGACATTAATTGTCATCTCAATGCAGAGTAACCTGTCTGTACCTAATACTGTGGGCAATTGGTTTAGATGTTCAAGCAAGAGGAATTATCATCCCTGCTTCCAATCGGTTTCACCCTGTAAAAGAATTATATATGTCACTGAGATCTCCACTCATTTTCCTAAACCCCAAGGAATACAGGCTCATTCGCCCCATACTCCTCTCCTACACAATCCTTTCATCGCTGAGATCAGTGTGGCTCTACGCCGCTGCTCTCCCTCAATATCTGGTGTCGTTTGTTAGTTAAGTAGTCCAAAACTTCACACAATCCTCCACAATGTTCTAGATGAGGTATCACCAAGCCCATGTACAGTTGCAGTGAGATACCATCACTGCTGGACTCAAATCCCCTGGAAATGAAGTGAAATACAATATTTCTCTTCTTAACTGTTTTCCATTCCTGCAGCATTGCTTTCGGTGACTGTAGTGAAAGGAGATCCAAATCCTTTTCAGTGATAGAGATATCCATGTGGGTCTACGTATGCTGGTCAGTGTGCCAATGCCACTCCCAGTATTGACTTCTGGTTTCAGAACTCACTGTCCTGCATGGACCTCGCAGGGGTTTGCAGCAGGAAAAAAAGAAAATGACCATAATTCACCTTATTCTAACAACGTTCTTTCATCAATGCCTTTTCAAATGGTATTTTGACATTCTATTTTTCCCACCAAAGAGCACAACATCAGATCTACCCACATTGCTTTTCGTCTTCCACGTATTTGCCCAGTCACTCCACTTGCCACAATCATCCAACATCGGTTAGTGCCATCAGCAGACTTGGAAATATTGCATTTGATCCTCTCAATCAAATCTTTGGGATGTACTGGGAATAGCTGAGGCCGAAGCACCACCGTCTGCGGTATCCCATGATGTGTCTGCTACAAAACAATGATATCTTTAAACCGATACACTGCTTCTTGTCAGCTCGCCCATTCTAAAACCATGTTCCTGTATTAGCCCCAGTACCACTCAGTTTGATTTTGCAGTCTCGGCTTGGGACTTTATGAAAAATATTCGTAAAAGCTCAAATGCACTGCATCCATTGTTTCTCCATACTGCATCGGACAGTCATGTTAAGTTTGTCGATAACTATTACTTGCAACACAAAAAAATTCTCCCAAACCGTATATTTACAAACATCATTGTGTTGTCGAGAATGTGTTGATGGGAATGCACAGCAGATCAGGCAGCAACCGTGGAGCAGGAGAATCAACGTTTCAGGCATCAGACCTTCATCAGGAATGAGGCTTGTGGGACAAATCTGAGAGATAAATGGGACGGGGTTAGGGTTGGGGAGAAGGTAGCTGAGAAGGTGATGTGTGTTTTAAGGTGAAGGAGAAGGTGATAGTTCTGAGGGAGGAGGGATGGACAGTTCTGATGGGCGGTGTCGAGTTGGAGGCTGAGGACTGGGATACTGTTGGGGGAGAGGAAGTGAGGAGGCTGTTAAAATCTACATTTATCCCATGTGTTTGTCGGATCCAAAGGCGAAATATGAGGCATTCTTCACCCCGGCGTCGAGTAGCAACGGTAGGCTGGACCTGCATGTCATTGATGGAGAGGGAGCGGGCGCTGAAGAGTTCAGCCACAGGGCGGTGGGGTTGGTGGGTGCGGGTGACCCAGAGATGTTCCATGAAATGATCCAAAGAAGGGAAGACAGAGCACCTTGTGTCCCCTTCCAGATTCCGCATGTCTCCCTGAATATCTGAGGCAGCTCACAGTACAACCTCCAAAATAACATCCCCAGCACCTGCACTAACTTTTGAATCGCAGGAGACAGTCAGAAGTTCCTAAGCTGCAACACAGATGCCTGACCATTTAGAATAATACTCGATGGACTTCCTCGTGTTACTGATTGCACAATCAGCTGAGAGGGCATTACAGGCGGTCCGTGGACAGGCACAAACAAAGTTACAAAGACATGCGTCAAAGCTGCTGAAAGCCCCTCTATCCAACATGGAGCACCATATGGGACGTACTGGGAAGAGAACAACGGCCCGACACACACCAAATCATTTTTTCTGATCTTCAAAATGCCAACACTCGATACACTGGGGAGTCAAAAGCTGAGGTCAGGGAAAGACACAGAGAGACAAGTAATTAATTAACTGCTAACATGTTGTGAACATATAGATAAGGAGACAGGAGAGTAGAACTAACTGTAGAAGTTAGACAATGGTTGGCCCAATCACAAGGATGAGAACATTCAATAAAGACATTGTCAGATCAGTAGAACTTGTCACATCAAGTTCTGAATCTGCCTCATAGACCCGCCCAGACAACATAAACGGGGCAAGATACCAGCCAGAATAGAAAGCTGTGCAGACCGTTCTAATGGAGTACTCCATAAATTGGGCTACCTGCCCAGCATGGGGAACATTGTAAACCATTGCAGTATATCACTCATATGCTTTATTTGAGACATGTGTTGCATGGGAGGATTTGCAATCCATCAAGTGACAGTAAATGAACTCCCATAAATGCATATTTCTGTATCTCATTTGCGCATTATATGTATTTGTGTTGGTGTGTTGTTGGCAGTCGATATGAAAACCGTTTTTTTTAGATAGAATACGCATGGAGGAAATCAGTTTAAATTTGAACAACTGGCAAAGATTTGGGTAATCAACATAGAGAGGCTAAGCACTGTGTTATAAACAGACAATGCATCTTTTTCAAAATGTTTTGCGATTTACATATGAAAGAAATAATCTGGGTCATTTTCAATATATAATTTCAATTACATCACACTGTAAACTTTTGCTACAAATTCTGTTGGACTATAACTTGGTGACTTTTAACTTTGTACACCCCAGTCCAACACCAGCGTCTTCAAATCATGACAGAACGAATATGTTCCGTTAACCCCTTCCTTACGGATTTTTATATTATAGTAAAAGGGAGCATTTACTCGGTGTGGATGGAATGGCCTCAGCCTATCCCCATGTACCAGGCTCAATAGGCTGAATGGCCTTCTCCTAAGCGTGTATAGCCGGGCGGCACGGTGGCACAGTGGTTAGCACTGCTGCCTCACAGCGCCAGAGACCCGGGTTCAATTCCCGACTCAGGCGACTGACTGTGTGGAGTTTGCACGTTCTCCCCGTGTCTGCGTGGGTTTCCTCCGGGGGCTCCGGTTTCCTCCCACAGTCCAAAGATGTGCAAGTCAGGTGAATTGGCCTTGCTAAATTGCCCGTAGTGTTAGGTAAAGGGGTAAATGTAGGGGTATGGGTGGGTTACGCTTCGGCGGGTCGGTGTGGACTTGTTGGGCCAAAGGGCCTGTTTCCACACTGTAAGTAATCTAATCTAAAAAAAAAGCCGGCCGGAGGCATTAAATGACCATTGGAAGATGAACAGCCAGTAAACAGTATTTGCTGGAGCTCTCACCCTTCTCAGTTACAGAAAAAACAAACAGCACTATTTAATCCAGGTGTCCTTTCATTAGCACCTCGTACAGATGCAGCAACATTTCTCTATGTTTTGACTCATTCCTTTTGCAAAATGTCCCAAATTTCAGCTTTCCACATCTTTAAGTGGGATCAGGCTCGTATGGGCAGAATAACTTCCTCATATCCCTCTGTAACAGGCGCATGTTGTCAGATTGGTTTCTCGCTGTTCCTGAGCAGCAGTCTCGTTGCTCTGAAAGATGTCTCGATGTTTGAAAGGCCTTAATAATTGGGCATTTAAAACTTGGAGCAGCATTGCACAAAGTCAATGAACAATAAATATTTTTACGTTGCTTTATGGCCTCTAGACATGGCCCCATCAGACATTTTATACAGCTGGTCTGCTGTTTTATCTCTGTCTTGTTTTATAAACAGGTTGGGACATATACAACCCTGCACTGATCTGGCACTATTCACAAATACAAGAATTAAAATGATTGAAAGATTTATGGTCTATCCCTCAGCAACCGTCATCTATTCTGTTGTTGCAACACGCCGTTAAAATCTTCCACTAATTAAACCACTCACACAGAAATGCTCATCTTGCCTCGTAATCTGTTAAAGCATGGGTGACAGAGAACTACCCCAAATATCACTGTTTAACAAAAAAACTAAGAATTGTATTCTTTAACTCCAAAAGTGATCATTAAACACAAAATATTCCATCTCCAAGCGTCCTTTGTCTAAAATATTTAGCTAACTGTAACAATATACTGATCCAATAAAGCCCCTATTTAATTTACAGCCTATAATTTTCAAAACCAGCCACCAGTGTCGATCATCCACTGCAGAACTGCCCGGGTCGTCTTCGGCCTTCTTCTGCAGATTTTTTTTTGTATATGCATAAAAAAGGTACCTTTTAGGGAGAGTTGCTTTCGTTCAATGGCAGAAGGTGCTCTTTTTATTGCTAAAAGAGCACCTTCTTTTAGCGTTGGCGTTTTATACCCCAAAACAGTGGATCATCTCATTGGTTCGATGCTGTCAAAACAGTAAAATTCAAATTCGGTTCACTTTTAGCATATCGGGGCATAATTTAAACAGGTTGTTTGAATTCGAAGTGCTGTGAAAACAACAAGGTTTCTTATGCTACAGCCAAAATGTTTCATTTTAAATTTGTTCAGGACACTTTGTGCCTGCAGTCAGCCACATGACAGCTTTTCAACTTGCTCTTAAAGATTTTCTTTCAACTTCATCACTTTGTAACTTCTCCAGAGTTGGTCACCAAATACTCTAAGCTTCTTGAATGTACACAGAAGCTTAAAACAAAACTTCCACGTGAAGATTCCCCAGTATTTCTAGTAAATTTTCAAGAACCGAATTAAATTAAATGTCACTGAATGACAAGTTAGAATCCTCGTCTAAATCAAACACAGTTGAAGGGATTCCTCATGCAACTGAGCAACTGATTAGCAAAGAGTGGTTAAGGCGCGCTTTCAGTAAATAGGCTCAGCACAAGTTACAAAGACGTGTCTGAAAAGCTGCTGAAATCCATTGTCCAACATGAAGCACCGTGCAGGACAAAGAAACCGCAAGCTATGCTTTAAAATAAAACTTTTCCTCAACTTCTTAACAGTGGAATCTGCTGCTCTAGGGTAAGCATCACTAAAGGCCAGGGAAAGATACAGGGCAGTTATTCACATTAAAACTGAATGTCAGTTTGATTAACAACAAATGTGAGGGTTTGGAAAGTAGACAGCGCGAGAGACACTGGGAGAGAGCATTGTCGAAGGATGTGTTCACAGGTTTCAGTATGCTGAAATTAAGACATTTCAACAGCATTTTGCAGCATTTGCAGTAATGATGCAGAAACAGAATTTTGCTGTGAGCTCAGACAGTGTCAGAGAAGCATGGAGATGTATAACATTGAAATAAACCCTTCTATCCAAGTGATTTCTGCTGAACAGATATCAGAAAACAATTTAGTCACACTTGCCAGCATTTTGCCTATATCGGTCTAAACCGTTTGTCATCATTTACCTGTCCAAATGCCTTTTAAATGTTGTAATTTTACCCGCCTCCACCACAGCTTGTGGCAGTTCATTCCAAACATACACCACCCACTGCATGAAAAAGTTGCTCCTTAGGTCCCTTTTAATTGATTTCCCCTCTCACCTGAGATTGTAACACTCTAGTTTTGGGGAAAAGACCTTTGATATTCACCCTGTCCATGCCCCTCACGCCCCAGGCAAAGTAGACCCAAACTATTCAACCTCTCTCTAAAGCTCAAGTCCCAGCAACATTCTTGTAAATATTCTCTGACCCACTTCAACATTCACAACGTCTTTCCCACAGGAGGAGAGCTAGAATTGAATGCAGTATTTGAAAAGTGATGGAATTACTGTCCAGTACATGACGTCCCGACTGCTATAGTCAAAGTGCTGACCAATAACGACAAACATACCAAAGCCTTTTCACAATCCTATCTAACTGTGACTGCACTTTCAAGGAGCCATGAACCTGCACTCCCAGGTCTCTTTGTTTATCGACGCAGGATCTGCTCATTGAGTGGATAAGTCTTGCAATGATTTGCCTCTCCAAAATATCGCACTTTACACTTATCTATTGTAAACACCATCTGCCACTCCTCAGCCTATTGGCCCATCTAATCAAGATCCCGTCTTCCCTGTCCACTACACCATACATTTTGGTGATATCTTCAACCTTACCAACTAGTCCTCCTATGCTCACATCCAGTACATTCATATAAGCAATTAAAACGAGTGGAATCAGCACCAGTCCTTGTCGCACACCTCTGGTCACAGCCTAGCAGTTCAAAAACAAGTCTACACCACAAACCTCAACTCCTACCTTCAAGTCAATTTTCTAATAAAATGGCTAGTTCTCCCTTTATTCCATATATACTAATCTTGATAACTGGTCTACCATGTGGAAAGTTGTCAAATCACTTACTGAGGTCCATTTCAACAATATACATTTCCCTGCCTCAATGAAGCATCTTAGTCAATTGTTCAGAAAACTCAGTCAAGTTTGCGAGACAGGACTTGCCATGCTTCAATCTATGTTGACTATTCATAATCAGTCCATGCCTTTGAAAATCCATGCAAATCCTATGCCTCATAATACTCTCCCAACAACTTGACCACCACTGGCGTCAGGCTTACCTCTTTTCCTTATCACCCTTCTTAGATTCTTTTAGTAGTGGCACCACGTTAGCCAAGCTCTAGTCTTCCAACATTTGACTGTGGCTATCCATGATTCATATATCTCAGTATCGGGCCCAGCATTCAGTTTCCTATCGTTCCACGACTTCTCGGGTACATCTGATTAGGTCCTGGAGATTTTCCAACTTTATACGTCTTATGAACTCCTCTGTAATACAGACACTTTCCATGAGGTCACTGAATATTTCGGAATTCTCTAGCTTCAATATCCTTCTGCACAGTTAAAATGAAACAAAGTGCTTTTTTAATACCTCCTTCATCTCTTGCAGTTCTGCACATCGGCAACGTTATTCATCTCCCTAGTTGCTCTTTTCTCTTTAATTCATTTATGGAATGCCTTTGGATTCCCCTTAACTTTACTTGTCATAGCTACCTCATATACCCTGTTTGCCCTCCTGATTTCCTTCTGAGGTGCATTCCTCCTGCCTTTAGACTCCTCTGGCGATTCACTTTATACATGGAATTAAGAGTCTAATGACGATGATTAATCCGTTTCAATTGTTTGGAAAAACCCATCTGATACACGAATATCCTTTAAGGAAGCAAACTGCAATACTTACCTTGTCTAGTCGACATGTGATCTCCAAACACACAACAATGTGTTTAACTCTGAACTGTCATTTGGGAAATTAGAAATGGCCAATAAATTCTGTCTACCCAATGACACTTCATCCAATGGCTATTGAAAAAGATTCGATTTTTGCTGTCTATATCTGACATATGATTCCCACTTATCCAGGAACAGAACCTCAACTCCTCGAGCCATCCGGCATTTCTCACACCTCCCACCTTTACCCTTCTCCCTAACAGGAGCAAACTGACTCTGAACTCTTGACATCTCATTTTTGTAGACGTACCCCTTCCCAGCTGGTCAATTACATGCCACTATGAGGTCCATTCCTATTTTGTAAGTTCGTGCCTAATATTATCAAATTTGGCTTTCCTACAATTTCGAACTTTACCTTTTAGATTCAGTTCGTCCGTTTCCACCTCAATTTTTAAACTAACAGATTTATGATGACTTGCCACAAATAGCCCTTCCTGAAGAAGGGCCTGTGCCCGAAACGTCGAATCTCCTGTTCCCTGGATGCTGCCTGACCTGCTGTGCTGTTCCAGCAATAAAGTTTCAACTTTGATCTCCAGCATCTGCAGACCTCACTTTCTCCTTTAAGTCTCTTTGTGCTCAATCTAACAATACTTTGTCTCAGTCACATTTTCATTGAGTGTGTCAGGGAATCGTCTGCACGAGGCCGAGATAGTTTCATTTTGAACTCACTTCAGTAACAACATACCTCAATCCATGGTGTCCCTCTCATTCAATGACAGTTCAATTCTCCCACCCATAATTGCTGATGATACACACCATTGCCCGGATTTTCCTGGATATCCCGCGATCCTTGGCAATGGTGCTATCCTTAAAAGGACAAGGGAGGTTTCTTAGTTGGAGCTATCCTGCACAGTTTACCGTGAGCATTCCAGAGAAGCGGCAATTATACAACGTTATGTCGACGGGGGCACCGAAATCTTGGTGGATGGGATAGTACAGAAGAGGACCATTCTTATCCCAGAGTGGGCCACACTACCAGTCCCACCAAGCATGGTCTGAGCTTACCACCCAGCCCAGTGCAGTACCTGCAGTCTGAAGAAATGCCCAGCAATACAAGACAGGCATCAACGACCGTCACCATATTCTCTCTGCTCCCTCATGCTCACTGTATGTCTGTTATAGCACCTGTCCCGTGAATTAGGCTCATTCGCCACCACTCTCTCCACTGCATACAGCATCTTTCCTACCTCTCTCTCTCTTTCTCTCCAATCCCCCAACAACCTTCTGCTATCCTTCCACATTAATAACACTGCATGGATTCAACACTGTGGACTGACTACGTACAGACACTACGCCAATTCATATGCCAACATAAACAGTACGGACACCCACTCCCACCCTCGCTCCCTCCTTTCCTATCTCCCATTCCATAAGAAAAAGCATGGAATAGGAAGGAAAGTGCCAAGCCAAGTGTTGGAGTGCTCCATATCTGTGTCCTCACACACTGGTACAATTCAGACAGGAGTAGGATGCCTCGCGTGGAGATTCGGAGATATCCAAGCCCTACAATTGGGTCAGAAGCAATGTTGATTGAGGGACAATTCTCACTTTAAAACTATTGGCAGTTCTGTTTACCCACGGCATAATTCAGAAAATGTGGCCCTGATGCCATCTACCTTTTGTGTCGAGTTGGTACAAATGGAATCCCCATTTTCTCAGTGGTCACGAGGGTGTGCTCACGACACATTGTCACCAACACCTCCCAGGAAGGAAGAACGGTGGCACTCTCTTACGCACACTACTGTAAACAGCTCAGAAACTGAAACGAATCTGTGGTAGTTACTGCTCTCCGTATCTGTCTTGGCATCTCCAATAATCTGTGCTCATATACACACAGAACCCTCTGCTCTTGGACCCCGTCGAGAAAGATACAGATTGGTTTATGCTGTCTTTCAAAGTCATTCCTACCAAAGTACACCACATTAAAAAGCTCTACTTTGATCCTCATCTGTCACATATCTGCAAGCTTGGAAATTTTACAACATCGTGCTCCATGCAAGACAACTGACATACTGGCAAACTCAAACACCTAAGAGTAATGCTGAGAAACCACGACACAGAGAGTGAAATAGTGAGAAAATAACCAAAGATCAAAAGATATACTTACAGATTCCCTACGTCTGTATAAATATCATGGCATTATTGTGTATGCCTGTGTTTCTGTATCTGTATCAATGTGTATTAAAGTGTAGGTACATTTATATGTGTCTGGATTAGTGGTGCTGGAAGAGCACAGCAGTTCAGGCAGCATCCGAAGAGCAGTAAAATTGACGTTTCGGGTAAAAGCCCTTCATCAGGAATAAAGGCAGAGAGCCTGAAGCGTGGAGAGATAAGCTAGAGGAGGGTGGGATGGGGAGAAAGTAGCATAGAGTACAATAGATGAGTGGGGGAGGGGATGTAGGTGATAGGTCGGGGGCGGTGGAGGGTGGAGTAGATAGGTGGACAAGAAGATAGGGAGGTAGGAGAAGTCAAACCAAGTCATGGTGACAATGCTGAGCTGGAAGTTTGGAACTGGGGTGAGGTGGGGGAAGGGGAAATGAGGAAACTGTTGAAGTCCACATTGATGCCCTGGAATTGAAGTGTTCCGATGCAAAATATGAGGAGTTCTTCCTCCTGGCGTCTGGTGGTGAGGGAGCGGCAGTGAAGGAGGCCCAGGACCTCCATGTCCTCGGCAGAGTGGGAGGGGGAGTTGAAACTTTGGGCCACGTGGCGGTCTGGTTGATTGGTGCGGGTGTCCTGGAGATGTTCCCTAAAGCGATTTGCTAGGAGGTGTCCAGTCACCCTAATGTAGAGGAGACCGCATCGGGAGCAAGGGATACAATAAATGATATTAGTGGATGTGCAAGTTAAACTTTGATGGATGTGAAAGGCTCCTTTAGGGTGAGGGAGGAGGTGTGGGCGCAGGTATCACATTTCCTGCGGTGGCAAGGGAAGGTGCCAGGGTGGGAGTGTGGGCTGTAGGGGGGCGTGGACCTGACCAGGTAGTGACGGAGGGAACGGTCTTTGCGGAAGGCGGAAAGGGGTGGGGAGGGAAATATATGCCTGGTGGTGGGGTCCGTTTGGAGGTGGCGGAAACGTCGGTGGATGATTTGGTTTATGCGAAGGTTGGTGGGGTGTAAAGTGAGCACCAGGGGCGTTCTGTCCTTGTTACGGTTGGAGGGATGGGATCTGAGGGCGGAGGTGCGGGATGTGGATCAGATGCGCTGGAGGGCATCTTTAATCACGTGGGAAGGGAAATTGTGGTCTCTAAAGAAGGAGGCCATCTGGTGTGTTCTGTGGTGGAACTCGTCCTCCTGGGAGTCGATACGATGGAGGCGGAGGAATTGGGAATACGGGATGGCATTTTTGCAAGAGGTAGGTTGGGAAGAGGTGTAATCCAGGTAGCTGTGGGAGTCGGTGGGTTTGTAAAAAAATATCAGTGTCAAATCGGTCGTCATTAATGGAGATGGAGAGTTCCAGGAAGGGCTGGGAGGTATCTGAGATGTTCCAGGTAAATTTAAGGTCAGGGTGGAATATGTTGGTGAAGTTGATGAATTGCTCAACCTCCTCGCGAAAGCACGAGGTGGCGCCAATGCAGACATCAATGTAGTGGGGGAAGAGGTGGGGAGTGGTGCCGGTGTAATTACAGAAGATCAACTGTTCTGCGTAGCCAACAAAGAGACAGACATAGCTGGGGCCCATAGGGGTGCCCATGGCTACCCCTTTGGTCTGGAGGAAGTGGGAGGATTCAAAGGAGAAATTGTTAAGGGTGAGGACCAGTTCGGCCAAACGAATGATAGTATCGGTGGAAGGGTACTGTTGGGGACGTCGGGAGAGAAAAAAAAAACGGAGAGCTTGGAGGCCCTGGTCATGGCGGATGGAGGTGTAGAGCGATTGGATATCCATGGTGAAGATGAGGCGTTGGGGGCCGGGGAAATGGAAGTCTTCGAGGAGATGGAGGGCGTGGGTAGTGTCTCGAACGTATGTGTCGAGTTCCTGGACTAGGGGAGATAGGACAGTGTCAAGGTAGGTAGAGATGAGTTCAGTGGCGCAGGAGCATGCTGAATGGGTCTGCCAGTATGGTCAGGCTTGTGGATCTTGGGAAGGAGGTAGAACTGGGCAGTGCGGGTTTCCCGGACTATGAGGTTGGAAGCTATGGGTGGGAGACCTCCTGAGCTGATGAGGTTCTGTATGGTCTCGGAGATGATGGTTTGTTGATGGGGGTGGGGTCATTGTCCAGGGGGCGGTAGGAAGAGGTGTCCTCGAGTTGGCGTTTGGCTTCAGTGGTGTACAGGTCAGTGTGCCAGACTACCACTGCGCCCCCTTTATCTGCTAGCTTGATGGTGAGGTTGGGATTGGAGCAGAGGGAATGAAGGGCTGCGCGTTGTGAGGGTGAGAGGTTGGAGTGGGGGAGTGGGGTAGACAGGTTGAGGCGGTTAATGTCCCGACGGCAGCTGGAAATGAAGAGGTCGAGGGCATGTAATAGGCCAGCACGGCGTGCCCAGGTGGATGCAGTGTGTTGGAGGTGGGTGAAGGGGTCCTTGGAAGGTGGGCGGGAGTCCTGATTGTGAAAGTATTTGTGTGTTTGTCTCTGCGTGAGTCTGCGTGTGGATGCAGGTCTGGCAGATTTGTGATGCTAAAAGATATACAACGTCGCCCACAGCGACAGGGGCAGAGGGTGATAGGCCTCAATGTTTCAGTCTGGGATGCAGACAGGGAGGATTGCACGTCACAGCACCATCCAACCTGACAGCGCATGTGCACACACACACACATACGGAAGAGTTGCAAATAGACTTGAGTCGGTCAGAATAGAAGTGTGCACCTGTGACTGAACCATTTTATCAGGGGATGAGATAATTTATTGCACATTCAGTTACTTGCAATGTTTTCTAATGCTTAAACATTGTACGAGAAAGAATCGAAAAGTCTGAAAAAAGACTCAATAGCGGTTGGAATATCGCAGGAACAACATCGCTTACGATCACCTAAACTGCTATGTGCTTCCAAATATACTATTTGGAAAACCAAACAACTGTGCAACGTTCGAGATTCACATCATTTGGTGTCTTCTCGAAGAAAACAACTGCCACTCATGCAATCCTGAGCGGCCTCCAGCAGAGTATAGTGTCGTATGAATATATTTTAAAAAACGGACAGACAGAGAGACAGGTGGGAGACTTTGATTCCAATTTTAATGGATTTGCTCGGAAAACAAGATTGCAGAGATGCAGACAGAAGTACACACAAGCAGAGACATTGACACTAATACACAGAACAAATTCACAAAGAGATAAACACAAATACGGGCACATACACACAAACACACGAATCCCCTACCCCAATCACGCACCCACAAGCACACAGGAGTATATGTATGTGTATTTAGAAATATGTATGTGTGTATGTGTGTGTGAATACATATATATACTTGTAAGTTCAATCTGCAGAGAATTGGTTTAGTTCAGTTGGCTGAATTGTTGTTTTATGAGCAGCGTGACGCCAACAGTATGGGATCAATTCCCATTACCAGTTTGAGTTCCACATGAAGGAATTTCCTTCGCCACCGTTTCCCTCACCTGCAATCTGGTGGCCCTCAGGTTAACTCACCACCAGTCGTTTCTCGCTAATAAAAGTCCAGACCCTATGATCTGGTAAGACTAAGACTACACAATAATTAATAGGCAATCAATGGTCAGTCGGAGAAGGCAGGTGAATGACTTGGAAAAACATTTCTGTAATGATAAGTCGAATAGCTTAATTCTGCTCCAGTCTCTCATTGGCATACGAAATTATGGTGGGCAGAATTGTCTTTCTGCGAATTCAGTGGAGGCTAAATTTGGAAAGTATTTGAGTGAAGCGCATTAATGGGAGTGTGGTCAGGTTTGAGGAGCTGAATGGTCTATATCTGTTGATAATAGTTGTGTTTCAAAACGGCAGTGATTGATTTGAAGGGAACAATCTTTGAGAATAAGGCATTCCCATTTCGGACTGGGATAGAGATGTTGCTTTCTCTTCGGGATTGTGCAATCTGTGGTGTTCTCATTTTCAATATGCTGTGAGGGCTGGATGACTGAAAACAGTCAAGGTTGGGTTCCAGAGGCCTTTGAGGAAAAAGAAAACAGGCTCAAAAGGCATGTTCAGCCACACTCACATCAACAATGAGCATTCTGAATTTTGCAGCAAGCTCGACGGACTGAAGGGATAACTGGTTCTCCTCACCCATGTGCGCTTAGCACGGTTGTTGAAGCGGAAGATGAAGATCCCATTCATCCATTCTGCCCTCGATGGATTTACACAAGAATAGATTGAAATAATTCAGCCCTTTAAGTATATTACACAGTATCGGTTGGGGAGGGGGGGCGGAGAGCCAAAGTTTCTCGTCAGCTGCCCTGCAACAGGTGAGCCTGGTTAACTATAAGGGAAGAAATATTCACGATAAATGTTTATTTTCACGTGAACCGGTGAGGTAGTGGAGTGCCTCAGGAATCAGTGTGAGGCTATCGACTATTTATAATCTATACCAATGAATTGGATGAGGGGATTGATTGGATTGGAGCTCAATTAGTTCATTCACTAAGATAGTCATTTAATTGGACATGGAGACTCTGCAATGGGCAAAGAAAGACAGGGAGGTTAGTGATAAAATCTTTAGCAGTAATGGTATAACGATGATTCGTGCTGTGACGGACATACAAAACAATATTGAAATGCTTAAATGGAGAAACAAAATCGCAATATTCTGTGGTACTCAGGGATTTGCATGTTCCAGTACAAGAATAACTTACCAGTAATGTCATGCAGCCCTTGGTTTCTTTGTCGAATCATAACGAATATACATTCTCTCATACAGACATTACATTTCGTCATTGTGTGGAGCCAGCACAACAAAGGTGGGCTGCATGGCCTCAATCTGCGTTGTGGCATATTTTGTCATATTGAGTGAAATTGCAGTTAAATTAACAGAATTTGGGAAGTTACAGAGTGATTATATTGACACAGCCGGGACACATCTGTGCCACAGTGTATCACACAAGCACAGTGATGATCTTTTGACGTCATCGTCGAAGGTACATGCTACAGAAAGCTGAAGACTGCGGGAAACTGCTGTCGTCAGCGCTAACAGAGAGTTCCAGCGGGAGCCTGATGCGCCCAGAAACCAGAAATTAATGGATAAAACGCATTCTCTGCTCATTGACAATTCCAGCTTTCAGTGTGTGTACATATTGATGAGTCTTCTGCAACCTGTCACTCAATGGCATCTGAAATAAATATCTCGTATTGATACACCCGCCAAATTTACACATTTGAGGAAACACACTTCGGAAAGTATGGAAGATATTTTCCTGTTCTCTGTCGGTCTGCTATGATCTGATTCGCAAAGTCACTTGCCTGAGCCGGGAATACACTTTTGAAGGTGAGAGATATCAGTTGTGGTGTGTATCTTGCACAAGACGCCTTGCAGTTATTCCCTACTCTGTGTCACACAGCAGGGTCCTCCAGTGAAATGAAAAGCCGTGAATGATATGTGGATCAGCATATTGGGCACAGCATTTAGACACAGACACAGTTCCCCATTATTAGAATAAACACCACCGATGATGAATAACCTCAGAAAGAAGCAAGCAATGGAGAGTTGCCGTGGACTCGATAGGCTGAACGGCTTCTATTGGCAAGTGACTGACGTCCCACGTCGCTGCTGTTCGTCTCCATGTCTCTGGGACAGAGCGGCTGAAGGAGAAACAATGGCTCGTTTTTAACCCTCCCTTCCTCTTTGCACTGCATGCAGCCCCGCAGCTCAGGGCTGTGGGGATGGCTCTCATTGAATGAGGGGTTCATTCGGAGTCTCTTCATCTGGGACAGTTGGGGCTCAGATGTTAACTGCTGCCCGATTGTAGCAAAGAAGCCGACGCGTCTGACACAAAAGCCTTTCTGCAGGATTGCTCTGGGAAGATGGATTCTGAACATAAAACAGGCGACACAAAAATGCATTTATTTGAATTTTACTGAGGGAAGGCAGTCCGAAGCCCATTTCTCCGTTTCCCACCAGCTCAACATCTTTCTCTTTGTCTAAAGTAAATGATATTTGGAGGAAGTTCGCAATCAAAGTTGCGAAGTTCCAGCGGCTGATGCACTTGGCTGTGCCAGTGAGAGGAAGCTTCAGAGCGTATCCGTGCTTACGTCCTCTGACACTGCCTGCAAGTGGAGGGGAATGTCTGAATACTCTGCCAATGGAGACAGCTCAGTCAGTGGGGATGGGATAAACAGCACTGTCTCGCGTGGGGAAATTCTGCAGTGTGTCCTGCGGATCCGATACAGTGCACTTTATCATTCAGATCATACCAGAGTGAGAGCGCTCGAGAAGGCCAATCGGTCGCTCGCACCTGTGTCAGCTCAGGAGTTACAAAAGATGGGTGAAAGTGGAAACATTGTTGATTTGTTCAAGTTTCAAGTGTTTTCGTGAGGCAGGAAGCAGAAGAAGATACACTGTGAAGCGATTGAGATGTGACTACAGAAGCAGCAAATAAGTTTTATGCCGCAAAGGAGAGCTTTGAAGTATTGAATTCTGGTTGATGGGCCGATCATGTTTTCACTCGGCCACGCTGCTACAGAAGATAATGTGTCAGTGTCTCAGCATTGTGATGTCACAGGCAAATATCGCCGTTATACTGCAGGAAATTCCTTTTTCCAATGTGAGGGCAGTCTGGATGTAAAGTAGCTTATATATCGAACCCTTTCTCATAAATAATTTCACTCCATCTCAGTGTGTTGTATTGTCTCCTTTCCACCCACTTTACCTGTCATTGTTCTTGCACTGAAGGTGGAGAAAGTGAGGTCTGCAGATGCTGGAGATCAAAGTTGAAACTTTATTGCTGGAACAGCACAGCAGGTCAGGCAGCATCCAGGGAACAGGAGATTCGACGTTTCGGGCACAGGCCCTTCTTCAGGAAATGAAGGTGCTTTGCTCCTTCTGCGTGTCTGTTACAGTCTGGGTGATGTGATGCAGTTGTACTGAGCTACCTTCTGACAGAATTTTCCACTTCACTTCAGCCCGGTGGGGTTGGTTGGTGCGGATGTCCCAGAGATGCTCTCTGAAATGATCTGCAAGAGATGTCCTGTGTACCTGATGTAGAGGAGAACACACTGGGTGCAACGAATGCAGTAGATGACGTTGATAGCGGTACATGTGAATTTCCAACGGATGACGTTGGTAGCGGTACAATTGAATCCTTAGGACCTTGGATGGAGATGAGGGGAGTGGTGTGGGGACTGATTTTACCCTTCCTGCAGTGGCAGGCAACGGTGCCAGGAGTGGGATGTGGGTTGGTTGGGGGCTGTGGACCTGACGACGGCGTCATGGAGGGAATGGTCTTTTCAGAATGTTGATAGGGGTGGGGATGGAAATATACCTTTGGTGGTAGGGTCTGTTTGGAGGTGGCAGAAGTGGTGGGATATGATGCATTTTATGCGTAGGTTGGTGGGGTGGAAGGTGAGCTCAAGGGGGTTCGGTGCTTGTTGCATTGGGAGGGGTGGAGTTCAAGGGTGTTGGTGGTGAAGTCGACTAGATGCACTGGAAGGCATCGTCAACCACGTGGGAAGGGAATTTGCGATCGTCAAAGAAGGAGACCAACTGGGGATTTCTGAAGTGGAATTGGTCATCCTGGGAACAGATATAGAACATAGAACATAGAAGAATACAGCGCAGTACAGGCCCTTCAGCCCTCGATGTTGCACCGATCCAAGCCCACCCAACCTACATTAGCCCACTATCCTCCATATGTCTATCCAATGCCCGCTTAAATACCCATAATGAGGGAGAGTCCACCACTGCTACTGGCAGGGCATTCCATGAACTCACGACTCGCTGAGTAAAGAACCTACCCCTAACATCTGTCCTATACCTACCCCCCCCCCCTTAATTTAAAGCTATGCCCTCTTGTAATGGCTGACTCCATATGTGGAAAAAGATTCTCACTGTCGACCCTATCTAAACCTCTAGATGTGGTGGAGGAGGACGATTGGGAATAAGGAATGCGTTTTTACACGAAGTAGGGTGGGAGGAGGTGCAGTCTAGGTAGCTCTTGGAGTCTGTGGGCATGTAGTATATGTCTGTGATTATTCAGTCGCCAGAGATGGTAATGGAGAGGTTCAGGAAGTGGAGGGAAGTTGCCAAGATGATCCAGGTGAATTTGAGGTCTGGGTGAAAGGTCTTGGTAATGTTGGTGAACTGTTCATCCTCCTCGTGGGAGCACAAAGTGGTGCCAGTACATTCATCAATGTAACGGAAGAACAGGTGGAGTATGGTGCTGGTGTAACTGTGGAAGATGGACAGTTCCACATTTCTGACAAACAGGCAGGCATAACTGGATCCCATGCGGGTGCCCACGGCTACCCCGTTGGTTTGGAGGAAGTGGGAGGATTGGAAGGAGAAGTTGTTGAGGGTGAGGACCAGTTCAGCCAGGCGGATGAGGGTGTCAGTGGAAGGGTACTTGTTGGAACGGCATGAGATGAAGAAATGGAGGGCTTGGAGACCTACATCTTGTCAGATGGATTTGTACATGGACTGGAGAGACAAGATGGTGTCGAGATAGGACGAGATGCGTCCGGTGGAACAGGTGCAGGCTGAGACAATGGGTCGACTGTGGCAGTCAGTTTTATGAATCTTAGGAAGGAGGTAGTATCGGTCAGTGTGGGGTTCACGGACAATGGGTTGGAGGCTGTGGATGGTAGATACCCAGGGGTGATGAGCTTGTGATTGGTCTGGGAGATGATGGTTTGGTGATGGGAGGTGAGGTTGTGATTGGAGGCAGTAAGATGGGGTATCTGCGAGTTGGCGCCTGGCTTCAACAGTGTCCCTCAGCCTAACTCACAAACCTCATTCCTGATGGAGGGCTTATGCCTGAAACGTTGATGCTCCTGCTCCTCGGATGCTGCCTGACCTCCTGTGCATTTCCAACACTCCACTCTCAACTCATTCATTATTCCGGTCTCATTTCACACAACCAGGTCCGTGCTGTCTGTTTGCTTCGAGAAAGCACTGTTCTCATAACCTGCCAAAACATCTGCCAATCTTAAGCAAAAACAGAAATTGCTGTAAAACCTCAGCAGAGTAAGCAGCAAACACACAGTTAACGTTTCAGATCCACTGGGTTCGTCCTTCCACAGATGCTGCCAGACTTTCTGAACCTTTCCAGCAACCTCTGGTTTTGTTTAGTTTTCAACATCGGCAGTTCTTTCGGGTTTTTTTTTCCTTATTTGCTGCCAATATGATTTGGCTAAAGATTATGTTAAATGTTTTAAATGTGACTGCAAAAGAACGGCCAGATTCCACCAGTCCACTACTGCTACTTTGTTCACATGACTAATACGTTTCCACTTGGTCTCCGCGGCCTACAGCTGCACTGCATATGAATTGACAAAATTATGGCATTCACTAGGATTGGTAATCAAGAGCGAGATTGATTGAAGTAAATGAAAAAGTAAGCTGCCTTGTCTCTCTGGAGTGGAGGGTTATGTTGGCTCAGGATCTGGAGTAGCTGCAAGAGCTCTGAGCCTCCGCATTTCAATACCTCAGCAGGGAGACCGTCTGCTCCAGTAGCCTTGTTGTTCTTGAGCGGGCGGACAGCTTTCTCTACTTCGTGTCGGGCTGGGGCATTGCTGTGCCCATGGTTTGTAGCGTGCTGTGGCATACGGTCAAGGACACTCAGATCGATGACAGAGTCCTGGTTGAAGAAGTCTCTGAAGTGCTCCCCCGCGTTGTTTAACGGTTTCTTTGTCTTTGATCAGAGTCACTCCGTCATTGGCCAGCAGTGGGATGGGGCCTGGGGGGCTTGGGTGATAAGGTGGAATTCAAATGGATAATGAAGTTCCACAGTGACCACTCCAAGTACCCCCAACAGTCTGAAATTATAACAAAGCAAACTACATTGGTATGAGGGGAGAACTGCCCAAGGTTAACAGGGTAAATAGACTGAAATAAATGCCTCTAAATTAACAGCAAGAAAATACTCAACAAAAGGACATTCCCTTGGCACAGACAAAACTTCAGCAAGAAATACCAATCAGCGACTGCCTCGGAACTTTAAGGATCATATTAGAATAAAACAGGCTTCGAAGACTGTCAATAAAAGCTAACAATTCTGAAGGCAGAGTGTCTCAGAAGCTGACAAAAGAGCGATCAAAATGTTGAAGCAGGTGTTAAAGGGAGAGCAAGGGTTCTCCCTGCAAGAGGAGTGTTGTAGGAAGCGGAAACATTGCTGGTCTTGAATGATAAGGGAGACTTGAATGTACTGGATGTGCTGGGAGATACATGAAGTGTGATAAGGGCTTCAACGACAATAAAAAGCCGATATGGATTGTTGTGACAGGAGGAGTTCACAGAGTGAGGAAGGGCAATATGTGCTGGAGTTGGTTCAAGAGATATGGAGGGTTATGGGTCAGGGAAAGAATTACAAATACAGAGCAAGTTGTCGGACTCAAACCAGTTTATTGACATAGAAAGTGTCAATGGGGTTTGACCTGATATTAACAGGACAGGAGGGGATACAGGAGGTTCGATATTGGCAGAAACTGGAGAAACAGGAGCATATTTGGGCCGAAAGGCAGTTACAGACATAAGGAATGTTTTAGGGACTGGAGAAAGATACAGAGATAAGCGAGGGTTCTTCTGCTTGAGGAAGAAATGCCAACACCTACACACAGAACTGAACATTCATACCACCACACACACACAAATATTCCCAATCTGCAGGATAACGATCAACTCCACACTGGCGTCAGTTGTGAAGTAGGGAGGGATATATGTCATTTTATTGATACAATCATGGGATGTGGATGTCACTGGCTGGATCAGCTTTCATTACCCACTGCTAAATGCAAGAGGGCAGCTCAGAGTCAGCCATGTTGCTGTGGGTTTGGAAACACATCTCAGCCAAACCGAGTTAGAATGTCAGATGTACTTCCCTTCAAGGTATAAGTTGACCAAATGAGATTTTCCTGATGATCAACAATGCTTTTATGGTCATCATTAAATGGTTATAAATGGTGTCACCAATATCCTGTGCAGCTACAATATGGTGTCCCAACTCAGTCTCCCAAGCTCTGACTAATGAAGGTTAATGGATCTAAATGCCTTCTTCCCCACCCTGTCTACCTGTGACACCACATTACAGCAACTGTGTACCAGTACCCATCTGTCTCTCTTTGAAAATATTACACAGGGCTCCACCATTAACTGTTTATATCCTACTCTGTTTCCCCTGACTAAAATGCAACTCCTCACACTTCAATAAATTAAACTCCATCTGCTGATCCTCAGCCCACTGACCAATCTGATCAACATTCCATGGTAACCTGAGACAACCTTCTTCACTGACCACTCTGTCACCAATTTTCGTGTCACCCATAAATGTACTAACTATGCCTCCTATATTCTCCTCTAAATCGTTTTTATGAATGAAGAAGTACAATCGATCCAGCGCCAATCGTTGCCACACACTAATGGTCACAATGTCCATTCAGAACAACAAACCCATGCCACCACCCTCTGTCTCCTACCATCAAACCAACTTTGTATCCATTAGTGCAGCTCTCCCTGGATCCCACCTTATTAACCAGTCGACTATACAGAACTTTTTACACACCATCTCCCACTCTTCCTTCTGTCCACTTCCTCAAAAACTCAATCAGGTTTGTGGGATATAATTTCTCACACATAAACCCATGGTGACTATCCGTAATCTGCCATTGCTTTTCCTACTTCATGAATTTCTTACAATCTATTCCAACAATTTACACACCACTGATGTCTGTCTCAGTGGTCTGTCGTTTTCTGATGTTGAGGAGAAAGTGAGGTCTGCAGATGCTGGAGATCAGAGCTGGAAATGTGTTGCTGGAAAAGCGCAGCAGGTCAGGCAGCATCCAGGGAACAGGAGAATCGACGTTTCGGGCATAAGCCCTTCTTCAGGAAACCCTGAAGAAGGGCTTATGCCCAAAACGTCGATTCTCCTGTTCCCTGGATGCTGCCTGACCTGCTGCGATTTTCCAGCAACACATTTCCAGCTCGTTTTCTGATGTTCCCTTGCAGCCTTTAACTGATGGAACAGCATTAGCCACTCTCCAGTTTTCCAGCACTTTACCGGGACTGTTGATAATACAAATATCTCCGCAAAGGGCCCTGCAAACTCTTCCCGAGCTTCTCACAGAATTTGAAAAGCCACAAGGTATTTTATGACAGTAGTCAGAGTAAGAGGATTCCCAACTAAGCAGTGGGGCGTCTTAGAAACCAAAGGGACAATCTGTGCATGGAGCCAGAGGAAGTAGGTGAGTTCTTCAATTAACTCTTCCCATCTGTATTCACACAGGAGAAAGGCATTGTAGCCGGGGATTTCAGTTGGGATGCTAAGGTGCTAGAACATGTTAAGATCAATAAATAGGAGGTAATAAATGTTTTCATAGGCATAAATGTGGAGAAATCCCTAGTGCCCAATGAAATGTATGCCAGGCTGCTATGGGAGGTAAGGGAGGAGATTGTTGGGGCCGTGGTGGATATATTTAATACTTTGCTGGTCACAGGTGAAGTGCTGACTGACTGGAGGATCGCTAATGTGGTTCCTTTGTTCAAAAAGGGCAGCAGGGATAGGCCGGGTAATTACAGAGCAGATAGTTGACAGCAGGGAGAGGGAAATTTCTGGGAACAATTGTGAGGGACACGATGAAGCAACATTCGAAAAGGCAGTAATTGATTACGGATAATCAGCACAGATTTGGTAGAGGAAGATCCTGTCAGATGAATTCAGCTGAGTTTTTGAAGTGGTGTCTAAAAATATTTATGAGAATAGTGCAGATGATGTGGGTTCCATAGAGTTCATTAAGGCCTTTTGACAAGGTCCCACATGGAAGGCTGTTCCAAAACGGAAGAGTCCACGGGATCCAAGACAAGTTGGGAAATTGGATCCAAAATTGATGGAGTGTTGTTTTTGTGATTGAAAGCCTTTGCCCACGGGGGCACCACAATAATCTGTACAGGAACCATCGCTGCTTATTATGTACATTAATGACTTGTATGTGAAAGCATAAGTAGGTTTGCAGATGACAGGAAAGGTGAGGGTTTAGTCCACAGTGAAGTGGATGTTCTCAGACTACAGTCTTATATCGATCAGATTATAAAATGAGCAGTGTAATGGCAGATGGAATTTATTTCTGATCAGTGTGAGGTAGTCCTGTGGGAGGTATAAAAGGGAAGGACAGACATAATGAATGGTAGGTTCTTATGGAGTACTGAGGAACACAGGGACCTTGATGGTCAAGTACATAGATCTCTGGAGGTGTCAGACCGGGTGGGGAAGGCAACTGAACTGGAAGCGGGAGAAGTACGCTATGATGGTTGGGAGAATAGTTTGAGCTATTCCAGAGGAGGTAAACAACTCCGGGCGGGCTGAAGGACAGGAAACGGTTGTAAGGCACAGATGTTCAAGAGAGCAATTTAGATCGACAAAGCAGGCAAGGACACAGCAGGCAACAGGGAAAACTGATGGATTAAACTCCATTTATTTAAGTGCAAGGGGCCGGACAGGTAAGGCAGATGAACCCAGGACATTGATGGGAACATGGGACTGGGATATTGTAGTTATTATAGGAATGCAACTGAGGGAGGGGCAGGACTGGCATCTCATTGTTCCAGGGGACAGATGCTTCAGGAAGGAGAGAACATGAGGCAAAAGAGGAGGAGACTGGGGAAACATCACAGCAGTACTTAGAGAGGATATTCGCATGGGATTGCTCAGTTAAGCTATTATCGTGGAACTGAGAGTTAAATTTGGTCGTCAGTTTTTACGATTGTAGTGCGATTGTACTACAGTGATAGTCAATGGGATGTTGAGGAGCAGATATACCAGAAGATCATAAATATCTGTCAGAATAATAGGCTTATCATAGTCTGGGATTTTAACCTTTCCAAACAGAGACTGGGACTGCCACAGTGTTAAGCGTTTGGATGGAAGGAATTTGTTGAGTGTGTTCCAGAAAGTCCCAATCAATAAGAAAATAGCCCAACTGGAGAAAGGAGCTAAACCTGACCTCCTCTTGGGAAACCAGGTAGGGAACGGGACTGAAGTGTTAGTGAGGGAGCACTTTGGCAAAGTGACTGCAGTTCTTTTAGTTTGAAAATAGCTTTGCTGAAGGACAGGCAGACAAATCTTGATCGTATTAAACATGATTTTAAAAAAATGATTAGGGAGGCTGTTTGCAGGTAAAGGGAATTCTGGCAATTGGGAATATTTGAAATGTGAGATAAAAGGAGTGTTCAGCACCAGCATGGTCCTGTTAGTGTGCAGCTCAATGCTGACTGAATTAGGCAACACTGGCTGTCTATTGAGGGTCTGGTCAAGAAAAAGGGGGCACGTGTCAGGTGTAGCCAGCTGGATAAAGGGAATCCCTTTAGAAGCATCAGGCTGTAGAAATACACTTTGGATGGAAATCAGGCATGCAGAAAGAGGACAGGAAATTACTTTGGCAGATAAGGTTAAGGAGAATCCAAAGAGATTCTACAAGCATATTAAGAGCAAAAGAATATCAAGGGACAAAATAGGTATCGCTAATGATCAACAAAGCCATCAATATGTGAAGCTACAAGATCCTAAATAAATATTTCACTTTGCAGCTTACTGTGGATAAAGTCTGGGGCGCTCAGGGAACTAAACAGTGTTTGGCCTGACCACTATTGGAATACTGTGTGCAATTCTGGTATTAATGCCATCGGAAGGATGTTGTGGAACTAGAAAAAGTTCAGAAGAAATGAACAAGGATGCTGCCAGGGTTGGAGGGTTTGAGCCACAGTGAAAAACTGAATAGACTGGGGCTATTTTCACTTGAACATGTGATGCTGAGGAGTTATCTTACAAAGGTTTTTTTTAAATCATGATGGGCATGGATATGGTCAATAGATAAAGTATTTTCTCCAGTCTGGGGGAGCCAAATCTTACAGGGCATAACTTTAAGAAGAGGAGGAAAGATTTAGAAGGGACCTAAGGGACAGCTGGTTCCTGCAGAAGTCGGTGCACGCAAGGAATAAGCTGCCAGAGGAAATGGTGGAGGCTGATAGAAATATATTTAGCAAACAATTGGATGGGCATATAAATAGGATGAGTTTAGAGGAATATTGGCAAAGTTCTGCCTTTTGGGATGAGAAACCTCATGAAGGAGGGTCAGTTTCCTTGCTGTCCATCTCTATGACTCAATTTCTTGAAATGAGTTCACATTATAGAAGAGGTGGTGTTGGACGTTTTAAAACATAGAGGTAGATAAATCCCCAGGACCTGATCCAGTGTAACTCAGAATATTGTGGGAAGCTGAGGAAGAAATTGTAGGGCCCTGGGCAGTGATATTTGTGCCATTGTTAGCCATGAGTGTTGAGCTGGAAGACTGGAGGGTGGCATTGTGGGCAGTGACGGAGGGTTTCTGAGATTACAAAGGAATCTTGATGAAATGCGTGAATGGCTGAAAAACTGCAGATGGAGTCTGCAGTTTTTGTGCGTAAACGCGAGGTAGTGCATTTAGGTTACAACAAACAAGGGTCGAGCTTTCACAATTAATGGTAGGGTGTTCGGTAGTGTTATAGAATATAGGGACCTTGGCTTCAAGTACATATTTCTTTGAAGTTTGCAAAAAGGAGAGACAGAATGGTTATAAAAGGTACTTGGCACACTTGCCTGCATTGCTCGGTCCTTCGAGCTTAGGAGTTGGGAAATCGTGTGGAGATTGTCCAGGACACTGAGGAGGCCTCTTCTGGAACACTGCACCCAGTTATGGTCACCCAGTTATAGGAAGGATATTATTCAGCTGGAGAGGGTGCAGATCACATTTACTGGGATGGTGCTGGGTATGGAAGGTGTCAGTTATAAAGGAAGGCTGTATAGGCTGGGACATTTTTCACTTGAGTGGTGACCGTATGGAAGTCTTTAAAATAATGAGGGGGATAAACAGAGTTAATGCGACTTGTCTTTTCCCAAGGGCAGAGGAGCTTCAGGACGAGGGGCTACATTTCTTAAGGTTAGAAGGGAGAGATTTAAAAACAGAAAACATGAGAGGCAAACTGTTACACAGAGGGTGTTTTGTGTGTAGAATGAAATTCCCAAGGAAGGGGTGAATGTGTGGACAATTACAATGTTTAAAAGACATTTGGATTAGTACAGGAATAGGTTTGGTTTAATTACATCCTCTACAGTGTGGAAACAGGCCCTTCGGACCAACCAGTCCACACCGACCCTCCGAACAGTAAACGACCCAGACCCATTTCCCTCTGATGAATGCAACTAACACTACGGGCAATTTAACATGGCCAATCCACCTGACTTGCATATCTTTGGGCTGTGGAAGGAAACCGGAGCACCCGGAGGAAACCCACGGAGACGCAGGGAGAATGTGCAAACTCCACACAGATAGTCGCCGGAGGCTGGCATCAAACCTGGGACCCTGGTGCTGTGAGTCAGCAGTGCTAGACACTGAGCTACCGTGCCGTTTGAAGGGATGTGATCCAGGAAAAGGCAGGAGGGACAAGATTAGTTTTAGATTATGGTTGGCATCAACCGAACAGTCAGTTTCCGTGCGGTATGACCGTATGACTATGAAAATAATGCTTGGACCCTTATTTAAGAAAGGCTTCAAAGGGAAGCCAAGGAACTGCAGACTGAGGGGGCAGAAATCAAGGATGGGTAAGTTGTTGAAGATCATTCTGAGACGTAGGATTTACATGCATCTGGAAAGACAGGACTGATTACAGACAGTTTGAGTGGCTTTGCGCGCGGGAAAGCATGAATCACAAACTTGACTGAGTTTGTTGAAGACGTGACTAAGAAGATAAATGAAGGCAAAGCAATAGACGTTTTTTCTGGGTTCAGCAAGGCCTTTGACAGGGTTGAGCAGGGTACATTGGTTAGTAAGGTTCGATCACATGGGATCAGGGAGACCGAGCCAACTGGATACATAATGGGTTTGATAGGAGGAGGCAGAGGGTTGTTGTTCAGACTGGAGGCCTCTGACAAGCAGTGTGCACTCAGGATTGGTGCTGGGGCCACTGTTGTGCATGATTTACAACGATGATTTGGGTAAAAATATGGGAGTCACCATTGTTATGTTTGTGGATACTAAAATTTGTGGTCTCCTGTGCAGTAATTACAGTTATCAAAAGGGATCTTGATCAACTGGGACAGTGGGCTAAGGATTGAAATTTGGATGTTGAATTCAGGTGTTGGATTTTGATTAGGCAAACCAGGGAGGACTAATGTAGTTAATGTTAGGGACCTGGACAGTGTTGTCGAATAGAGAGACACCAAGGGGGTACAGGTACATTGTTCCGTGGAAGTGACATCACAGGTGGACAGGGTGGGGAAAGCGGTATTTGGCACACTTTCTGTCATTGGCCAGCGCTTTGTTCCATACGTTGGACAGAGGATTGAATAAATGATTTGGAGCTATTTGTAATATTGCCATCAATATTTCTCTGTTACATAGGAGGCCACGGGTGACCTTACAACAGGTTTGTAAAACCATGTGGGCCACAAGGAAGGTGAATAACCAAGGGTAGATGAGCCCCAAACTAGAGGGTATAAACAGGAGTGACAGAGCAAAGATTTAAAGAGGGAGCGGAGGGACAACATCATCCACAGAGGATGGTGCAGAGACAGAACACACTGCCAGAGGGAAGGGTAGAAACAAGTACAATTACAGCATGGAAAAGACACTTGGGCAGGGACATGTTGAGTAGAAGGTTTGAAGAGACATGGGTCAAATGCAGTCACATTTGACTCGTTCAGTTTCAGATACCTAGTCAGCATAGACAGGTTGGGCTGAACGGTCTGATTCCATGCTGCCTGACTCTCTGTCTCCTGTTATTGGAGGAGGAGACAATCGAGACAAGGCAAGTTGTTGAGACTGAAGTAAGTTACAGAGATAGGGATGGTAGTCTGGAATGCAATACGTTTCAGTTATGGGGAGGGACTGTAGCGAGGGGAGGAGACAACAGTGCAAAGAGCTGTTATAGGAGTTAAAACTTATTGAAGACACTGGTCCACAAGATACAGTGTTGGGGGAAAATACAAAACAGAGAGATCCCAGGCAGCATTCCCACCCTCTCGTGGGAGGCCTGCTTTCCTCTCTGTTGTCCTGATGCTCACCAAGACAGCACAGGCCTGGATTGGTAATTGTGACACTCCCAACGCTGTCTCAGTACAACAAAACTTACAGTAGGGGTGGTGATTAAGTTTGGGGTGTGTCTGTACTATGCTCCCCCTCTAGCACTGTATCTATGTCATGTCTTGTTAGCCAATGTTAGGAGCTCTCTCATTGCTCTCTGCTCTGTGCACTGTGAGTGATCTTACCTCACTGCAGGATTTATTGAAGGCTCCAGATCACCCTGCCCTTAGTCTCATTGGCTGCCCAACCGTCTTCAATGTAGTGATGGATGAGACACCCAGCAGCTGGGAAGTCTATTGAGTCAGGAACGTCCTGAGTACCGACAGGAGACAGAGAAATAGACAGTCTCTGAAATTAGGGTGATAGAAACACAGGCAGAATGGTAGTAATTGCCACACTGACCTGGAAAATCCCAGTCACCATCCCTGGCCTGAGCGGCCTCGTATCTCTGGAGTGGAGAATTCTGTTGGCTCTGGATCTGGAGTAGCTGCAAGAGCGAGAGATGCTGACAGAAGCAGCAATTAGACCCACACAGTGAGGGATACCACATGGAGAGATACTGAGTTATATCAGCAGAGTACAGGAAGATTTCAGGATCAAACAATTGTGTTGGAAGAAGGGGTTTTGATTCATGATGCCGCTGGTATCAGTGCTCATGGATGGGATACCTGTGAGAAGTTGAAGTGATGGCCTGGTGGCATTATCGCTGTGCTATTTATCCAGAAACTCAGCCCATGTTCAAAACCCACCATTGAAAATAGGTCAATGGATGAGTGCTGTGGGGACTGGAGAAAGTTATAGTGATACCATGTGCTCTAGAGGCTGGAGGAAGGTACACAGATGGGGAGGTTTGTAAGGACTGAATAATGTTAGAGACAGGGTGGGTTGTAGGTTCAGGACAAGATGATAGAGATAAGGATTTATGGAGCTTTTTTGACCACAGCGACCATTACTGTTAGCTTCAAAGACATGATGGAAAACAGGTAAGGATAATGCAAAAGCTAAGTATCTAAACTTGTTATTTATCATTAGATTATCACTGGCACTCGAGGTTATCGCTATCATTAGACTGGCAAGCCTAGACTGCAAAGAACTACACCCATTGGGGTCTCTATTTGCAACACAGGAGAAGTTTAATGTGATGCAGTGAGAATTAAGAACCAGTGGGTTTTGCGAGGAGTGAATGGCTCAGGCAGCACATCTAGTGAATCCTTATCAAGCGATATTGTGAGTTTGATAAAGAAAATACAGTGCAATAAAAACAGATGAAGAGCTTCAAAAGTATAGAGAGTGCAGAGGGGGCATTAAAAATGAACAGGCAAACAATGGTCACAAAATATCCTTGGCAGATTATGTTAATGAAAAGCCACAAGCTATTTAATAAGTACAGTTAGAGCAAGAGGATTCCCTACTAAATACTGGGGTCTGTTAGAACCAGAGCGACAATCTGTGCATGGAGCCAGAGGAAGTAGACGAGGTCTCCATTGAAAACTTCCCATCTGTATTCACACAGGAGAAAAGCATTGTAGCCGGGGATTTTAGTTGGGATAGTGAGGTTCTGGAACATGTTAAGATCAATAAGGAGGAGGCATTACATATTTTCACAGGCAAAAAGGTGGAGAAATTCCCAGTACCAATAAAATATATCCCAGGCGGCTATGGGAGTTAAGAGAGGAGATTGCTGGAGCCCTGGCGGATATATTTAATACTTTGCTGGTCACAGGTGAAGTGCCAAATGACTGGAGGATAGTTAATGTGGTTCCTTTGTTCAAGAAGGGCAGCAGGGATAGGCCAGGTAATTACAGAGCAGATAGTCTGACAGCAGGGGGAGGGACATTATTGGGAACAATTCTGAGGGACACGATGATTCAACACTTGAAAGGACAGGAATACATTAGGGATTGTCTGTATGGATTTGGTAGAGGACTGTCCTCTGATATTGATGAGGGCGGTGCAGATGATGTGGTTTACATAGAATTCATTAAGGTCTTTGTCAAGGTCCCACTTGGAAGGCTGGTCCAAAAGAGAAGAGCCACTGGAATCCAAGGCAAGTTGGTAAATAGGATCCACAATTGGTGGATGGTTGTTTTTATGATTGAAAGCCTTTGCCCAGCAGATGTACCACAGGGATATGTGCATGTACCATTGCTAGTTATTACGTACATTTATATCTCGGATGTGAAAGCAGAAGGAATCATTAGTAGGTTTGCAGATGGTATGAAAGGTGAGAGTGTTGTCCACAGTGAGGGGGATGGACTCAGGCTGCAGTCTGATATCGATCAGATGATAAACTGAGCAGAGTAATGGCAGATGGAGTTTACTTCTGATCACTGTGAGGTAATGCACTGTGGGACGTGTAATCAGCGAGATATATACATCATGAATGGTAGGTCGTCCTGGAGTACTTAGGAATACAGGGATCTTGGTGGGCAAGTCCTGAGATCTCTGAAGGCGTCAGAAAAGGTAGACAGGGCGGGGAAGACACCTGAACTGGGAGCAGGAGGGGGACCCATATCTTGGTGGGGAGAGTTGCTGGAGCTGCTCGAGAGGATTTAAACTTGTCTGGCAGGAGTGTGGGGCCCCAAACAATCGTAAGGCCAGAAAGAAATTTGAGGCTGGTACAGATGTTCAAGAGAGCAAAATAAATAGACAAGACAGGCAATAACATAGCAGCCAATGAGGGAAAATTGATGAATTTAACTGCATTTATTTCAATGCAAAGGGCCGGACAGATAAGGTAGAAGAACCCAGAGCATGGATGGGAACATGGGACTGGGATATTACAGAAACACAGCTGAGGGAGGGACAGGACCGGCAGCTCAATGTTCCAGGGGACAGAAGCTACAGGAAGGATAACACAGGAGGAGAGCTGGTGGTTTTGATTGGGGGAAACATCACAGCAGTACTGAGAGAGAGTATTCATGCAGTATCGCCCAGTTAAGCAATATTTGTGGAACTGAGAAATAAAAATTGGTCATCAGTTTGCTTTGATTGTACTGCAGCGATAGGCAATGGGAGGTGGAGGAGCAAATATGTCAGGAGATCTCAGATATCTGTTATAATATTAGGTTTGCTGCAGTAGGGAATTTTAACCTTTCCAAACCTGGACTGGGACTGCTGCAGTGTTGAGCATTTGGTTGGAAGGAATTCGATAAGTGTGTTCCCGAAACTCCCAGTCATTATGTAAATGGCCCAACTGGAGAATGGGGCTGAACCTGACCTCCCCTTTGGAAGCAAGGTCGGGAACGGGACTGAGGTGTTAGTGGGGGAGTACTTTGGAAAGTCACCACAACTGTATTAGTTTGAAACTTGCGATGGAAAAGGACAGGCCTGGTCCACAAGTTCAAGTTGGACGGAGCAAGATAGTATTAGACATGAATTTTTTAAATAGATCTGGGGAGGCTATTTGCAGGTAAAGGGATGTCTGGCAAGTAGGAAAATCTTAAAACTGAGATAAAAGGCGCATTTAGCGCCAGCGTGTTCCTGTTAGTGTGCAGCTTAATGCTGACAGAATTAGGAAAGACTGGCTGAGTTTCGAGGCTCTGGTCAAGAAAAAAGGGGGCACATGTTAGATATAACTGGCTGACTCAAGTAAATCCCGTCAGAACCATTGGTGCTGTAGAAATACACTTAGGATGGAAATCAGGAAATCAAAAAGGGAACTTGAGATAGTTTTGACAGAGAGAGTTAAGGAGAATCTGAGGAGATTCTACAAGTGTATTAAGAGCAAAAGAAGAGCTAGGGAAAAAAGCGATATCCTTAGTGATCACTGAAGCCAACTATGTGTGAAACTACAAAATCCGAAATAAGTATTTCACTTTGGAACTTACTATGGATAAAGACTGGGGTGCTAAGGAAACTAAATAGTGTTTGGCCTGACTACTATTGGAATCTGTGTGCAATTTTGGTCTCAATGCCATATAAAGGATGTTATGGAACTTGAAAGGATTCAGAAGACATGATCAAGGATGTTGCCAGGTTGGAGGATTTGCACGAGAGGGAAAACCCATCATGGGCTGGGGCTGTTTTCACTTGAAAATGGGAGGCTGAGGAGTTACCTGATAAAGGTATTTAAAATCATAATGGTCATCGATAGGGTCAATAGACAAGGACTTTTCCCTCGGTTGGAGAATTCCAAACCGACAGGCCATAGTTTTAAAGTGCGAGGGGAAATTTTCAAAGGGACCTAAAGGTCAATTGGTTCTTGCCGAATGTATGCAATAAACTGCTAGAGGAAATAGTGGAGGCTGATAGAAATACATTTAAAAGGCATGTGGATGGGAGTATGAACAGGAAGTGTTTAGAGGGATATTGGCAAAATTCTAGCAAATGTGACTCGATACTTGATGCAGGAGTTGGTCCGAAGGGCCTGTTTCCTTGCTGTACATCTCTATGACTCACTGTCTTGAAATAAGTCCACATTATAGAAAAGGAGGTGCTGGAGGTTTTAAAACACAAAGGTAGATAGATCCCCAGGACCTGATCAAATATATCTCAGTACATTGTGGGAATCTGGTGAAGAAGTTGTAGATCCCTCTTTTGCCCTCTCTCCCTCTCTCACCCTCTCGCCCTATCTCGCCCTCTCTCCCTCTCTCTCGCCCTCTCCCCCTCTTTCATCCTCCTCCCACTCTCTCCCTCTCTCCATCTCTCCCTCTCTCGCTCTCTCTCGCCCTCTCTCACCCTCTCTCCCTCTCTCGACCTCTTTCCTTCTTTTGACCTCTCTCCCTCCCATTCTCTCGCCCTCTCTCGTCCTCTCTCCCTCTCTCGCCCTCTCTCTCTCTCTTGCCCTCTCACCCTCTCTCCCTCTCTCACCCTCTCTCCCTCTCTCGCCCTCTCGACCTTTCTTGCCCTCTTTCCCACTCTCGCCCTCTCTCGAACTCTTTCGTCCTCTCTCCCTCTCTCGCCCTCTGTCTTTCTCTCGCCCTCTCACCCACTCTCCCTCTCTCACCCTCTCTCCCTCTCTCGACCTCTCTCCTTGTCTCATTCTCTCTCTCTCTTTCTCACCCTCTTGCCCTCTCTCGACCTCTCTCCCTCTCTCGCCCTCTCTCCCTCTCTCTCCCTCTCTTCTATCACCCTCTCTCCATCTCTCTCCCTCTCTCGTCCTCTCACCCTCTCTTTCCCTCTCTCCCTGTCTTGCCCTCTCGCCCTCTCTGGCCCTCTCTCCCACTATCGCCCTCTCTCCCACCCTCTTGCCCTCTCTCACCCTCTCTCCCTCTCTCGCCCTCTGTCTCTCTCTCTCTTGCCCTCTCTCTCACTTTCGCCCTCTCTCCCTCTCTCCCTTTCTCGCCTTCTCTCCCTCTCTCCCTCTCTCTCCCTCTCTTCCTCTCCTGCCATCTCTCCCTCTCTCACCCTCTCTCGCCATCTCACCCTCTCTCACCCTCACTCCCTCACTCCATCTCTCCCTCTTTCGCTCTCTCTCGCCCTCTCTCTCTCACCCACACACCCTCTCTCGCCCTCTCTCCCTATTTCGCCCTCTCCCCTCTCACTCTCTCTGCCTTTTTCGCCCTCTCTCCATCTCCTTACCTCTCTCCCTCTCTCGCCTTCTTGCCCTCTCTCACTCTCCCTGCCTCTTTCGCCCTCTCCCTCTTTCGCCCTCTCTCCCTCTCCTTCCCTCTCTCCCTCTCTTGCCCTCTCTCCCTCTCTTGCCCTCTTTCTCACCCTCTTGCCCTCTCTCGACCTCTCTCCCTCTCTCGCCCTCTCTCCCTCTCTCTCCCTCTCTTCTATCACCCTCTCTCCATCTCTCTCCCTCTCTCGTCCTCTCACCCTCTCTTTCCCTCTCTCCCTGTCTTGCCCTCTCGCCCTCTCTGGCCCTCTCTCCCACTATCGCCCTCTCTCCCACCCTCTTGCCCTCTCTCACCCTCTCTCCCTCTCTCGCCCTCTGTCTCTCTCTCTCTTGCCCTCTCTCTCACTTTCGCCCTCTCTCCCTCTCTCCCTTTCTCGCCTTCTCTCCCTCTCTCCCTCTCTCTCCCTCTCTTCCTCTCCTGCCATCTCTCCCTCTCTCGCCCTCACTCCCTCACTCCATCTCTCCCTCTCTTGCTCTCTCTCGCCCTCTCTCCTTCTCTCGCCCACACACCCTCTCTCGCCCACTCTCCCAATTTTGCCCTCTCCCCTCTCACTGTCTCTGCCTCTTTCGCCCTCTGTCCCTCTCCTTCCCTCTCTCCCTCTCTCGCCCTCTCTCATTCTTCTCCCTCTCTCGCCCTCTTCCCCTTTCTCACACTCTCTCCCACTCTCGCGCTTTCTCGCCCTCATTCCTTCTCTCGTCCTTTCTCGAACTCTCTCGCGGTCTCTCCCTCTCTCGCACTCTCTCCCTCTCTTTTGCCCTCTCACACTCTTACGCCCTCTCTCCCTCTCTCTCCCTTTCTCTCTGTCTCTTCATCCCTCGCCCTCTTTCCGGCTCTCGCCCTCTCTCCCTCTCTTGCCCTCTCTCCCCCTCGCCCTCTCTCCCTCTCTCTCCCTCTCTCCCTCTTTTGCCCTCTTTCCCACTATCACCCTCTCTCCCTCTCTGGCCCACCTCCACACTCTCGCTCTCACTCTCTCCCTCTTTCGCCCAACAGCTTTCTCTCGCCGTCGCTCGCTCTCTCCCCATCTCTCCCTCTCTCACCATCTCTCTCCCTCTCTCCCTCTCCCCCTTTCTCACCCTCTCTCCCACTCTCGCGCTTTCTAGCCCTCATTCCCTCTCTCGCTCTTTCTCGAACTCTCGCACCATCTCTCCCTCTCTTGCACTCGCTCCCTCTCTCTCGCCCTCTTGCCCTCTTTCACCCTCTCTCCCACTTTCTCCTTCTCTCCCTCTCTCGACCTCTCTCCATCTCACCCTCTCTCGCCCTCTCTCACCGTCTCTCCATCTCTCTCCCATTCTCCCTCTCTCGCCCTCTCACCCTCTCTCGCCCTCTCTCCCTCTCTCGCCCTGTCGACCTCTCTTGCCCATTCTCCCTCTCTCGCCCTCTCTCGAACTCTTTCGCCCTCCCTCCCTCTCTTGCCCACTGTCTTTCTCTCGCTCTCTCCCACTTTCGCCCTCTCTCACTCTCTCTCCCTCTCCCGCACTCTTGCCCACTCTCCCTCTCACCCTCTCTCCCACTCTCGCGCTCTCTCCCTCTTTTGCACTCTTTCCCACTATCACACTCTCTCCCTCTTTCGCCCAAACCCTTTCTCTCGCCATCTTGCCGTCTCTCCCTCTCACCCTCGCTCACCCTCTCTCGCCATCTTGCCCTATCTCTCTCTCTCTTTGCCTCGTTCGCCCTCTCTCCCTCTTTCTCCCTCAGTCCCTCTCTCGCCCTTTCTCCCTCTCACCCTCTCTCGCCCTCTCTCGCCTTATCTTCATCTCTCTCCCATTCTCCCTCTCAATTCCGCTCTCGACCATTCTCGCCCGCCCGCTCTCCCTCTCTCGCTGTTTCTCCCTCTCTTGCCCTCTCTCCCTCTTTTGAGCTCTCTCCCTCTCGTCCTCTCCCCCTCTCTCGCCCTCTCTCCCTCTCTTGTCCTCTCGCCCTATCTGTCCCTCTCTCTCTCTCGCCCTCTCACCCTCTCTCGCCCTCTCTCCCTCTCTCGCCGTCTCTCCCTCTCTCACCTTCTCAACCTCTCTCGCCCTCTCTCCCTTTCTCGCCCTCTCTCGAACTCTTTCGCCCTCTCTCCCTCTCTCGCCCTCTGTCTTTCTCTCACCCTCTCTCCCACTTTTTCCCTCTCTCCCTCTCTCTCTCCTTCTCTCACCCTCTAGCCCTCTCTCCCCCTCTCGCACTCTCACCCTCTCTTGCCCACTCTCCCACTCTCGCTCTCTATCCATCTTTCTCCCTCTCGCCCTCTCTCGCCTTCTCTCCATCTCTCTCGCTCTCTTCCTCTCTCTCCCTCTCTCGAACTTTCTCGCCCTCTCTCCCTCTCTCGCCGTCTCTCCCTCTCTCACCCTCTCTCCCTCTTTTGCCCTCTGTCGCTCTCGCCCTCTCTCCCTCTCTCACTCACTCTGCCTCTCTAGCCCCCCTCTCTCTCTCGCCCTCTCACCCTCTTTCATCCTCTCTCCCTCTTTCCCCCTCTCTCCCTCACTCTCGCCATCTCGCCGTCTCGTGCCGTCTCTCCATCTCTCCCTCTTTTGCCCTCTCTCCCTCTCTCCATCTCTCGCCCTCTCTCCATCTCATGCACTCTCTCTACCTCTTTCCCAATCTCTTCCTCTCTCGCCATCTCAACCCCCTCGCCCTCTGTCTTTCTCTCACCTTCTTTCACCCTCTTTCCCTCTCTCACCCTCTCTCGCCCTCTATCTTTCTCTCACCCTCTCTCATCCTCTCTCCCTCAGCCACCCTCTCTCCCTCTCTCGCCCTCCCTCCCTCTCTCGCCGTTTCTCCCTCTCTCACCCTCTCTCCCTCTTTTGCCCTCTAACGCTCTCGCCCTCTCTCCCTCTTTCGTACTCTCTCCCTCTCTCTTCCTCTCTCCCTCTTTCCATATCTCCCACTCTTGCCCTCTCTCACCCTCTCTCCTTCTCTCGACGTCTTTGCCTCTTTTGACCTCTCTCCCTCTCGCCCTCTCTATCCCTCTCTCGCCCTTTCACCCTCTCTTGCCCTTTCTCCCTCTCTCGCCCTCTCTCCCTCTCTCACCCTCTCGCCCTCTCTATCCCTCTCTCCCTCACTCGCCCTTTCACCCTCTCTTGCCCTCTCACTCTCTCTCACCCTCTCACAATCTCTCGCCCTCTCACCCTCTCTTGCCCTCTCACCATCTCTCGCCCTGTCACCGTCTCTCGCCCTCTCACCCTCTCACGCCCTCTCGAACTCTTTCGCCCTCTCGCCTCTCTTGCCCTCTCACCCTCTCTCGCCCTCTCGAACTCTTTCGCCCTCTCGCCCTCTCTCGCCCTCTCACCCTCTCTCACCCTCTGCCTTTCTCTCGCCCTCTCACCCACTTTCGCCCTCTCTACCTCTTTTGCCCTCTCTCCCTCTCTCTCCCTCTACCTCCATCTCGCCCACTCTCCCACCTCGCCCTCTCTCCCTCTGTTGCCCTCTTTCCCACTATCACCCACTCTCCCTCTCTGGCCCACCTCCACTCTCTCGCTCTCACTCTCTCCCTCTTTCGCCCAAACCCTTTCTCTCTCCACATCTCTCCCTCTCTCCCTCTCTCAAACCTCTCTCGCCCTTTTGCCCTTTCTCCTTCTCTCTGCCACTTTCGCCCTCATTCCCTCTTTCTCTCTTTCTCCCTCTCTTGCCCTTTCTCCCTCTCACCCTCTCTCACCCTCTCTCGCCTTCTCTCCGTCTCTCTCCCTCTCTTCCTCTCAATCCTTCTCTCGCCCTCTCTCCCTCTCTCACACTCTCAACCACACTCGCCCTCTCTCCCTTTCTCGCCCACTCTCGCCCTGTGTCTTTCTCTCGCCCTCTCTCCCGCTTTCGCCCTCTCTCCCTCTCTCGCCCTCTCGCCCACTCTCCCTCTCTCGCTCTCGATCCATCTTTCTCACTCTCGCATTCTCTCGCCTTCTCTCCGTCTCTCCCTCTCTTCCTCTCTCTCCCTCTCTCGAACTTTCTCGCCCTCTCTCCCTCTTTTGCCCTCTCACGCTCTCGCCCTCTCTCCCTCTTTCGTACTCTCTCCCTCTCTCTTCCTCTCTCCCTCTTTCCATCTCTCCCTCTATCGCGCTCTCTCGCCATCTCGCCTTATCACACCCTCTATCCTTCTCTCGACGTCTTTCCCTCTTTTGACATCTCTCCCTCTCGTCCTCTCGCCCTCTCTTGCCCTCTCTCCCTCTCTTGCCCTCTCACTCTCTCTATCCCTCTCTCCCTCTCTCGCCCTCTCACCCTCTCTTGCCCTCTCTTCCTCTCTCGCCCTCTCTCCCTCTCTCAACCTCTCGACCTCTCTAGCCCTCTCTCCCTCTCTCGCTTCTCACCCTCTCTCACCCTCTCTCCATCTCTCTCCCATTCTCCCTCTCAATCCTTCGCTCGACCTTTCTCGCCCACCCGCTCTCACTCTCCCGCTGTTTCTCCCTCTCTTGCCATCTATCCCACCTTTGAGCTCTCTCCCTCTCGTCCTCTCCCCCTCTCTCGCCCTCTCTATCCCTCTCAACCTCTCTCGCCCTCTCTCCCTCTCTCGCCCTCTCTCCCTCTCACACCCTCTCTCCCTCTCTCACCCAGTCTCACACTTTTGCCCTCTCTCTCTCTCTCTCCCTCTCTCACCCTCTCGCCCACTCTCCACCTCTCGCCCTCTCTCCCTTTCTTGCCCACTCTCCCTCTCTCGCTCTCTATCCATCTTTCTCCCTCTTGCCCTCTAACGCAGTCTCACCCTCTCTCGCCCTCTCTCCCTCTTTTGCCCTCTCACACTCTCGCCCTCTCTCCCTCTTTCGTACTCTCTCCCTCTCTCTTCGTCTCTCCCTCTTTCCATCTCTCCCTCTCTCGCTCTCTCTCGCCCTCTCGCCCTCTCTCACCCTCTCTCCTTCTCTCGACGTCTTTCCCTCTTTTAAACTCTCTCCCTCTCGTCCTCTCGCCCTCTCTCTCCCTCTCTCGCTCTCTTGCCCTCTCGCCCTCTCTCACCCTCTCTCGCCCTCTTGCACTCTCTCCCCCTCTGGCCCTCTCTCCCTCACTTGCCCACTCTCCCTCTCTCACTCTCTATCCATCTTTCTCCCTCTCGCCCTCTCTATCCCTCTCTACATCTCTCTCCCTCTCTTCCTCTCTCTCCCTCTCTCGAAATATCTCACCCTCTCTCCCTCTCTCGCTCTCTCTGCCTCTCTCGCACCCTCCCTCTCTCGCCCTCTCTCCCTCTCTCGCCCTCTGTCTTTCTCTCACCCTCTCTCCCACTTTTTCCCTCTCTCCCTCTCTCTCTCCTTCTCTCACGCTCTAGCCCTCTCTCCCCCTCTCGCACTCTCACCCTCTCTTGCCCACTCTCCCACTCTCGCTCTCTATCCATCTTTCTCCCTCTCGCCCTCTCTCGCCTTCTCTCCATCTCTCTCGCTCTCTTCCTCTCTCTCCCTCTCTCGAACTTTCTCGCCCTCTCTCCCTCTCTCGCCGTCTCTCCCTCTCTCACCCTCTCTCCCTCTTTTGCCCTCTGTCGCTCTCGCCCTCTCTCCCTCTCTCACTCACTCTGCCTCTCTAGCCCCCTCCCTCTCTCGCCCTCTCACCCTCTTTCATCCTCTCTCCCTCTTTCGCCCTCTCTCCCTTACTCTCGCCATCTCACCGTCTCGTGCCGTCTCTCCATCTCTCCCTCTTTTGCCCTCTCTCCCTCTCTCCATCTCTCGCCCTCTCTCCATCTCATGCACTCTCTCTACCTCTTTTCCAATCTCTCCCTCTCTCGCCATCTCAACCCCCTCGCCCTCTGTCTTTCTCTCACCTTCTTTCACCCTCTTTCCCTCTCTCACCCTCTCTCGCCCACTATCTTTCTCTCACCCTCTCTCATCCTCTCTCCCTCAGCCACCCTCTCTCCCTCTCTCGCCCTCCCTCCCTCTCTCGCCGTCTCTCCCTCTCTCACCCTCTCTCCCTCTTTTACCCTCTCACGCTCTCGCCCTTTCTCCCTCTTTCGTACTCTCTCCCTCTCTCTTCCTCTCTCCCTCTTTCCATCTCTCCCACTCTTGCCCTCTCTCACCCTCTCTCCTTCTCTCGACGTCTTTGCCTCTTTTGACCTCTCTCCCTCTCGTCCTCTCTCCCTCTCTCGCCCTCTCTCCATCTCTTATCCTCTCGCCCTCTCTATCCCTCTCTCCCTCTCTCACCCTTTCACCCTCTCTTGCCCTCTCACCCTCTCTCGCCCTCTCACAATCTCTCGCCCTCTCACCCTCTCTTGCCCTCTCACCATCTCTCGCCCTGTCACCGTCTCTCGCCCTCTCACCCTCTCACGCCCTCTCGAACTCTTTCGCCCTCTCGCCTCTCTTGCCCTCTCACCCTCTCTCGCCCTCTCGAACTCTTTCACCCTCTCGAACTCTTTCGCCCTCTCGCCTCTCTTGCCCTCTCACCCTCTCTCGCCCTCTCGAACTCTTTCGCCCTCTCGAACTCTTTCGCCCTCTCGCAGTCTCTCGCCCTCTCACCCTCTCTCGCCCTCTGCCTTTCTCTCGCCCTCTCACCCACTTTCGCCCTCTCTACCTCTTTTGCCCTCTCTCCCTCTCTCTCCCTCTACCTCCATCTCGCCCACTCTCCCACCTCGCCCTCTCTCCCTCTGTTGCCCTCTTTCCCATTATCACCCTCTCTCCCTCTCTGGCCCACCTCCACTCTCTCGCTCTCACTCTCTCCCTCTTTCGCCCAAACCCTTTCTCTCTCCACATCTCTCCCTCTCTCCCTCTCTCAAACCTCTCTCGCCCTTTTGCCCTTTCTCCTTCTCTCTGCCACTTTCGCCCTCATTCCCTCTTTCTCTCTTTCTCCCTCTCTTGCCCTTTCTCCCTCTCACCCTCTCTCACCCTCTCTCGCCTTCTCTCCGTCTCTCTCCCTCTCTTCCTCTCAATCCTTCTCTCGCCCTCTCTCCCTCTCTCACACTCTCAACCACACTCGCCCTCTCTCCCTTTCTCGCCCACTCTCGCCCTGTGTCTTTCTCTCGCCCTCTCTCCCGCTTTCGCCCTCTCTCCCTCTCTCGCCCTCTCTCCCTCTCTCGCTCTCGATCCATCTTTCTCACTCTCGCATTCTCTCGCCTTCTCTCCGTCTCTCTCCCTCTCTTCCTCTCTCTCCCTCTCTCGAACTTTCTCGCCCTCTCTCCCTCTTTTGCCCTCTCACGCTCTCGCCCTCTCTCCCTCTTTCGTACTCTCTCCCTCTCTCTTCCTCTCTCCCTCTTTCCATCTCTCCCTCTATCGCGCTCTCTCGCCATCTCGCCTTATCACATCCTCTCTCCTTCTCTCGACGTCTTTCCCTCTTTTGACATCTCTCCCTCTCGTCCTCTCGCCCTCTCTTGCCCTCTCTCCCTCTCTTGCCCTCTCACTCTCTCTATCCCTCTCTCCCTCTCTCGCCCTCTCACCCTCTCTTGCCCTCTCTTCCTCTCTCAACCTCTCGACCTCTCTAGCCCTCTCTCCCTCTCTCGCCTCTCACCCTCTCTCACCCTCTCTCCATCTCTCTCCCATTCTCCCTCTCAATCCTTCGCTCGACCTTTCTCGCCCACCCGCTCTCACTCTCCCGCTGTTTCTCCCTCTCTTGCCATCTATCCCACCTTTGAGCTCTCTCCCTCTCGTCCTCTCGTGCTCTCTCGCCCTCTCTCCCTCTCTTGTCCTCTCGCCCTCTCTATCCTTCTCAACCTCTCTCGCCCTCTCTCCCTCTCTCGCCCTCTCTCCCTCTCACACCCTCTCTCCCTCTCTCACCCAGTCTCACACTTTTGCCCTCTCTCCCTCTCTCTCCCTCTCTCACCCTCTCGCCCACTCTCCACTTCTCGCCCTCTCTCCCTTTCTTGCCCACTCTCCCTCTCTCGCTCTCTATCCATCTTTCTCCCTCTTGCCCTCTAACGCAGTCTCACCCTCTCTCGCCCTCTCTCCCTCTTTTGCCCTCTCACACTCTCGCCCTCTCTCCCTCTTTCGTACTCTCTCCCTCTCTCTTCGTCTCTCCCTCTTTCCATCTCTCCCTCTCTCGCTCTCTCTCGCCCTCTCGCCCTCTCTCACCCTCTCTCCTTCTCTCGACGTCTTTCCCTCTTTTAAACTCTCTCCCTCTCGTCCTCTCGCCCTCTCTCTCCCTCTCTCGCTCTCTTGCCCTCTCGCCCTCTCTCACCCTCTCTCGCCCTCTTGCACTCTCTCCCCCTCTGGCCCTCTCTCCCTCACTTGCCCACTTTCCCTCTCTCACTCTCTATCCATCTTTCTCCCTCTCGCCCTCTCTATCCCTCTCTTCATCTCTCTCCCTCTCTTCCTCTCTCTCCCTCTCTCGAAATATCTCACCCTCTCTCCCTCTCTCGCTCTCTCTGCCTCTCTCGCACCCTCCCTCTCTCGCCCTCTCTCCCTCTCTCCCTGTCTCGCGATTTCTTGCCCTCTCTCCCTCTCTTGCCGCGTCTCCCTCTCTTGCACTTTCTCCCTCACTCCCGCCCTCTCGCCCTCTCTCGCCCTCTGTCCCACTCTATCCCACTCTCCCTCTTTTGCCCTCTCTCCCTCTCTCCCTCTCTCGCCCTCTCTCCACCTCTTGCCCTCCCTCTACCTCTTTCCCCCTCTCCCTCTCTCGCCCTCTCACCCCTTCTCACTCGCTGTGTTTCTCTTGCCCTCTTTCGCCCTCTCTCCCTCTCTCACCCTCTCTCCCACTCTCGCCCTCTCTCGCCTTCTCTCCCTCTCTCGCACTCTGTCCCTCTCTCTCGTACTCTCGCCCTCTCATCACCCTCTCTCCCTCGCACTCTCTCTCTCTCTTTCTCTCCCTCTCTCCCTCTCTACCTCTTTCGCCCTCTCTCCCTCTTATCCTCTCTCGCCCTCTGTCTTTCACTCACCCTCTCTCGCCCTCTCAACCCTCTCTCACCCGCTCTCCCTCTCTAACCCTCTCTCCCTCTCTCTCGCCCTCTCTTTCTCTGTCACGCTCTTTCGCCCTCTCTCCCCTCTCTCATCCCCTTTCCCTCTTCCGTACTCTCTCCCTCTCTCTCCCTATCTCCCTCTCTCCATCTCTCCCTCTCTCTCGCCCACTCTCCCACTCTCGCCCACTTTCCCACTTTTGCCCTTTCTCCCCTTTTCGCCCTCTCTCGCTCTCTCGCCCACTCTCCCTCTCTAGCTCTCCATTCATCTCTCTCCCTCTTGAACTCTCTCGCCTTCTTTCCATCTCTCTCCATCTCTTCCTCTTTCTCCCTCTCTCGATCTGTCTCGCCCTCTCTCCCTCGCTCGCCCTCTCTCGCCCCCTCTCCCTCTCTCACCCTCTCTCCCTCTCACGTCCTCTCTCCCTCTCTCGCCCTCTCTCGCACTTTCTTGCCCTCTCTCCCCGTCTCTCCCTCTCTCCTTCTCACGTCCTCTCACCCTCTTTCGTACTCTCTCCGTCTCTCACCCTCTCTCCTTCTCTCCATCTCTCTCTCTCACCCTCTCACCCTCTCTCACTCTCTCTGCCTCTTTCGCCCTCTCTCCCTCTCTCGCCCTCTCAATCTCTCTCGCCCTCTCTCCTGCTCTCGCCTTCTCTCCCTCTTTCGCCCTCTCTCCCTCTCTCGCCATCTCTACATCTCTCGCACTCTCTCTCTCTTTTGCCCTCTCTCTCTAATGCCCTTGCTCCCACTCTCGCCCTCTATCCCTCTTTCGCCCTCTCTCTCTCTCGCCCTCTCACCCTCTCTCACTCTCTCTGCCTCTTTCGCCCTCTCTCCCTCTTTCGCCCTCTCTCCCACTCTCGCCATCTCTTCATCTCTCGCACTCTCTCTCTCTCTTGCCCTCTCTCCCTAACGCCTTAGCTCCCACTCTCGCCCTCTATTCATCTTTCGCCCTCTCTCCCTCTCTCGTCCTCTCTCCCACTCTCGCGCTTTCTCACCCACACTCCCTCTCTCGCCCTTTGTCCCTCTCTCTCACCCATTCTCCCTCTCCACACTCTATTCATCTCTCTCCCTCTCGCCCTCTCTCGCCCTCTTTCCATCTCTCTCCATCTTTTTCTCTCTCTCCCTCTCTCGACCTTTCTCGCCCACTCTCCCTCTCTCGTCGTTTATCCCTCTCTCGCCCTCTCTCCCAATTTTGCCCTCTCTTGCTCTCGACCTCTCTCCCTCTCTCCCTCTCTCGCTCTCTCTCCCTCTCTCACCCCCTCTCCCTCTCTCTCCCTCTTGGCCTCTCTCGCCCTCTTTCTGTCTCTCTCCATCTTTCTTCCTCTCTCTCCCTCTCTCGACCTTTCTCGCCCTCTCTCCCTCTCTTGCCGTCTATCCCTTTCTCGCCCTCTCTCCCTATTTTGCCCTCTCTCGCTCTCACCCTCTCTCCCTCTCTCGTCCACTCTCCATCTCTCATGCTTTCTTGCCCTCTCTCACTCTCTCGCCGTTTCTCCCTCTCTCGCACTCTCTCCCTCACTCTTGCCCTCTCACCCTCTCTCGCCCTCTCACCCTCTCTGCCTCTTTTACCCTCCCTCCCACTCTTGCCCTCTCTCGCCCTCACTCCCTCTTTCACCCTCTCTCCTCCTCACGCCATCTCTCCCTCTCTCACCCTCTCGCCCACTCTTCCCCTCTTGCCCTCTCTCCCTCACTTGCCCACTCTCCCTCTCTCACTCTCTATCCATCTTTCTCCCTCTCGCCCTCTCTCTCCCTCTCTCCATCTCTCTCCCTCTCTTCCTCTCTCTCCCTCTCTCGAAATTTATCGCCCTCTCTCCCTCTGTCGTCGTCTCTCCCTCTCGCCCTCTCTCCCTCTTTTGCCCGCTCATGCTCTCGCCCTCTCTCCCTCTTTTGCCCGCTCATGCTCTCGCCCTCTCTCCCTCTATCGCTCTCTCTGCCTCTCTTGCCCCCTCCCTCTATCACCCTCTCTCCCTCTTTCGTCCTCTCTCCCTCTCTCGCCCACTCTCCCTCTCTAGCTCTCTATTCATCTCTCTCCCTCTCGCCCTCTCTCGCTCTCTTTCCATCTCTCTCCATCTCTTCCTCTCTCTCACTCTCTCGACCTTTCTCGCCCACTCTTTCTCTCTCGCCGTCTATCCCTCTCTCGCACTCTCTCCATATTTTGCCCTCTCTCGCTCTCGCCCTCTCTCCCTCTCTTGTCCTCTCTCCCTCTCTCGCCCTGTCTCCCTCTCTCTCGCCCTCTCTCCCTCTCTTGTCCTCTCTCCCTCTCTCGCCCTGTCTCCCTCTCTCTCGCCCTCTCTCCCTCTCTCTCGCTCTCTCGCCCTCTCTACCCCCTCTCTCGTCCTCTTTCCCTTTTTTGTACTCTCTCCTTCTCTCTCCCTCTCTCCCTCTCTCGCACTCTTTCCCTCACTGGCTCTCTCTCGCCCTCTCGCCCTCTCTCTCCCTCTCACCCTCTCTGCCTCTTTTGCCCTCTCTCCCACTCTCGCCCTCTCTCGCCCTCACTCCTCCTCTCGCCCTCTCTCACCCTCACTCCCTCTGTCACCCTCTCTCCCTCTCTCGCCCTGTCTCCCTCTCTCTCACCCTCTCTCCCTCTCTCTCGCTCTCTCGCCCTCTCTCCCCCCTCTCTCGTCCTCTTTCCCTTTTTTGTACTCACTCCCTCTCTCTCCCTCTCTCCCTCTCTCGCCCTCTCTCCCTCTTTCGTCCTCTCTCCCTCTCTCGCCCACTCTCCCTCTCTAGCTCTCTATTCATCTCTCTCCCTCTCGCCCTCTCTCGCTCTCTTTCCATCTCTCTCCATCTTTTTCTCTCGCTCCCTCTCTCGACCTTTCTCGCTCTTTCTCCCTCTCTCGTCAATTATCCCTCTCTCGCCCTCTCTCCCTATTTTGCCCTCTCTCGCTCTCGACCTCTCTCCCTCTCTCGCCCTCCTTCCCTCCTTCACCCCCTCTCCCTCTCTCACCCTCTCTCCCTCTCTCACCCTCTCTCCCTATCTCACCCTCTCTCGCTCTCTCGTCCACTCTCCCTCTCTAGCTCTCTATTCATCTCTCTCCCTCTCGCCCTCTCTCGCCCTCTTTCTAACTCTCTCCATCTCTTCCTCTCTCTCCCTCTCTTGACCTTTCTCGCCCACTTTTTCTCTCTCGCCGTCTATCCCTCTCTCGTACTCTCTCCTTATTTTGCCCTCTCTCGCTCTCGCCCTCTCTCCCTCTCTCGTCCTCTCTCCCTCTCTCGCACTCTCTCCCTCACTCTCGCCCCCTTGCCCTCTCTCGCCTTCTCACCCTCTCTGCCTCTTTTGCCCTCTCTCCCACTCTCGTCCTCTCTCGCACTCATTCCCTCTTTCACCCTCTCTCCTCCTCTCGCCATCTCTCCTTCTCTCGCCCTCTCTCCCTCTTACCCTCTCTCGCCCTCTGTTTTTCTCTCGCCCTCTCTCGCCCTCACTCCCTCTCTCACCCTCTCTCCCTCTCTCGCCCTGTCTCCCTCTCTCTCGCCCTCTCTCCGTCTCTCTCGCTCTCTCGCCCTCTCTCCCCCCTCTCTCGTCCTCTTTCCCTTTTTTGTACTCTCTTCTTCTCTCTCCCTCTCTCCCTCTCTCGCACTCTTTCCCTCACTGGCTCTCTCTCACCCTCTCACCCTCTCTCTCCCTCTCACCTTCTCTGCCTCTTTTGCCCTCTCTCCCACTCTCGCCCTCTCTCGCCCTCACTCCTCCTCTCGCCCTCTCTCGCACTCTCACCCTCTCTCCCTCTTTCATCCTCTCTCCCTCTCTCACCCTCTCTCCCTCTCTCCCTGTCGCGCGCTTTCTTGCCCTCTCGCCCTCTCTCGCCCTCTGTCCCACTCTCTTCCACTCTCCCTCTTTTGCCCTCTCTCCCTCTTTCCCTCTCTCTCCCTCTCTCCATCTCTTGCCCTCTCTCTACCTCTTGCCCCCTCTCTCTCTCTCGCTCTCTCACCCCCTCTCACCCTCTGACTTTCTCTCGACCTCTTTCGACCTCTCCCTCCCTCTCTCGCCCTCTCTCCCACTCTTGCGCTTTCTCGCCCACAGTACATCTCTCGCCCTTTCCCGCCCTCTCTCGCCTTCTCTCCCTCTCGCACTCTGTCCCTCTCTCTCACCCTCTCACCCTTTCCCTCCCTCTCTCCCTCTCTCCCTCACTTGCCCTTTCTCCCTCTCGCCCTTGCTCACCCACACTCCCTCTTTCGCCCTCTCTCCCCCTCTCGCCATCTCTGCCTCTCTCGTCCTCTCTCCCTCTTTCGTACCCTCTCCGTCTCTCACTATCTCTCCTTCTCTCCATATCTCCCTCTCTCGTTCTCTCTCACCCTCTCTCCCTCTCTCGTCCACTCTCCCTCTCTCGCACTCTCTCTCTCTCTCTCGCCCTCCCACCCTCTCTCACTCTCTCTGCCTCTTTCGCCCTCTCTCCCTCTTTCGCCCTCTCTCCCTCTCTCGCCATCTCTTCATCTCTCACACTCTCTCTTTTGCTCTCTCTCCCTAACGCCCTCGCTCCCACTCTCGCCCTCTATTCATCTTTCACCCTCTCTCCCTTTCTCGCCCTCTCTCCCACTCTCGCGCTTTCTCACCCACACTCCCTCTCTCGCCCTTTCTCTCTCTCTCTCTCGCCCACTCTCCCTCTCTAGCTCTCTATTCATCTCTCTCCCTCTCTCGCTCTCTTTCCATCTCTCTCCATCTTTTTCTCTCGCTCCCTCTCTCGACTTTTCTCGCTCTTTCTCCCTCTCTCGTCAATTATCCCTCTCTCGCCCTCTCTCCCTATATTGCCCTCTCTCGCTCTCGACCTCTCTCCCTCTCTCGCTCTCTTTCCCTCCTTCACTCGCTCTCCCTCTCTCACTCTCTCTCCCTCTCTCACCCTCTCTCCCCTATCTCACCCTCTCTCGCTCTCTCGTCCACTCTCCCTCTCTAGCTCTCTATTCATCTCTCTCCATCTCGCCCTCTCTCGCCCTCTTTCCATCTCTCTCCATCTCTTCCTCTCTCTCCCTCTCTCGACATTTCTCGCCCACTCTTTCTCTCTCGCCGTCTATCCGTCTCTCGCACTCTCTCCATATTTTGCCCTCTCTCGCTCTCGCCCTCTCTCCCTCTCTCGTCCTCTCTCCCTCTCTCGCACTCTCTCCCTCACTCTCACCCCCTTGCCCTCTCTCGCCTTCTCACCCTCTCTGCCTCTTTTGCCCTCTCTCCCACTCTCGTCCTCTCTCGCACTCACTCCCTCTTTCGCCCTCTCTCCTCCTCTCGCCATCTCTCCCTCTCTCGCCCTCTGTCTTTCTCTCGCCCTCTCTCGCCCTCACTCCCTCTCTCACCCTCTCTCCCTCTCTCGCACTGTCTCCCTCTCTCTCGCTCTCTGTCCCTCTCTCTCGCTTTCTCGCCCTCTCTACCCCCTCTCTCGTCCTCTTTCCCTTTTTTGTACTCTCTCCCTCTCTCTCCCTCTGTCCCTCTCTCGCGCTCTCTCCCTCACTGGCTCTCTCTCGCCCTCTCACCCTCTCTCGCCTTCTCACCCTCGCTGCCTCTTTTGCCCTCTCTCCCACTCTCGCCCTGTCTCGCCCTCACTCCTCCTCTCGCCATCTCTCACGCTCACGCCCTATCTCTACCTCTTTTGCCGTCTCACCCTCTTACCCTCTCTCGCCCTCTGTCTTTCTCTCGCCCTCTCTCGCCCCCTCTCCCTCTCTCACCCTCTCTCCCTCTCTCGCCCTGTCTCCCTCTCGATCGCACTCTCTCCCTCTCTCTCGCTCTCTCGCCCACTCTCCCCCCTCTCTCATCCTCTTTCCCTTTTTCATACTCTCTCCCTCTCTCTCCCTCTCTCCCTCTCTCCCTCTCTCCCTCTCTCGCTCTCTCGCTCTCTCTCCCTCTCTCGCCCACTTTCCCACTTTTGGCCTCTCTCCCTCTTTCGCCCTCTCTCGCTCTCTCACCCTTTCTCCCTCTCTAGCTCTATATTCATCTCTCTCCCTCTCGCTCTCCCTCGCACTTTTTCCATCTCTCTCCATCTCTTCGTCTCTCTCCCTCTCTCGACCTTTCTCGCCCTCTCTCCCTCTCTCGCCGTCTATCCCTCTCTGGCTCTCTCTCCATCTTTTGCCCTCTCTCGCTCTCACCCTCTCTCCCTCTCTCGTCCTCTCTCCCTCTCTCGTCCTCTCTCCCTCTCTCGCCCTCTCTTGTGCTTTCTTGCCCTCTCTCCGCTCTCACCGTTTCTCCCTCTCTCGCCTTCTCTCCCCCTTTCGCTCTCTGTCGCTCTCTCGCCATCTCTTCATCTCTCGCACTCTCTCTCTCTTTTGCCGTAACGCCCTCGCTCTCACTCTCTCTGCCTCTTTCGCCCTCACTCCCTCTTTCGCCTTCTCTCCTCCTCTCGCCATCTCTCCCTCTCTCGTCCTCTCTCCCTCTTTCATACTATTTCCCTCTCTCACCCTCTCTCCATCTCTCCATCTCTCCCTCTCTCGCTCTCTCTCGCCCTCTCTCCCACTCTCGCGCCCTCTCACCCTCTCTCACTCTCTGCCTCATTCGTCCTCTCTCCCTCTTTCGCCCTCTCTCCCGCTCCTTCCCTCTCTCCCTCTTTCGCCCTCTCTGGCTCTCTCACCATCTCTTCATCTCTGGCCCTCTATCCGTCTCTCGCCCTCTCTCCCTCTCTTGGCCACTGTCCGCCTCTCGCCCTCTCTCCATCTCTCTACCTCTCGCCCTCTCTCGCCCTCTCTCCATCTCTCTCCCACACTACCACTCTATCCCTCCCACACTACCACTCTATCCCTTTCTCGCCTGCTCTCCTTCTCTCGCCGTTTCTCCCCCTCTCGCCCTCTCTCCCTCTTTTGACCTCTCTCCCTCCCGTCCTCTCACCCGCTGTCGCCCTCTCTCCCTCTCTCGCCGTCTCGCCACTCTCGCCCTCTCTCCCTCTCTCACCCTCACACCCTCTGTCGCCCTCTCTCCCACTCTCGCCCTCTCTCCCTCTCTCACCCTCTTGCCCTCTCTCGCCCTCTCACCCTTTCCCGCCCTCACACCCTCTCCCGCCCTCACACCCTCTCTCGCCCTCTCTCCCTCTTTTGCCCTCTTTCCCACTATCACCCTCTCTCTCTCTCTGGCCCACTTCCACTCTCTCGCTCTCACACTCTCCCCCTTTCGCCCAAACACTTTCTCTCGCCGTTTCTCCCACTCTCCGCATCTCTCCCACTCTCCCTCTCTCAAACCTCTCTCGCCCTTTTGCCCTCTCTCCCTCTCTCTGCCTCTTTTGCCCTCTCTCCCTCTTTCTCCCTCTCTCCATCTCGCTCCCTCTCTTCCTCTCAATCCCTCACTCGACCATTCTCGCCCGCCCGCTCTCCCTCTCCCGCTGTTTCTCCCTCTCTTGCCCTCTCTCCCTCTTCTGAGCTCTCTCCCTCTCGTCCTCTACCCCTCTCTCGCCCTCCTTCCCTCTCTTGTCCTCTCGCCCTATCTATCCCTCTCTTCCTCTCTCGCCATCCCACCCTCTCTCAGCCTCTCTCCATCTCTCACCCTCTCTCCCTCTCTCACCCTCTCAACCTCTCTCGAACTCTTCCGCCCTCTCTCCCTCTCTCGCCTTCTCTCACCCTCTGTCTTTCTCTCGCCCTCTCGCCCACTCTCCCCCACTCGCCCTCTCTCCCTCTCTTGCCCACTCTCCCTCTCTCGCTCTCGATCCATCTTTCTCCCTCTCGCACTCTCTCGCCTTCTCTCCGTCTCTCTCCCTCTCTTCCTCTCTCGAACTTTCTCACCCTCTCTCCCTCCCTAGCCATCTCTCCCTCTCTCGCCCTCTTTCCCTCTTTTGCCCTCTCACGCTCTCACCCTCTCTCCCTCTTTCGTACTCTCTCCCTCTCTCTTCCTCTCTCCCTCTTTCCATCTCTCCCTCTCTCGCTCTCTCTCGCCATCTTGCCCTCTCTCACGCTCTCTCCTTCTCTCGTCGTCATTCCCTCTTTGGACCTCTCTCCCTCTCGTCCTCTCACCCTCTCTCGCCCTCTCTCCCTCTCTTGCCCTCTCGCCCTCTCGATCCCTCTCTCCCTCTCTCGCCCTCTCACCCTCTCTTGCCCTCACTTCCTCTCTCGCCCTCTCTCCCTCGCTCACCCTCTCGACCTCCATTGCCCTCTCTCTCTTGCCCTCTCACCCTCTCTCGCCCTCTCTCGCCCTCTCTCCATCTCTTTCCCATTCTCCCTCTCAATCCCTCGCTCGACCTTTCTCGCCCGCCCGCTCTCCCTCTCCCGCTGTTTCTCCCTCTCTTGCCATTTCTCCCTCTTTTGAGCTCTCTCCCTCTCGTCCTCTACCCCTCTCTCGCCCTCTCTCCCTCTCTTGTTCTCTCGCCCTCTCTATCCCTCTCACCCTCTCTCGCCCTCTCTCTCTCTCTCTCGCCCCCACTCCCTTTCTCACCCTCTCTCGAACTCTTTCGCCCTCTCTCCCTTTCTTGCCCTCTCTCGCCGTCTGTTTTTCTCTGGCCCTCTCTCCCACATTCGCCCTCTCTCGCTCTCTCTCCCTCTCTTGCCCTATCGCCCACTCTCCCCCTCTCGCCCTCTCTCCCCCTCTTGCCCTCATTCCCTCTCTCGCTCTCTATCCATCTTTCTTCCTCTCGCCCTCTCTCGCCTTCTCTCTGTCTCTCTCCCTCTCTTCCTCTCTCTCGCTCTCTCGAACTTTCTCACCCTCTCTCCCTCCCTAGCCATCTCCCCCTCACTCGCACTCTCTCCCTCTTGTGCCCTCTCATGCTCTCGTCCTCTCTCCCTCTTCCGTACTCTCTCCCTCTCTCTTCCTCTCCCTCTTTCCATCTCTCCCTCTCTCGCTCTCTCTCTCACTCTCGCCTTCTCTCACCCTCTCTCCTTCTCTCGACGTCTTTCCTCTTTTGACCTCTCTCCCTCTCGTCCTCTCACCCTCTCTCGCCCTCTGACCCTCTCTTGCCCTCTCGCCCTCTCTATCCCTATCTCCATCTCTCGCCCTCTCACCCTCTCTTGCCCTCTCTCCCTCTCTCACCCTCTCCACCTCCCTTGTCATCTCTCCCTCTCTCGCCCTCTCACCATCTCTCGCCCTCTCTCCCTCTTTCACCCTCTCACGCACTCGCCCTCTCTCCCTCTCTCGCTCTCTCTGCCTCTCTCGCCCCCTCCCTCTCTCGCCCTCTCTCCCTCTTTCGTCCTCTCTCCCTCTCTCGCCCTCTCTCCCTCTCTCGCTGTCTCGCGATTTCTTGCCCTCTCTCCCTCTCTTGCCGTCTCTCCCTCTCTTGCACTTTCTCCCTCACTCTTGCCCTCTCACCCTCTCTCGCCCTCTGTCTTTCTCTCACCCTCTCTCCCACTCTCTTCCTCTTGCCCTCTCTCCCTCACTTACCCACTCTCCCTCTCTCACTCTCTATCCATCTTTCTCCCTCTCGCCCTCTCTCTCCCTCTTTCCATCTCTCTCCCGCTCTTCCTCTCTCTCCCTCTCTCGAAATTTCTCGCCCTCTCTCCCTCTGTCGCCGTATCTCCCTCTCTCGCCCTCTCTCCCTCTTTCACCCTCTCACGCACTCGCCCTCTCTCCCTCTCTCGCTCTCTCTGCCTCTCTTGCCCCCTCCCTCTCTCGCCCTCTCTCCCTCTCTCGCTGTCTCGCGATTTCTTGCCCTCTCTCCCTCTCTTGCACTTTCTCCCTCACTCTTGCCCCCTCGCCCTCTCTCGCCCTCTGTCCCACTCTCACCCTCTCTCGATCTCTTGCCCTCTCTCTACATCTTTCCCCCTCTCTCTCTCTCTCTTGCCCTCTCGCCCCTTCTCACCCTCTGTCTTTCTCTCGCCCTCTTTCACCCTCTCTTCCTCTCTCGCCCTCTATCCCACTCTCGCACTTTCTCGCCCACACTCCCTCTCTCGCCCTTTCTCGCCCTCTCTAGCCTTCTCTCCATCTCTCGCACTCTGTCCCTCACACTCGCCTTCTTGCCCTCTCTCACCCTCTCTCCCTCGCACTCACTCTCTCTCTTTCTCTCCTTCTCTCCCTCTCTACCTCTTTCGCCCTCTCTCCCTCTTACCCTCTCTCGCCCTCTGTCTTTCTCTCACCCTCTCTCGCCCTCTCTCCCTCGCTAGTCCTCTCTCCCTCTCTCTCGCTCTCTCGCCCTCTCTCCCCTTCTCTCATCCCCTTTCCCTCTTCTACTCTCTCCCTCTCTCTCACTCTCTCCCTCTCTCAATCTCTCCCTCTCTCACTCTCTCCCTCCCTCTCTCCGTCTCTCGCCCACTCTCCCGCTCTCGCCCACTTTCCCACTTTTGCCCTCTCTCCCTTTTTCGCCCTCTCTCGCTCTCTCGCCCACTCTCCCTCTCTAGCTCTCTATTCATCTCCCTCCCTCTTGATCTTTCTCGCCCTCTTTCTATCTCTCTCCATCTCTTCCTCTTTCTCCCTCTCACGTTCTCTCTCCCCCTCTCTCACTCTCTCGCGCTTTCTTGCCCTCACTCCCTCTCGCCCTCTCTCTGGCTTTCTTGCCATCGCTCCCTCTCTCTCCGATTCTCCCTCTCTCGCATTCTCTCCCTCACTCACACCCTCTCCCTCCCTCTCTCCCTCTCTCCCTACTTGCCCTTTCTCCCTCTCGCCCTTGCTCACCCACACTTCCTCTTTCGCCCTCTCTCCCCCTCTCGCCATCTCTCCCTCTGTCGTCCTCTGTCCCTCTTTCGTACCCTCTCCGTCTCTCACCCTCTCTCCTTCTCTCCCTCTCTCCCTCTCTCGCTCTCTCACCCTCTCTCCCTCTTTCGTCCACTCTCCCTCTCTTGCCCTCTCTCTCTCTCTCTCTCGCCCTCTCACCCTCTCTCTCTCTCAGCCTCTTTCGCCCTCTCTCCCTCTCTCGCCCTCACTCCTTCTCTCGCCCTCTCTCCCGCTCTTGCCCTCTCTCTCTCTTTCGCCCTCTCTCCCTCTCTCGCCATCTCTTCATCTCTCGAACTCTCGCACTTTTGCTCTCTCTCCCTAACGCCCTCGCTCCCACTCTCGCCCTCTATCCCTCTTTCGCCCTCTCTCCCTCTCTCGTCTTTTATCCCTCTCTCGCCCTCTCTCCCTATTTTTCCCACTCTCGCTCTTGACCTCTCTCCCTCTCTCGCTCTCTCTCCCTCTCTCACCCCCTCTCCCTCTCTCACCCTCTCTCCCTCTCTCACCCTCTCTCTCCCTCTCTTGCCCTCTCTCGCTCTCTCGCCCACTCTCCCTCTCTAGCTCTCTATTCATCTCTCTCTCTCTCGCCCTCTCCCGCCCTCTTTCCTTCTCTCTCCATCTCTTCCTCTCTCTCTCCCTCTCTCGACCTTTCTCGCCCTCTCTCCCTCTCTTGCCGTCTATCCCTCTCTCGCCCTCTCTCCCTATTTTGCCCTCTCTCGCTCTCGCCCTCTCTCCCTCTCTCATCCTCTCTCCCTCTCTTGCCTTCTCTTGCCCACTCTCACTCTCTCGCCATTTCTCCATCTCTCGCACTCTCTCCCTCACTCTTGCCCTCTCGCCCTCTCTCGCCCTCTCACACTCTCTGCCTTTTTGCCCTCTCTCCCTCTCTTGCCCTCTCGCCCACTCTCCCCCACTCTCCCTCTCTCCCACTCTTGCCCACACTCCCTCTCTCGCTCTCGATTCATCTTTCTCCCTCTCGCCCTCTCTCGCCTTCTCTCCGTCTCTCTCCCTCACTTCATCTCTCTCCCTCTCTCGAACTTTCTCACCCTCTCTCCCTCGCTCGCCATCTCTCCCTCTCTCACCCTCTCTCCCTCTTTTGCCCTCTCATGCTCTCGCCCTCTCTCCCTCTTTCGTACTCTCTCCCTCTCTCTTCCTCTCTCCCTCTTTCCATCTCTCCCTCTATCGCTCTCCCTCTCGCCCTCTCTCACCCTCTCTCCTTTTCTCGACGTCTTTCCCTCTTTTGACCTCTCTCCCTCTTGTCCTCTCACCCTCTCTCGTCCTCTCTCCCTCTCTTGCCCTCTCGCCCTCTCTATCCCTCTCTCCCTCTCTCGCCCTCTCACCCTCTCTTGCCCTCGCTTCCTCTCTCGCCCTCTCTCCCTCTCTCACCCTCTCGACCTCTCTTGCCCCCTCTCTCGCTCTCGTCCTCTCACCCTTTGCCCTCTCTGTCTCTCTCGCCCTCTCTCGCCCTCTCTCCATCTCGCTCCCATTCTCCCTCTCAATCCCTCGCTTGACCTTTCTCGACGGCCCAGTCTCCCTCTCCCGCTGTTTCTCCCTCTCTTGCCATTTCTCCCTCTTTTGAGCTCTCTCCGTCTTGTCCTCTCCCCCTCTCTTGCCCTCTCTCGCTCTCTTGTCCTCTCGCCCTCTCTCTCCCTCTCACCCTCTCTCGCCCTCTCTCCCTCTCTCGCCCCCCTCTCCCTTTCTCACCCTCTCTCGAATTCTTTCGCCCTCTCTCCCTCTCTCGCCCTCTCTCGCCCTCTGTTTTTCTCTCGCCCTCTCTCCCACATTAGCCCTCTCTCTCCCTCTCTCCATCTCTCTCCCTCTCTTCCTCTCTCTCCCTCTCTCGAAATTTCTTGCCCTCTCTCCCTCTTTTGTCCACTCACGCTCTCGCCCTCTCTCCCTTTCTCGCTCTGTCTGCCTCTTTCGTCATCTCTACCTCTATCGCCCTCTCTCCCTGTCTCGCGCTTTTTTGCCCTCTCTCCCTCTCTCGCCGCATCTCCCACTCTTGCACTTTCTCCCTCACTCTCGCCCTCTCGCCCTCACCTGCCCTCTGTCCCACTCTCTCCCACTCTCCCTCTTTTGCCCTCTCTCCCTCTCTCTCTCTCGCCCTCTCACCCTCTCTCACCCTCTGTCTTTCTCTCGCCCTCTTTCGCCCTCTCTCCCTCTCTCGCCCTCTCTCCCACTCTCGCGCTTTCTCGCCCACACTCCCTCTCTCGCCCTCTCTCGCCTTCTCTCTCTCTCGCACTCTATCCCTCACTCTCGCGTTCTCGCCCTCTCTCACCCTCTCTCCCTCGCACTCCCTCTCTCTCTTTCTCTCCCTCTCTACCTCTTTCGCCCTCTCTCCCTCTTACCCTCTCTCGCCCTCTGTCTTTCTCTCACCCTCTCTCGCCCTCTCTCCCTCTCTAGCCCTCTCTCCATCTCTCTCGCCCTCTCTCCCTCTCTCTCGATCTCTCGCCCTCTCTCCCGCTCTCTCGCCCTCTCTCCCCCTCTCTCATCCCCTTTCCCTCTTCCATACTCTCTCCCTCCCTCTCCCTCTCTCCCTCTCTCCACCTCTCCCTCTCTCAGTCTCTCTCGCCCTCTGTCCGTCTCTCGCCCACTCTCCCTCTCTCGCCCACTTTCCCATTTTTGCCCTCTCTCCCTTTTCACCCTCTCTCGCTCTCTCACCCTCTCACCATCTCTCGCCCTCTATCTCTCTCTCGCTCTCTGTCTTTCTCTCGCCCTCTCTCCGCCTCTTGCCCTCTCTCCCTCACTTGCCCTCTCTTCGTCTCTCACTCTCTATCCATCTTTCTCCCTCTCGCCCTCTCTCTCCCTCTCTCCATCTCTCTCCCTCTCTTCCTCTCTCTCCCTCTCTCGCCCTCTCTCCCTCTTTTGTCCACTCACGCTCTCGCCCTCTCTCCCTCTCTCGCTCTGTCTGCCTCTTTCATCCTCTCTACCTCTCTCGCCCTCTCTCCCTCTCTCCCTGTCTTGCGCTTTTTTGCCCTCTCTCCCTCTCTCACCACATCTCCCACTCTTGCACTTTCTCCCTCACTCTCGCCCTCTTGCCCTCACTCGCCCTCTGTCCCACTCTCTCCCACTCTCCCTCGTTTGCCCTCTCTCCCTCTCTCTCTATCGCCCTCTCACCCTCTCTCACCCTCTGTCTTTCTCTCGCCCTCTTTCGCCCTCTCTCCCTCTCTCGCCCTCTCTCCCACTCTCGTGCTTTCTTGCCCACACTCCCTCTCTCGCCCTTTCTCGCCCTCTCTCGCCTTCTCTCTCTCTCTCGCACTCTGTCCCTCACTCTCGCGTTCTCACCCTCTCTCACCCTCTCTCCCTCGCACTCCCTCTCTCTTTCTCTCCCTCTCTCCCTCTCTACCTCTTTCGCCCTCTCTCCCTCTTACCCTCTCTCGCCCTCTGTCTTTCTCTCACCCTCTCTCGCCCTCTCTCTCTCCCTCTCTCCCTCTCTCTCGCTCTCTCGCCCTCTCTCCCCCTCTCTCATCCCCTTTCCCTCTTCCGTACTCTCTCCCTCCCTCTCCCTCTCTCCCTCTCTCCACCTCTCCCTCTCTCACTCTCTCTCGCCCTCTGTCCGTCTCTCGCCCACTCTCCCGCTCTCGCCCACTTTCCCATTTTTGCCCTCTCTCCCTTTTCACCCTCTCTCGCTCTCTCGCCCACTCTCCCTCTCTAGCTTTCCATTCATCTCTCTCCCTCTTGAACTCTCTCGCCACTTTCCATCTCTCTCCATCTCTTCCTCTTTCTCCATCTCTCGACCTGTCTCGCCCTCTCTCCCTCTCTCGCCCTCTCTCGCCCTCTCTCCCTCTTTCCATCTCTCCCTCTATCGCTCTCCCTCTCGCCCTCTCGCCCTCTCTCACCCTCTCTCCTTTTCTCGACGTCTTTCCCTCTTTTGACCTCTCTCCCTCTCGTCCTCTCACCCTCTCTCGCCCTCTCTCCCTCTCTTGCCCTCTCGCCCTCTCTATCCTTCTCTCCCTCTCTCGCCCTCTCACCCTCTCTTGCCCTCGCTTCCTCTCTCGCCCTCTCGCACCCTCTCGACCTCTCTTGCCCCCTCTCTCGCTCTCGTCCTCTCACCCTCTCTTGCCCTCTCTGTCTCTCTCGCCCTCTCTCGCCCTCTCTCCATCTCGCTCCCATTCTCCCTCTCAATCCCTCGCTTGACCTTTCTCGACGGCCCACTCTCCCTCTCCCGCTGTTTCTCCCTCTCTTGCCATTTCTCCCTCTTTTGAGCTCTCTCCGTCTTGTCCTCTCCCCCTCTCTTGCCCTCTCTCGCTCTCTTGTCCTCTCGCCCTCTCTATCCCTCTAACCCTCTCTCGCCCTCTCTCTCCCTCTCTCGCCCCCCTCTCCCTTTCTCACCCTCTCTCGAACTCTTTCGCCCACTCTCCCTCTCTCGCCCTCTGTTTTTCTCTCGCCCTCTCTCCCACATTTGCCCTCTCTCGCTCTCTCTCCCTCTCTCCCCCACTCGCCCTCTCTCTCCCTCTCTCCATCTCTCTCCCTCTCTTCCTCTCTCTCCCTCTCTCGAAATTTCTCGCCCTCTCTCCTTCTGTCGCCGTCTCTCCCTCTCTCACCCTCTCTCCCTCTTTTGTCCACTCACGCTCTCGCCCTCTCTCCCTCTCTCGCTCTGTCTGCCTCTTTCGTCCTCTCTACCTCTCTCGCCCGCTCTCCCTGTCTCGCGCTTTTTTGCCCTCTCTCCCTCTCTCGCCGCATCTCCCACTCTTGCACTTTCTCCCTCACTCGCCCTCTGTCCCACTCTCTCCCACTCTCCCTCTTTTGCCCTCTCTCCCTCTCTCTCTCTCGCCCTCTCACCTTCTCTCACCCTCTGTCTTTCTCTCGCCCTCTTTCGCCCTCTCTCCCTCTCTCGCCCTCTCTCCCACTCTCGCGCTTTCTCGTCCACACTCCCTCTCTCGCCCTTTCTCGCCCTCTCTCGCCTCCTCTCTCTCTCGCACTCTGTCCCTCACTCTCGCGTTCTCGCCCTCTCTCACCCTCTCTCCCTTGCACTCCCTCTCTCTCTTTCTCTCCCTCTCTCCCTCTCTACCTCTTTCGCCCTCTCTCCCTCTTACCCTCTCTTGCCCTCTGTCTTTCTCTCACCCTCTCTCGCCCTCTCTCCCTCTCTAGCCCTCTCTCCATCTCTCTCGCCCTCTCTCCCCCTCTCTCATCCCCTTTCCCTCTTCCGTACTCTCTCCCTCCCTCTCCCTCTCTCCACCTCTCCCTCTCTCACTCTCTCTCGCCCTCTGTCCATCTCTCGCCCACTCTCCCTCTCACGCCCACTTTCCCATTTTTGCCCTCTCTCCCTTTTCACCCTCTCTCGCCCACGCTCCCTCTCTAGCTTTCCATTCATCTCTCTCCCTCTTGAACTCTCTCGCCACTTTCCATCTCTCTCCATCTCTTCCTCTTTCTCCATCTCTCGACCTGTCTCGCCCTCTCTCCCTCTCTCTCCCTCTCTCGCCCTCTCTCGCTCTTTCCATCTCTCCCTCTATCGCTCTCCCTCTCGCCCTCTCGCCCTCTCTCACCCTCTCTCCTTTTCTCAACGTCTTTCCCTCTTATGACCTCGCTCCCTCTCGTCCTCTCACCCTCTCTCGCCCTCTCTCCCTCTCTTGCCCTCTCGCCCTCTCTATCCCTCTCTCCCTCTCTCGCCCTCTCAGCCTCTCTTGCCCTTGCTTCCTCTCTCGCCCTCTCTCCCTCTCTCACCCTCTCGACCTCTCTTGCCCCCTCTCTCTCTCGTCTTCTCACCCTCTCTTGCCCTCTCTGTCTCTCTCGCCCTCTCTCGCCCTCTCTCCATCTCGCTCCCATTCTCCCTCTCAATCCCTCGCTTGACCTTTCTCGACGGCCCACTCTCCCTCTCCCGCTGTTTCTCCCTCTCTTGCCATTTCTCCCTCTTTTGAGCTCTCTCCGTCTTGTCCTCTCCCCCTCTCTTTCCCTCTCTCGCTCTCTTGTCCTCTCGCCCTCTCTATCCCTCTCACCCTCTCTCGCCCTCTCTCTCCCTCTCTCGCCCCCCTCTCCCTTTCTCACCCTCTCTCAAACTCTTTCGCCCTCTCTCCCTCTCTCGCCCTCTCTCGCCCTCTGTTTTTCTCTCGCCCTCTCTCCCACATTAGCCCTCTCTCGCTCTCTCTCCCTCTCTCCCCCACTCGCCCTCTCTCTCCCTCTCTCCATCTCTCTCCCTCTCTTCCTCTCTCTCCCTCTCTCGAAATTTCTCGCCCTCTCTCCTTCTGTCGCCGTCTCTCCCTCTCTCGCCCTCTCTCCCTCTTTTGTCCACTCACGCTCTCGCCCTCTCTCCCTCTCTCTCTCTGTCTGCCTCTTTCGTCCTCAATACCTCTCTCGCCCTCTCTCCCTCTCTCCCTGTCTCGCGCTTTTTTGCCCTCTCTCCCTCTCTCGCCGCATCTCCCACTCTTGCACTTTCTCCCTCACTCTCGCCCTCACGCCCTCACTCGCCCTCTGTCCCACTCTCCCTCTTTTGCCCTCTCTCCCTCTCTCTCTCTCGCCCTCTCACCCTCTCTCACCCTCTGTCTTTCTCTCGCCCTCTCTTGCTCTCTCTCCCACTCTCGCGCTTTCTCGCCCACACTCCCTCTCTCACCCTTTCTCGCCCTCTCTCGCCTTCTCTCTCTCTCGCACTCTGTCGCTCACTCTCGCGTTCTCACCCTCTCTCCCTTGCACTCCCTCTCTCTCTTTCTCTCCCTCTCTCCCTCTCTACCTCTTTCGCCCTCTCTCCCTCTCACCCTCTCTCGCCCTCTCTCCCTCTCTAGCCCTCTCTCCATCTCTCTCGCCCTCTCTCCCTCTCTCTCGCTCTCTCGCCCTCTCTCCCCCTCTCTCATCCCCTTTCCCTCTTCCGTACTCTCTCCCTCCCTCTCCCTCTCTCCCTCTCTCCACCTCTCCCTCTCTCACTCTCTCTCGCCCTCTGTCTGTCTCTCGCCCACTCTCCCTCTCTCGCCCACTTTCCCATTTTTGCCCTCTCTCCCTTTTCATCCTCTCTCGCTCTCTCGCCCACTCTCCCTCTCTAGCTTTCCATTCATCTCTCTCCCTCTTGAACTCTCTCGCCACTTTCTATCTCTCTCCATCTCTTCCTCTTTCTCCATCTCTCGACCTGTCTCGCCCTCTCTCCCTCTCTCACCCTCTCTCGCCCTCTCTCCCTCTTCCCATCTCTCCATCTATTGCTCTCCCTCTCGCCCTCTCGCCCTCTCTCACCCTCTCTCCTTTTCTCGACGTCTTTCCCTCTTTTGACCTCTCTCCCTCTCGTCCTCTCACCCTCTCTCGCCCTCTCTCCCTCTCTTGCCCTCTCGCCCTCTCTATCCCTCTCTCGCCCTCTCACCCTTTCTTGCCCTCGCTTCCTCTCTCGCCCTCTCTCCCTCTCGCACCCTCTCGACCTCTCTTGCCCCCTCTCTCTCTCTCGTCCTCTCACCCTCTCTTGCCCTCTCTGTCTCTCTCGCCCTCTCTCGCCCTCTCTCCATCTCGCTCCCATTCTCCCTCTCAATCCCTCGCTTGACCTTTCTCGACGGCCCAGTCTCCCTCTCCCGCTGTTTCTCCCTCTCTTGCTATTTCTCCCTCTTTTGAGCTCTCTCCGTCTTGTCCTCTCCCCCTCTCTTGCCCTCTCTCGCTCTCTTGTCCTCTCGCCCTCTCTATCCCTCTAACCCTCTCTCGCCCTCTCTCTCCCTCTCTCGCCCCCCTCTCCCTTTCTCACCCTCTCTCGAACTCTTTCGCCCTCTCTCCCTCTCTCGCCCTCTCTCGCCCTCTGTTTTTCTCTCGCCCTCTCTCCCACATTAGCCCTCTCTCGCTCTCTCTCCCTCTCTCCCCCACTCGCCCTCTCTCTCCCTCTCTCCATCTCTCTCCCTCTCTTCCTCTCTCTCCCTCTCTCGAAATTTCTCGCCCTCTCTCCTTCTGTCGCCGTCTCTCCCTCTCTCGCCCTCTCTCCCTCTTTTGTCCACTCACGCTCTCGCCCTCTCTCCCTCTCTCGCTCTGTCTGCCTCTTTCGTCCTCTCTACCTCTCTCGCCCTCTCTCCCTCTCTCCCTGTCTCGCGCTTTTTTGCCCTCTCTCCCTCTCTCACCGCATCTCCCTCATTTGCACTTTCTCCCTCACTCTCGCCCTCTCGCCCTCTCGCCCTCACTCGCCCTCTGTCCCACTCTCTCCCACTCTCCCTCTTTTGCCCTCTCTCCCTCTCTCTCTCTCGCCCTCTCACCCTCTCTCACCCTCTGTCTTTCTCTCGCCCTCTTTCGCCCTCTCTCCCTCTCTCGCCCTCTCTCCCACTCTCGCGCTTTCTCGCCCACACTCCCTCTCTCGCCCTTTCTCGCCCTCTCTCGCCTTCTCTCTCTCTCTCTCACACTCTGTCCCTCACTCTCGCGTTCTCGCCCTCTCTCACCCTCTCTCCCTTGCACTCCCACTCTCTCTTTCTCTCCCTCTCTCCCTCTTTCGCCCTCTCTCCCTCTTACCCTCTCTCGCCCTCTGTCTTTCTCTCACCCTCTCTCGCACTGTCTCCCTCTCTAGCCCTCACTCCATCTCTCTCGCCCTCTCTCCCTCTCTCTCGCTCTCTCGCCCTCTCTCCCCCTCTCCCCCTCTCCCTCTTGAACTCTCTCGCCACTTTCCATCTCTCTCCATCTCTTCCTCTTTCTCCATCTCTCGACCTGTCTCGCCCTCTCTCCCTCTCTCGCCCTCTCTCGCCCTTTCTCCCTCTCTCGCCCACTCTCCCTCTCTAGCTTTCCATTCATCTCTCTCCCTCTTGAACTCTCTCGCCACTTTCTATCTCTCTCCATCTCTTCCTCTTTCTCCATCTCTCGACCTGTCTCGCCCTCTCTCCCTCTCTCGCCCTCTCTCCCTCTTCCCATCTCTCCATCTATCGCTCTCCCTCTCGCCCTCTCACCCTCTCTCACCCTCTCTCCTTTTCTCGACGTCTTTCCCTCTTTTGACCTCTCTCCCTCTCGTCCTCTCACCCTCTCTCGCCCTCTCTCCCTCTCTTGCCCTCTCGCCCTCTCTATCCCTCTCTCCCTCTCTCGCCCTCTCACCCTTTCTTGCCCTCGCTTCCTCTCTCGCCCTCTCTCCCTCTCGCACCCTCTCGACCTCTCTTGCCCCCTCTCTCTCTCTCGTCCTCTCACCCTCTCTTGCCCTCTCTGTCTCTCTCGCCCTCTCTCTCCCTCTCTCCATCTCGCTCCCATTCTCCCTCTCAATCCGTCGCTTGACCTTTCTCGACGAAACAGTCTCCCTCTCCCGCTGTTTCTCCCTCTCTTGCTATTTCTCCCTCTTTTGAGCTCTCTCCGTCTTGTCCTCTCCCCCTCTCTTGCCCTCTCTCGCTCTCTTGTCCTCTCGCCCTCTCTATCCCTCTAACCCTCTCTCGCCCTCTCTCTCCCTCTCTCGCCCCCCTCTCCCTTTCTCACCCTCTCTCGAACTCTTTCGCCCTCTCTCCCTCTCTCGCCCTCTCTCGCCCTCTGTTTTTCTCTCGCCCTCTCTCCCACATTAGCCCTCTCCCGCTCTCTCTCCCTCTCTCCCCCACTCGCCCTTTCTCTCCCTCTCTCCATCTCTCTCCCTCTCTTCCTCTCTCTCCCTCTCTCGAAATTTCTCGCCCTCTCTCCTTCTGTCGCCGTCTCTCCCTCTCTCGCCCTCTCTCCCTCTTTTGTCCACTCACGCTCTCGCCCTCTCTCCCTCTCTCGCTCTGTCTGCCTCTTTCGTCCTCTCTACCTCTCTCGCCCTCTCTCCCTCTCTCCCTGTCTCGCGCTTTTTTGCCCTCTCTCCCTCTCTCACCGCATCTCCCTCATTTGCACTTTCTCCCTCACTCTCGCCCTCTCACCCTCTCGCCCTCACTCGCCCTCTGTCCCACTCTCTCCCACTCTCCCTCTTTTGCCCTCTCTCCCTCTCTCTCTCTCGCCCTCTCACCCTCTCTCACCCTCTGTCTTTCTCTCGCCCTCTTTCGCCCTCTCTCCCTCTCTCGCCCTCTCTCCCACTCTCGCGCTTTCTCGCCCACACTCCCTCTCTCGCCCTTTCTCGCCCTCTCTCGCCTTCTCTCTCTCTCTCTCACACTCTGTCCCTCACTCTCGCGTTCTCGCCCTCTCTCACCCTCTCTCCCTTGCACTCCCTCTCTCTCTTTCTCTCCCTCTCTCCCTCTTTCGCCCTCTCTCCCTCTTACCCTCTCTCGCCCTCTGTCTTTCTCTCACCCTCTCTCGCCCTCTCTCCCTCTCTAGCCCTCTCTCCATCTCTCTCGCCCTCTCTCCCTCTCTCTCGCTCTCTCGCCCTCTCTCCCCCTCTCCCCCTCTCCCTCTTGAACTCTCTCGCCACTTTCCATCTCTCTCCATCTCTTCCTCTTTCTCCATCTCTCGACCTGTCTCGCCCTCTCTCCCTCTCTCGCCCTCTCTCGCCCTTTCTCCCTCTCTCACCCTCTCTGCTTCTCATGTCCTCTCTCCCTCTCTCTCACTCTCTCGCGCTTTCTTGCCATCGCTCCCTCTCGCCCTCTCTCGCGCTTTCTTGCCCTCTCCCCCTCTCTCGCCGATTCTCCCTCTCTCGCATTCTCTCCCTCACTCTCGCCCTCTCTAGCCCTCTCTCCCTCTCTTGCCCTCTCTCCCTCTCTCACCCCCTCACCCTCTCCCTCCCTCTCTCCCTCTCTCCCTCACTTGCCCTTTTTTCCCTGTTGCCCTTGCTCACCCACACTCCCTCTTTCGCCCTCTCTCCCCCTCTCGCCATCTCTCCCTCTCTCGTCCTCTCTCCCTCTTTTGTACCCTCTCCGTCTCTCAACATCTCTCCTTCTCTCCATCTCTCCCCCTCTCGCTCTCTCTCACCCTCTCTCCCTCTCTCGTCCACTCTCCATCTTTCGCCCTCTCTCCCTCTCTCGCCCTTTCACCCTCTCTCGCCCTCTGTCTTTCTCTCGCCCTCTCTGCCAATTTTGCCCTCTCTCCCTATCTCTCCCTCTCTCGCCCTCTAGCCCACTCTCCCCACTCTCCCTCTCTCCCTGTGTCCCCCACTTTCTAACTTTTGTCCTCTCTCCCTCTCTCGCTCTCTATCCATCTCTCTCCCTCTCACCATCTCTCGCCCTCTCTCTCTAGCTCTCTCCCTCTCTTCCTCTCTCTCCCTCTCTCGCCCTGTTTCCCTCTCCCCCTCTCTCGCCATCTCTCGTCTTCTCTCTCCCTCTCTTGCCCACTCTCCCCCTCTCGTCCTCTCTCCATCTCTCTACCTCTCACCCTGTTTCGCCCTCTCTCCATCTCTGTCCCACAGTTCCACTCCATCGCTCTCTCGACCTTTCTCGCATGCTCTCCTTCTCTCGCCGTTTCTCCCTCTCTCGCTCTCTCCCCCTCTCTCGCCCTCTCTCCCTCTCTCTCCCTCTCTCCCTCTCTTGCCCTCTTACCCTCTTCCCCGTCTCTCGCCATCTCTCGCCATTTCACCCTCTCTCGCCCTCTGTCTTTCTCTTGCCATCTCCCCCTCTCTCACCCTCTCTCCCTCTTTCGCCCTGTCGCCCTGTTTGGCACTCTATCCCTCTCTCGCCGTCACACCCTCTCTCGCCATCTCTCCCTCTCTCGCACTCACACCCTCTCTCGCACTCTCTCCCTCTCTCACCCTCTCACCCTCTTTCGCTCTATCTCCCACTTTTGCCCTCTCTCCCTATCGCTCCCTCTCTTGCCCTCTAGCCCATTCTCCCCCCTATCCCTCTCTCCCTCTGTTACCCGCTTTCTCTTCCTCTCTTGCCCTCTCTCCGTCTCTTGCCCTCTCACTACCGCTTTCCCCCTCACTCCCTCTCTTGCCCTCTGTCTTTCTCGCACCCTCGCTAACCTCTTTCACCCTCTCTCCCTCTCTCACCCTCTCTCCCACTCTCACGCTTTCTCGCACTCTCTCCCTCTCTCCCTCTCTCACCCTCTCTCCCTCTTTTGTCCTCTCTCCCTCTATCGCCTTCTCTCCCTATCTCACTCTTTCTCGCTCTCGCCCTCTCTCTCCCTCTCTCTCTATCTCTCTCCCTCACTTACTCTCTCTCCTTCTCTCACCCTGTTTCCCTCTACCCCCTCGCCATCTCTCATCTTCTCTCTCCCTCTCTCCCCCTCTTGCCCACTCTCCCTCTCTCGCCCTCTCACTCTCTCGCCATCTCCCCCCTCTCACCCTCTCTCCCTCTTTCGCCCTGTCGCCCTCACTCGCCATCTATCCCTCTCTCGCCCTCACACCCTCTCTCGCCCTCTCTCCCACGCTCGCTCTCTCTCCCTTTCTCGCTCTCTCTCCCTCTCTCGTCTTCTCTCCCTCTCTCACCCTTTCATGCTCTCTCGCCCTCTGTCTTTCTCTCACCCTCTCTCCCACTTTTGCCCTCTCTCTCTATCTCTCCCTCTCGCGCCCTCTTGCCCATTCTCCCCCTCTCCCACTCTCCCTCTGTCACCCGCTTTCCAACTGTTGCCCACTCTCCCTCTTTCAATCTCTCTCCCTCTCTCGCCCACTCTCCCTCTCTCAATCAGTATCCATCTCTCTCCCTCTCGCCCTCTCTCGCCCTCTCTCTCTATCTCTCTCCCTCTCTTCCTCTCTCTCCCTCTCGACCTTTCTCTCTCTGTCTCCCTCTCTCACCGTCTTACCCTCTCTTGGTCCCTCTCCCTCACTCTCGCCCTCTTGCCCTCTCTCCCTCTCTCTCCCTCTCTCTCTCTTTTGCCCTCTCTCCCTCTCTCGCCCTCTCTCCGTCTCTTGCCCTCTCTCTACCTCTTTCCCCCTCACACCCTCTCACGCCCTCTCTCCCACTCTCCATCTCTCGTTCTCTCTCGCACTCTCTCTCTCGCCCTCTCTTCCTCTCTCGCCCTCTCTCCCTCTTTCGTCCTCTCTCCCTCTATCGCCCTCTCACCCTCTCTCCCTCTCTCGCCCTCTGTCTTTCTCTCTCCCTCTCTCCCACTTTCGCCCTCTCTCCCTCTTTCACCCTCTCACCTTCTCTCGCCCACTCTCCCTCTCTCGCTCTCTATCCATCTCTCTCCCTCTCGGCTTTGCTCGCCCTCTTTCCATCTGTCTCCGTCTCTTCCCCTCTCTCCGTCTCTCGACCTTTCTCGCCCTCTCTCCCTCTTTTGCCTCTCTCGCTCTCACCGTCTCTTCCTCTTTCGTCCTCTCTCCCTCTCTCGCCCTCTCTTCCTCTTTCACTCTCTCGCGCTTTCTTGCCCTCTCTCCCTCTCTCGCCGCTTCTCCCTCTCTCTCACTCTCTCCCTCTCTCTCGTCCTCTCGCCCTCTCTCGCCCTCTCTGACTCTCACTCCCTCTCTCCCTTTCTCTCCCTCTCTAGCTCTCTCACCCTCTCCCCCTCTCTCGCCCCATCTCTACCTCTTTCAACCTCTCTCCCTCTCTCCCACGCTCGCGCTTTCTCGCCCTCCATCTCTCCCTCTCTCTTGCTCTCTCCCTCTTTTGTATTCTCTCTCTCTCCCTCTCTCGCTCTCTCTCGCACTCTCTCCCTCTTTCATCCTCTCTCCCTCTATCGCCCTCTCTCTCTCTCACTCTCTCACCCTCTCTCCCTCTTTCGCCCTCTCACCCTCTCTCGCCCACTCTCCCTCTCTCGCTCTCTATCCATCTCTCTCCCTCTCGCCTTTGCTGGCACTCTTTCCATCTCTCTCCCTCTCTTCCCCTCCCTCCATCTCTCGATCTTTCTCGCCCTCTCTCCCTCTTTTGCCCTCCCTCTGCTCTCACCCTGTCTCCCACTCTCGCCCTCTCTCACTCTCTCGCGCTTTCTTGCCCTCTCTCCCTCTCTCGCCGCTTCTCCCTCTCTCTCATTCTCTCCCTCTCCCTCGTCCTCTCTCGCCCTCTCTCACTCTCACTCCCTCTCTCCCGTTGTGTCCCTCTCTAGCTCTCTCGCCCTCTCACCCTCTCTCACCCTCTCGCCCTCTCTCACCCTCTCTCCGTCTCTCGTTCTCTCTCTCTCGTCCTCTCTCGCCCTCTCTCTCCCTAATTCGTCCTCTCTCTCTTCCCTCTCTCTCCTTCTCTCGCTATCTCACCCTGTCTCGCTCTCTCTCCCTCTCTATCTCACACCCGCCCCCTCTTTCGTCCTCTCCCCCTCTCTCACCCTGTCACCCTCTCTCGCCTCCCCGCGCTCTTGCTCTCACTCTCTCCCTCTCTCGCCCACACCCTCTCTCTCCCTCTCTCCTTCTCTCCCTCTCTCACACTCTCTCTCCCTCTTTCGCACTCTCTCCCACTTTCACCCTCTCTCCCTATCGCCCTTTGTCCCTCTCCCGCACTCACTCTGCCTCTCCCTTCCTCACTCCCTCTCTCTCTCGCACTCTTCCGCCCTCTCACTCTCTGTCTCTCTCTCGCCATCTCTCCCTCTCTCGCCCTCACTCGGCCTCTCACTCTCTCTCTCCCTCTCGTTCTCTCGCCATCTCGCCCTCTCTCACCCTCACACCCTCTCTCGCACTCGCTCCCTCTCTCGCCCTCACACCCTCTGTTGCCTTCTCTCCCTCTCTCGTCCTCTCTCGAACTCTTTCGCCCTCTCTCCCTCTCTCGACCTTTAACCCCCTCTCGCCCTCTGTCCATCTCTCGCCCTCTCTCCCACTTTTGCCCTCTCTCCCTATCTCTCCCTCTCTCGCCCACTCGCCCACTCTCCCCCCTCGCCCTCTCTCCCTCTGTCGCCCTCTCTTCCTCTTTCGCCCAGTCTCCCTCTCTCGCTCTCTGTCCATCTCTCTCCCTCTCACCCTCTCTCCGTCTCTTGCCTTCTCTCTACCTCTTTCCACCTCACTCCCTCTCTCGCCCTCTTTCTTTCTCTTACCCTCTCTAACCTCTTTCGCCTTCTCTCCCTCTCTCGCCCTCTCTCCCACTCCCACGCTTTCTCGCCATCTCTCCCTCTCACTACCTCTCTCCCTTTCTCTCCCTCTCTCCCTCTCTAGCTCTCTCGACCTCTCTCCCTCTCTTGCCCTATCTCTACCTCTTTCGCCCTCTTCCCTCTCTCGCCCTCTCTCCCTCTCTCGGTCTCTTGTTCTCTCTCTCTCTCACCCTCACTCCCTCTCTCGCCCTCTCTCCCTAATTCGTCCTCTCTCTCTCCCTCTCTCCTTCTCTCGCTATCTCACCTTCTCTCGCTCTCTCTCTCTCTCACACCCGCCCCCTCTTTCGTCCTCTCCCCCTCTCTCACCCTGTCACCCTCTCTCCCCTGCCCTCCTCGCTCGCTCTCACTCTCTCCCTCTCTCGCCCACACACTCTCTCGCACTCTCTCCTTCTCTCCCTCTCTCACCCTCTCTCTCCCTCTTTCGCCCTCTCTCCCTCTTTCACCCTCTCTCCCTATCGCCCTCTGTCCCTCTCTCGCCCTCACTCTCCCTCTCCCTTCCGCACTCCCTCTCTCACCCTCTCTCGCCATCTCTCATCTTCTCTCTCCCTCTCTCCCTGTCTCACCCTCTCTCTTTCTTGCCATCTCGCCCTCTCTCCCTCCTTCGCCCTCTCTCCCTCTTTTGCCCTCTCTCCATATCTCGCCCCTCTCCCTCTCTCACCCACTCTCTCCCTCTTTCACCCTCTCTGCCTCTTTCACCCTCTCTCCCTATCGTCCTCTGTCCCTCTCTCGCCCTCACTCTCCCTCTCCCTTCCTCACTCCCACTCTCTCTTGCCCTCTTTCGCCCTCTCGCTCTCTCTCTCTCACCATCTCTCCCTCTCTCGCCCTCTCACCCTCTCTCTCCCTCTCGTCCTCTCGCCATTTCGCCCTCTCCCCCTCTCTCGCCCTCTCTCCCTCTCTCGCCCTCTCTCGCTCTCTCGCCCTCTCTCGCTCTCTCTCCCTCTCTCGCCCTCACAACCTCTGTTGCCCTCTCTCCCTCTCTCGCCATCTCTCCCTCTCTCGCCCTCTCTCCTCCTCACACCCTCTCTCGCCCTTCTCCCTCTCTCGCCCTCACACCCTTCTCGCCCTCTCTCCCTCTCTCGCCCTCTCTCCCTCTCTCGCCTTTTCTCCTTCTCTCGCCCTGTGTCTTTCTCTCGCCCTCTTTCCCAATTTTGCCCTCTCTCTCCCTCTCGTCCTCTCGTCATTTCGCCCTCTCCCCCTCTCTCGCTCTCTCTCCCTCTCTCGCCCTCTCTCGCTCTCTCGCCCTCACAAGCTGTCACCCTCTCTCCCTCTCTCGCCCTCTCGCGTCCTCTCTCTCCCTCACACCCTCTCTCGCCCTCTCTCCCTCTCTCGCCCTCACACCCTACTCGCCCTCTCTCCCTCTCTCACCTTTTCTCCTTCTCTCGCCCTCTGTCTTTCTCTCGCCCTCTTTCCCAGTTTTGCCCTCTCTCCCTATCTCTCACACTCTCGCCCTCTCGCTCATTCTCTTCCTCTCCCTCCTTCTCTCGACCTTTCTCGCTCTCTCTCCGTCTCTCCCTCTCTTGCACCCTCTCCCACATTTGCCCTCTCTCACTCTCACCCTCTCTAGCTCTCTCTCCGTCTCTCTCCCTCACACCCTCTCTCGCCCTCTCTCCCTCTCTCGCCCTCACACCCTACTCGCCCTCTCTCCCTCTCTCGCCTTTTCTCCTTCTCTCACCCTCTGTCTTTCTCTCGCCCTCTTTCCCAGTTTTGCCCTCTCTCCCTATCTCTCCCTCTCTCGCTCACTCACTTCCTCTCTCTCCCTCTCTCGACCTTTCTCGCTCTCTCTCTGTCTCTCGCCTTCTCTCCCTCTCTTGCACCCTCTCCCTCATTTGCCCTCTCTCGCTCTCACCCTCTCTCCCTCTCTCGCTCTCTCTCCCTCTCTCACTCCCTCTCCCTCTCTCCATCTTTCATCCTTTCTCCCTCTCTCGCCCTCTCTTCTTCTCTCCCTCTTTCGTGCTTTCTTGCCCTCTCTCCCTCTCTCGCCGCTTCTCCCTTTCTCGCACTCTCTCCCTCACTCTCGCCCTCTTTCCCTCTCTCTCCCTCTCTCCGTCTCTTGCCCTCTCTCTCCCTCTTTCGCCCTCTCTCCCACGCTCATGCTTTCTCACCCTCTCTCCCTCTCTCACTCTCTCTCGCTGTCTCCCTCTTTTGTACTCTCTCTCTATCGCCCTCCCTCCCACTCTCGCGCATTGTTGCCCTCTCTCCCTCTATCGCCCTCTCTCCCTCTCTCTCACACTCTCTCCCTCTCTCGCTCTCTCCCTCTTTTGTCCTCTCTCCCTCTCTTGCCCTCTCTCCCTCTCTCGCCCTCTTTCCCTCTCTCGCCCTCTCTCCCTCTCTCACTCTCTTTGCCTCTTTCGCCCTCTCCCTCTCTTTCGCCCTCTCTCCCTCTCCTTCCCTCTCTCGCCCTTGTTCCCTCTCTCACCCTCTCTCCCTCTTTTGCCCTCTCTCCCTCGTTCGCCCTCTCTTCCTCTCTCACACTCTCTCTGTTTTGCCCTCTCACCTTCTTGTCCTCGCTCCCACTCTTGCCCTCTCTCCCACTCTTGCCCACTCGCCCTCTCTCGCCCTCTCTTGGCCACTCTCCCTGTCTCGCCCGCTCTCCATCTCTCTACCTCTTGCCCTCTCTCCGTCACTCACCCTCTCTTCCACTCCAACCCTCTCTCGCTATCTCTCCCTCCCTCGCCGTCTCTTCACCTCTCGCCTTCTCTTGCCCACTCACTCTCTTTCACCCTCTTTCTTTCTCTCGCCCTCTCTCCCACTTTCGCCCTCTTTCCGTTTCGCCCTCTCTCCCTCTCTCGCCCACTCTCCCTCTCTATCCATCTCTCTCCCTAATACCTTCGCTCACCCTCTTTCCATCTCTCTCCCTCTCTTCCCCTCTCTACCTCTCTCGACCTTTCTCGCCCTCTCTCCCTCTTTTACCCTCTCTCGCTCTCACCCTCTCTCCCTCTTATGCTCTCTCTCCCTCTCTCTCCCTCTTTCGTCCTCTCTCCCTCTCTCACCCTCTCTCGTGCTTTCTTGCCCTCTCTCCCTCTCTCGCCGCTTCTCCCTCTGTCGCACTCTCTCCCTCTCTCTCGTCCACTCTCACTCTCACTCCCTCTCCCCCTTTCTCTCCCTCTCTAGCTCTCTCGCCCCATCTCTACCTCTTTTGCCCTCTTCCCTCTCTCGCCTTCTCACCCTCTCTCGCTCTCTGGCTTTCTCTCATCCTCTCTCCCCCTCTCGCCCTCTCCCTCTCTCCATCTCTCGTCCTCTCTCTCTCTCACCCTCTCTCCCTAATTCGTCCTCTCTCTCTCTCCCTCTCTCGCTATCTCACCCTCTCTCGCTCTCTCTCCCTCTCACACCTGCCCCCCTCTTACATCCTCTCCCCCCTCATCTTCTCTCGCCTACCCCCCTCTCTCGCTCTCACTCTCTCCCTCTCTCGCCCACCCCCTCTCTCGCCCTCTCTCCCTCTCTCACCCTCTCTCTCCCTCTTTCGCCATCTCTCCCTCTTTTGCCCTCTCGCCCTCTATCCCCCTCTCTCGCCCTCTATCCCCTTTCTCTCCCTCTCCCCATCTCTCCCTCTCTCACTCTCTCTCCTCTCTCGCCCTCGCTCCCTCTCTCTCCCTCTTTCGCCCTCTCTCCCTGTCTCGCCCTCTCTCTTTCTCTCAGCCTCTCTCCCTCTTTCGCCCGCTCGGCCTCTCTCCCTCTCTCCCTCTTTCGCCCTCTCTCTTTCTCTTGCCCTTTCGCCCTCTCGGCCTCTTGCCCTCTCACTCCCTCTCTCGCCCTCTCTCCCCCTCTTCCTCTCTCACCCACCCCCTCTCTTGCCCTCTCTCCCTGTCTCACCCTCTCTCCCTCTCTTGCGCTCCCCCTTCTCTCGCTCGCACTCTCTCCCTCTCTCGCCCGCCCACCCCTCCTCTCGCTCTCTCTCTCCTCACCTCCCTCCGTTTCTCTTTGACTGAATATCTCTCCCCCTCCATCCCTCCCACTCTGTCTGATGCACTCTGTCTCCCTGGTTCTTCCCTTCCCCCTGAGGTGGTGAGAGAGGAAGTGTTTGCAGTGATAGAGTGGGAGAGAAATGAGGGGAAAGAGGAGGGGAGAGGAAATGGGGAGTCCAGATTGGAGTTGTGGGGATAGATGGAGTTAAACCCACCTCCTGATCTCAGGGCCCGGTGCCCTCCCCTTCCCTGAGGAACAGGACTTGGGGCTGAGTCTGTCTCTCTCCAGCTCAGGTTCTCCAACACAAAGACACACAACAACATCGGTCACTCTGCTGCTCGGCACGCTTTAATCAACATCTTTATTGTTTACAAATGGAAGTGATGGAGACAGTCAGTGGGATGGTGCCTTTTCTCACTGGCCCCTGAGTTGTGAGAAACATTGAAATGTTTCCCTGTAACCCCCCCTGTGGGATAAGGATGGACAACCCAGCGCTACCCTCAGTCTGTTACCACAGCGACAGGCTGCTCCATCGCTGAAACACTGAACTGAAATGAGAAAATCCCGGATGGTGTGATGAATGAGGGAATTTGATTGATGGATGGATTTGGGTGAAGGGATATTTCAGCACATTCTTCAGTTGCTGCCTAAACTTAGTCTGGGTCACGGCATAAATCGCGGTGTTTATGCAGCAACTGAGGAGCTGCAGCATGAAGCCCAATTCCCGCGCAAAGGAATGGAGATACACAGACCGATACCCAATATGATACATCCTTCTCCATATAGAATACAGCATTAACATTGACCATAACAGGATAAAATTGGCCGAGATCACAAACAGTAAAATGATAGATTTTTTTCGGTTTCTCATTTCAGTGTCAGACTGAGCGTCCCCATTGGTGTGAGCGCGGAGTCTCCTGCGGGCTCTGCTGGTCACTAAAATGTGTCTGACGGTGAGAACATTGAGCAGCAGAATCAGGAGAAATGGGACAAACGGGGTTAGAATGTGGTGGAGGAACTCGATTGTGACCCAGACACTGGAGGATAGAACAGAGTCTGTTACATCACAAAACCAGGGATTGTTCACCAGCCGATACCGAGACGTGAGAATAAAATACCAGAAAATGTTCTTTAAACAGCTCAGCACAGTCACTGTTCCCAGAACCACAGCCGCCGTTTTCTCACTGCAATATTTACCTTTCAGCTTCTGGCAACAAATGGCCACAAACCGATCAAAGGTGAAAGTGACGGTGAACCAGACAGAGCACTCAGTGGCTGCACAAAGCAGGACGGCGTGGATATTACACACTGGGACGGAGTCCTTCAGGAAATAAAACTGTTCCCGATAAACAATGGGAATGTGTCTCAGGATCAGGTCGAGGATAATGACCAGGAGATCCGCCGCTGCCATGGCCCCCAGGTAACGTCTGACACATGGAGACAATCCACAATCTTTATAAAGCAGGACGTAGATGGTCACTACGTTAACTGTGAGGAAGGAAAACAAACCCATTATCCATCAGCCTGGAGGCAAAGGGACCCGTTTGATCAGGGACCCAGTGAGATTTTCAAATGTGTCCGTGTATTCAGGGATTTATTAAAATAATTGGAGCGAGAATAACAAATGGGAAGGTCAGAATTACTGACAAAAATGTGACATACACCACAAGAAACCCTCCCTCCCCAAACACACAGTGACACATCCATAAGGACAGATGGTTTCTAGAACATTCCCGCACACTCGATCACTCGAGAGCAGACACAGGTCACTCCTTCCCAGTTCCTAATACGGAGGGTGGAAACGTTGTTGTCCTGAAGGATTCTCTCCCAGTTTCCTGAAGACAAACGGAGTTTGGGAATTCCTGTATTTTGGTCTAAATTGTGGTCGATCCTGTGTTGTGGAGAAATGTAAACGCAGGAAAAACATATTCACCCCTTTAACTGCCTGAGGGGCCTTCGGAACAGTGTCTCCTTCTCCCTGGAACGGGATCTCTTCCCTCGGGATCTTATCATTTGTTCAATTCACTGACGTCCGGCCGTTCACAAAAAATGTCAGGGACAGAACGTTCCGGGGAATGTCAGTTATTGAATGTCAGGGACAGAACTTTCCGGGGAACCCCTTGACCTGTCCATCACCTTTCCCCCTACCCACCCCACCAACATGATGTACTGTGCCTAGACACACCGTAACATTAATGGGGTGAGAGACAGAGGGTCCAATCACAGGAATGGGAACTAAAGGCATTGCCAGATCCGCTGAAATGGTTAGATATATCACATTCTCAATCCACCTCATAGAACCAGTCCAGACCCCATCAACCCAGAGGAGATATCTGTTCACCGTGGAACACTGTGTAGACCAGGCCAGTGTACTGCTCAGTACAACCCAGCAATGTGACCAGATTCATCCATTACACTGGTCAATGCAATCCACCGATCTGTCCAGAGTGGAGTACTGTGCAGACCACATCAGTGCATTGATCTATAAACCCGGACTAGATATCTGTCCAGCACTGGAAGCTGTGCAGACCACAACAGGGCACTAATGTGTAAACCTGAAACAAATATCCATCCAGCACGGGGAGCTGCACAGGCCACATCATGGCATTATCTATAAACCTCAACCAGATGGTCTGACCATCACAGCGACCTGTGCAGGGATCACCCGTGAATTAATTTGCAACCCAGGAGCAGTTACCTTCCCAGCATGTAGGATGTTGTACCTGACCCCAGTGCATTGATCTGTCAACCAGGAACAGTTACCCTCCCAGCATGTAGGACTGTGTACACCACTCGAGTGCATTGATCTGCAACCCAGGAGCACTTACACTCCCAGCATGTAGGACTGTGTACCCCACCCCAGTGCATTGATCTGTAAACCAGGAACAGTTACACTCACAGCATGTAGGACTGTGTACCCCACCCCAGTGTGTTGATCTGTAACCAAGGAGCAGTTACCCTTCTTGCATGCAGGACTGTGTACGCCAACCCAGTGCAATGCTCAGTAACACTGTGTTAGATCACTGCCCAGCGTGGGGAAACTTGCAGCCCAGGCTGGAAGTGACAGGATGTGCAGCTCCTATCCATTTACAACTCCATCTCTCCATTGTTGCCCTGACAAGGGGGTGCTGTGGGTGTGAACATCACTGCCAGAGAGAGATGGCGGGGGAATCAGTTTAAATATCACCACATGGAAGGGGTTTGGGAAATAGACAGAGACGGGGAGACTGGGAGACAGTGTCTTGAAAGGATGTGATCCCAGGTTTCAGAATGCTGAAATGTAGACACTTCGATAACATCCTGTAACATGAGCCTGTCTTCCCAGGAAAGATGGGAAAAAGTGATATTTGTGTGAGGTCAGGTGATGGAGAGTTTTGGATGAGCATTTGTTCTACAACTTTGCAAATGGAGTCCTTCCTGGCTGGAGGTACACACCATCACCCAGATGCCCCTGGATATTCCGTGATCCCTGACACTGATGTCATCTTTAAAAGCCCAATGGGCAACGATTAAGCTTTCTCTGTTTGGAGCTACCCTGCACAGTTTACCCCGAGCATGGCAGATAAGGGACAATTACACCACGGTTTGTCAACAGGGGCACGGAGGTCCTGGTGGATGGGCAATACAGAGGGGGACCATTCCCTTCCCAGAGGGGACGACACCACCAGACCCACCGAGCATGGTCTGAGCTCCCAACCCAGCTCAGTGCAGTATCTGCAGTCTGACGAAATGCCGCAACAATACAGGACAAGCATCAATAACCTTCCCCACTCTGTCAGGATAAGTGTCACCGTATTCTCTTTGCTCCCTCACACTCACTGTACATCTGTTATAGCACCAACCCCTGAAGAAGGCTCATGGTCCACCACTCTCACTGCCGCATGCTGCACCTTCTTTCTCTGTCTCTGTCTCTGTCTCTCTCTCTCTCTCTCTCCCTCTCTCTCCCCCCTCCCTCCCCTCCACTAATAACACTGCATGGATACAACACTGTGGACTGACTCCTTCCGGACACCTCACCATGACCCTCTCCCCACCTACACTAACACTAACAGCAGACCACTCCCATCCTCCCTCTCTCCCTCCCTTTCTTCAATTTCAGGAGAAACAGCCTGGAATAGGAGAGAAAGGGCCAAGTTGGGTGGTGGAGTGCCCGATATCCGTTCTCTCACCCCCCTCCTCTCCCCCACCCCCGCCATGTGGGGAGGACCTGGTACGAGTCGGAGAGGACCAGGACGCCTCGTGTGGAGATTCTGAAACATCCACGTCCCACCGACCGAGTAAGGAGCAATGTTCAGTGAAGGGCAATTCTCCCTTTAAATCCACTGGCAGCTCCGTTTCCCTCCGGCACAACTTAGAAGCCGTGGCCCTGATGCCATCTCCCTTTTGTGTCGAGCTGGTACAAATGGAATCCCCACGGTCTCGGTGGGCAGGAGGGTGGGCTCACAACACATCGTCACCACCACCTCCCAGGAAGGGAGCACGGTGACTCCCTCCTACACCTCCCCCTGTAAACAGCTCAGATACTGTAACTAATCTGTGATAGTTACTGCTCTCCCCACTTCTCATGACATCTTCAACAATCGGTGCTCATATACACGCAGCGCTCTCTGCTCCTGCACCCCGTTTATAACGGTACGGCCTGTTTTAAATTGTCTTTCATTGTCTTTCCTACCAAAGTGCATCACCTCACACTGCTCTGCACTGATCCCCAGCTGCCATAAACCTGAACACTACACCAACGTGTGATTGTCCTGTTAGAGTTCCACACTGTCCTCCATAGACTTCAGAGTTATTCCAGGTTTGGTGCCATCTACAAACATTGAGATTGTTATAGCATCACAGTCCCCATGAAACAACTGAAATCCTGCCCCACATACACGAGTGTGAGCAAGTGAAATACTGATATATTCCTATGGGCAAAGTCGAATAATGACATGCTGTCAATGGAGCAACAAAAGTCCTGACGCACACCAGACGGAGCAAATGAAATATTGACAAACCACAGATCAAAAGAAATCCGGATAGGTCCCACTTATCGATATTCATCAGGGTATAATGTGATGAAGTTGAAAGTGTGTACTATACCTTCAAGAGAGAGGGAATGCTGCTTGAACTGAGAGCTGACAAGCACCTGTGGTATGAGAGGATGGCAGACCCAGAAACAATATATTGTTAAAGAGCTGGAGTCGGGTAATAAGCAGTTAAGAGCAAGAGGGTCCCAGAGTTGTGAATAGTTGATGTAAAATGTTCACTTTCAGAGTGAAAAAAATAAATTGATGTTTTATTTAAACAGTGGAATTTGGCAGATCTGTCACTCATATTTTAACAGTTTACGAGGCGAATTGAGCATTTCTTTATGTTTCATTTAAATTACCAGATGAGCTTCACACCGTGTCCTAACCATCCCCGTGTGTGTATCTGTGTGTCTCTGTGTGGGGCAGGTCTGGCAGTCTCTGTGGTGCTTAAAGTGATGCAATGTCACCCTCTGCTGGCCTCCACACGCCACTGCACAGGCATTGGCAGAGGGTGAATTCCAACAGGGATTCATTCAGAGAGGGGGAGGGAGAGGGAAACTGCTCACAGCACCATCCAAACTGATGTCTTATCCATGGACTGATCTAAATGTCCTTTAATTTTGTAACTGCCCCTGCTTTCACCACTTCCTCTGGAAGTTCATTCCACACACAAGCCAGCTTCTGTCTAACATAATTACCTCTCTTGACTTTTGTAAATCTTTTTTCCTCGCACCTTAAAATATCCCTCAGTTTTGAATCCTCAACTCTAGAGAAAAGACATCAGCCCTTCAGCTTCTCTGTAATCCTCATTATTTTATAAACCTCTGTGAAGTTACTGCTTAATCTCATATTCTTCAGTGAAAAAAGTCCCAGCCGATCCAGCCTCTCCTTATAGCTCACTCCCTCCTTTCCCAGTAACATCCAGGTTAATCTGTTCTCAATCCTCTCCAGCTTAATAATATAAACGTCAGTAATATCAAAGTGAATAGTCAAGGTATTTTCTAAGGGTACAGGGAGTCCAAAACTAGAAGACATAGGCTTAAGGTGAGAGGGGAAAGATTTAAAAGTGACCTAAGGGGCAGCTTTTTCACCCAGAGGGTGGTGTGCCTATGGAATGAACGGGCAGGGTGACCAGACTGGACACAGTATTCCAGAAGAAGTCTCACCAATGTCCTGTACAACCACAGCATGACATCCCAATTCCGATGCTCAAAGGTCTTTCCTATGAAGACATGTGTGTTAAACACCTTCTTAACCACACTATCAAAATGAGATGCAAATTTTAAAGAATTAAACCTGATGGCCTAGGTTTCATGTACTACCACACTGCCAAAGGCTCAACTTTTAATTGTATAGGTCCTGCTGTTGTTTGATTTACCAAACCCAATACCTCGCATTAATCCAAACTAAACTCCATCAGCCACCACTCAGCCCAGTGAGTGATATTACTGTCACCCCCCCCCCCCCCCCTCGCCTTTAATTTTAAAACGCCCATCCGTCTCCAGGGTGCCTGCACACTCCGGCCTTGATTTTCACAAAGACCCTGAGCTTGGTTTGCCTTGTATGGTTAGGGGGAGGAGGGACAGATTGCAGACACAGTCAGTGGGGAGGAGAGGCTGGACTGTAATCAGCGGCCTGGTGTCATTTCATGGTTTTAGGAAAAGGGGAGTCGCATGTGAGAGTTGAGTAAGAGTGATCGGTGTTTTGGGGTCAGAAATTAAGCTCTTCCTTCGTCTCTGGTGTTCAGTAATAAATATCTATTTGAGACCCTTCATTGGGCAGAGTGTGTCTGCAGAATTTCTTTCCTTAATATTGCAGACTACAGATAATAGCAATTAAAGATGTTTATAGTTAATTTCAATGGCGCAGCACGTACACTCAATATCCTACAGTTGAGACAAATATCTTGCATTTGTTTAATAATACAAAGTGTTGTTTGTAGTTCAATAATGGTAACCTGATTATAATAAATCCACACCAAGCTGAAAGTGGGCACTAAAATATGACCCTAAATCTGGGTATGGTAGTGTGGTGGGTAGTGTCCCTGTCTCTGAGCCAGAGCTCTGGATTTGATTCCAATTCCTGAACTTGTATGGTAGTGTTCCTAGCTCTGGGCTAGAAGGCCTGGATTCAAGTCCTGCCTGTTGCAGAGGTATGACCCAGCATGTCAGAACAGGCCGATGAACAAACACACAGGAGAATACTGTTACAGCTTTATGGGTATTGCTAGTGTCCCTACCTCCGGGCACAAAGGTCTTGGCATAAAGCCCACAGAAGTGTCTCATGATAGATCTGAATAAACTGATTAAAATGGATTTAGAATTGTGACTTGATGGAGAAGGAAGAGGTGTCAGTATTGCATTTCAGAATTTAGGCCCGGGATGACTGAAAGTACAGCCATTCGTGTTGGTTGGAGTCACATTTCGTAGCAGTAGCGGTTTATAAAATCAGAATGGTCATGGATAGGGTGAGTAGTCAGGGTTCTTTCCCCTGGTTAGGGGCGTCCAAACTAGAGGGCATTGGTGGAAATTGAGAGGGGCAAGCTTTTGATGAGGCCTAAAGGGCACCATTTCACTCAGAGGGTGGTGTGTGTATGGAATGAGCTGCCAGAGGAAGTGGTGGAGACTGGTACAACTACAGCATCTGGGTACTGAGAGACCTGGCGAGCTTTTCCAGCAATTTCTGTATTTCTTTAAAAAGTGCATTCAGTTTAACACAGGTATTCTGAATAAATTAAACATTTATATTTTTTATTGTCTCAGGGACATATAAACATATCTTCAAATTGACCGAGACCATTTTCTGCTAAGGGTATGGCTCTGTGTATGACAGCAGCAATGATGCACCTACATGGAGCAGGGAATGTGATGGAGACATCGTTTGGACAATGTACAAGGAGACCTCACATGGTCCAGTTTGGGAGAGGATGACATTACTGTGTGATTCAACTCAGAGAGGGAGAAAATGTAATCTGCCCGAGAAGGAATGGCCTATTGCTCTCTCTCTCCTTCATTATTCCTCATCACAGCAATGTGTGCGAGCTAAAACAAACCTCTACAGTCATCATTACCATTCTTATTTTTATGGAATCCCTGCAGTGTTAAAACAGGCCCTTCGACCCAACAAGTCCATACCAACTTTCCCAACCCATTCCCCTATATTTACCCCTAACTATTGCACATAACCTAGAAATCCCTGAACACTACAGACAATTAAACATGACCAATCCACTGGACCTACACAGTTTGTGGTAGGAAACTGGATCACCCATTAGAAGCTCACACAGACAAGGGGAGAATGTGCAAACTCCACACAGACAGTCACCCAAGGCTGGAATCGACCCCAAGTCCCTGGTGCTGTGAGGCAGCAGTGCTAACCACCGTGCTACCCTTTGGATGATCCCTAACCAGAATTCACTGGAATCTACTCACTGCCTAAAGCAAAGGGAATTCAAATAAATCCAGACTCTCCCAGGATGAAATCCCATTGCTAGCAGCTGTGTGAGTACAATATCTTCAGAAGCAGAATAACGTTTTGGACAATCTCACAAATTTTCCTTTGTCATGGGTTCCAATGATATTTGGATCGAGTACTTTCAAGTTAGATTTGCAGGGTGTGTGTGTGTGTGTGTGTGTGTGTGCGTGCGTGTGTGTGTGTGTGTGTGTGTGTGTGTGTGTGTATGCATTTTTAGAAAGGGAAATATTGATTATATAATTGCAATATCCAAACAGTTTGCCATTCATCTTTCGATCACAGTTTGAGTAACATTGCTCTGGATCATAAATGTCTTGTTTTAGCAGATTAAACAAACTAGCCTGACTTGTTCCTAAAACTAACCCTGACCCAGTCTGAGACTGATATGATCGGTCATATCACCAACCTGGTTACATTTAACATTTGTTGTGAGCAGTGGAGGAGTGGGACGAGAAAAGGAAACAGTGACCCAAAAAGCCGGGGAACTATAGACGGGTGAGCCTGATGTCAGCGTTGGGTAAGTTGTTGGAGGGGATTCTGAGCGACACAATTTACATACATTTCGGAAGGCAAGGGCTGATTGGAGTAGACAACGTGGCTTTCTGCATGGGAAATCATGCCTCATTAATTTGGTTGAGTTTTATGAAGAGGTGATAAAGAAGATTGATGAAGGCAGTTTGGTAGACATTGTCTATATGGACTTCAGCAAGATGTTCATTTAAACAACAAAGAGCAAAGAAAATTTACAGCCCAGGAACAGGCCCTTCGTCCTCCAAGCCTGAACCGATCCAAATGTACTGTCTAAATCTGTCGGTCAATTCCTAAGCATCTGTATCCCTCTGCTCCCCACCGACTCATGCATCTGTCCAGACGCATCTTAAATGAATCGACCGTGCCTGCCTCTACCACCTCTGCTAGCAACGCGTTCCAAATGCCCACCACCCTCTGTGCGAAGTACTTACCGCGTGTATCCCCCTGAAACTTTCATTCTCTCACTTTGAAAGCACGACCTCTCGTTATTGAGTCCTTCAACCTGGGAAAAAGCTTGTCTCTATCCACTCGGTCTATACCTTCATGATTTTGCAAACCTTAATCAGGTCCCCCCTCAATCTCCTTTTATCTAGTGAAAATAAACTTAACCTACTCAGTCTCTCTTCATAGCTAGTATTTCATTCTGATTGGTAGACAGATTAGTAAGTTTCAGTCACATCAGATACAGAAGCAGCTAGTCACAATTGGCTTGAAGGAAGAGGGATATTTTTCAGTCTGGAGGCTTTTGAGCAGCAGTGTGCTGTAAGAATCAGTACTGAGTTCACTGCATTTCATCATTTATGTAACGGATTTAGATGTGAATATTGGGGCCATAGTTAGTAAGTTTACAGATGACATCAGAAAGGTGACCACAATTAGATGGGACAAAGAGGCAAGGAGTAACAGATGAAGTTTAATTTAGATAAATATGAAGCTTTGCATTTTGGGAAGGCAATTCAGGGCAGACATTATATACTCCATGGTCAGGTCCTGGGGCATGTTGTGAAACAAAGGGACCTAGGGCTGCAGGTGCATTGTTCCTTGAACGTGGAGTCGCAGGTAGACAGTGTGGTGCAGAACACATTTGGCACATTTGCCTTAATCAGTCAGAGCATTCAGTATAGGAGTTGTGGTGGTATGTTGCATCTGTACAGGATGTTGGTGAGGCCACTTTAAGAATACTGCGTACAACTCGGTTTTCTGCAGAAATGACTTACACGGATGTTCCAGGACTGGAGGTTTGAGCTTTAGGGAGAGGCTGATTAGGTTGAGGTGTTTCCCCCTGGAGTGTCAGAGGCTGAAGGGTGACATCATAGAGGTTTATAAAACCATCAGGGGCATGGATATTCTGAACAATCACGCTCTGCTCCCCAGGATAAGGGAGTGCAGAACAAGAGAGCATAGGGTGAAGGGGAGAGGGCGAATGATTTAGAAGGGACCCGAAGGTAAATGTTTCACACAGAGAGTGGTGTGTGTACAGAAAGTGCTGTCAGAGGAAGTGGTGAAGGTGGTTACAATCACACATTTAAAAAGTATCTGAAAGAGGAGGGATATTGGCCAAATGCTGGCAAATGGGACTGGCTCAGATTTGATATCTGATCGGAGTGAACAGGTTGGACTAACGGGTCTGTTTCAGTTCTGCATGACGCTCTGATTCTATAAGAGGGATGATGAAAAATTCTGAAAGGTCCTTTCAAGTCGTACTTCTGTTCTCTGGAAGTTTATCGTGACTCTATGTTTACATTGATTGAAAGCTGTATTTGACAAAATGCAGCTTTAAATATTTGATAAAAAAGTGAGTCATGGATAATGGGACACAGACAGGAAAGTGGGGCTGAGACCCCAACCTGATCAGCCACAATCTTACTGCCTGGTGCAGAAGGCTCAAAGTATCTAATAACCCACTCCTGCTCCTCAGTCCCATGTTCCTGTGTTCCATTCAGCCCCTCAAACCTGCTAGACAGGAACAGTTGGAGGCCACTTACTCCTATAACCTGGTGCACAGAAACAGAGGAGACCATTCAGTCCCTCAAGACTGAAGTGATTTGGGAAATGCAATTGGAAAATCCAGGCTGGGTATGAAAGAGGGCCCTCATCTCTCTTTAGAAAGCTTCCCCTATCTGCAGCTGTGCTCCATTTGTTGGTCGTGTTGAAGACCCAGATTCACGGTGAATGCAGCCCACATACCTCACCCAGAGATGGCTCACAAAATCATCTGGTCTCCCTGACTGCAATATGCAATACCAGAACATTCATAAAAATAACACCCACTAACTTTCCAATAACAGAATGTGAGAACATCAGAAACAGGGGCAGGTCATTCACTCCCCAAACCTGCCTTGCCCTTCACTAAGATCAGGGCTGATCTGCTCCTGGCCTCAAATCCTCTTTCATACCCAATTCCTCATAGCCCTCAACTCTCTGACAGGTCAATATCCATCTATTTCCTCTTCAAATACTTTCTGTCATCTAGCTCCCCGAACATACTTGAGAAGAGAGATCCTGACATTCAATGCCACCTGTTTGAAGAAAACACTTGCTGCTCCTGTATCATGGCTTATTGATGTGACCAAAAGAGGTTGAGAAAAGGGTTCAGGTTAAAATGACTGGCCCCGATATCAAGGCAGTGGTTGACTTCTGTTGACATCAAGGAGCTGGAATTAATGGGCATCAGAGTATTTGGGGTCCAGTGTTTGGGGTCAAACATGGAACAAAGGAAGATGTTCATCATCTCAGTCCTGGGTCACCTCTGTGGGAGATCCTCAGGGTAGCTTCCCCTTCACAAACATCTTTAGCTGCATCATCAATGTCTCCCCGCCCCCACCCTCTCCACCATAAGATCAGAAGTGGGGAATGTCACTGAAGATTCCACAATGTTCAGAACATTTTGACCCCATCAGCTCCTGAACTGGTTTGTGTCCATGTGCAGAAAGACCCAGACTCCATTGAGGCTTGTGTTGTTAAAGGGTCTGTAACATTCATGTAACAGCACTGCCTGACACTGCACATTGCCACAGTAAAATAAGAGTTCATTCAGCACCTCACGCTGGTTTCACAGGAATATGAGGAAGCCATTCAGACCATTGACATTGCTGGAGAAGAACAGGGACAGCCCATTCAGTGCCTCCAGCCTATTACTCAGGAAGAGTACGGCACGGTGGCACAGTGGTTAGCACTGCTGCCTCACAGCGCCAGAGACCCGGGTTCAATTCCCACCTCAGGCGACTGACTGTGTGGAGTTTGCACGTTCTCCCCGTGTCTGCGTGGGTTTCCTCCGGGTGCTCCGGTTTCCTCCCACAGTCCAAAGATGTGCAGGGCCAGGTGAATTGGCCATGCTAAATTGCCCGTAGTGTTAGGTAAGGGGTAAATGTAGGGGTATGGGTGGGTTTCGCTTCGGCGGGTCGGTGTGGACTTGTTGGGCCGAAGGGCCTGTTTCCACACTGTAATGTAATCTAAATCTAAGAGAAGGAGTCCAGTGTGATGGACCACACCAGAGCCCCTCGAAAATATTTGACAGCAATATCCTAGATTTTTATGTTTTCTTATTTTAAAGGAAACGTAATGTGTCTGTTCCAGACGCAATGGGACTGGTCAAACTACTCAGTGGTAAGCAAAATACCATCTACTTCAACACGAAAGAAGAAATAACACCACAGAAAGAGAAATTTAGAATAACATAATTCTTTTGGACAGCTTAACGGAATAATAGATCTAGGAACTATTCCAATATAGGAAAATCCCATAAACACAGCCCTTGGCAAAAAGGGATATTCAGACACAGAATGTCACAAATATTTCTCCAATCCAAGAATTAAAAACAGCATCAAGAGAAAATTCAGAAAGGGTAGCAGCCAGGAGACATTCACTGAAGATTCCAATTCTGTGGAGACACCAATAGTCTCTGGTGTTACTGAGAAACCAAACCCCAGAGATCATAATCTGGGAGAGCTGGCCATACCCATTCAGGCTGCATTAAAATTAACCCAAGGCCTCGCCAGCTGTTACTCAAGTGGTCTTAACTAGCCAGCTTGGTAATGATCTTCAATCTCTCTCATAAAAGAAACCCGGACAAAATAATCTCTTAAAGCTGCAGCACCATCACACTTGTCAGTACATCGAGCTGTCAAACAGGAACCAGGGGTAACCCAGTCAGGCCCTTGACCCTGACCAATTGGACGAGGAAGAAACCAGTCAGTCCTTTGAGTCACTTACACAGGAACAGTAGGAGGCCATTCCCACCTCAATGCACTTACACTGGGGCAGAATGTGGTAATTGATGCTGATTCCTGATGAATGTCTTATGCCAAATTCGTCGATTCTCCTGCTTCAAGAATGCTGCCTGACCTGCTGTACTTTTCCAACAATCGACTCTCTACTCTGATCTCCAGCATCGACAGTCTTAAGTGTCTCCTAATTAATGCTCTAACGTGATGAACAAGTGGAGCTGAAGCTGCACAGACAGACTGTTCCACGTTGTTCCTCATGGCTTCGTTGCTCATGATACACATGTGGGACTTTAACGTGGTTTTCTAGTGGTGTGGAGGGAAGCCATATGTCTGTGTGAAGTCTCAAGAAGGCACCTTTCATCTCTGAGAAGACAGCCTGGTGTTCTCTATGTAGGGTGGAAGCTGATGGGAATGGCTACCTGTTTCAGATGGAAGGTATTGTGGCTGCTGTTAGGGATTGTGAACAACATGACTTTCAGTACAGGGTTCACACGCCCGACTGCACAATAACGTGGGGAGAGTTAATTTAGGCATATAAACTACTTGGAAGGCCACGTTAGACTGATTGAATGGATGCTCTAATTTCAAATAATGCTGATCTTGTTCATGTTGATCTTGTCGAGTGCACGTCCTGTGCAGTGTACCCTGTATACCTTACTCTGTCCAAGTCTATTTCCACCCTATGATCTGTCTGGCCATCCTTACTATGATCTTCCTCCACTGCTCATAAATAAAGTGTTTCCCTGTCCTGAGATACACGTGACAATAAATCAAACCAATCAATCCTGGGTAAAGTATTGAATTTCTCTCCCTGTCAATGTCTCTTTTGGAAATAAGTGATCGCTGCCACTCCTCCTGTTTCAGCATCACAATTTCTTCATCTCTCACAGCTCTACAGATTAAATACTCAGCTTATTCACTCTATCCTCATGTTACCATTACCCGTGTCTGTGGTAAGGAGATCATTCCTTACAAAGGAGATCAAATCTGTAGAGAGTGTCCCAAATGCTCTCTCAGCAAGGCTCTACATCAGCAGGAAGATGGCTTTACTTATGTATTCGAATCATCTTACAGTGAAGGACAGCATACCATTGACTGCACCCATTACATACCTTGGTTTTGATTCAGACCGGTTAGCACAGACTTGCGATTGGGAAATCATGCTTCCCAAATTTCTTAGAGTCCTTTGGTGAAGTGACCAAGAATGTTGATGAGGGCAGAGCGGTAAAAAGTAGTCTCTATGGATTTCAGTAAGGCGTTTGATAAGGTTCCACATGGCAGGTTGCTCTGGCAGGTTCCATCACGTAGAATACTGGGGGAACTGGCCAATTGGATACACAGTTGGCTTGTTGATAGGAAGCAGAGGGTTTAGTGGAAGGATGCTTGTTTGACTGGAGGTTGGGTCCATAGCTTTTTGTTATCTATGCTTTGGTTGAGAATGTACAAGGCATGATTAGTAAGTTTGCAGATGACACTAAAATAAGCGGGAGCATGATCAGTGAGGGAGTTTGTCAGAAATTGCAGCAGGACCTTAATCAGGTGGGCAAGTAGGCTGAGAAATGGCAAATGGAATTTAATATAGATGTGTGAGGTCTTGCAGTTTGGAATCTCAAATCAAGGTAGGAGTTTCCCGGTGAATGGGAGGGCCTTAAGGGGGATAGTGGACAGTGAGACCTTGGAATTCAGGTGCACAGTTCCCTGAGAGTGGAGTCACAGGTAGGCAGGGCAGTGAAGAAGGCTTTTGGCGCACTGGCCTTCGTCAGGCAGGATATTGAGTATAGAAGTTGGGAATTTATGTTGCAGTTTCATAGGACTTTGGTAAGGCCGCAATTGGAGTATTGTGTTCAGTTTTGTCACCTTGTTATAGGGAGAATGTTATTAAATTAGAAAGAGTGCAGAAGAAATTTACAAGGACGTTGCCAGGACCCAATGGTCTGAGTTATAGGGAGAGGTTGGACAAGCTAGGACCTTTTCTTTAGAGTGTAGGAGACTGAGGGGGGAACTTATAGAGCTGTATAAGATCATGAGGGATATGGATAGGATTAATGCTCTCAGTCTTTTCCAAAGTTTAGAGAATCGAGGACGAGAGGGGATCAGTTTAGGGTTAAACGGGAAGGAATAAAAGGGAACCTGAGGGACCACATATTTATATGAATGGCTGGTACGTGGATGAGCTGCCAGCAGATGTGGCTGAGGGGGGTGTACTAACAGCATTTCCAAAGCTTTTGGATAAATATGTGGATAGGAAAGGACTAGAAGGATATGGGCCAACTGCAGGGAAATGGGGCTAGTGTGAATGGACATTTACAAGGTGGAGTCGAACCCCTCTGTTAGTTAAAACCAAACACCCAGAAAAGCTCGCCTCACATCATAATCTGTTAAAATATGAGCGACACAGATCTCCTACATTCTACTATTTAAACAAACATTAACAAGTTAGTTTCTTAACTTTAATAGTGAACACTAAACAAAAACTATTCACAAATACAAGCTCCTCTTTTCTTAGCTACTTACTATCTGACTCCAGCTCTGTAAAAAAATGCTGTTCCAACAACCCACACATTAAACGTTACAATCTCAAGACCACACAGTCTCTATCTTCCCTGTTGTGTTCACTCTTCTAGCTGCTGATCTCCCTGGGTTATGTTTTTTAATGCAAGTATGTTTTACATGAACATGTGTCTTTGAGAGAGAGTGTTTGAGATGGCCAGTTAGCACTTCTGCTCTACAGCAGTTACTCTGCTGTTGGATGGCAGTGGCTCTCCCTCTTTTTCAAAATGCTGGGTTTATTTACTTCCCATGATACAATAATTCTCATAATTTGATTGATTTCCAGGTGTACGAACAATTATATTCAAATTCCATTGGCTTCTTGTATTCTGAGCATTATTTAAAGTCTTTGATTGCATTTGAATTGCTGTCAAAACAGCAACCAAAACTCAGGCTTCCATTTCCCAGCTAATTGTTACATTTGGAACAGTCTGACCTTTAGCTGGCATCTGTGGCTGTACTTTCGATTCAGCAAAACCCGTCCTATCTTATAGTGAACAGACATTGATTAGATTCCAGGCAGTAACACACCCCGGGCTATCTGTTATTCTGTATATAACCCACCCTGAACACCTCGATTCGATTTCAGGCTGTAACTCACTCCGGGGTATCTGTTATTCGGTATATAAACAACCCTGAACCCCTCGATTACATTCCAGGCTGTAACTCAGTACGGGGTATCTGTTATTCTGTATATAAATGACCCTGAACCCCTCGATTAGATTCCAAGCTGTAAGTCACTCTGTGCTATCTGTTATTCTGTATACTAACCTCCTTGAACCCCTCGATTAGATTCCAGGCCGTAACTCACTCTGGGCTATCTGTTATTCTGTATATAACCCACCCTGAACACCTCGATTCGATTTCAGGCTGTAACTCACTCCGGGGTATCTGTTATTCGGTATATAAACAACCCTGAACCCCTCGATTACATTCCAGGCTGTAACTCAGTACGGGGTATCTGTTATTCTGTATATAAATGACCCTGAACCCCTCGATTAGATTCCAAGCTGTAAGTCACTCTGTGCTATCTGTTATTCTGTATATAACCCACCCTGAACCCTGCGATTGGATTCCAGGCTGTAACTCACTTCAGGCTATCTGTTATTCTGTATATAACCCACCCTGAACCCCGCGATTAGATTCCAGGCTGTAACTCACTCTGTGCTATCTGTTATTCTGTATATAAACCACCCTGAACCTTGCGATTAGATTCCAGGCTGTAACTCACTCCGGGCTATCTGTTATTCTGTATATAACCCACCCTGAACCCCGTGATTAGATTCCAGGCTGTAACTCACTCTGTGCTATCTGTTATTCTGTATATAAACCACCCTGAACCCCGCGATTAGATTCCAGGCTGTAACTCACTCTGTGCTATCTGTTATTCTGTATATAAACCACCCTGAACCTTGCGATTAGATTCCAGGCTGTAACTAACACCGGGCTATCTGTTATTCTGTATATAAACCACCCTGAACCTTGCGATTAGATTCCAGGCTGTAACTCACTCTGTGCTATCTGTTATTCTGTACATAACCCACCCTGAACCCCGCGATTAGATTCCAGGCTGTAACTCACTTCGGGCTATCTGTTATTCTGTATATAACCCACCCTGAACCCTGTGATTGGATGCCAGGCTGTAACTCACTTCGGGCTATCTGTTATTCTTTATATAACCCACCCTGAAACCCGCAATTAGATTCCAGGCTGTAACTTCCTGTCAGGGTTGAAAGGGAAGGCTGGGAGTTATAGGGAATGCTGGCTGACTAAAGAAATTGAGGGTTTGGTTCAGAAAAAGATGGAAGCATATGTCAGGTATAGACAGGATGGATCGAGTCAATCCTTAGAAGTGTATAAAGGAAGTTGGAGTATACTTAAGAGGGAAATCAGGAGGGCAAAACGTGGACATGAGATAGCTTTGGCAAATAAAATTAAGGAGAATCCAAAGTGTTTTTACAAATAGATTAAGGACAAAGGGTAACTAGGGAGAGAATAGAGCCCCTCTAAGATCAGCAAGGCGGCCTTTGTGTGGAGCCACAGAAAATGGGGGAGATATTAAATGAATATTTTGCATCAGTATTTACTGTGGAAAAGGATATGGAAGACATAGACTGTAGGAAATCGATGGTGACATCTTGCAAAACGTCCCGATATACAGAGGAGGAAGTGCTGGATGTCTTCAAACGGTTAAAGGTGGATAAATCCCCAGGACCTGATCAGGTGTACCCGAGAACTCTGTGGGAAGCTCGAGAAGTGATTGCTGGGCCTCTTGCTGAGATATTTGTATCATCGATAGTCACAGGTGAGATGCCAGAAGACTGGAGTTTGGCAAACATGGACTACTGTTTAAGAAGGGCGGTAAAGACAAGCCAGGGAACAATAGACCGGTGAGCCTGACCTCGGCAGTGGGCAAGTTCTTGGAGGGAATCCTGAGGAACAGGATGAACATGAATTTGGAAAGGCAAGGACTGATTCGGGATAGTCAACATGGCTTTGTGCGTGGGAAAACATGTCTCACAAATTTGATTGAGTTTTTTGAAGAAGTAACAAAGAAGATTGATGAGGGCAGAGCAGTAGATGTGATCTATATGGACATCAGTAAGGCGTTCGACAAGGTTCCCCATGGGAGACTGATTAGCAAGGTTAGATCTCATGGAATACAGGGAGAACTGACCATTTGGATACAGAACTGGCTCAAATGTAGAAGACAGAGGGTGGTGGTTGTTTTTCAGACTGGAGGCCTGTGACCAGTGGAATGCCACAAGGATCGGTGCTGGGCCCTTTACTTTTTGTCATTTACATAAATGATTTCAATGCGAGCATAAGAGGTACAGTTAGTAAGTTTGCAGATGACACCAAAATTGCAGGTGTAGTGGACAGCGAAGAGGGTTTCCTCAGATTACAACAGGATCTTGACCAGATGGGCCAATGGGCTGAGAAGTGGCAGATGGAGTTTAATTCAGATACATGCGAGGTGCTGCACTTTGGGAAAGCAAATCTTAGCAGGACTTATACACTTAATGGTAAGGTCCTAGGGAGTGTTGCTGAACAAAGAGACCTTGGAGTACAGGTTCATAGCTCCTTGAAAGTGGAGTCGCAGGTAGATCGGATAGTGAAGAAGGCGTTTGGTATGCTTTCCTTTATTGGTCAGAGTACCGAGTACAGGAGTTGCGAGGTCATGTTGCGGCTGTCCAGGACATGGGTTAGGTCACTCTTGGAATATTGCATGCAATTCTGGTCTCCTTCCTATTGGAAAGGTGTTGTGAAACTTGAAAGGGTTCAGAAAAGATTTACAGGGATGTTGCCAGGATTGGAGGATTTGAGCTATAGGGAGAAGCTGAACAGGCTGGGGCTGTTTTCCCTGGAGTGTCAGAGGCTGAGGGATAACCTTATAGAGGTTTACAAAATTATGAGGGGCATGGATAGGATAGGATAAATAGACAAAGTCTTTTCCTTGGGGTCAGGGAGTCCAGAACTAGAGGGCATAGGTTTAGTTTGAGAGGGGAAAGATATGAAAAAGAGTCCTGAGGGACAACTTTTTCACGCAGAAGGTGGTACGTGTATGGAGTGAGCTGCCAGAGGAAGTGGTGGAGGCTGGTACAATTGCAACATTTAAGAGACATTTGGATGGGTATATGAATAGGAAGGGTTTGAAGGGATATGGGCCGGGTGCTGGCAGGTGGGACAAGATTGGGTTGGGATATCTGGTCGGCATGGACAGGTTGGACCGAAGGGTCTATTTCCATGCTTTATATCTCGATGATTCTATGTCTCTATAACTCACTCCGGGCTACCTGTTATTCTGTAGCCTGAAACCCTCGATTAGATTCCAGTCTGTAACTTACTCCGGGGTATCTGTTAGTCTGTATATTAACCATCCAATCCAAACCCTGTTAAAATTGCCCACAGTGTTCAGGGATGTGTAGGTGAGTTGCATTAGTCAGGGTTAAATGTGGGGAAATGGGTCTGGACGGTTATTCTTCTGAGGGTCAGTGTGGTCTTGTTGGGCTGAAGGGCTTGTTTCCCCACTGTCGGGATTATATGAATCACCCGGAATGCTCTCGTTTAGATTCCAACGTGTAACTCACTTCCATGTATGTGTGACTGGCATGTTTCAAAAACACCCCAAAACCTTCAATTCTATTCCACTTCGATAAACACGAGGTGCTGCATTTTGGGAAAGCAAATTTGAGCAGGATTTATACACTTAATGGTCAGCTCCGAGGGAGAGTTGCTGAACAAAGAGACTTTGAAGTGCAGGTTTGTAGCTCCGTGAAAGTAGAGTGGCAGGTGGATAAGATAAGAAGGCAGCGTTTGGTATGCTTTCCTTTATTGGTCAGAGTTTTGAGTATAGGCATTGAGAGGTCATGTTGCGGCTGGACTGGACATGGGTTAGGCCACTGTTGGAATATGGCGTGCAATTCTGGCCTCCTTCCTATCGGAAGGATATTGTGAAACTTGAAAGGGTTCAGAAAAGATTTACAAGGATGTTGCCAGGGTTAGAGGATTTGAGCTACAGGGAGAGGCTGAATAGGCTGGTGCTGTTTTCCCTGGAACATCAGAGGCTGAGGGGTGACCTTATCGAGGTTTATAAAATCATGACGGGCATGGATAGGATAAATAGACAAAGTCTTTTCCTTGGGGTGGGAGAGTCCAGAACTAGAGGGAATAGGTTTAGTGTGAGAGGGGAAAGATATGAAAGAGACCTAAGGGGCAACTTGTTCACTCAGAGGGTGGTACATGAATGGAATGAACTGTCAGAGGAAGTGGTGGAGGCTGGTACAATTGCAACATTTAAAATGCAGCTCGATGGGTATATGAATGGGAAGTTTTGGAGGGAGATGAGCCAAGTGCTTGAAAAAGAGTCTAGAGTAGGTTAGGATATCTGGTCGGCATGGTCGGATTGGACCAAAGGGTCTGTTTCCATGCTGTACATCTCTATGACTGTATGACTCTGCGATTTTGTGACTCACCCCTTGTTATCTGTTATTCTGTATGTAAACCACCCTGAACCGCTCGATTAGATTCCAGTCTGTCCCTCACTCTTGGGTATCTCATATGCTGTATATAAACCACCCTGAACCCCTCGATGAGATTCCAGTCTGTCCCTCACTCTTGGGTATCTCATATGCTGTATATAAACCACCCCGAACCCCTCGATTAGATTTCAGTCTCTCCCTCACTCCTGGGTATCTCATATGCTGTATGTAAACCACCCTGAACCCCTCGATTAGATTCCAGTCTGTCCCTCACTCTTGGGTATCTCATATGCTGTATGTAAACCACCCTGAACCCCTCGATTAGATTCCAGTCTGTCCCTCACTCTTGGGTATCTCATATGCTGTATATAAACCACCCCGAACCCCTCGATTAGATTCCAGTCTGTCCCTCACTCTTGGGTATCTCATATGCTGTATATCAACCACCCCGAACCCCTCGATTAGATTTCAGTCTCTCCCTCACTCCTGGGTATCTCATATGTTGTATGTAAACCCTAAACCCCTCAATTAGATTCCAGTCTGGAACTCACTCCTGGGGATGTGTTATTGGATCAGTAAAGTGATCCTTGTTGGATGTTAGACCGAAGACAAGATAAACTAAATGGTCAAATGTTACATTGGGAGCAGGAACACAGAAAGCTGGTGTTTCATTTCTGTTCTGTTGCATATCTCCAAGTTTCAGATTGGGGCTGTTTACTGTCCTGCATGAATGCATCATTATAACATGAATTCCCTTGCAAGATAGGAAATGGAGACAGTTTCTGGAAGGTGTCTGTATCTGTGTGTGTGTGTGATTCTGTGTGTCTGTGTATGTCTGTTTGTGTGTGATTCTGTGTGCATGTTCAATGTTTTATATATTTTCAAACTGTATTAATGTTGCCAGTCTCTCTTGCTTTTCCTTATTTATAAACTCAATGTCATCGTTTTGCTGATATAAAATGGTGGCTGTGGACAAATCTAAAATGTCTGTCTGACTGATTTGTGTCAGGAATACTTTCAGCAAGGGAGAGGGGGCAATGTGTCAAAAGCCATTTCCATTCATTGATGCTAGCAGAGATAGGAAATAGAGACAGCTCTTTGAAGGTGATTAAAATGCAAATCCCAGAACCTGTTTACAGTGAATGCGGAGAGACAATGTGACATTCCAGTAAGGTCTGCCTTACTTTCCAAGCTCCTAATATATGAGAGAAACATAATATACAAAACCTGAAAGAGCTCAGCCACTGAATTGTACATTTGCAGCGTTTGATCAGGCTAGGCTAGGCTAGGCCTTATCCCAAATTGAAGTGTTTCTCAAATCCAACACTGACCTTTTGTGGGTTTCAATTGGGAACCCATTGACTAGATTCAAGGCTGTAAATCACTCCGGGCTATCTTTTTATTCTGTACATAACCACACTGAACCCCTCGATTAAATTCCAAGTTGTAACTCACTCTGGGGTGTCTGTTACTCTGTATATAAACCACACTGAATCCCTCGATTAGATTCCAGGTTGTAACTCACTCCGGGGTATCTGTTATTCTATATATAAACCACCCTGAACCCCTCAATTAGATTCCAGGATATAACTCACTCCGGGCTACCTGTTATTTTGTACATAATCCATCCCGAAATCAGCGATTAGATTTCAGGCTGTAACTCTTTCCGGCCTTTCTGTTATTCTGTATATCAACCACCCTGAACCCTTTGATTAGATTCCAGGCTGTAACTCACTCCTAGGTATCTGTTATTTTGTATATAAACCACACTTAACCCCTCGATTAGATTCCAGGCTGTAACTCACTCCTAGGTATCTGTTATTTTGTATATAAACCACCCTGAACCCTTTGATTAGATTCCAGGCTGTAACTCACTCTCCGGTATCTGTTGTGCTGTATAAAAACCACGCTGAACCCCTCAATTTGATTCCAGGCTGCAACTCATTCCGGGCTATCTGTTATTCTGTATATTAACCACTCTGAACTCCTCGATTAGATTCCAGGCATTAACTCACTCAGGGCTATCTGTTATTCTGTAAAGAAACAAGCCTGAACCCCTCAATTAGATTCCATGCCTTAACTCACTCCAGGGTATCTGTTTTCTGTATATACACCACCCCGAACCCCTCGATTACATTCCAGGCTTTCACTCGCTCCGGGGTATCTGTTATTCTGTCACATACACCAGCCTGAACCCCTCGATTACATTTCGGGCTATCTGTTACTTTGTATATAAACCACCCTGAACCCATTGATTTGATCCCACTTTCTGTCATGTTAAGCTCATGTTCCCAACACAATCTAATCTCAATAATGATCAAAGTATCACGGGTCCTCCTATCTGCTGGCACTACCATCATGTTAACTTTCTGATGTTTACATACATGATCAGCTGTCGCATCTGAACAATACTGTTTCAGAATTTCTCATCATTTTACACACAAACATTCAGCTTTTTCTATTCTTACTGCAAATCACCTTCCAGAATATTCTCTTGCACCTGCCAATGCTTTCAATATAAATCACAAAACACTGACAGCAAAGTAGATGACATGACGGGATGTAGCAAACTGTTACACTCAGTACCTTCATGTTGCAATGTAATAATATCCAGTTAGAAACCTGTTCTGGGTCAGGGACAAAACCTCCCTGGGTCTGGAAGTGGGGACTGGGCAGAGAACAGGGTTTTCGTCTGTCACTGAGTTAGTTTGGAAATCTGTGCTGCACATGGACATTTCTCCACATTATATTCAGTTTCTATGTGTGGGTGTGGGTGTGATGGAGAGAGTTTAAACTGAGTTTAACTCTTCGTCTCTGCTTAGGGATTCCCTGTCCTTCAGATATTTGACTGCAACACAGAGAGAGAGGGACAGAGAGACAGAGGGACCGAGAGAGAGAGTGGGACAGAGATAGAGCAAGAGAGAGGGGGACAGTGAGAGAGAGACAGAGACAGAGAGAGAGAGGGACAGAGAGAGAGAGGGACAGAGAGAGGGACACAGTGAGAGAAAGAGGGACACAGAGAGAGAGGGGGTCAGAGAGAGAGAGAGGGACAGAGAGAGAGGGACAGAGAGACAGAGCGAGAGAGAGAGGGACATAGAGAGCGAGAGTGAGAGGGACAGAGAGAGAGACAGAGACAAAGAGAGGGACAGAGAGAGGGACAGAGAGAGATCGATATAGGGACAGAGAGAGAGACACAGAGAGAGAAAGGGATAGAGACAGAGAGACAAAGAGGGATACAGAGAGAGGCACAGAGATAGAGAGGGACACAGAGAGAAAGGGAGAAAGAGAGGGAGAAAGGGACAGAGATTGAGAGGGACAGCGAGAGAGGGAACAGAGAGAGAGAGGGGGGCAGAGAGAGAGGGGCACAGCGAGAGAGAGAGGGACAGAGAGAGAGAGGGGGACAGAGAGGGACATAGAAAAAGAGAGAGGGGCAGAGAGAGAGGGACAGGGAGACAGAGAGAGAGGATCACAGTGAGAGAGAGGGGGACATAGAAAGAGAGAGAGGGACAGAGAGACAGAGCGAGAGAGAGAGAGGGAGAGCGAGAGCGAGAGTGAGAGGGACAGAGAGAGAGACAGAGACAAAGAGAGGGACAGAGAGAGGGACAGAGAGAGATCAATAGAGGGACAGAGAGAGAGACACAGAGAGAGAAACGGACAGAGAGACAGAGAGACAAAGAGGGATACTGATAGAGGGACAGAGACAGAGAGGGACACAGAGAGAAAGGGATAAAGAGAGGGAGAAAGGAACAGAGAGTGAGAGGGACAGCGAGAGAGGGAACAGAGAGAGAGGGACAGAGAGAGAGGGACGCAGCGAGAGAGAGAGAGGGACAGAGAGAGAGAGAGGGGGACAGAGAGGGACATAGAAAAAGAGAGAGGGACAGAGAGAGAGGGACAGGGAGACAGAGAGAGAGGAACACAGTGAGAGAGAGGGGGACATAGAAAGAGAGAGAGGGACAGAGAGACACAGAGAGAGAAGGACAGGAAGAGAGAGTGACAGAGAGACAGAGAGAGGGACAGAGAGAGAGAGAGAGGGTGGGAGGGACAGAGAGAAAGGAACAGAGAGAGAGAGGGACAGACAGAGAGAGAGGGACAGAAAGACAGAGAGAGAGGGACAGAAAGAGAGAGAGAGAGAGAGCCTGGGGGACACAGACTGCGAGACGGAGAGAGAGGAACACAGGGAGAGAGAGCAAGGGAGGGACAGAGAGACAGAGGGTCAGAGAGAGGGAGAGAAGGGGGCAGAGAGACAGAGAGAGGGAAAGAGAGACAGAGAAACAGAGAGAGAGGGACAAAGTCGCAGAGAGAGAGAGGGACACAGAGAGAGAGGGATAGAGAGAGAGAATGATAGAGAGACAGAGAGAGGGACAGAGAGAGGGACAGAGAGAGATCGATAGAGTGACAGAGAGAGAGACACACAGAGAGAGAGAGGGACAGAGAGACAGAGAGGGATACAGAGAGAGGGACAGAGAAGGACAGAGAGAGAAAGGGACAAAGAGAGGGAGAAAGGGACAGAGAGAAAGGGACAGCGAGAGAGGCACAGAGAGCTAAAGGGGGACAGAGAGAGAGGGACACAGCGAGAGAGAGAGGGGAGAGAGGGGGGGGGACAGAGAGGGACATAAAAGAGAGAGAGGGACAGAAAGAGAGGGACAGGGAGACAGAGAGAGAGGAACACAGTGAGAGAGAGGGGGACATAAAAAGAGAGAGAGGGACAGAGAGGCTCAGCGAGAGAGGGACAGAGAGAGAGAGTGGCAGAGAGACAGAGAGAGGGACAGAAAGACAGAGAGAGAGGGACAGAGAGAGAGAGAGAGAGAGCCTGGGGACAGAGACTGCGAGACGGAGAGAGAGGAACACAGGGAGAGAGAGCAAGGGAGGGACAGAGAGAGAGGGACAGAGAGACAGAGGGACAGAGAGAGGGAGAGAAGGGGCAGAGAGGCAGAGAGAGGGAAAGAGAGACAGAGAGAGAGAGAGAGAGGAACAAAGTCGCAGAGAGAGAGAGGGACAGAGAGAGAGAGCGAAGGATAGAGAGACAGAGAGAGGGAGGGAGGGACACAGAGAGAGAGGGACACAGAGAGGGAGAGAGTGACAGAGAGAGAACGGGACAGCGATAGTGAGAGGAGCACAGAGAGAAAGAGGGTCACAGAGCGAGAGAGGGACAGAGAGAGAGGGACAGAAAGACTGAGAGAGAGAGAGAGGGACAGAGAGAGAGGGACAGAGAGAGAGAGAGGAGGCAGCGAGAGGAGGGACAGATAGACAGAGAGAGAGGGACACAGAGAGCGCGAGAGAGGGACACAGAGAGAGGGACAGAAAGACAGAGAGATAGAGGGACAAAAGACAGAGAGATAGAGGGACAGAAAGACAGAAACAGAGAGAGACAGAGAGACTGAGGGACAGAGAGAGGGAGGGGGGACCAAAGTGATAGAGAGAGAGGGGGACAGAGAGAGAGAGAGGGAAAGAGCCAGAGAGATAGAGGGAAACAGAGAGGGAGAAAGGGACAGAGAGAGAGGGGCACAGAGAGTGAGGGACACACAGAGAGAGAGGGAGACAGAGAGGGGGAACAGAGAGAGAAGAGGGAGACAGAGAGAGAGAGACAGAAAGAGATGGACAGAGATAGAAAGGGATAGAGAGGGACAGAGAGAGAGAGAGAGAGGGAAAGAGACAGAGAGGGACACAGTGCAAGAGAGAGGGACACAGAGATAGAGGGGGACAGAGAGACAGAGTGAGAGAGAAGAGGACAGAGAGAGAGAGGGACAGAGAGACAGACAGAGAGAGGAACACTGGGAGAGCGAGGGAGGGACAGAGAGAGAGGGTCAGAAAGACAGAGCGATAGAGGGACAGAATGACAGTGACAGAGAGAGACAGAGAGACTGATGTACAGCGAGAGGGAGGAGGGACCAAAGAGATAGAGATGAGGGGGGCAGGGAGAGAGGGGCAGAGACAGAGAGAGAGGGGCAGAGAGGAAGAAAGGGACAGAGAGAGAGGGGTACATAGAGAGAGAGGGGCATAGAGAGAGAGAGGGACACAGAGAGAGAGGGACATAGAGAGAGAGAGGGACACAGAGAGAGGGACAGAGAGAAGTGGGAGACAGAGAGAGTGAGACAGAGAGAGAGAGGGACACAGAGAGAGCGAGAGAGGGACAGAGAGAGAGGGTCAGAAAGACAGAGAGACAGAGGGACAGAAAGACAGTGACAGAGAGAGACAGAGAGACTGAGATACAGCGAGAGGGAGGAGGGACCAAAGTGATAGAGACGAGGGGGGCAGAGAGAGAGGGACAGAGACAGAGAGAGAGGGACAGAGAGAGAGAGGGAGACAGAGAGAGAGGGGGACAGAGAGAGAGAGGGACATAGAGAGAGAGGGACACAGAGAAAGGGACAGAGAGAAGTGGGAGACAGATAGGGTGAGACAGAGAGAGAGAGGGACAGAGAGAGAGAGGGACACAGAGAGAGGGACAGAGAGAGAGAGGGACAGAGAGAGGGACAGAGAGAGATCGATAGAGTGACAGAGAGAGAGACACAGAGAGAGAGAGAGGGACAGAGAGACAGAGAGGGATACAGAGAGAGGGACAGAGACAGAGAAGGACACAGAGAGAAAGGGAAAAAGAGAGGGAGAAAGGGACAGAGAGAAAGGGACAGCGAGAGAGGCACAGAGAGCTAGAGGGGGACAGAGAGAGAGGGACACAGCGAGAGAGAGAGGGGAGAGAGAGAGGGGGGGACAGAGAGGGACATAAAAGAGAGAGAGGGACAGAAAGAGAGGGACAGGGAGACAGAGAGAGAGGAACACAGTGAGAGAGAGGGGGACATAAAAAGAGAGAGAGGAACAGAGAGGCTCAGCGAGAGAGGGACAGAGAGAGAGAGTGACAGAGAGACAGAGAGAGGGACAGAAAGACAGAGAGAGAGGGACAGAGAGAGAGAGAGAGAGCCTGGGGACAGAGACTGCGAGACGGAGAGAGAGGAACACAGGGAGAGAGAGCAAGGGAGGGACAGAGAGAGAGGGACAGAGAGACAGAGGGACAGAGAGAGGGAGAGAAGGGGCAGAGAGGCAGAGAGAGGGAAAGAGAGACAGAGAGAGAGAGAGAGAGGAACAAAGTCGCAGAGAGAGAGAGGGACAGAGAGAGAGAGCGAAGGATAGAGAGACAGAGAGAGGGAGGGAGGGACACAGAGAGAGAAGGACACAGAGAGGGAGAGAGTGACAGAGAGAGAACGGGACAGCGATAGTGAGAGGGGCACAGAGAGAAAGAGGGTCACAGAGCGAGAGAGGGACAGAGAGAGAGGGACAGAAAGACTGAGAGAGAGAGAGAGGGACAGAGAGAGAGGGACAGAGAGAGAGGGGGGGGGGCAGCGAGAGGAGGGACAGATAGACAGAGAGAGAGGGACACAGAGAGCGTGAGAGAGGGACACAGAGAGAGGGACAGAAAGACAGAGAGATAGAGGGACAAAAGACAGAGAGATAGAGGGACAGAAAGACAGAGACAGAGAGAGACAGAGAGACTGAGGGACAGAGAGAGGGAGGGGGGACCAAAGTGATAGAGAGAGAGGGGGACAGAGAGAGAGAGAGGGAAAGAGCCAGAGAGATAGAGGGAAACAGAGAGGGAGAAAGGGACAGAGAGAGGGGCACAGAGAGTGAGGGACACAGAGAGAGAGAGGGAGACAGAGAGGGGGAACAGAGAGAGAAGAGGGAGACAGAGAGAGAGAGACAGAAAGAGATGGACAGAGATAGAAAGGGATAGAGATGGACAGAGAGAGAGAGAGAGGGAAAGAGACAGAGAGGGACACAGTGCAAGAGAGAGGGACACAGAGATAGAGGGGGACAGAGAGACAGAGTGAGAGAGAAGAGGACAGAGAGAGAGAGGGACAGAGAGACAGACAGAGAGAGGGACACTGGGAGAGTGAGGGAGGGACAGAGAGAGAGGGGTACATAGAGAGAGAGGGACATAGAGAGAGAGAGGGACACAGAGAGAGGGACATAGAGAGAGAGAGGGACACAGAGAGAGGGACAGAGAGAAGTGGGAGACAGAGAGAGTGAGACAGAGAGAGAGAGGGACACAGAGAGAGCGAGAGAGGGACAGAGAGAGAGGGTCAGAAAGACAGAGAGACAGAGGGACAGAAAGACAGTGACAGAGAGAGACAGAGAGACTGAGATACAGCGAGAGGGAGGAGGGACCAAAGTGATAGAGACGAGGGGGCAGAGAGAGAGGGACAGAGACAGAGAGAGAGAGGGACAGAGAGAGAGAGGGAGACAGAGAGAGAGGGGGACAGAGAGAGAGAGGGACATAGAGAGAGAGGGACACAGAGAGAGGGACAGAGAGAAGTGGGAGACAGATAGGGTGAGACAGAGAGAGAGAGGGACAGAGAGAGAGAGGGACACACAGAGAGAGGGACAGAGAGAGAGAGGGACAGAGAGAGAGAGAGAGTGAGGGGGACAGAGAGACAGAGAGAGAGAGGGAGAGAGAGACAGAGCGAGAGAGAGGGGACAGAGATAGAGAGGGGCAGAGAGTAGGGACACAGTGAGAGAGAGAGAGGTACAGAGAGAGAGGGGACAGTGAGAGAGAGAGGGACACAGTGAGAGAGAGGGACACGAGAGAGGGTGGACAGAGAGAGAGAGGGACAGAGAGAGGGACACAGTGAGAGAGAGAGGGGCACAGAGAGAAAGGGGGACAGAGAGAGAGAGAGAGAGGGACAGAGAGAGCGAGAGTGAGAGGGACAGAGAGAGAGAGACAGAGACAAAGAGAGGGACAGAGAGAGGGACAGAGAGAGATCGATAGAGGGACAGAGAGAGACACAGAGTGAGAGAGGGACAGAGAGACAGAGAGACAGAGAGAGGGAGAGAAGGGGGCAGAGAGACAGAGAGAGGGAAAGAGAGACAGAGAGAGGGACAAGGTCGCAGAGAGAGAGAGGGACACAGAGAGAGAGGGACAGAGAGAGAGAAGGATAGAGAGACAGAGAGAGGGAGGGAGGGACACAGAGAGGGAGAGAGTGACAGAGAGAGAAATGGGACAGCGACAGGGAGAGGGACACAGAAAGAAAGAGGGTCACAGAGCGAGAGAGGGACAGAGAGAGAGGGACAGAAAGACTGAGAGAGAGAGAGTGGGACAGAGAGAGAGGGACAGAGAGAGAGTGGGGGACAGCGAGAGGAGGGACAGATAGACAGAGAGAGAGGGACACAGAGAGCGCGAGAGAGGGACAGAGAGAGAGAGGGACAGAAAGACAGAGAGATAGAGGGACAAAAGACAGAGAGATAGAGGAACAGAAAGACAGAGACAGAGAGAGACAGAGAGACTGAGGGACAGAGAGAGGGAGGGGGGACCAAAGTGATAGAGAGAGAGGGGGACAGAGAGAGAGGGAAAGAGACAGAGAGATAGAGGGACACAGAGAGGGAGAAAGGGACAGAGAGTGAGAGGGACAGCGAGAGAGGCACAGAGAGCTAGAGGGGGACAGAGAGAGAGGGACACAGCGAGAGAGAGAGGGACAGAGAGAGTGAGGGGGACAGAGAGGGACATAAAAGAGAGAGAGGGACAGAGAGAGAGGGACAGAGAGAGAGGGACAGGAAGACAGAGAGAGAGGAACACAGTGAGAGAGAGGGGGACATAGAGAGACAGAGAGAGGGACAAAGTCGCAGAGAGAGAGAGGGACACAGAGAGAGAGGGACAGAGAGAGAGAGAGAAGGATAGAGAGACAGAGAGAGGGACAGAGAGAGGGAAAGAGAGAGATCGATAGAGGGACACAGAGAGAGACACAGAGAGAGAGAGAGGGACAGAGAGACAGAGAGGCAGAGAGGGATACAGAGAGAGGGACAGAGAGAGAGGGACACACAGAGAGAGGGAGAGAGAGAGAGAGGGACAGAGAGACACAGAGAGAGAGGGAAAGAGAGACAGAGCGAGAGAGAGGGCACAGAGATAGAGAGGGACAGAAAGTAGGGACACAGTGAGAGAGGGACACAGAAAGAGAGAGAGAGGGACAGAGAGAGAGGGGACAGTGAGAGAGAGGGACACAGTGAGAGAGAGAGGGACACAGAGAGAGGGGGGACAGAGAGAGAGAGGGACAGAGAGAGGGACACAGTGAGAGAGAGAGGGACAGAGAGAGAGAGGGGGTCAGAGAGAGAGGGACAGAGAGAGAGGGACAGAGAGACAGAGCGAGAGGGAGGGGGACAGAGAGAGAGAGAGGGGGACAGAGAGAGCTAGAGTGAGAGGGACAGAGAGAGAGAGACAGAGACAAAGAGAGGGACAGAGAGAGGGACAGAGAGAGATCGATAGAGGGACAGAGAGAGAGACACAGAGTGAGAGAGGGACAGAGAGACAGAGGGACAGAGAGAGGGAGAGAAGGGGGCAGAAAGACAGAGAGCGGGAAAGAGAGACAGAGAGACAGAGAGAGGGACAAAGTCGCAGAGAGAGAGGGACACAGAGAGAGAGGGACAGAGAGAGAGAGAGAGAGAAGGATAGAGAGACAGAGAGAGGGACAGAGAGAGGGAAAGAGAGAGATCGATAGAGGGACAGAGAGAGACACACAGAGAGAGAGAGGGACAGAGAGACAGAGAGGCAGAGAGGGATACAGAGAGAGGGACAGAGACAGAGATGGACACAGAGAGAAAGGGACAAAGAGAGGGAGAAAGGGACAGAGAGTGAGAGGGACAGCGAGAGAGGGACAGAGAGAGAGACAGAGAGGGAGAGAGAGACAGAGCGAGAGAGAGGGGACAGAGATAGAGAGGGGCAGAGAGTAGGGACACAGTGAGAGAGGGACACAGAAAGAGAGAGAGAGGGACAGAGAGAGAGGGGACAGTGAGAGAGAGGGGGACACAGTGAGAGAGAGGGACACGAGAGAGGGTGGGCAGAAAGAGAGAGGGACAGAGAGAGGGACACAGTGAGAGAGAGAGAGGGACACAGAGAGAGAGGGGGACAGAGAGAGAGAGAGAGAGGGATAGAGAGAGCGAGAGTGAGAGGGACAGAGAGAGAGAGACAGAGACAAAGAGAGGGACAGAGAGAGGGACAGAGAGAGATCGATAGAGGGACAGAGAGAGAGACACAGAGTGAGAGAGAGAGGGACAGAGAGAGAGAGGGACACAGCGAGAGAGAGAGGGATAGAGAGAGAGGGGGGGACAGAGAGGGACATAGAAAGAGAGAGAGGGACAGAGAGGCTCAGCAAGAGAGGGACAGAGACAGAGAGAGTGACAGAGAGACAGAGAGCGGGACAGAGAGAGAGAGGGTGGGAGGGACAGAGAGAGAGGAACAGAAAGAGAGAGGGACAGACAGACAGAGAGAGGGACAGAAAGACAGAGCGAGAGGGACAGAGAGAGAGAGAGAGAGAGAGAGAGAGAGAGAGAGAACCTGGGGGACAGAGACTGCGAGACGGAGAGAGAGGAACACAGGGAGAGAGCGCAAGGGAGGGAAAGAAAGAGTGGGACAGAGAGACAGAGGGACAGAGAGAGGGAGAGAAGGGGGCAGAGAGACAGAGAGAGGGAAAGAGAGACAGAGAGAGAGACGGACAAAGTCGCAGAGAGAGAGGGGGAAACAGAGAGAGAGGGACATAGAGCGAGAAGGATAGAGAGACAGAGAGAGGGAGGGAGGGACACAGAGAGAGAGGGACACAGAGAGGAAGAGAGTGACAGAGAGAGAACGGGACAGTGACAGTGTTAGGGGCACAGAGAGAAAGAGGGGCACAGAGCGAGAGAGGGACAGAGAGAGAGGGACAGAAAGACTGAGAGAGAGAGAGTGGGACAGAGAGAGGGACACAGAGAGAGACAGGGACTGCGAGAGCTGGGACAGATAGACAGAGAGGGGGGACACAGAGAGAGCGAGAGTGGGACAGAGAGAGAGGGACAGAAAGACAGAGAGATAGAGGGACAATGAGACTGAGAGAGAGAGGGACAGAAAGACAGAGACAGAGAGAGACAGAGAGACTGAGGGACAGAGAGAGGGAGGGGGGACCAAAGTGATAGAGAGAGGGGGGCAGAGAGAGAGGGAAAGAGACAGAGAGATAGAGGGACACAGAGATGGAGAAAGGGACAGAGAGAGAGGGGAAGAGAGTGAGGGACACAGAGAGAGAGAGGGACACAGAGAGGCGTACAAAGAGAGAAGAGGGAGACAGAGAGAGAGAGAGAGAAAGAGATGGACAGAGAGAGAAAGGGATAGAGAGGGACAGAGAGAGAGGGAAAGAGACAGAGAGGGACACAGTGCAAGAGAGAGGGACACAGAGATAGAGGGGGACAGAGAGACAGGGTGAGAGAGAGGAGGACAGAGAGAGAGAGAGGGACAGAGAGACAGAGAGAGAGGGACAGTGAGAGAGCGAGAGAGGGACAGAGAGAGAGGGAGCGAGGGAGGGACAGAGAGAGAGGGTCAGAAAGACAGAGAGATAGAGGGACAGAATGACAGTGACAGAGAGAGACAGAGAGACTGAGGTACAGCGAGAGGGAGGAGAGACCAAAGTGATAGAGACGAGGGGGGCAGAGAGAGAGGGGCAAAGACAGAGAGAGAGGGGGCAGAGAGGAAGAAAGGGACAGAGAGAGGGGTACATAGAGAGAGAGGGACATAGAGAGAGAGAGGGACATAGAGAGAGGGACAGAGAGAAGTGGGAGACAGAGAGAGGGGGACACAGAGAGAGAGGGACACAGAGAGAGAGGGACACAGAGAGAGGGACACAGAGAGAGAGAGATGGACAGAGAGACACAGAGAGAGAGGGAGAGAGAGACAGAGCGAGAGAGAGAGGGGTCAGAGATAGAGAGGGACAGAGAGTAGGGACACAGTGAGAGAGAGGGACTCAGAAAGAGAGAGAGAGAGGGACAGAGAGAGAGGGGACAGTGAGAGAGAGGGACACAGTGAGAGAGAGGGGGACAGAGAGAGAATGATGGACACAGAGAGAGAGCGACAGAGAGAGGGACACAGTGAGAGAAAGAGCGACACAGAGAGAGAGGGGGGTCAGAGAGAGAGAGAGGGACAGCGAGAGGAGGGACAGATAGACAGAGAGAGAGGGACAGAAAGCTAGAGAGATAGAGGGACAGAGAGAGAGAGACAGAGAGAGAGAGTGACAGAGAGACAGAGAGAGGGACAGACAGACAGAGAGAGGGACAGAAAGACAGAGAGAGAGGGACAGAGAGAGAGAGAGGGACAGCGAGAGGAGGGACAGATAGACAGAGAGAGAGGGACAGAAAGCTAGAGAGATAGAGGGACAGAAAGACAGAGACAGAGAGAGACAGTGAGACTGAGGGACAGAGAGAGGTTTGGGGGGACCAAAGTGATAGAGAGAGAGGGGGACAGAGAGAGAGGGAAAGAGACAGAGAGATAGAGGGACACAGAGAGGGGGACAGCGAGAGAAGAGGGACACAGAGAGAGAGAGACAGACAGAGATGGACAGAGAGAGAAAAGGACAGAGAGGGACAGAGAGAGAGAGAGAGGGAAAGAGACAGAGAGGGACACAGTGCAATCAGAGGGACACAGAAAGACATAGATAAGCTGCAGAGCTGGGCTCAGAGGTGACAACTTGAGTTGAATGTGCAAGAGTGTGAGGTGATTCACTTTGGAAGAGCAAAAGGAATAAAGAGTACTGGGCCAACGGTAAGATTCTTGGCAATGTCGATGAGCAGAGAGATCTCGGTGTCAATCCAAGTAAATCACTGAAAGATGCCAATCTGGTTAATAGGCTTGTTAAGAAGGTGTACTGTATGTTAGCTTTTCTTGGATGAGAAATACAATATTGGAGCCACACGATTAAACTGCAGATGCACAAAACTAAGGTGTGGCCGCACTTAGAGTACTGCATGTATTTCTGCTTGCTGCATTACAGAAAGGACGTGGAGCGTTTGGAAAGGGTTCAATAGAGATTTATGAGGATGTTGCCTAATATGGAGGGAAGGTCTTATAAGGAAAGTCTGAGGTAGTTGCTGCTGTTTTCATTCCAGTGAAGAAGGTTGAGAGCTGTTTGAATTGATCTATATAAGATAATCAGAGGGTTATCTTATATAGATCAAGGAGCGAGAGAGGAGGACAGAGAGAGAGAGGGACAGAGAGACAGAGAGAGAGGGACACAGAGAGAGCGAGAGAGGAACACAGAGAGAGGGACAGAGACAGAGAGAAGGACACAGAGAGAGAGAGGGCGAGGGACGGAGAGAGAGAGAGGGTCAGAAAGACAGAGAGACAGAGGGACAGAAAGACAGTGACAGAGAGAGACAGAGAGACTGAGGTACAGCGAGAGGGAGGAGGAACCAAAGTGATAGAGACGAGGGGGGCAGAGAGAGAGGGACAGAGATAGAGAGAGAGGGGGACAGAGAGAGAGAGGGACACAGAGAGAGAGAGGGACACAGAGAGAGGGACAGAGAGAAGTGGGAGACAGAGAGAGTGAGACAGAGAGAGAGAGGGACATAGAGAGAGAGAGGAACACAGAGAGAGGGACAGAGAGAGAGAGGGGGACAGAGAGAGAGAGAGAGAGAGAGAGAGGGACAGAGAGACACAGAGAGAGAGGGAGAGAGAGACCGAGCGAGAGAGAGGGGACAGAGAGAGAGAGGGACAGAGAGTAGGGACACAGTGAGAGAGAGGGACACAGAAAGAGAGAGAGAGGGACAGAGAGAGAGGGGACAATGAGAGAGAGAGGGACACAGTGAGAGAGAGAGACAGAGAGAGAGAGACGGACAGAGAGAGAGAGGACAGAAAGGTAGAGCGAGGGAGGGACAGACAGAGAAGGACAGAGAGACAGAGGGACACAAACAGAGAGAGAGGGAAAGAGATACAGACAGAGAGAGGGTCAGAAAGACAGAGACAGAGAGACTGAGGGACAGAGAGACCGAGGGACAGAGAGAGGGAGGGGATCAAAGAGACAGAGAGAGGGGGGAACAGAGGGAGAGGGGTACAGAGAGAGAGGGACAGAGCGCGACAGGGAAACAGAGAGGGAGAAACGGACAGAGAGAGAGGGGGGGGGACAGAGAGAGAGGGACACAGAGAGTGAGGGAGAGAGAGAGGGACACAGAGAGAGAGGGTCACAGAGAGATAGGGACAGAGAGAGAGGGACAAAGAGGGAGAGAGAGGGATACACAGAGAGAGGGGTCAGAGAGAGAGAGGGACAGAGAGAGAGAGGGATATAGTGATAGAGACAAGGACACACAGAGAGGGTGGGACACAGAGACAGAGGGACAGAGAGAGGGACAGAGACACAGAGAGAGGGACAGAGAGACAGAGAGGGATAGAGTGACACAGAGAGAGCAGTAGACGGAGAGAGAGGGACAGAGAGATAGAGATGGTCACAGAGAGAGAGAGGGACAGAGAGAGAAGGACACAGCGAGAGAGAGAGGAACACACAGAGAGAGAGAGCGAAAGAGAAAGGGAGGGTCAGAGAGAGAAAGAGGGTCACAGAGCGAGAGAGGGACAGAGAGAGGGACAAAGACAGAGAGATTGTCACAGAGAGAGAGAGAGAGGGACAGAGAGAGAGGGGGGTCACAGAGAGAGAGAGAGAGGGACGGAGACAGAGAGGGGGACACAGAGGGAGGGAGAGGGACAGAGAGACAGAGAGAGAGAGGGACAGAGAGAGAGAGAGGACGCAGAGAAAGAGGGACACAGAGAGGGAGAAAGGGACAGAGAAAGAGGGGGACAGAGAGAGTGACAGAGAGAGAGTAACAAAGAGAGAGAGAGAGGGACAGAGGGAGAGAGAGGGACAGAGACAGAGGGGCACACAGAGAGGGAGAAAGGGACAGAGGGAGAAAGGGACAGAGAGAGACAGGGGGACACAGAGAGCGGGACAGAGAGACACACAGAGAGGGGCAGAGAGAGAGTGAGAGCGACAGACAGAGGGACAGAGAGAGAGGGACAGAGAGAGAGAGAGAGAGAGAGGGACAGAGAGAGAGGGACACAGTGAGTGAGAGAGCGACAGAGACAGAGAGTGACAGAGAGACACAGAGAGAGAGAGAGGGACAGAGAGAGAGGGACAGAGAGACAGAGAGAGGGACAGAGAGAGCGATAAGGACAGAGAGAGAGGGAGAGAGAGACACAGAGAGAGTGACAGAGAGGGACAAAGAGAGAGAGTGAAAGAGGGACAGAGAGAGAGGGACAGAGGGAGAGAGGAACACAGAGAAGGAGAAAGTGACAGAGAGAGGGGGACAGAGAGGGAGAAAGGGAAAGAGAGAGGGGGGGACAGAGCAAGAGAGGGACATAGAGAGAAAGAGGGACACAGAGAGAGGGACAGAGGGACACAGAGAGACAGAGCGAGAGAGAGAAGGACAGAGAGAGAGAGGGACACAGTGAGTGAGAGAGGGACAGAGAGAGAGAGTGACAGAGAGACACAGAGAGAGAGAGGGACAGAGAGAGAGAGAGGGACAGAGAAAGCGATAAGGACAGAGAGAGAGGGAGAGAGAGACACAGAGAGAGCGACAGAGAGGGACAAAGAGAGAGAGTGAAAGAGGGACAGAGAGAGAGGGACAGAGGGAGAGAGGGACACAGAGAAGGAGAAAGTGACAGAGACAGAGGGGCACAGAGAGGGAGAAAGGGAAAGAGAGAGGGGGGGACAGAGCAAGAGAGGGACATAGAGAGAAAGAGGGACACAGAGAGAGGGACAGAGCGAAGTGGGAGACTGAGAGAGTGAGACAGAGAGAGTGGGGGCAGAGAGAGAGGAACACAGAGAGGGAGAAAAGGAGAGAGAGGGGGACACAGAGAGAGTTGGACACAGAGAGAGAGAGAGAGAGACACAGGGAGAGAGGGACAGAGAGAGACAAGTGGGAGACAGAGAGAGAGACAGAGAGTGAGGGACAGAGAGAGAAAGGGACAGAGAGGGACAGACAGAGAGAGGGACACAGTGAGAGAGTGGGGCACAGAGAGAGAGAGAGAGAGGGACAGAGAGAGAGGGGACAGAGAGACACAGAGAGAGGTAGAGAGAGACAGAGCGAGAGAGAGGGGACAGAGATAGAGTGGGACAGAGAGTAGGGAATAATTGAGAGAGAGGGACACAGAAAGAGAGAGAGGGACAGAGAGAGGGGACAGTGAGAGAGAGAGGGACACAGTGAGAGAGAGGGGGACAGAGAGAGAGAGGGACAGAGAGAGAGGGGACAGAGAGATAGAGCGAGGTAGAGACAAACAGAGAGGGACAGATAGACAGAGGGACACAAAGAGAGAGAGAGGGACAGAGAGACAGACAGGGAGAGGGAGGGAAAGAAAGAGACAGAGAGAGACAGAGAGACTGAGGGACAGAGAGACCGAGGGACAGAGAGAGGGAGGGGGTCAAAGAGACAGAGAGAGGGGACAGAGAGAGGGGTACAGAGAGAGACAGAGGGACAGAGCGAGAGACGGACACAGAGAGGGAGAAAGGGACAGAGAGAGAGAGGGGGACAGAGAAAGAGGGACAGAGAGAGAGGGACTGAGAGAGAGTGACATAGAGAGAGACAGAGATAGAGGGACAGAGAGAGAGAGACAGAGAGAGAGAGGGACACAGAGAGTGAGGGAGAGAGAGATGGACACAGAGAGAGGGTCCTATCTGCTTTCCGTAGAGTATATTTCCCTCCCCTCCCCTATCAGCTTTCGGTAGAGACCACTCCCTCCGCGACTCCCTTGTCAGATCCACACACCCCACCGACCCAACCTCCACTCCCGGCACCTTCCTTTGCAACCGCAGGAGGTGCAACACTTGCGCCCACACCTCCCCTCTCACTTCTCTCCAAGGGCCCAAAGGAAACTTCCATATCCGCCACAGATTCACCTGCACCTCCACCCACATCATCTACTGCATCCGCTGCAGCCGGTGTAACCTCCTCTATATTGGGGAGACAGGCCGCCTACTTGCGGAGCGATTCAGAGAGCACCTCTGGGCCACCCGGACGAACCAACCCAACCAACCTGTAGCACAGCATTTCAACTCCCCCTCCCACTCCACCGAGGATATGCAGGTCATTGGACTCATCCACCGCCAAACCACAACAACCCGACGGTCGGAGGAGGAGCGTCTTATCTTCCGACTGGGAACCCTCCAACCGCAGGGGATGAACTTGGACTTCACCAGTTTCTTCATCCCCCCTCCCCCCACCTTGTCTCAGCCGGATCCCTCCAGCCCGGCACCGCCTTCCTGACCTGCAGTCTTCTTCTTGACCTCTCCGCCTCCATCCTACTCCGACCTATCACCCTCACCTTGACCTCTTTCCACCTATTACATTTCCAACGCCCCTCCTCCAAGTCCCTCCTCCCTACCTTTTATCTTCTCCTGCTGAACACTCTCTGCTCATTCCTGAAGAAGGGCCTGTGCCCGAAACGTCGAATCTCCTGTTCCCTGGATGCTGCCTGACCAGCTGTGCTGTTCCAGCAATAAAGTTTCAACTTTGATCTCCAGCATCTGCAGACCTCACTTTCTCCACAGAGAGAGGGTCACAGAGAGAGAGGGACAGAGAGAGGGACAGAGAGGGAGAGAGAGGTACAGAGAAAGAGGGGGAGAGAGAGATACACTGAGAGACGGACAGAGAGAGAGGGGGGGACAGAGAGAGAGGAACAGAGAGAGAAAGTGACATAGTGATAGAGAGAAGGACACAGAGAGAGGGTGGGACACAGAGACAGAGGAACAGAGAGAGGGACAGAGACACAGAGAGAGAGAGGGACAGAGAGACAGAGAGGGAGAGAGTGACACAGAGAGAGCGGTAGACAAAGAGAGAGGGACAGAGAGATAGAGATGGTCACAGAGAGAGAGAGGGACAGAGAGAGAGGGACACAGAGAGAGAGGGACACAGAGAGAGAGGGACACAGAGAGAGAGACACACACAGAGAGGGACAGAGAGAGAGATGTGGGAGACAGATAGAGAGACAGAGGGAGAGGGACAGAGACAGAAAGGGACAGAGAGGGACAGAGAGAGAGCAGGACACAGTGAGAGAGTGGGACAGAGAGAGAGAGAGAGAGAGAGAAGGACAGAGAGAGAGGGGACAAAGAGACACACAGAGAGAGGGAGAGAGAGACAGAGCGAGAGAGGGGGACAGAGATAGAGTGGGACAGAGAGTAGGGACACATTGAGAGAGAGGGACACAGAAAGAGAGAGAGAGGGACAGAGAGAGAGGGGACAGTGAGAGAGAGAGGGACACAGTAAGGGAGAGAGGGACAGAGAGAGAGAGTGACAGAGAGAGAGGGGACAGATATATAGAGCGAGGGAGGGACAAACAGAGAGGGACAGAGAGACAGAGGAACACAAAGAGAGAGAGAGGGACAGCGAGACAGACAGAGAGAGGGATAAAAAGACAGAGACAGAGAGAGACAGAGAGACTGAGGGACAGAGAGACCGAGGGACAGAGAGAGGGAGGGCGTCAAAGAGACAGAGAGAGAGGGGACAGAGAGAGGGGTACAGAGAGAGAAAGAGGGACAGAGCGAGAGAGGGACACAGAGAGGGAGAAAGGGACGGAGAGAGAGAGAGAGGGGGACAGAGAGAGAGGGACAGAGAGAGAGGGACACAGAGAGAGAGGGACACAGAGAGTGAGGGAGAGAGAGAGGGACACAGTGAGAGAGGGTCACAGAGAGAGGGACAGAGAGGGAGAGAGAGGTACAGAGAGAGAGGGGGACAGAGAGAGAGGGACAGAGAGAGAGAGGGACTGACAGAGAGTGACAGAGAAAGAGACAGAGAGAGAGGGATAGAGAGAGAGAGACACAGAGAGAGAGGGACACAGAGAGTGAGGGAGAGAGAGAGGGACACAGAGAGAGAGGATCACAGAGAGAGAGGGACAGAGAGAGAGGGAGAGAGAGAGGGACAGAGAGAGAGGGTGATACACTGAGAGACGGACAGAGAGAGTGGGGGACAGAGATAGAGAGGAACAGAGAGAGAGATGGACATAGTGATAGAGAGAAGGACACAGAGAGAGGGTGGGACACAGAGACAGAGGGACAGAGAGAGAGAGGGACAGCGACACAGAGAGAGAGAGGGACAGAGAGACAGAGAGGGATAGAGTGACACAGAGAGAGAGGTAGACAGAGAGAGAGGCACAGAGAGATAGAGATGGTCAGAGAGAGAGAGAGAGGGACAGAGAGAGAGAGGGACACAGCGAGAGAGAGAGAGGGACACAGAGAGAGAGAGAGAGAGAGAGAGAGCGACAGAGATCGGGAGGGTCAGAGAGAGAGAAAGAGGGTCACAGAGCGAGAGAGGGACAGAGAGAGGGACAGAGAGAGAGGGGGGTCACAGAGAGAGTGAGAGAGGGACAGAGAGAGAGAGAGAGAGGGACAGAGACAGAGAGGGGGACACAGAGGGAGGGAGAGGGACAGAGAGACAGAGAGAGAGAGGGACAGAGAGACACACAGAGAGAGAGGGACAGAGAGAGAGAGGGACAGAGACAGAGAGAGGGACACAGAGGGAGGGAGAGGGACAGAGAGACAGAGAGAGAGGGGGACAGAGAGAGAGAGAGGACGCAGAGAAAGAGGGACACAGAGAGGGAGAAAGGGACAGAGAAAGAGGGGGACAGAGAGAGTAACACAGAGAGAGAGGGGGACAGAGGGAGAGAGAGGGACAGAGACAGAGGGGCACACAGAGAGGGAGAAAGGGACAGCGAGAGAAAGAGACAGAGAGAGAGAGGGAGACACAGAGAGAGGGACAGAGAGACACACAGAGAGGGGCAGAGAGAAAGTGAAAGCGACAGAAAGTGGGACAGAGAGAGGGGAACAGAGAGACAGAGAGAGAGGGACAGAGAGAGAGAGGGACACAGTGAGTGAGAGAGCGACAGAGACAGAGAGGGACAGAGAGACACAGAGAGAGAGAGGACAGAGAGAGAGACAGAGAGAGGGACAGAGAGAGAGGGACAGAGAGACAGAGAGAGGGACAGAGTGAGCGATAAGGACAGAGAGAGAGGGAGAGAGAGACACAGAGAGAGCGACAGAGAGGGACAAAGAGAGAGAGAGTGAAAGAGGGACAGAGAGAGAGTGAAAGAGGGACACAGAGAGAGGGAGAGAGGGACACAGAGAGGGAGAAAGGGACAGAGAGAGAGGGGGACAGAGAGAGAGAGGGACATAGATTGAAAGAGGGACACAGAGAGAGGGACAGAGAGACGTGGGAGACTGAGAGAGTGAGACAGAGAAAGCGGGGGCAGAGAGAAAGGGACACAGAGAGGCAGAAAGGGATAGAGAGAGAGGGACACACGGAGAGAGAGGGACAGAGAGAGAGAGACACACACACACAGAGGGACAGAGAGAGAGAAGTGGGAGACAGAGAGAGAGAGAGAGACAGAGAGAGAGGGACAGAGAGAGAAAGGAACACAGTGAGAGAGAGGGACAGAGAGAGAGAGGAACAGAGAGAGAGAGTGACAGAGAGAGAGAGTAACACAGAGCGAGAGAGGGACAGAGAGAGAGTGACAGAGAAAGAGGGGGACAGAGAGAGAGTAACAGAGAGAGAGTAACACAGAGCGAGAGAGGGACAGAGAGGGGGACAAAGACAGAGAGATTGTCACAGAAAGAAAGAGAGAGAGAGATGGACAGAGAGAGAGGGGGTCACAGAGAAAGAGAGAGAGGGACAGAGAGAGGGGGGGTCACAGAGAGAAAGAGAGAGAGGGAGAGACAGAGAGAGAGACAAAGACAGAGACAGAGAGGGGGACACAGAGGGAGGGAGAGGGACAGAGAGACAGAGAGAGAAAGAGAGGGACAGAGCGAGAGGACGAAGAGAAAGAGGGACACAGAGAGTGAGAAAGAGAAAGAGGGAGACAGAGAGAGTGACAGAGAGAGAGTAACACAGAGAGAGAGAGGGGCAGATGGTGAGAGAGGTACAGAGACAGAGGAGCACACAGAGAGGGAGAAAGGGACAGAGAAAGAAAGGGACAGAGAGAGAGGGGGGACACAGAGAGAGAGACAGAGAGACACAGAGAGAGGGACAGAGAGAGAGTGAGAGCGACAGAGAGAGGGACAGAGAGGCACAGAGAGACAGAGCGAGAGAGAGAGGGCCAGAGACAGAGGGGCACACAGAGAGGGAGAAAGGGACAGAGAGAGAAAGGGACAGAGAGAGGGGGGGACACAGAGAGGCGGACAGAGAAACACAGAGAGACAGAGCGAGAGAGAGGGACAGAGAGAGAGAGGGACACAGTGAGTGAGAGAGGGACAGAGAGAGAGGGACAGAGAGACAGAGAGAGGGACAGAGAGCGCGTTAAGGACAGAGAGAGAGGGAGAGAGAAACACAGAGAGAGCGACAGAGAGGGACAAAGAGAGAGAGTGAAAGAGGAACAGAGAGAGAGGGACAGAGAGAGAGGGACTGAGAGAGAGTGAACCAGAGAGAGACAGAGAGCGCGGGACAGAGAGAGAGGGGGACACAGAGAGAGGGACAGAGAGAGAGAGTGTCACAGAGAGTGGGGGAGAGAGAGGGACAGAGAGAGAGAGGGTCACAGAGAGAAAGGGACAGAGAGAGAGGGACAGAGAGGGAGAGAGAGAGAGACAGAGACAGAGAGGGACAGAGAGAGACAGAGAGATACACAGAGAGAGGGACAGAGAGAGAGGGGGGACAGAGAGAGAGAGGGACAGAGAGAGGAAGGGACATATTGTTAGAGAGAAGGACACAGAGAGTGAGGGAGAGAGAGGGACAGAGGGACAGAGAGAGAGGGACACAGAGGGACAGAGAGAGAGGGACCGAGAGAGAGAGGGATACACAGAGATAGGGACAGAGAGAGAGAGGGGGACAGAGAGCGACAGGGGCAGAGAGAGAGGGACATAGTGATAGAGAGAAGGACACAGAGAGAGGGCGTGACACAGAGACAGAGGGACAGAAAGAGAGGGACAGAGAGAGAGTGACATAGAGAGAGAGAGAGAGAGAGAGAGAGAGTGAGGGACAGAGACAGAGGGGGACACAGAAAGGGAGAAAGATACACAGAGAGAGAGGGACACAGAGAGAGGGGGACACAGAGAGAGGGACAGAGAGACACAGAGAGAGGGCCAGAGAGAGAGTGAGAGCGACAGAGAGAGGGACAGACAGACACAGAGAGACAGAGCGAGAGAGGGAGGGACAGAGAGAGAGAGGGACACAGTGAGTGAGAGAGGGACAGAGAGAGAGAAGGATAGAGAGACACAGAGAGAGAGAGGGCCAGAGAGAGAGGGACAGAGAGACAGAGAGAGGGACAGAGAGCGCGTTAAGGACAGAGAGAGAGGGAGAGAGAGAGACACAGAGAGAGCGACAGAGAGGGACAAAGAGAGAGAGTGAAAGAGGAACAGAGAGAGAGGGACAGAGAGAGAGGGACTGAGAGAGAGTGAACCAGAGAGAGACAGAGAGAGCGGGACTGAAAGAGAGGGGGACACAGAGAGAGGGACAGAGAGAGAGGGACACAGAGAGAGAGGGACACAGAGAGTGAGGGAGAGAGAGGGACAGAGAGAGAGAGGGTCACAGAGAGAGAGGGACAGGGAGAGAGGGACAGAGAGGGAGAGAGAGAGACAGAGACAGAGAGGGACGGATAGAGACAGAGAGATACACAGAGAGAGGGACAGAGAGAGAGGGGCGACAGAGAGAGAGAGGGACAGAGAGAGGGAGGGACATAGTGTTAGAGAGAAGGACACAGAGAGAGGGTTGGACACAGAGACAGAGGGACAGAGAGAGAGGGACCGAGAGAGAGAGAGAGGGATACACAGAGATAGGGACAGAGAGAGAGGGGGGCAGAGAGTGACAGGGGCAGAGAGAGAGGGACATAGTGATAGAGAGAAGGACACAGAGAGAGGGCGTGACACAGAGACAGAGGGACAGAAAGAGAGGGACAGAGAGAGAGTGACATAGAGAGAGAGAGAGAGAGAGACAGAGAGAGTGAGGGACAGAGACAGAGGGGGATACAGAAAGGGAGAAAGATACACAGAGAGAGGGGCACAGAGAGAGAGGGGGATACAGAGAGAGGGACAGAGAGACACAAAGAGAGGGCCAGAGAGAGAGTGAGAGCGACAGAGAGAGGGACAGAGAGACACAGAGAGATAGAGCGAGAGAGAGAGGGACAGAGAGAGAGAGGGACACAGTGAGTGAGAGAGGGACAGAGACACAGAGAGAGAGAGTGACACAGAGAGAGAGACAGAGAGAGGGACAGAGAGAGAGGGACACACACACAGAGAGAGGGAGAGGGACAGAGAGACCGAAGGTCAGAGAGAGAGAGAGAGGGACAGAGAGAGAGAGAGGGACAGAGAGAGAGAGGGACAGAGACAGAGAGAGAGGGACAGAGAAAGGGAGGGACAGAGAGAGAAAGAGGGTCACAGAGCGAGAGAGGGACAGAGAGATTGTCACAGAGAAAGAGAGAGAAGGATAGAGAGGGGGGTCACAGAGAGAGAGAGAGGGACAGAGGGAGAGAGGGGCAGAGACAGGGAGAGTGACACATAGAGAGGGAGGGAGAGGGACAGAGAGACAGAGAGAGAGAAAGAGAGGACACAGAGAAAGAGGGACACAGAGAGCGAGAAAGGGACAGGGGGGACAGAGAGTGTGGGACAGAGAGAGAGAGAGGGACAGAGACAGAGGGGGACACAGAGAGGGAGAAAGGGACAGAGAGAGAGAGGGACAGAGAGAGAGAGGGACACAGAGAAAGAGGGGCAGAGAGAGCGAGAAAGAGACATAGAGAGAGGGACAGAGAGACACAGAGAGAGCGAGAGAGGGACAGAGAGAGAGGGACAGAGACAGAGAGAAGGAAACAGAGAGAGAGTGAGAGAGAGAGAGAGAGAGCGTGAGAGGGACAGACAGAAAGGGACAGAAAGACATAGAGATAGAGGGACAGAAAGACTGAGACAGAGAGAGACAGAGGGACTGAGAGACAGAGAGACAGAGAGAGGGAGGAGGGACCAAAGTGATAGAGACGAGGGGTGCAGAGAGAGAGGGACAGAGACAGAGAGAGAGAGGGACACAGAGAGAGAGAGACACACAGAGAGGGAGAAAGGGACAGAGAGAGAGGGGGACAGAGAGAGAGAGAGTGGGACACAGAGAGAGTGACAGAGAGAGAAGTGGGAGACAGAGAGAGAGAGACAGAGAGAGGGGGGGCAGAGAGAGAGGGACACAGAGAGAGAGAGAAAGGGACGGGGGGTCAGAGAGAGAGAGGGACACAGAGAGAGGGGGACAGAGAGAGAGACAGAGGACACAGAGAGAGGGACAGAGAGAGAAGTGGGAAACAGAGAGAGACGGAGAGAGGGACAGAGAGAGAGTGAGGGGCAGAGAGAGACAGAGAGAGAGAGGGACCGAGAGAGAGAGTGACACAGTGAGAAATAGAGGGACACAGAGAGAGAGAGATGGACAGAGAGACACAGAGAGAGAGAGGGAGAGAGAGACAGAGCAAGAGAGGGGGGACAGAGATCGAGTGGGACAGAGAGAGAGAGGGACAGAGAGAGAGGGGACAGAGAGAAAGGGGACACAGTAAGAGAGAGAGGGACAGAGAGAGAGAGAGAGACAGAGAGAGAGAGGGACAGAGAGAGAGGGGACAGAGAGATAGAGCGAGGGAGGGACAGACAGAGAGAGACAGAGGGACACAGAGAGAGAGGGGGTCAGAGAGACATACAGAGAGAGGGACAGAAAGACAGACAGAGAGAGACAGAGAGACTGAGGGACAGAGAGACCGAGGGACAGAGAGAGGGAGGGCATCAAAGAGACAGTGAGAGAGGGGGACAGAGAGAGAGGGGGACAGAAAGAGAGAGAGGGACAGAGAGAGAGAAAGAGGGACACAGAGAGGGAGAAAGGGACAGAGAGAGAGGGGGTCAGAGAGAGAGGGAGGAGAGAGCAAGAGGGACAGAGAGAGAGGGACTGAGAGAGAGGGACACAGAGAGAGACAGAGAGAGAGGGACAGAGAGACACAGAGAGAGCGAGAGAGGGACAGAGAGAGAGGGACAGAGACAGAGAGAAGGAAACAGAGAGAGAGTGAGAGAGAGAGAGCGTGGGAGGGACAGACAGAAAGGGACAGAAAGACATAGATATAGTGGGACAGAAAGACTGAGACAGAGAGAGACAGAGAGACTGAGAGACAGAGAGAGGGAGGAGGGTCCAAAGTGATAGAGACGAGGGGAGCACAGAGAGAGGGACAGAGACAGAGAGAGAGAGGGACACAGAGAAGGAGAAAGGGACAGAGAGAGAGGGGGGACAGAGAGAGAGAGAGGGACACAGAGAGAGTGACAGAGAGAGAAGTGGGAGAGAGAGACAGACAGAGAGAGGGGGGGCAGAGAGAGAGGGACACAGAGAGAGAGAAAGGGACAGAGAGGGGACACAGAGAGAGAGAGGGACACAGAGAGAGAGGGACAGAGAGAGAGAGAAGGGGAAAGAGAGAGCGATAAGGACAGAGAGAGAGGGAGAGAGAGACACAGAGAGAGCGACAGAGATGGACAAGAGAGAGAGTGAAAGAGGGACAGAGAGAGGGGCACAAAGAGAGAGAGACGGGCAGAGAGACAGAGCGAGAGAGAGGGGGACAGAGAGAGAGGGACAGAGACAGAGAGAGAGGGACAGAGAAAGGGAGGGACAGAGAGAGAAAGAGGGTCACAGAGCGCGAGAGGGACAGAGAGAGAGGGACAGAGACAGAGAGATTGTCACAGAGAAAGAGAAAGAGGGACAGAGAGAGGGGTCACAGAGAGAGAGAGAGGGACAGAGAGAGAGGGGGCAGAGACAGGGAGAGTGACACATAGAGAGGGAAGAAGAGGGACAGAGAGAGAGAGTAAGAGAGGACGCAGAGAAAGAGGGACACAGAGAGCGAGAAAGGGACAGGGGGACAGAGAGAGAGGGACAGAGAAAGAGAGAGGGTCAGAGACAGAGGGGGACACAGAGAGGGAGAAAGGGACAGAGAGAGAGAGGGACAGAGAGAGCGAGAAAGGGACATAGAGAAAGGGACAGAGAGACACAGACAGAGCGAGAGAGGGACAGAGAGAGAGGGACAGAGACAGAGAGAGGGACAGAGAGAGCGATAAGGACAGAGAGAGAGGGACAGAGAGACAGAGAGGGGGACAGAGAGAGCGATAAGGACAGAGAGAGAGGGAGAGAGAGACACAGAGAGACAGAGAGAGGGAGGGACACAGTAAGAGAGAGAGGGACATAGAAAGAGAGAGAGGGACAGAGAGACCGAGGATCAGAGAGAGAGAGAGGTACAGAGAGAGAGAGAGAGAGAGGGACAGAGAGACTGAGAGAGAGAGAGAAAGAGAGAGAGAGAGAGACAGAGAGACTGAGTGAGAGAGCGAATTAGGGACAGAGAGACAGTGAGTGAGGGACAGAGAGATAGAGATCGTCACAGAGAGAGAGAGAGAGAGAGGGACAGAGAGAGAGTGAAGCAGCGAGAGAGAGAGCGACACAGAGAGAGAGAGGTACAGAGAAAGGGAGGGTCAGAGAGCGAACGAGGGTCACAGAGTGAGAGAGGGATAGAGAGACAGAGGGAGGGACAGAGAGAGCGATAAGGACAGAGAGAGAGGGAGAGAGAGACACAGAGAGACAAAGAGAGGGAGGGACACAGTGAGAGAGAGAGGGACATAGAAAGTGAGAGAGAGGGACAGAGAGACCGAGGGCCAGAGAGAGAGAGGTACAGAGAGAGAGAGGGACAGAGAGACTGAGAGAGAGAGAGAGAGAGACAGAGAGACTGAGTGAGAGAGCGAGTTAGGGACAGAGAGACAGTGAGTGAGGGACAAAGAGATAGAGATCGTCACAGAGAGAGAGAGAGAGAGAGAGAGAGAGGGACAGAGAGAGAGAGTGAAGCAGCGAGAGAGAGCGACACAGAGAGAGAGGGACAGAGAGACTGAGTGAGAAAGCGAGATACGGACAGAGAGACAGAGAGAGAGGGACAGAGAGGTAGAGATCGTCACAGAGAGAGAGAGAGAGAGAGGGGGGGAACAGAGAGAGAGTGAAGCAGCGAGAGAGCGAGCGACACAGAGAGAGAGCGGAACAGAGAAAGGGAGGGTCAGAGAGCGAACGTGGGTCACAGAGCGAGAGAGGGATAGAGAGAGAGGGACAAAGACAGAGAGATTGTCACAGAGAGAAAGAGAGAGAGGGACAGAGAGATAGGGGGGTCACAGAGAGAGGGACAGAGAGAGAGGGACAGAGAGAGAGGGGGACAGAGACAGAGAGAGGGACACAGAGGGAGGGAGAGGGACAGAGAGACAGAGAGAGAGAGGGGGACAGAGAGAGAGAGGACGCAGAGAAAGAGGGACACAGAGAGGGAGAAAGGGACAGATAGAGAGGGGACAGAGAGAGAGGGACAGAGAGAGAGTGACATACAGAGAGAGAATGACAGAGACAGAGAGAGGGACACAGACAGAGGGGGGCATAGAGAGGGAGAAAGGGACAGAGAGAGAAAGGGACAGAGAGAGAGGGGGGCACACAGAGAGAGGGACAGAGAGACAGCGCGAGAGAGAGGGACAGCGAGAGAGAGGGACAGAGAGAGAGGGACTGAGAGACAGAGGGAGGGACAGAGAGAGCGATAAGGACAGAGAGAGAGGGAGAGAGACACAGAGAGACAGAGAGAGGGAGGGACACAGTGAGAAAGGGACATAGAAAGAGAGAGAGAGAGGGAAAGAGAGACCGTGGGCCAGAGAGAGAGAGGTACAGAGCGAGAGAGGACAGAGAGACTGAGAGAGAGAGAGAGACGGGGACAGAGAGATTGAGTGAGAGAGCGAGATAGGGACAGAGAGACATAGAGAGATAGACAGAGAGCTATAGATCGTCAGAGAGAGAGAGAGAGGGGGACAGAGAGAGAGTGAAGCAGCGAGAGAGAGAGCGACACAGAGAGAGAGAGGGACAGAGAGACTGAGTTAGAGAGCGAGATACGGACAGAGAGACAGAGAGAGAGGGACAGAGAGATAGAGATCGTCACACAGAGAGAGAGGGGGGGGCAGAGAGAGAGTGAAGCAGCGAGAGAGAGAGCGACACAGAGAGAGGGACAGAGAAAGGGAGGGTCAGAGAGCGAACGTGGGTCACAGAGCGAGAGAGGGATAGAGAGAGAGGGACAAAGACAGAGAGATTGTCACAGAGAGAAAGAGAGAGAGGGACATAGAGATAGGGGGGTCACAGAGAGAGGGACAGAGTGAGAGGGACAGAGAGACAGAGAGAGAGAGGGACAGAGAGAGAGAGGGACAGAGACAGAGACAGGGACACAGAGGGAGGGAGAGGGACAGAGAGAGAGGGACTGAGAGACAGAGGGAGGGACATAGAGAGCGATAAGGACAGAGAGAGAGAGGGAGAGAGACACAGAGAGACAGAGAGAGGGAGGGACACAGTGAGAGAGGGACATAGAAAGAGAGAGAGAGGGAAAGAGAGACCGTGGGCCAGAGAGAGAGAGGTACAGAGCGAGAGAGGACAGAGAGACTGAGAGAGAGAGAGAGACGGGGACAGAGAGAATGAGTGAGAGAGCGAGATAGGGACAGAGAGACAGAGAGAGAGGGACAGAGAGATATAGATCGTCACAGAGAGAGAGAGGGGGACAGAGAGAGAGTGAAGCAGCGAGAGAGAGAGCGACACAGAGAGAGAGGGACAGAGAGACTGAGTTAGAGAGCGAGATACGGACAGAGAGACAGAGAGAGAGGGACAGAGAGATAGAGATCGTCACAGAGAGAGAGAGGGGGGGCAGAGAGAGAGTGAAGCAGCGAGTGAGAGAGCGACACAGAGAGAGAGGGACAGAGAAAGGGAGGGTCAGAGAGCGAACGTGGGTCACAGAGCGAGAGAGGGATAGAGAGAGAGGGACAAAGACAGAGAGATTGTCACAGAGAGAAAGAGAGAGAGGGACATAGAGATAGGGGGGTCACAGAGAGAGGGACAGAGTGAGAGGGACAGAGAGACAGAGAGAGAGAGAGGGACAGAGAGAGAGAGGGACAGAGACAGAGACAGGGACACAGAGGGAGGGAGAGGGACAGAGAGACAGAGAGAGAGAGGGGGACAGAGAGAGAGAGAGGACGCAGAGAAAGAGGGACACAAAGAGGGAGAAAGGGACAGATAGAGAGGGGACAGAGAGAGAGGGACAGAGAGAGAGTGACATACAGAGAGAGAATGACAGAGACAGAGAGAGGGACACAGACAGAGGGGGACACAGAGAGGGAGAAAGGGACAGAGAGAGAAAGGGACAGAGAGAGAGGGGGGGACACAGAGAGAGGGACAGAGAGATAGCGCGAGAGAGAGGGACAGAGAGAGAGGGACTGAGAGACAGAGGGAGGGACAGAGAGAGCGATAAGGACAGAGAGAGAGGACTGAGAGACAGAGGGAGGGACAGAGAGAGCGATAAGGACAGAGAGAGAGGGAGAGAGACACAGAGAGACAGAGAGAGGGAGGGACACAGTGAGAGAGGGACATAGAAAGAGAGAGAGAGGGAAAGAGAGACCGTGGGCCAGAGAGAGAGAGGTACAGAGCGAGAGAGGACAGAGAGACTGAGAGAGAGAGAGAGACGGGGACAGAGAGAATGAGTGAGAGAGCGAGATAGGGACAGAGAGACAGAGAGAGAGGGACAGAGAGATAGAGATCGTCACAGAGAGAGAGAGAGAGAGAGGGACAGAGAGAGAGTGAAGCAGCGAGAGAGAGAGAGCGACACAGAGAGAGAGAGGTACAGAGAAAGGGAGGGTCAGAGAGCGAACGAGGGTCACAGAGCGAGAGAGGGATAGAGAGACAGAGGGAGGGACAGAGAGAGCGATAAGGACAGAGAGAGAGGCAGAGAGAGACACAGAGAGACAGAGAGAGGGAGGGACACAGTGAGAGAGAGAGGGACATAGAAAGAGAGAGAGAGGGACAGAGAGACTGAGAGAGAGAGAGAGAGAGGGACAGAGAGAGGGGGATACACAGAGAGAGAGGGAGAGGGACAGAGAGACAGAGGGAGAGGAACAGAGAGGGAGACAGTGACAACAGAGAGAGGGGGGATAGAGAGAGAGGGGGACAGAAAGACTGAGAGAGAGAGAGTGGGACAGAGACAGAGGGGTAGAGAGAGAGAGAGATGGACAGTGAGAGGGGGGGACAGAGAGACAAAGAGAGAGGGACACAGAGAGAGCGAGAGGGGGGACAGAGAGACAGAGAGAGAGTGGGACACAGAGAGAGCGAGAAACGGACAGAGAGAGAGGGAGAGAGACAGAGCGAAGGACACAGAGAGAGAGAGAGCGAGGGATGGACAGAGAGAGAGGGTCAGAAAGACAGAGAGATAGAGGGACAGAAAGACAGAGACAGAGAGAGACAGAGAGACTGAGGGACAGAGAGACTGAGGGACACAGAGAGGGAGGGGTCACCAATGTGATAGAGAGAGGGGACAGAGAGAGAGGGACAGAGACAGAGAGAGAGGGACATAGAAAGGGAGGGACAGAGAGAGAAAGAGGGTCACAGAGCGAGAGAGGGACAGAGACAGAGAGATTGTCACAGAGAAAGAGAGAGAGAGGGACAGAGAGGGTGGTCACAGAGAGAGAGAGAGGGACAGAGAGAGAGAGGGCAGAGACAGGGAGAGTGACACATCGAGAGGGAGGGAGAGGGACAGAGAGACAGAGAGAGAGAAAGAGAGGACGCAGAGAAAGAGGGACACAGAGAGCGAGAAAGGGACGAGGGGGACAGAGAAAGAGGGAGGGAGAGAGAGGGACACAGAGAGAGGGGACAGAGACAGAGAGAAGGAAACAGAGAGAGAGAGAGAGCGTGGGAGGGACAGACAGAAAGGGACAGAAAGACATAGAGATAGAGTGACAGAAAGACTGAGACAGAGGGAGACAGAGAGACTGAGAGACAGAGTGACAGAGAGAGGGAGGAGGGACCAAAGTGATAGAGACGAGGGGGGCAGAGGGAGAGGGACAGAGACAGAGGGAGAGAGGGACACAGAGAGAGGGGGACACAGAGAGGGAGAAAGGGACAGAGAGAGAGGGGGGGACAGAGAGAGAGAGAGTGTGGGACACAGAGAGAGTGACAGAGAGAGAAGTGGGAGACAGAGACAGAGAGAGACAGAGAGAGAGGGGGCAGAGAGAGAGGGACAGAGAGAGAGAGAGAAAGGGACAGATAGAGAGGGGGACAGAGAGAAAGAGGGACACAGAGAGAGAGGGACAGAGAGAGAGAGAGAGGGACACAGAGAGAGGGACAGAGAGAGAAGTGCGAGACAGAGAGAGAGACTGAGTGAGAGGGACAGAGAGGGGGGGGGTCAGAGAGAGACAGAGAGAGAGAGGGACCGAGAGAGAGAGTGACACAGTGAGAAATAGAGGAAGACAGAGAGAGAGAGAGATGGGCAGAGAGACACAGAGAGAGAGAGAGAGGGAGAGAGAGAGAGAGCGAGAGAGGGGGGACAGAGATAGAGTGGGACAGAGAGAGAGAGGGACAGAGAGACAGAGGGACACAGAGAGAGAGAGGGATAGAGAGACATACAGAGAGAGGGACAGAAAGACAGACAGAGAGAGAGAGAGAGGGATACAGAGGGAGGGACAGAGAGAGAAGTGCGAGACAGAGAGAGAGACAGAGTGAGAGGGACACAGAGAGAGGGGGGGTCAGAGAGAGACAGAGCGAGAGAGGGGGGACAGAGATCGAGTGGGACAGAGAGAGAGAGAGGGACAGAGAGAGAAGGGACAGAGAGAGAGACAGAGAGAGAGAGGGACCGAGAGAGAGAGAGTGACACAGTGAGAAATAGAGGGACACAGAGAGAGAGAGATGGACAGAGAGACACAGAGAGAGAGAGGGAGAGAGAGACACAGCGAGAGAGAGGGGACAGAGAGAGAGTGGGACAGAGAGAGAGAGAGGGACAGAGAGAGAGGGGGATACAGAGAGAGAGGGATAGAGAGACATACAGAGAGAGGGACAGAAAGACAGACAGAGAGAGACAAAGAGACTGAGGGACAGAGAGAGGGAGGGCGTCAAAGAGACAGAGAGAGAGGGGGACAGAGAGAGAGAGGGGGACACAAAGAGAGAGGGGGACAGAGAGAGAGAAAGAGGGACACAGAGAGTGAGAAAGGGACAGAGAGAGAGAGGGGGGGTCACAGAGAGGGGGACAGAGAGAGAGAGGGACAGAGAGACAGAGAGAGAGAGAGGGGGACAGAGAGAGTGACAGAGACAGAGAGAAGGACACAGAGGGAGGGAGCGGGGCACAGAGACAGGGAGAGAGAGAGAGGGACAGAGAGAGAGAGGACGCAGAGAAAGAGGGACACAGAGAGGGAGAAAGGGACAGAGAGAGAAAGGGAAAGAGAGAGAGAGGGGGACACAGAGAGAGGGACAGAGAGACAGCGCGAGAGAGAGAGTGACAGAGAGAGAGAGGGACACAGTGAGTGAGAGAGGGACAGAGAGAGCGAGGGACAGAGAGAGAGGGACAGAGAGACAGAGAGAGGGACAGAGAGAGCGATAAGGACAGAGAGAGAGGGAGAGAGAGACACAGAGAGACAGAGAGAGGGAGGGACACAGTGAGAAAGAGAGGGACATAGAAAGACAGAGAAAGGGACAGAGAGACACAGAGACAGAGAGGGTCAGAGAGACAGAGCGAGAGAGGGACAGAGAGTCAGAGGGATGGAGAGAGAGAGAGGGAGACAGAAAGAGAGGGACAGAGAGACCGAAGGTCAGAGAGAGAGAGAGAAGGAGAGAGAGAGAGAGGGACAGAGAGACTGAGAGAGAGAGAGAGCGAGAGAGATAGACAGAGAGACTGAGTGAGAGAGCGAGATAGGGACAGAGAGAGAGAGAGAGAGATGGACAGCGAGAGGGAGACAGAGAGACAGATGGAGAGTGACACAGAGAGAGCGAGAGGGGGGACAGAGAGGCAAAGAGAGAGGGACAAAGAGAGAGCGAGAGAGGGACAGAGAGAGAGGGTCAGAAAGACAGAGAGATAGAGGGACAGAAAGACAGAGACAGAGACAGGCAGAGAGACTGAGGGACAGAGAGACTGAGGGACAGAGAGAGGGAGGGTGGACCAAAGTGATAGAGAGAGAGGGGACAGAGAGAGAGGGACTGAGAAACGGAGGGACAGAGAGAGAAAGAGGGTCACAGAACGAGAGAGGGACAGAGAGAGAGGGACAGAGACAGAGAGATTATCACAGAGAGAGAGAGAGAGAGAGGGGTCACAGAGAGAGCGGGACAGAGAGAGTGGGGCAGAGACAGAGAGACGGACACATAGAGAGGGAGGGGGAGGGACAGAGAGACAGAGAGAGAGGGGACAGAGTGAGAAAGAGGGACACACAGAGGGAGAAAGTGACAGAGAGAGGGACAGAGAGACACAGAGAGAGGGGGCAGACAGACAGAGCGAGCGAGAGAGAGGGACAGAGAGTGAGTGGGACACAGTGAGTGAGAGAGGGACAGAGAGAGAGAGGGACAGAGAGACACAGAGAGAGCGACATAGAGGGACAAAGAGAGAGAGAGAAAGATGGACAGAGAGAGGGACACAGAGTGAGAGGGGCAGACAGACACAGAGACAGCGACATAGAGGGACAAAGAGAGTGAGAGAAAGATGGACTGAGAGAGGGAAACAAAGAGAGAGAGAGGGACAGAGAGACACAGAGAGAGGGACAGAGAGAGAGGGGCTGAGAGACAGAGCGAGAGAGAAGGGGACAGAGAGAGAAAAAGGGGACAGAGAGAGAGAGGGACACAGTGAGTGAGAGGGACAGAGAGAGACAGGGACAGAGAGACATTGAGAGAGGGACAGAGAGACTGAGAGAGGGACAGAGAGAGAGGGACAGAGAGAGAAGGGACAGAGAGATAGACAGAGAGAGAGGGACCGAGAGAGAGAGAGTGACACAGTGAGAAATAGAGGGACACAGAGAGAGAGAGATGGACAGAGAGACACAGAGAGAGAGAGGGAGAGAGAGACAGAGTGAGAGAGAGGGGACAGAGATAGAGTGGGACAGAGAGAGAGAGAGAGGGACAGAGAGAGAGGGGGACACAGAGAGAGAGGGATAGAGAGACATACAGAGAGAGGGACAGAAAGACAGACAGAGAGAGACAAAGAGACTGAGGGACAGAGAGAGGGAGGGCGTCAAAGAGACAGAGAGAGAGGGGGACAGAGAGTGAGAGGGGGACAGAAAGAGAGAGGGGGGCAGAGAGAGAGAAAGAGGGACACAGAGAGTGAGAAAGGGACAGAGAGAGAGAGGGGGGGTCACAGAGAGGGGGACAGAGAGAGAGAGGGACAGAGAGACAGAGAGAGAGAGGGGACAGAGAGAGTGACAGAGACAGAGAGAAGGACACAGAGGGAGGGAGCGGGGCACAGAGACAGGGAGAGAGAGAGAGTGACAGAGAGAGAGAGGACGCAGAGAAAGAGGGACACAGAGAGGGAGAAAGGGACAGAGAGAGAAAGGGAAAGAGTGAGAGGGGGACACAGAGAGAGGGACAGAGAGACAGCGCGAGAGAGAGAGTGACAGAGAGAGAGAGGGACACAGTGAGTGAGAGAGGGACAGAGAGAGCGAGGGACAGAGAGAGAGGGACAGAGAGACAGAGAGAGGGACAGAGAGAGCGATAAGGACAGAGAGAGAGGGAGAGAGAGACACAGAGAGACAGAGAGAGGGAGGGACACAGTGAGAAAGAGAGGGACATAGAAAGACAGAGAGAGGGACAGAGAGACACAGAGACAGAGAGGGTCAGAGAGACAGAGCGAGAGAGGGACAGAGAGTCAGAGGGATGGAGAGAGAGAGGGAGACAGAAAGAGAGGGACAGAGAGACCGAAGGTCAGAGAGAAAGAGAGAGGGAGAGAGAGAGAGAGGGACAGAGAGACTGAGAGAGAGAGAGAGAGAGAGAGCGAGAGAGATAGACAGAGAGACTGAGTGAGAGAGCGAGATAGGGACAGAGAGAGAGAGAGAGAGAGATGGACAGCGAGAGGGAGACAGAGAGACAGATGGAGAGTGACACAGAGAGAGCGAGAGGGGGGACAGAGAGGCAAAGAGAGAGGGACAAAGAGAGAGCGAGAGAGGGACAGAGAGAGAGGGTCAGAAAGACAGAGAGATAGAGGGACAGAAAGACAGAGACAGAGACAGGCAGAGAGACTGAGGGACAGAGAGACTGAGGGACAGAGAGAGGGAGGGTGGACCAAAGTGATAGAGAGAGAGGGGACAGAGAGAGAGGGACAGAGAAACGGAGGGACAGAGAGAGAAAGAGGGTCACAGAACGAGAGAGGGACAGAGAGAGAGGGACAGAGATAGATAGATTATCACAGAGAGAGAGAGAGAGAGAGAGAGACAGAGAGAGGGGTGTCACAGAGAGAGCGGGACAGAGAGAGTGGGGCAGAGACAGAGAGACGGACACATAGAGAGGGAGGGGGAGGGACAGAGAGACAGAGAGAGAGGGGACAGGGTGAGAAAGAGGGACACACAGAGGGAGAAAGTGACAGAGAGAGGGACAGAGAGACACAGAGAGAGGGGGCAGACAGACAGAGCGAGCGAGAGAGAGGGACAGAGAGTGAGTGGGACACAGTGAGTGAGAGAGGGACAGAGAGAGAGAGGGACAGAGAGACACAGAGAGAGCGACATAGAGGGACAAAGAGAGAGAGAGAAAGATGGACAGAGAGAGGGACACAGAGTGAGAGGGGCAGACAGACACAGAGACAGCGACATAGAGGGACAAAGAGAGTGAGAGAAAGATGGACTGAGAGAGGGAAACAAAGAGAGAGAGAGGGACAGAGAGACACAGAGAGAGGGACAGAGAGAGAGGGGCTGAGAGACAGAGCGAGAGAGAAGGGGACAGAGAGAGAAAAAGGGGACAGAGAGAGAGAGGGACACAGTGAGTGAGAGGGACAGAGAGAGACAGGGACAGAGAGACATTGAGAGAGGGACAGAGAGACTGAGAGAGGGACAGAGAGAGAGGGACAGAGAGACAGAGAGAGAGAGGGACAGAGAGTCAGAGGAATGGAGAGAGAGAGAGAGGGAGACAGAGAGAGAGGGACAGAGAGACCGAAGGTCAGAGAGAGAGAGAGAGGGACAGAGAGACCGAGGGCCAGAGGGAGAGAGTGACACAGAGAGAGAGCGACTGAGAGACTGAGAGAGAGAGAGAGAGAGAGAGTTACAGAGAGACTGAGAGCGAGATAGGGACAGAGAGATAGAGAGAATGGGACAGAGAGAGAGGGACAGAGAGACAGGGACAGAGAGGGATAGAGTGACACACAGAGAGAGGGTTGATAGAGGGAGAGAGGAACAGAAAGACTAAGAGAGAGAGTGTGGGACAGAGAGAGAGAGGGACCGCGAGAAGGGTGACAGAGAGACAGAGAGAGAGGGACACAGAGAGAGCGGGAGAAGGACAGAGAGAGGGACAGAGACAGAGAGAAGGACACAGAGAGATAGAGCGAGGGAGGGACAGACAGAGAGGGTCAGAAAGACAGAGAGATAGAGGGATAGAAAGACAGAGACAGAGAGAGACAGAGAGACTGAGGGACATAGAGACTGAGGGACAGAGAGAGGGAGGGGGTACCAAAGTGATAGAGAGAGAGGGGATAGAAAGAGAGGGACAGAGACAGAGAGAGAGAGGGACACAGAGAGGGAGAAAGGGACAGAGAGAGAGGGGAACAGAGAGAGAAGTGGGAGACAGAGAGAAAGACAGAGAGAGGGACAGAGAGAGAGAGAGGGACAGAGAGGGACAGAGAGAGAGGGACATATAGAGAGGGACACAGAGACAGAGAGAGGAACAGAGAGAGACGGACTGAGAGACACAGAGAGGGCGACAGAGAGGGACAGAGAGAGAGAGAGACACACACAGAGAGAGGGGCAGAGAGAGAGGGGGGCAGAGAGACACAGAGAGAGAGGGGGCAGAGACACAGAGCGAGAGAGAGGGGGACAGAGAGAGGAAGAAAGGGACAGAGAGAGAGATACACCCAGAGAAAGAGGGACACAGAGAGAGAAAGAGACAGATAGAGAGAGGGAGAGAGAGAGAGAGGGACGGAGAGAGAGGGACAGAGAGACACAGAGAGAGGGACAGAGAGATAGGGAGAGGGACAGAGAGAGGGGCCGAGAGACAGAGCGAGAGAGAGAGAGTGACAGAGAGAGAGAGGGACAGAGAGACACAGAGAGAGAGGGACAGAGAGAGAGACAGAGAGAGGGACAGACTGAGAGATAAGGACAGAGAGGGAGGGAGAGAGAGACACAAAGAGAGCGACAGAGAGGGACAAAGAGAGGGAGAGAAAGAGGAACAGAGAGGGACACAGGGAGAGAGAGAGGGACAGAGAGACACAGAGTGAGGGACAGAGAGAGAGGGGCAGAGAGACAGAGCGAGAGAGAAGGGGACAGAGAGAGAGAAAGGGGACAGAGAGTGAGGGACACAGTGAATGAGAGGGACAGAGAGAGATAGGGACAGAGAGACACAGAGAGAGGGACAGAGAGAGAGGGGGGCACACAGAGAGAGGGACAGAGAGACAGCGCGAGAGAGCGGGACAGAGAGAGAGAGGGACAGAGAGAGAGGGACTGAGAGACAGAGGGTGGGACAGAGAGAGCGATAAGGACAGAGGGAGAGGGAGAGAGACACGGAGAGACAGAGAGAGGGAGGGACACAGTGAGAGAGGGACATAGAAAGAGAGAGAGAGAGAGGGAAAGAGAGACCGTGGGCCAGAGAGAGAGAGGTACAGAGCGAGAGAGGACAGAGAGACTGAGAGAGAGAGAGAGAGACGGGGACAGAGAGAATGAGTGAGAGAGCGAGATAGGGACAGAGAGACAGAGAGAGAGGGACAGAGAGAGAGAGAGAGGGGGACAGAGAGAGAGTGAAGCAGCGAGAGAGAGAGCGACACAGAGAGAGAGGGACAGATAGACTGAGTTAGAGAGCGAGATTCGGACAGAGAGACAGAGAGAGGGACAGAGAGATAGAGATCGTCACACAGAGAGAGAGAGAGGGGGGCAGAGAGAGAGTGAAGCAGCGAGAGAGAGAGCGACAGAGAGAGAGAGAGGGACAGAGAGACTGAGTTAGAGAGCGAGATACGGACAGAGAGACAGAGAGAGGGACAGAGACATAGAGATCGTCACACAGAGAGAGAGAGGGGGGGGCAGAGAGAGAGTGAAGCAGCGAGAGAGAGAGCGACACAGAGAGAGAGGGACAGAGAAAGGGAGGGTCAGAGAGCGAACGTGGGTCACAGAGCGAGAGAGGGATAGAGAGAGAGGGACAAAGACAGAGAGATTGTCACAGAGAGAAAGAGAGAGAGAGGGACATAGAGATAGGGGTGTCACTGAGAGAGGGACAGTGTGAGAGGGACAGAGAGACAGAGAGAGAGAGGGACAGAGAGAGAGAGGGGGACAGAGACAGAGACAGGGACACAGAGGGAGGGAGAGGGACAGAGAGACAGAGAGAGGGGGACAGAGAGAGAGAGAGGACGCAGAGAAAGAGGGACACAGAGAGGGAGAAAGGGACAGATAGAGAGGGGACAGAGAGAGAGGGACAGAGAGAGAGTGACATACAGAGAGAGAATGACAGAGACAGAGAGAGGGACACAGACAGCGGGGGGCACAGAGAGGGAGAAAGGGACAGAGAGAGAAAGGGACAGAGAGAGAAAGGGACAGAGAGAGAGGGGGGACACAGAGAGAGGGACAGAGAGATAGCGCAAGAGAGAGGGACAGAGAGAGAGGGACACAGTGAGTGAGAGAGGGACAGAGAGAGCGAGGGACAGAGAGAGAGGGACTGAGAGACACAGAGAGACAGAGAGAGGGAGGGACACAGTGAGAGAGGGACATAGAAAGAGAGAGAGAGAGGGAAAGAGAGACCGTGGGCCAGAGAGTGAGAGGTACAGAGCGAGAGAGGACAGAGAGACTGAGAGAGAGAGAGAGACGGGGACAGAGAGAATGAGTGAGAGAGCGAGATAGGGACAGAGAGACAGAGAGAGAGGGACAGAGAGACAGAGATCGTCACAGAGAGAGAGAGAGAGAGAGGGACAGAGAGAGAGTGAAGCAGCGAGAGAGAGAGAGCGACACAGAGAGAGAGGTACAGAGAAAGGGAGGGTCAGAGAGCGAACGAGGGTCACAGAGCGAGAGAGGGATAGAGAGACAGAGGGAGGGACAGAGAGAGCGATAAGGACAGAGAGAGAGGCAGAGAGAGACACAGAGAGACAGAGAGAGGGAGGGACACAGTGAGAGAGAGAGGGACATAGAAAGAGAGAGAGAGGGACAGAGAGGCTGAGAGAGAGAGAGAGAGAGAGAGACAGACAGAGAGACTGAGAGAGAGAGAGAGAGGGACAGAGAGAGAGAGGACGCAGAGAAAGAGGGACACAGAGAGGGAGGGACAGACAGAGAGGGTCAGAAAGACAGAGAGATAGAGGGATAGAAAGACAGAGACAGAGAGAGACAGAGAGACTGAGGGACATAGAGACTGAGGGACAGAGAGAGGGAGGGGGTACCAAAGTGATAGAGAGAGAGGGGATAGAAAGAGAGGGACAGAGACAGAGAGAGAGAGGGACACAGAGAGGGAGAAAGGGACAGAGAGAGAGGGGAACAGAGAGAGAAGTGGGAGACAGAGAGAGAGACAGAGAGAGGGACAGAGAGAGAGAGGGGGACAGAGAGGGACAGAGAGAGAGGGACATATAGAGAGGGACACAGAGACAGAGAGAGGAACAGAGAGAGACGGACTGAGAGACACAGAGAGGGCGACAGAGAGGGACAGAGAGAGAGAGAGACACACACAGAGAGAGCGGCAGAGAGAGAGGGGGGCAGAGAGACACAGAGAGAGAGGGGGCAGAGACACAGAGCGAGAGAGAGGGGGACAGAGAGAGGAAGAAAGGGACAGAGAGAGAGATACACCCAGAGAAAGAGAGAGAAAGAGACAGATAGAGAGAGGGAGAGAGAGAGAGAGAGGGACGGAGAGAGAGGGACAGAGAGACACAGAGAGAGGGACAGAGAGATAGGGAGAGGGACAGAGAGAGGGGCCGAGAGACAGAGCGAGAGAGAGAGAGTGACAGAGAGAGAGAGGGACAGAGAGACACAGAGAGAGAGGGACAGAGAGAGAGACAGAGAGAGGGACAGACTGAGAGATAAGGACAGAGAGGGAGGGAGAGAGAGACACAAAGAGAGCGACAGAGAGGGACAAAGAGAGGGAGAGAAAGAGGAACAGAGAGGGACACAGGGAGAGAGAGAGGGACAGAGAGACACAGAGTGAGGGACAGAGAGAGAGGGGCAGAGAGACAGAGCGAGAGAGAGAGAGCGAGAGAGAGCGAGATAGGGACAGAGAGACAGAGATAGAGGGACAGAGAGAGAGGGACAGAGAGAGAGAGAGAGGGGGGAGGGACAGAAAGAGGGACAGAGAGCACGATAAGGACAGAGAGAGAGGGAGAGAGACACAGAGAGAGAGAGCGACAGAGAGGGACAAAGAGAGAGAGAGAGAGAGTGGGACAGAGAGAGGAGCAGAGAGACAGAGAGAGAGAGGGGGGACAGAGAGAGAGAATGGGGACAGAGAGAGAGGGACCCAGTGAGTGAGAGGGAACAGAGAGAGATAGGGACAGAGAGACTCAGAGAGAGGGACAGAGAGACAGAGAGAGGGAGGGACACAGTGAGAGAGAGAGGGACATAGAAAGAGAGAGATCGGGACAGAGAGACACAGAGGCACAGAGGGTCAGAGAGACAGAGTGAGAGAGGGACAGTCAGAGGGAAGGAGAGAGAGAGAGGAAGACAGAGAGAGAGGGACAGAGAGACTGAAGCTCAGAGAGAGAGGGACAGAGAGAGAGAGAGAGAGAGGGACAGAGAGAGAGAGAGGGACAGAGAGACAGAGAGAGAGGGACAGAGAGAGAGGGACACAGAGAGAGAGAGAGGGAGAGGGACAGAGAGACAGAGAGAGAGAGACAGAGAGGGAGAGAGTGACACAGAGAGAGAGAGGTGGATAGAGAGAGGGAAGGACAATGAGACTGATAGAGAGAGAGATAGGGACAGAGAGAGAGAGAGAGAGAGGGGGACAGAGTGAGAGGGACACAGAGAGAGAGAGAGGGAGAGGGACAGAGAGAGAGAGAGAGAGAGAGAGAGAGAGAGAGAGAGTGGGACAGAGAGAGGACCAGAGAGACAGAGAGAGAGAGGGGGGACAGAGAGAGAGAATGGGGACAGAGAGAGAGGGACCCAGTGAGTGAGAGGGAACAGAGAGAGATAGGGACAGAGAGACTCAGAGAGAGGGACAGAGAGACAGAGAGAGGGAGGGGCACAGTGAGAGAGAGAGGGACATAGAAAGAGAGAGATCGGGACAGAGAGACACAGAGGCACAGAGGGTCAGAGAGACAGAGTGAGAGAGGGACAGAGAGTCAGAGGGAAGGAGAGAGAGAGAGGGAGACAGAGAGAGAGGGACAGAGAGACTGAAGCTCAGAGAGAGAGGGACAGAGAGAGAGAGAGAGAGAGGGACAGAGAGAGAGGGACAGAGAGACAGAGAGAGAGGGACAGAGAGAGAGGGACACAGAGAGAGAGAGAGGGAGAGGGACAGAGAGACAGAGAGAGAGAGAGACAGAGAGGGAGAGAGTGACACAGAGAGAGAGAGGTGGATAGAGAGAGAGGGAAGGACAATGAGACTGATAGAGAGAGAGAGATAGGGACAGAGAGAGAGAGAGAGGGACAGAGTGAGAGGGACACAGAGAGAGAGAGAGAGGGAGAGGGACAGAGAGACAGAGAGAGAGAGAGACAGAGAGGGAGAGAGTGACACAGAGAGAGAGAGGTGGATATTTAGAGAGAGGGACAGAAAGACTGAGATAGAGAGAGTGGGACAGAGAGAGTGGGACAGAGAGAGAGAGATGGACAGCGAGAGGGGGGACAGAGAGACAGAGAGAGAGGGACACAGAGAGCGCGAGAGAGGGACAGAGAGAGGGACAGAGACAGAGAGAAGGACACAGAGAGAGAGTGAGGGAGGGACAAAAGGCTGAGAGAGAGAGAGTGGGACAGAAAGAGTGACAGAGAGAGAGAGATGGACAGCGAGAGGGGGACAGAGAGACAGAGAGAGAGGGACACAGAGAGAGCGAGAGAGGGACAGAGAGAGAGGATAGAGACAGAGAGAAGGACACAGAGAGAGAGAGCGAGAGAGGGACAGAGAGAGAGGGTCAGAAATACAGAGAGATAGAGGGACTGAAAGACAGAGACAGAGACAGGCAGAGAGACTGAGGGACAGACAGACTGAGGGACAGAGAGAGTGAGCGGGGACCAAAGTGATAGAGAGAGAGGGAGATGGAAAGAGAGGGACTGAGAGACCGAAGGTCAGAGAGAGAGGGACAGAGAGAGAGAGAGAGAGAAAGTGGGACAGAGAGAGAGGGACAGAGAGACTGAGAGAGAGAGAGATAGGGACAGAGAGACAGAGAGAGAGGGACAGAGAGAGAGGGACACACACAGAGAGGGAGAGAGTGACACAGAGAGAGAGGGGGGGATAGAGAGAGAGAGGGGCAGGACGACTGAGAGAGAGAGAGTGGGACAGACAGAGAGTGACATAGAGAGAGAGATGGACAGCGAGTCGGGGACAGAGAGACAGAGAGAGAGGAGGACTCAGAGAGAGCGAGAGAGGGACAGAGAGAGAGGGACAGAGACAGAGAGATAGAGGGACAGGAAGACAGAGACAGAGACAGGCAGAGAGACTGAAGGACAGAGACTGAGGGACAGAGAGAGGGAGGGGGGACCAAAGTGATAGAGAGAGAGGGGACAGAGAGAGCGGGACAGAGACAGAGAGAGAGGGACAGAGAAAGGGAGAGAGAAAGAGGGTCACAGAGCGAGAGAGGTACAGAGACAGAGAGATTGTCACAGAGAGAGGGGGGGCGGTTACAGAGAGAGAGAGTGGTCAGAGAGAGAGAGGGGCAGAGACAGAGAGAGGGACACATAGAGAGGGAGGGAGAGGGACAGAGCGACAGAGAGTGAGAGGGACAGAGAGAGAGAGGACGCAGAGAAAGAGGGTCACAGAGAGGGAGAAATGGACAGAGAGAGAGAGAGGGGGACTGAGAGAGAGGGACAGAGAGAGACAGTGACACAGAGAGAGTGACACAGAGAGAGAGAGGGACAGAGAGAGAGGGTCAGAGACAGATGGGGACAGAGAGGGAGAGAGAAAGGGACAGAGAGAGAGGGGGACACAGAGAGAGGGACAGTGAGACACACAGAGAGGGGCAGAGTGACAGAGCGAGAGAGAGAGGGACCGAGAGAGAGAGGGACACAGAGAAAGAGGGACACAGAGAGGGAGAAGGACAGAGAGAGAGAGGGACACAGAGAAAGAGGGACACAGAGAGGGAGAAATGGACAGAGAGAGATGGGGACAGAGAGAGAGAGAGGGAGAGGGAAGGGAGAGGGGTCAGACAGACAGAGCGAGAGAGAGATGGACAGAGAGAGAGGGACACAGTGAGTGAGAGAAGGACAGAGAGAGATCGGGACAGAGAGAGAGAGACAGAGAGACACAGAGAGCGCGACATAGAGGGACAAAGAGAGAGAGAGAGAGAAAGATGGACAGAGAGAGGGACACAGAGAGAGAGAGAGAGAGAGACAGAGAGACACAGAGAGAGGGGCAGAGAGACAGAGCGAGAGAGAAAGGGACAGAGAGAGAAAAAGAGGACAGAGAGAGAGGGACACAGTGAGTGAGAGGGACAGAGAGAGAAAAAGGGAACAGAGAGACACAGAGTGAGGGACATAGAGACAGAGGGACAGAGAGAGAGGGACAGAGAGACAGAAGGATGGAGAGAGAGAGAGGGGGGGGAGACAGAGAGAGAGGGACAGAGAGACCGAAGGTCAGAGAGAGAGAGGGACAGAGAGAGAGAGAGGGACAGCGAGACCGAGGGCCAGAAAGAGAGAGGGACAGAGAGAGAAAGAGGGACTGAGAGACAGACAGAGAGAGAGAGAGAGAGAGAGAGAGGGAGAGGGAGGGACAGAGAGACTGAGAGCGAGATAGAGACAGAGAGAAAGGGACAGAGAGAGAGGGACAGAGAGGGAGAGAGTTGCACACAGAAAGAGGGGAGATAGAGAGAGAGAGAGGAACAGAAAGACTGAGAGAGAGAGAGTGGGCCAGAGAGAGAGAGAGAGAGGGACAGCGAGAGGGATGACAGAGAGACAGAGAGAGAGAGGGACACAGAGAGACCGAGAGGGGGGACAGAGACAGAGAGAGAGGGACACAGAAAGAGCGAGAGAGGGACAGAGAGAGAGGGACAGAGACAGAGAGAAGTACACAGAGAGAGAGAGCGAGGGAGGGACAGACAGAGAGGGTCAGAACGACAGATAGATAGACGGACAGAAAGACAGAGACAGAGAGAGACAGAGGGACTGAGGGACAGAGAGACTGAGGGATAGAGAGAGGGAGGGGGTATCAAAGTGATAGAGAGAGAGGGGAGAGAGAGAGAGAGACAGAGAGAGAGAGGGACACAGAGAGGGAGAAAGGGACAGAGAGAGGTGTACAGAAAGAGAAGTGGGAGACAGAGAGAGAGACAGAGAGAGGGACAGAGAGAGAGAGAGGGACAGAGAGGGACAGAGAGAGAGGGGGACATAGGGAGAGGGACAAAGAGACAGAGAGAGGGACAGAGTGGGACAAATAGAGGTAGAGGGTGGCAGAGATAGAGAGAGGGGCAGAGAGACAGAGCGAGAGAGAGGGCGTCAGAGAGAGGGGGACAGAGACAGAGGGGGACACAGAGAGCGAGAAAGGGACACAGAGAGAGAGAGAGACAGAGAGATAGAGACGGTCACAGAGAGAGAGAGAGGTGACAGAGAGAAAGAGAGGGACAGAGAGAAAGTGGGTAACAGAGATAGACAGATGGGGGGACAGAGAGAGAGAGAGACAGAGAGAAAGAGACAGACAGAGGGACGCAGAGAGAGTGGCACACACAGAGAGAGGGACAGAGAGACAGAGGGACACAGAGAGAGCGAGAGAGGGACAGAGAGACAGAGGGACACAGAGAGACCGAGGGAGGAAGAGAGAGAGAAAGGGACAGAGAGACAGAGCGAGAGAGGGGGGGACAGAAAGAGAGAGGTGCAGAGAGAGAGAGAGGAACACAGTGAGAGAGAGAGGGACACGCACAGAGAGAGTGGGACAGAGAGACAGAGAGAGAGACGGAGAGAGTGAGGGACACTGAGAGTGGGACACGGAGGGAGAGAGAGGAACAGAGAGACACACAGAGAGAGGGACAGAGAGATAGAGAGAGAAGGACAGAGAGAGAGGGGGACAGAGAGACAAAGCGAGAGAGAGGGGTCAGAGAGAGAGGGACACAGAGAGAGGGACACAGTGAGAGAGAGAGGAACACAGAGAGTAAGAGAGAGAGTGACAGAGAGACACAGAGAGAGAGAGGGACAGAGAGACACAGAGAGAGGGTGACAGAGAGATAGGGACAGAGAGAGAAAGGGACAGCGAGACAGAGCGAGAGAGGGGGGGACAGAAAGAGAGAGGTGCAGAGAGAGAGAGAGGAACACAGCGAGAGAGAGAGGGACACGCACAGAGAGAGAGGGTGGGACAGAGAGACACAGAGAGAGGGTCAGAGAGACAGAGAGAGACAGAGAAAGAGGGACACTGAGAGAGGGACACGGAGGGAGAGAGAGGAACAGAGAGACACACAGAGAGAGGGACAGAGAGATAGAGAAAGAGGGGCAGAGAGAGAGATGGACACAGTGAGAGAGAGAGGGACACAGAGAGAGAGGGACAGAGAGACAGAGAGAGGGACAGAGAGAGAGACAGAGAGAGAGGGACACAGTGAGAGAGAGAGAGGGGACAGAGAGAGAGAGAGAGGGACAGAGAGAGAGGGTCACAGAGAGAGACGGATGGGGGACAGAGAGAGAGAGGGGGAGAGAGAGAGACAGAGAGAAAGAGACAGAGAGAGAGGGACAGAGTGAGAGTGACACAGAGAGAGAGAGAGAGAGAGGGACAGAGTGATAGAGGGACACAGAGAGAGCGAGAGAGGGACAGAGGGACAGAGAGGGGCAGAGAGAGAGGGACAAAGAGACACAGAGAGAGAGGATCAGAGAGAGTGAGATAGATGGACAGAGAGACAGAGCGAGAGAGAGGTGGACAGAGAGAGAGGAATAGAGAGAGAGGAACAAAGAGAGAAAGAGTGAGAGGGACAGAGAGAGAGGGCAGAGAGAGAGGGATACAGCGCGAGAGGGAGGGACAGAGTGAGAGGGGCAGAGACACAGAGAGAGAGGGACATAGGGACAGAGAGAGAAAGGGACAGAGAGACAGAGCGAGAGATGGGCGACAGAAAGAGAGAGGAGCAGAGAGAGAGAAAGACACACACACATCGAGAGAGAGTGAGACAGAGATACACAGAGAGAGAGAGGGACAGAGAGACAGAGAGAGGGACAGAGAGAGAAAGAGAGGGACAGAGAGAGAGGGACACAATGAGAGAGAGCGGGACAGAGAGACACAGAAAGAGAGGGACAGAGAGACAGAACGAGAGAGGGGGGACAGAGAGAGAGGGACAGAGAGAGAGAGAGAGAGGGGGACAGAGAAAGAGAGAGGGACAGAGAGAGAGGGGGGCAGAGAGACAGAGCGAGAGAGGGGGTCAGAGAGAGAGTGGGACAGAGAGAGAGAGGGACAGAGAGTCAGAGTGAGAGAGGGGGGACAGAGACAGAGAGGGGCAGAGAGAGAGAGCGGAACACAGTGAGAGAGAGAGGTACACAGAGTGAGAGAGGGACAGAGAGAGAGGGACAGAGAGACAGAGAGAGGGACAGAGAGAGAGAGGGGAACAGAGAGACACCGAGAGAGAGGGACCAGTGAGAGAGATAGGGACAGAGAGAGAGAGAGGGGGGACGGAAAGAGGGACAGAGAGAGATAGGGACAGAGAGAGAAAGGGACAGAGAGACAGAGCGAGAGAGGGGGGACAGAAAGAGAGAGGAGCAGAGAGAGAGAGGAACACAGTGAGAGAGAGGGACACGCACAGAGAGAGAGTGGGACGGAGAGACACACAGAGAGAGGGACAGAGAGACAGAGAGAGAGAGGGTCAGAGAGAATGAGGGACAGAGAGACACACAGAGAGAGGGACAGAGAGACAGAGAGAGGGTCAGAGAGAGAGGGACACAGTGAGAGAGAGAGAGGGACACAGAGAGAGAGAGACAGTAACAGAGTGACACAGAGAGAGGGACAGAAAGAGAGAGAGGGACAGAGAGACTGAAGAGAGGGATAGAGAGAGAGGGACAGGGAGACAGAGAGAGTGACAGAGAGAGAGGGACACTGAGAGAGGGACACGGAGAGAGAGAAAGGGACAGAGAGAGGGGGGACACAGAGAGAGAAAGAGAGAGACAGAGAGATAGAGATGGTCACAGAGAGAGAGATGGGGACAGAGAGAAAGAGAGGGACAGAGAGAGAGAGAGAGGGTCACAGAGAGAGACGGATGGGGGGACAGAGAGAGAGAGGAGGAGAGAGAGACAGACAGAAAGAGACAGAGAGAGAGGGACAGAGAGACAGAGGGACACAGAGAGAGCGAGAGTGGCACAGAGAGACAGAGGGACACAGAGAGACCGAGAGAGGGACAGAGACAGAGAGGGGGACAGAGAGAGGGACAGACAGAGAGGGGGCACAGTGAGAGGGAGAGGTACAGAGAGAGAGGGACAGAGACAGAAGGACAGAGAGAGAGAGAGAGATAAATAGACAGAGAGAGAGAGGGACGAGGAGATAGAGCGAGAGAGAGGGGGACAGAGAGAGAGGGACAGAGAGAGAGGGGCACAGTGAGAGAGAGAGGAACACAGAGAGAAAGAGAGAGAGGGACGGAGAGCCACAGAGAGAGAGGGACAGAGAGACACAGAGAGGGAGGGACAGAGAGAGAGAGAGGGACACAGTGAGAGAGAGAGGGACAGAGAGAGAGAGATGGACAGAGAGACACACAGAGAGAGGGACAGAGAGACAGAGACAGAGAGGGACAGAGAGAGAGGGGGACAGAGAGAGAGCCAGGGACAGAGAGACAGAGTGAGGGAGGGACAGAGAGAGAGACACAGAGACACAGAGAGAGGGACAGAGAGAGATAGGGACAGAGAGAGAAAGGGACGGAGAGACAGAGCGAGAGAGGGGGACACAAAGAGAGAGGGGGAGTGAGAGAAAGGAACACAGTGAGAGAGAGAGGGACAGAGAGAGAGAGAGAGGGACAGAGAGAGAGAGGGACAGGGAGAGACGGACAGAGAGACAGAGAGAGAGGGACACAGTGAGAAAGAGGGACAGAGAGACAGAGGGACAGATAGAGAGAGTGGGAGAGAGAGACAGAGAGAGAGGGGGACAGAAAATTTGAGAGAGAGAGTGGGACAGAGAGAGAGGGACAGAGAGACAGAGAGAGACAGAGACAGAGACTGAAATAAAGACAGGGGGAGAGAGAGGGGACAGAGAGAGAGAGCGAGGGAGGGACAGACAGAAAGGGACAGAGAGACAGAGGGACACCGAGAGAGAGGGGGACAGACAGACAGAGAGTGGGACAGAAAGACAGAGAGATTGAGGGACAGAAAGGCAGAGACAGAGAGAGATAGAGAGACTGAGGGACAGCGCGACTGAGGATCAGAGAGAGGGAGGGGGAACAAAGAGTCAGAGCGAGTGGGGGACAGAGAGTGAGGGACAGAGACAGAGAGGGACAGAGACAGAGGGACGCAGAGAGAGGGGGACACAGAGAGGGAGAAAGGGACAGAGAGAGAGGGGGACAGAGAGAGAGACAGAGAGAAAGAGACAGAGAGAGAGTGACAGAGAGAGAGAGAGGGGCAGAGAGACAGAGGGACACAGCGATAGCGAGAGAGGGACAGAGTGAGAGAGGGATCGAGAGAGCACGAGAGAGGGACACAAAGAGTGAGGGACAAAGAGAGAGGGACACAGCGAGAGAGGGTCACAGAGAGAGAGGGACAGAGAGAGAGGAACAGAGAGGGAGAGAGAGGGTCAGATAGAGAGAGGGACACAGAGAGAGAGGGATACACAGAGAGAGGGACAGAGAGAGCGAGGGGGACAGAGAGGGAGAGAGAGGGATACACAGAGAGAGGTACAGAGAGAGAGGGGGACCGAGAGAGAGAGAGACAGAGAGAGAGGGATACACAGAGAAAGGGACAGAGAGAGAGAGGGGGGGGGAAAGAGAGAGAGAGACAGAGCGAGAGCGGCACACAGAGAGAGAGAGGGAGGGACACAGAGAGAGAGGAACACAGAGAGAGGGACACAGAGAGGGAGAAAGGGACAGAGAGAGAGGGGGAGAGAGGGAGAGACAGAGAGAGAGAGAGGGACGCATAGACTGAGGGACAGAGAGAGGTGCGGCAGAGAGAGGGGGGCAGAGAGAGATGGACAGAGAGAGAGTGACATAGTGATAGAAAGAAGGACACAGAGAGAAAGAGTGGGAGGGACACAGAGACAGAGGGTCAGAGAAAGAGGGACAGAGCAAGAGAGACAGAGAGTGAGAGGGTCAGAGAGACAGAAAGAGAGGGACAGAGAGACAGAGACGGTCACAGAGAGAGAGAGGGACAGAGAGACAGAGAGAGAGAGAGAGACCGAGACAGGGAGAATGACAGAGAGAGAGAGAGGGGACAGAGAGAGCGAGGGAGGTACAGACAGAGAGGGACAGAGAGACAGAGGGACACAGCGAGAGAGAGTGGGACAGAAATACAGAGAGTTAGAGGGACAGAAAGTCAGAGACATTGAGGGACAGAAAGACAGAGACAGGGAGAGACAGAGAGACTGAGGGACAGCGAGACTGAGGGACGGAGAGAGGGAGGGGGCAAAGAGTCAGAGCGAGAGGGGGACAGAGAGTGAGGGACACAGCGAGAGAGGGTCACAGGGAGAGAGGGACAGAGAGAGAGGGGCAGAGAGGGAGAGAGAGGGTCAGACAGAGAGAGAGACACAGAGAGAGAGAGGGGACAGAGAGAGAGGGGGACAGAGAGAGAGAGAGAGAGAGAGAGACATAGTGATAGAGAGAAGGACAGAGAGAGAGAGAGGGACATAGAGAGAGAGGGACACAGAGAGTGGGACACAGAGAGACAGAGAGAGGGACATAGAGAAATGGACAGAGAGACAGAGAGAGAGGGACACAATGAGAGAGAGGGACACAGTGAGAGAGAGGGGCAGAGTGACAAAGAGACAGAGAGAGAGAGGGGGACACACAGAGCGAGAGAGGGACAGAGAGAGGGGGGCAGAGAGACAGAGAGGGAGAGAGGGACAAAGAGAGACGGACAGAGAGACAGAGAGAAAGACAGAGAGAGATGGAGAGAGAGAAGGACAGAGAGGGACACAGTGAGAGAGAGGGGGACACAGTGAGAGAGAGAGAGACAGTGAGACAGAGAGGTAGGGACATAGTGAGAGAGAGAGTGGGACAGAGAGAGAGGGTCAGAGAGACAGAGGAATAGAGAGAGAGAGACAGGGACAGAGAGACAGAGAGAGAGACACAGAGACAGATAGAATGACAGAGAGAGAGAGTGGACAGAGAGAGAGCGAGGGAGGGACAGGCAGAGAGGGACAGAGAGACAGAGAGATAGAGGGGCAGAAAGACAGAGAGAGAGAGACTGAGGGACAGCGAGTCTGAGGGACAGAGAGAGGGAGGGGGGACAAAGAGTCAGAGCGAGAGGGGGACAGAGAGAGAGGGACAGAGACAGAGAGGGACAGAGAGAGAGGGACACAGAGAGGGAGAAAGGGGCAGAGAGAGAGGGGGGACAGATAGAGAGGAACAGAGAGAGAGGGACACAGCGAGAGAGGGTCACTGAGAGAGAGGGACAGAGACGGAGAGAGAGGGTCAGAGAGAGAGAGACACAGAGAGAGAGGGGGATACAGAGAGAGAGGGACACAGAGACAGAGGCACATAGTGATAGAGAGAAGGACAGAGAGAGAGAGAGAGAGGGAGGGACACAAAGAGAGAGGGACACAGAAAGAGGGACACAGAGAGGGAGAAAGGGACAGAGAGAGAGAGGGAGAGACACAGAGAGAGAGAGGGACACAGAGAGTTAGGGACAGAGAGAAAGGGGGACAGAGAGAGAGGGACAGAGAGAGAGGGACAGAGAGAGAGGGGGGTGGACAGAGAGAGAGGGACAGAGAGAGAGGGGGACATAGTGATAGAGAGAAGGACACAGAGAGAGAGTGGGAGGGACACAGAGACAGAGGGACAGAGAAAGAGGGATAGAGCAAGAGAGACAGAGAGCGAGAGAGTCAAAGAGACAGAGAGAGAGGGACAGAGAGACAGAGAGGGAGAGAGTGAGCCACAGAGAGAGAGGGACAGAGAGATAGAGACGGTCACAGAGAGAGTGAGGGACAGAGAGAGAGAGGGACAGAAAGAGAGAGGGACACAGAGAGAGAGAGGGGGGGGACAGAGAGAGAGAGGGACAGAGAGAGAGACAGAGAGAAAGAGACAGAGAGAGGGACAGAGAGAGAAAGACAGAGAGAAAGGGACAGAGAGAGAGAGGGACAGGGAGAGAGAGAGGGACACACAGAGAGAGGGACAGAAAGACAGGGAGAGAGGGACAAAGACAGAGAGAAGGACACACACACAGAGAGAGAGAGAGACAGAGAGACAGGGGGAAGAGAGACTGAGGGATAGAGAGAGCGAGGGAGGGACAGAGAGAGAGAGGGACACAGAGAGAGAGAGGGACATAGTGATAGAGAGAAGGACACAGAGAGAGAGAGTGGGAAGGCCACGGAGGCAGAGGGACAGAGCAAGAGAGACAGAGAGAGAGGGGCAGAGAGACAGAGAGATGGAGAGTGTGACAGAGAGAGAGAGAGGGACAGAGACATAGAGACGGTCACAGAGAGAGAGGGGTACATAAAGAGAGATTTACAGAAAGAGAGAGGGACAGAGAGAGAGAGGGACAGAGAGAGAGTGACACACAGAGAGAGGGACACAGAGAGAGAGGGACAGAGAGTGGGGCGAATAGAGAGAGAGGGACACAGAGAGAGACAGAGAGAAAGGCACAGAGAGAGGGACAGAGAGAGAGGGACAGAGAGAGAGAGTGACACAGAGAGAGAGGAACAGAGAGACAGAGGGACACAGAGAGAGCAAGAGAGGGACAGAGACAGAGAGAAGGACACAGAGAGAGATAGAGAGATAGAGAGAGAGGGGGGAAAGAGAGACTGAGGGATAGAGAGAGAATGAGCGAGGGAGGGACAGAGAGAGAGAGGGACAGAGAACGAGCTATGGAGGAACAGAGGGAGAGGGACAGAGAGACAGAGGGACGGAGACCGAGAGAGAGGGATAGACAGACAGAGAGAGGGACAGAAAGTCAGATAGATAGAGGGACAGAGAGAGAGAGACAGACGGATGGACAGAGAGACTGAGGGACAGGGAGAGGGACAGAGAGAGCGTGAGAGAGAGAAGGATAGAGAGACAGAGTGAGAGAGGGAGGGACTAACAGAGAGAGAGGGACACAGAGAGGGACACAGTGACAGAGAGCGAGAACGGGACAGTGACAGACAGAGGGTCACAGAGAGAGAGAGGGAATCTAAAAGGGAGACGGACACAAAGAGAGACAGAGAGAGACAAAGAGAGAGGGACAGAGGGAGAGAAAGACAGAGAGAGAGAGGGACACAGAGAGGTAGAGAGGGACAAAGAGAGAAAGGGACAGCGAGAGAAAAGGACAGGGAGAGATTGAGAGTAAGAGACACTGAGAGGGACACAGAGAGAGTGACGGACAGAGAGAGAGAGAGAGAGAGAGAGGGACACAGAGAGAGTGACACAGAGAAAGAGCTAGGGACAGAGACAAAGACACGAACAGAGAGAGAGGGGGACAGAGAAAGAGACACACAGAGAGAGGGACAGAGATAGAGCGACACAGACAGAGAGAGGCACAGGTACAGAGAGAGATCGAGAGAGAGAGGAATACAGAAAGAGAGAGAGGGACACAGAGAGAGAGACGGACAGAGAGAGAGAGGGACACAGAGAGAGAGGGACAGAGAGACCGAGGGGGGCGGGAGGGAGAGAAAGAGAGAGAGAGAGACGCAGAGAGAGATGAGGACAGAGAGGGGGATGGAGAGACAGAGAGTGAGAGGGACAGAGAGGGAGAGGGACACAGAGAGACAGAGGTACAGAGAGAGAGGTACAGAGACACAGAGAGAGAGAGGGGGGCAGAGAGAGAGAGGGGCACAGAGAGAAAGGGACAGAGAGAGAGGGACAGAGAGAGAGGGATAGAGAGAGATACAGAGGGAGAGAGAAACAGAGAGAAAGGGACACAGAGAGAGAAATGCAGAGAGAGAGGCAGGGAGGCAGTGGGACACAGAGACAGAGAGAGAGAGGGACACAGAGAGAGTGGGATACACAGAGAGAGAGAGGGACACAGAGAGAGTGTGGCACACAGAGAGCGAGCGGGATACAGAGAGAGAGCGGGACAGAGAGAGAGAGACGGACATAGAGAGAGTAAGGGACACATCGAGAGATAGAGGGACAGAGAGACAGAGAGCGTAAGGGACAGTGAAAGAGAGACAGAGAAGCAGACACAGAGAGAGAGAGAGAGAGAGAGAGACCACGAGATAGTCAGACAGACAGAGACAGAGAGAAAGAGACAGAGGGAGAGAGCCCGAGAGATACAGGGACAGAGAGAGACAGAGCGAAAGTATGCACGAACTTGAGAGTGTGCATTTGCAAACACGAGAGCGAGCATGAGAGGGGATGAGAGAGAGAGGGCGATTGTGCGAGAGTGTGTGTGGGTGCAAGAAAGTGAGTGAGTGTGTGTGTAAGAGAAAGACAGTGTATGTGTACGAGAGTGTGTGTGGGTGCAAGTAAGAGTGAGTGTATGTGTGTAACAGAGATTGTGAGAGTGAGAGAGAGGAAGTGTCTGTGTGTATGTGAAAGAGTGATTGCAAGCGAGTGTGTGTGTGCATTTGAGAGAGTATGTGTGTACAAGGGAACGAGAGTGAGTGCGCACGTGAGAGAGAGGGCATGTGTGAGAGAAAGAGTGTCTGCGTGTGGAAGAGTGTGCACGAGATAATGTGTGTGTGTGCAAGATAAAGCGTGTTCACGTATGAGAAAGAGTGTGAGAGCATGAGAGTGTGTGTGTCTGAGAGAGAAAGAGAGCACATGCATGTGAGAGAGTGTGTGTGCGTGCGAGAGAGTGCCTGCATGTGAGAGGAAGGTTTTGTGTTCACACTTTCTGTGTGAGAGTGTGCCTGAGAGATGGGGGGGGGGGGGGGGGGGGAGAGAGAGAGAGAGAGAGAGATTGTGTGTGTGAGAGAGAGTGTGTGTGTGAGAGAGGGGGAAAGACAGTATGAGTCTGCACGAGAGAAATACCGATTGGGCGTGTGAGAAAAAGTGTGTGTGTGTGACAGGAGAGTGTGTTAGAGTGTGTGTGAGAGACTTTGCAAGTGCGTGTATGAGAGAGACAGAGTTTTGGAGAGAGAGAGAGTGAGCGTGTGAGAGTGAGAATATGTGAGATGGTGAATGTGAGTGTGTGGGGGTGCGTGTGTCAGAAAGTGTGTATGAGAGAGTGTGTGTAAGAGTGTGTGTAACTGAAGGAGTATGTAGAAGCGAGAGTGTGTGAGAGAGTGTAGAGAGAGAGAATAAGAGAGTGAAAGCGTGTATGTGCCTTATCTGTGTCTGTGTGTATCTGTGTGTGTCTGTCTGTGTGTGTCTGTCTGTGTCTGTCTGTCCGTGTCTTGTCTCTGTGTGTGTGTGTCTGTTTGTGCGTCTGTATCTGTGTGTGTGTCTGTGTGTGTCTGTGTGCGTGTGTCTGTGTGTGCGTGTCTCTGAGTGTGTGTGTCTTTGTGAATGTCTGTGTGCGTGTGTGTGTCTGTGTGTGTCTGTGTGTGTCTGTGTGTTTGTGTCTGCATCTGTGTCTTTGTGTGTGTGTCTGTGTGTGTCTATGTGCGTGTCTGTGTGTGTGTGTCTGTGTGTGTCTTTGTGTGTGTGTCAGTGTATGTGTCTGTGTGTATGTGTGTCTTTGTGTGTGTGTGTGTGTGTCTCTGTGTGTGTCTGTGTGTGGGGGGGAGTGGAGTAGGGGTGAAGGCAGGGGATTAGAGAGGGTGAAATGTGGGTGTTGAGGGGCAGGCATGTGATCCATGATTTAAATTCCCAAACTCTGCCAATATTTTTGAGAAAGAGAAATGAAGTAAAATATTGAAAATCAAGTTAGAAATGGCTGGGTGAAGAGCAGGGCAGCGAGAGACAGACAGAGAGAGAGAGAGAGAGAGAGAGACAGAGAGAGAGACAGAGGATAAACACATATGGGAACAGAAAGAGAGAGACAGAGACACAGAGAGCGAGAGACAGAGAGTGGGACACACAGGGACAAATAGAGAAAGCGAGAGACACAGAGAGAGAGACACACACACAGGAACAGAGAGAAAGAGACAGAGAGAAAGAGAGTGACAGAGAGAGACACACACAGACAGGGACAGAGACAGAGATTAATTGTGGGAATCACACATACAGCAGGAAACTCCCAAGAAAACCTCAGCAAATATCCCCCTTTTCATTCCCAGCCCTGTGTGTGTATGTGTGTGTGTGTCTCATGAAGCCTACCTACAGTCAGACTCTGAGACGCTAGTGTGGGAGTAATCTTTAATATTTTCAAACTGCACTGACACAACTAATAAGGCTTCAAAAAAAAGAGTTGTAGCAACTGGGAAAGATTACACTTTGTTGCCCCCGAATTAACATCTCAGTGGGCAGCAAGATCCCACAAGGCTCCTGTCCTGGGAATTAAAACGTCAATCAGACAGAGCCCTCCCCAGGGAGCAGACTGACAGACGATGCGACGTGTCAGAGAGGGCAGGGGTGGGCTCCACTAACCCCTCACCCAGAATAAATGTGCGCAAGGAATTGGTCAGATTCATTCTCCAACCCTGTTCTCTCTCTGTATGGAGAGTGAGCAGCCCTCCCTGTCTGGGTGTGTGTGTGTGTGTGTGTGTGTGTGTGTGTGTGTGTGTGTGTGTGTGTGTGTGTGTGTGTGTGTGTGTGTGTGTGTGTGTGTGTGTGTGTGTGTGTGTGTGTGTGTGTGTGTGTGTGTGTGTGTGTGTGTGTGTGTGTGTGTGTGTGTGTGTGTGTGTGTGTTTAATAATGTTTCCAGCCTCTGGTTAATTGCGTTCTAATGATTTGTTTGTATTTTGATGTTGCTGTGAGGTTATAAATACATTGGGGATGGGAGAAGGGAGTGGTGGGATTGTGTTTAAACTGGGATATTACTGTGTAACTTTGCATCACACTGCTCTCGAACCCCCGGCCCCCAGCAACTCATCTCTTCTCTCTTTTATCCCGAGGAACTTTTGTTGGGAAATCAGGAAAGTAAAGATCCAAAATGCCTGGAGGCCAGGAAAGCCTTGGACAAGAACAACCTCCAGAGGGCGGGGAGCACAGGCCTGAGGCCTGTTGGCCAGGCTGCAGCCCGTGGGGCCCAGGCCAGTGGGGGCTGTTTCTTCCCGAGGTTTCATCTCCTCTGGGGGTGGGAGTCTTGTTTGTCAGGGCCTCTGGTTAACTGGGTCCTGTCAGATCACGGCCTTGTCGGTTTTAAAACGGGTTTGAAGTCTGGGGTTAAAGTAACCGGGGCATTGGTGACACAAACAGGTGAAACCCCCAAGATCTGGGAGACGGGACTCCCTCAGGAGGAAATTGTAACCCAATATATCTGACCCTCCGGAAAGAATTGTCACAGGATCAGAGGAAAGTGGGTCATAGAGAGGGCAGGATGATCGAATTCGACACGCAGAGAAAGAGAGTGAGAGATAGAAATGGAAAATGGTGAGAGCAAGAGAAACAGGAGAGAGAGAGAGAGAGAGAGAGACAGAGAGAGAGAGAGACAGAGAGAGAGAGAGAGAGAGAGAGAGGACCAGTGTGAGATTGTGAAATAGCTGCAATATTTGATTCTGGGGTGACAGGAAATAATTAAACTGGAAATAAAAACAATCAGATTTTTGAGCTTCTGCAGTACTGTCACTTGTGGGATCTTGCTGTGCGTCAATTGCCCTAATGCCATCGTTGCAAGCAGTGAGTGGTTTAATCAGCTAAACCGTCATTTCAAAAACTTTCCAACATGAAAACTCAACTCATCACCCGATGTGTTTGTGTTTGGATGTTGCTGAGAAATTGTCTGTCTCACTGAGAGGGGAAAACCTGGGATCTTGCTGTGCTATCTCCCTGTTTTTCCTGCTCAGCCTTCCCACTAATGCTGCCTCTTTCCTCCCAAAGGGATCTTCCTGGCCACTTGAGAATTTGAAAAGTGTGTGTTTGGGAGCAGGAAACCTTCAAACAAGAGCTTCCTCCAGAGGGGGAACGCAGTCCTGAGGCCTGTTTGACAGGCTGCAGCTTGTTGGTCCCAGGTGAGGTTTGTCTGTGTATTACCCCGAGGTTTAATCTCTTTTCTCTGGGGAGGGGGGCTGGCTTTTACCGGGACCTCTGGTGAACCGGGTCCTGTCAGATTGAGGCTTTGTTGTTTTTGAACAGGTTTGAAGTCTGGGGCTAAGGTAACTGGGGCCTTGGGATTTAACACAAATACGTCAACCTTTAACCAGCATCACCCACGATGTGTGTGGGGTTTGATTGCTGCTTGTGGGATCTTGCTGTGCGTACGTGTTTATTAATGTTTCTAGCCTCTGGTCAACTGCTCTGCGGTTATCGCTGTGTATTTCAATGTGGCTGTGATGGTCAGCAATTCATTCATTCATTCTGCAATAATTACACTGAACCAACGTCACGTGTGAGATTGGGGAAGGCAGAGAGCTGTGGGATCTTGCTGTGCTTTTGGTGCCACTGTTGTATTTTATTTCAAATTGATATGTTTTTATTTCTTTGTGTTTCCCCACCGCCCCCCCCCCGGTCCCACTAACCCTGGGGGTGAGGAGGAGATTGGATCCAGGAGCTGAAGCTCGTGATGACGCAGAGACAGAGAGAATTAAATCACTTCTGCTGCGATGAATCATCAGACAGAGAGAGAGAGAGAGAATAACTAGAAACTGTCCTGTCTCCTTGTCGTTCATTTACACACACACACACGGGGAAAAGAATGGTGGGGTTCAAGCCATCTCTGGGATTTTTACCACAAGGGGGTGTGTTCTGGTCTGGACTGGGGGAGACAAAAGGGGGGAAAAGATGTGGAGAGGAGCTGCTGCACAGTCTGATCCCACAGGTATCACTTCCTCCCTCTCTCTCACTCCAGCTCCAGGGGCTGAGGGAGGGGTGGAGGGAGAATGGGGGTGTGAAGGGGGCGGGAGAGACAGAGAGAGAGAGAGAGAGAGAGGAGTGAAAGAGAGCACTGACTATCCCAGTGGAAGGTTCATTGGGTTAAAATGGATTTGAGGACTGGGATTAAAGGAACCGGGGCTTTGGGATTGTGACACAAACTGGTTACACCCCCAGGATCTGGGAGGAAGGACTCCCGGAGGAGGGAATGAATACCTTAACATGAGAAACTCTCTTCAAAGCCCCATTGTAATGTCAGAGTCATGTGCATAGGCTAGGGGGATAAAATGTGAGAAATCTGAGGACAGAGAGAAAGATCTTCGAGATGGAGACAGCGAGAGGGGGGATCACAAAGGAAGAGATTTCAGAGATAGAGAGAGAGGGGGGAGGAACAGAGACATTTCGGAGATGGAGAGAGTAAGAGGGGGAACAGAGAGAGGGAGGAAAGAGAGATCAGAGATGGAGACAGCGAGAGGAGAGAACAGAGAAAGAGAGAGAGAGAGAGATCTCACATGGAGAGAGCACAAGACGGGGATCAGAGAGCGCAGGGCACAGTGCAGGAAGGGGGAATGTTTGGAATTTGTTCAAAAGGAGGATTTCTCCCTCTTGTCCAGGAGACAGAATCAAACCCTTAACCAGCATCAGGGACACACACCATCTGTCTGTGGTTACACGGCTGCTCGTGGGATCTTGCTGTGTGTGTTTCAAGCAAGCATCTGGTTAAAAGCTCCATTGTGATCTATATATTTCGATGATGGAGATGCCGGTGTTGGACTGGGACAACACCAGGTTCTAGTGTAACAGGATTCTCTGAAAGCGAGTGTTGTGTGATGTTTAACGTTATATATCGATATCTATAGACACAGAGGGAGGGGAGGAGGGGCTGATGTGTTTTTGGGAGCGTTTATGTGAGGGTCTGGTTATATTTGGATGGAGAAAGAACACTGCATTAAAAGATTTCTTCTTTTTAATCTGTCATTCAATCCTGGGGAAAGTCGGGGGGCAAGTCGATGGGGGAAGTCGAGGGGGCAAAAGTCGAGGGGGGGAGTTTGAGGGGGGATGTCGAGGGCGGAACTCGAGGGGGGAAAGTCAAGGGGGGATGCCGCGGGGCATGGCAACGGGGGTATGTCGAGGGGGGAGGACTGTGTACACCAGCCCAGTGCATTGATCTGTAAACCAGGAGCAGTTACCCTCCCAGCATGTAGGACTGTGTACATCCCCCCCCCCCCCCCCCCCCCCCCGCCCCAGTGCATTGCTCAGTAACACTGTGTTAGATCCCTGCCCAGCGTGGGGAAACTTGCAGCCCATGCTGGAAGTGAGAGGATGTACAGCTCCCATCCATTTACAACTCCTTATCTCCATTGTGCCATGACAAGAGGGTGTTGTGGGTGTGAACATCACTGCCAGAGAGAGATGGTGGGGGAATCAGTTTAAATATCACCACATGAGAGGGGTTTGGGGTATAGACAGAGATGGGGAAACTGAGAGACATTGTCAAGGAAGGATGTGTTCCCAGGTTGCAGAATGCTGAATTGTAGACACTTCGATAACATCCTGTTACATGAGCCTGTCTTACCAGGAAAGATGGGAAAAAGGGTTATTGGTGTGAGGTGAAATGATGGAGAGTTTTGGATGTACATTTGTTCTACAGCTTTGTAAATGGGACTGGTTTTAACAGAGTCCAATACTCATTGGGTTGAATCTAACAATAGTTTGTCTCAGTGACATTTGCATTGAGTGTGACAGAGGGATTGTCTGTACGAGGCTGAGCTAGTTTCCTGGTGCTATCTTATCGAACTCACCACATTAACCACCCACCCCACCCCATAGTGTCCCTCTCATTCAATACCAGCCTGATTCTCCCACCCATCATGGCGGGTGGTACTCACCATCGCCCGGATGCCCGTGGATATTCCCTGATCCCTGGCATTTGTGCAATCTTTAAAAGGCCAATGGGCACATGTTTTAGCTTTCTCTGTTCGGAGATGCCGTGCACAGTTTACCCCGAGTATGGCAGATAATGGGCAATTACACCACGGTTTGTCGATAGGGGCACGGAGGCCCTGGTGTATGGGCTAGTACAGAGGGAGACCATTCTCTTCCCAGAGAGGGTCACACCACCAGACCCACTGAAGTTTGTCTGAGCTTCCCACCCAGCTCAGTGCAGTATCTGCAGTCTGAAGAAATGTCCAGCAATACGGGGCAAGCATCAATAACCTTCCCTGCTCTGTCAGCGTAAGGGTCACTGTATTCTCTCTGCTCCCTCACACTCACTGTATGTCTGTTATAGCACAATCCACCCCCCCCCCTCGCCGTGCACTCTCTCTCTCTCCCTCTCTCTCCTGCTCTCTCTCCCTCTCTTTCTCTCTCCCTCCCTCTCTCCACTTTACCCCCCTATACTAATAACACTGCTTGGATACAACATTGTGGACTGACTCCCACCGGATTCCTCAGCATAACCCCGTCCCCCACCTACAACAGCACTAACAACAGGGCCACCCACTCCCACCCTCCTTCCCTCCCTTTCTCCCATTCCAGGAGAAACAGCCTGGAATAGGACAGAAATGGCCAAGCCGGGTGGTGGAGTGCCCGATATCCGTTCCCTCACCCCCCCCCCACCTCCCCATGTGGGGAGGACCCTGGTAGGAGTCGGAGAGGACTGGGACACCTCGTGTGGAGATGCTGAAACATCCACGTCCCACCGACCGAGTAAGGAGCAATGTTCAGTGAAGGGCAATTCTCACTTTAAACCCACTGGGAGCTCCGTTACTCCCCGGCACAACTTAGAAGCCGTGGCCCTGATGCCATCTCCCTTTTGTGTCGAGCTGGTACAAATGGAATCCCCACGGTCTCGGTGGGCAGGAGGGTGGGCTCACAATACATCGTCACCACCACGTCCCAATGATTCGGGTGACCATCCTCCAAGCTGGATTTCGGGACAGGCAGCAGAGGAAAGTAGCCGAGCAGAGGCTGATAGCTAAGTTCGGTACCCATCAGGAGGGCCTCAACCGGGACCGTGGGTTCATGTCACATTACAGGTGATCACCATTGCACTACACACACACACATACACACACATATTCCTACACACACACACTCTCACAAACACACGGACACAGGTACACACAGACGCACACACAGACGCACACACACCCCCTTAAAGACACACACACTCCCACACATGCACCCCCTCAGGACTTAAAACACTGCACTCACTACACACACACACACACACACACACTTTCTCACACTCACAACCCCCACCCCAGACAGACACACACACAGACAGACAAAGACCCATATGCACACATATACAACACATAGTTTGCTCAAAAACTACATACATTCATGTCGAACTCTGAGCTCAAAAACTGCATGAATTTATGTAAAACTCTGTTATCTCACTTTTTAGATTGGAATCAATCTAAAAATCAGGTCATAGACAGAGAACACGGGGGGGGCTAACACCTTCAACATATTGTCTAGCTATCACCATTGTTAACAGCTAACCTGAGAATGCAACTTTAAAAAAAGGGTTTTGTGATTTACACATGAAAGAAGTGAAACTGTCAATGTATTCCAACAGATGAAAGGCTTAACAGACAATCAATTTGTCAATGTATAATTTCAGTTGCATCACACTGCAATTTTTTGCTATAAATTCTGTGTTTTGATCGAGCCCTCCCCAATCACCTGATGAAGGAGCGTCGCTCCGAAAGCTAGTGTGCTTCCAATTAAACCTGTTGGACTATAACCTGGCGTTGTATGATTTTTAACTTTGTACCTCCCAGGAAGGGAGCATGGATACTCCATCCTCCACCTCCTCCTGTAAACAGCTCAGATACTGAACCTAATCTGTGATAGTTACTGCTCTCACCACTTGTCCTGACATCTTCAACAATCTATACACACAGAACCTTCTGTTCCTGCAGTCCCTTTATAACGGTACGACCTGTATTAAACTGCCTTTCAATGTCCTTCCTACCAAAGTACACTACTCTGCACTGATCCCCAACTGCCTTACACCTGAACACTACTCCAACATATCACTGTCCTGTTAGAGTTCCACACTGTCCTCCATAGAATTCAGAGTTCTTTCAGGTTCGGTGCCATCTACAAACATTGAGAGTGTTATAGTGTCACAGTCCCCATGAAACAACTGAAATCCTGCCCCACATACTCGAGTATGAGCAAGTGAAATATTGCTATATTCTCACGGACAGAGTCGAATAATGACCTGCTGTCAATGGAGCAACAAAAATCCTGACACATACTGGACAGAATAGATGAAATATTGACAAACCACAGAGCAAGAGAATCAGATAGGTTCAACTTATCGATATTAATCAGGGTATAATGTGATGAATTTGAAAGTGTTTACTGTACCTTTAAGAGAGAGGGAATGCTGCTCTGAACTAAGAGCTTACAAGCACCTTTGGTATGAGAGGATGGCAGACCCAGAAACAGTATATTGCTGTAGAGCTGGAGTCAGGTAATAAGCAGTTTAGAGAAAGAGGGTCTCAGAGTTGTGAATAGTTGATGTAAAATGTTCACTTTCAGAGTGAAAGAAATAAATTGATGTTTTTATTTAAACAGTGGGATTTGGTAGATCTGTCACTCATATTTTAACAGTTTACGTGGCGAATTGAGTATTTATTTATGTTTCATTTAAATTACCAGATGAGCTTACCGCCGTGTCCTAACCATCCCCGTGTGTGTATCTGTGTGTCTCTGTGTGGGGCAGGTCTGGCAGTCTCTGTGGTGCTTAAAGTAATGCAATGCCACCCTCTGCTGGCCTCCACGCGCCACTGCACAGACATTGGCAGAGGGTGAAAACCAACAGGGATTCATTTTTAGATGGGGAGGGAGAGGGAAACTGCTCGCAGCACCATCCAAACTGATGTCTTATCCACGGACTGATCTAAATGCCCTTTAAAAGTTGTAAGTGTCCCTGCTTTCACCACTTCCTCTGGAAGTTCATTCCACACAAAAGCCAGATTCTATCTAACATGACTTTTGTAAATCTTTTTCCTCGTACCTTAAAATATCTCTCAGTTTTGAATCCCCAACTCTAAGGAAAAGACATCAGCCCTTCAGCTTATCTGTAACCCTCATGATTTTATAAACCTCTGTAAAATTACCCCTTAATCTCATCCTCTCCAGTGAAAAATGTCCCAGCATACCCAGCGTCTCCTTATAGCTCACTCTCTCCTTTCCCAACAACATCCAGGTTAATCTGTTCTCAACCCTCTCCAGCTTAATAATATCCACGTCAGTCATATCAAAGTGAATAGTCAAGGTGTTTTCTCAGGGTACGTGGAGTCCAAAACTAGAGGACATAGGCTTCAGGTGAGGGGAAATATTAAAGTGACCTAAGGGGCAGCTTTTTCACCCAGAGGGTGGCGTGCCTCTGGAATGAGCGGGCAGGATGACCAGACTGGACACAATATTCCAGAAGAGGTCTCAAAAATGTCCTGTACATCCTCAACATGACGTCCCAATTCTGATACTCAAAGGTCTGACCGATGAAGACAAATGTGTTAAACACCTTCTTAACCACACTATCTAAATGAGATGCAAATGTTAAAGAATTATACCTGACGGCTTAGGTCTCTGTTCTACAACACTGCCAAAGGCCCTACTTTTAATTGTATAGATCCTGCTCGCATTCATCCAAACTAAACTCCATCTGCCATCCCTCATCCCAGTGTGTGATTTTACTGCCACCTCACCCTCCCCCTTCAATTTTAAAATTCCCTCTCCCTCTCTAGGAGGCCTGCACACTCTGGCCTTGTTTTTCACAAAGACCCTGAGCTTGGTTTGCCTTGTGTGGTTAGAGGGAGGAGGGACAGATTGCTGACACAGTCCTTGGGGAGCAGAGGCTGGACAGTATTCATCGGCCAGGAAGAGGGGAGTCACACGTTAGAGTTGGGTAAGAGTGATCGGTGTTTTGTGACCAGAAATTAAGCTCTTCCTTCGTCTCTGGTGTTCAGTAATAAATATCCATTTGAGACCCTTCATTGGGCAGAGTGTGGCTGCAGCATTTCTTTCCCTAATATTGCAGACTACAGATAATAGCGATTAAAGATGTTCATAGTTAATTTGGATAGCACAGCACATACACTCAACATTCTACAGTTGAGACAAATATCTTGCATTTGTTTAACAATACAAAGTGTTGTGTGTAGTTCAGTAATGGTAACCTGATTATAATAAATCCACACCGAGCTGAAAGTGGGAACTAAAATATGACCCAAAATCTGGGTATGGTAGTGTAGTGGGTAGTGTCCCTGCCTCTGAGCCAGAACTCAGGATTTGATTCAAATTCCTGAACTTGTATGATAGCGTTCCTAGCTCTGGACTAGAAGGCCTGGATTTAAGTCCTACCTGTTGCAGAGGTATGTCACAGCAGGTCAGAACAGGCTGATGAGCAAACACACAGGAGAATACTGTTACAGCTTTATGGGTATTGCTAGTGTCCCTACCTCCGGGCACAAAGGTCTGGGTGTAAAGCCCACAGAGGTGTCTCATGATACATCTGAGCAAACTGATTAAAATGGATTTAGAATTGTGACTTGATGGAGAAGGAAGAGCTGTCAGTATTGCATTTCAGAATTTAGGCAAAGGATGAAAGAAAGTGCAGTTATTCGTGTTGATTGAAGTCACATTTCGCAGCAGTAAAGGTTTATAAAATCAGAACGGTCCTGGAGAGGGTGAGTAGACAGGGCTTTTCCCCAGTTTTGGGGCGTCCAAAACTAGAGGGCATTGGTTGAAAGTGAGAGGGGAAAAGTTTTGATGAGACCTAAAGGGCACTTTTTCACGCAGAGAGTGGTGTGCGTATGGAATGAGCTGCCAGAGGAAGTGGTGGAGGCTGGTACAACTGCAGCATTTAAAAAGCATTTGGATGCTGTCAGACCTGCCGAGCTTTTCCAGCAATTTCTGCATTTGTTAAAAAATGCATGCATTTTAACACAGGTATTCTGAATAGATTAAATATTTTTTTAATGACGCAGGGCCATGTAAACATATTTCAAATCGGCCGAGACCATTTTCTGCTAATGATATGGCTCTGTGTATGACAATAGCAATAATGCACCTACATGGAACAGGGAATGTGATGGAGTCATAGTTTGACAATGTACAAGGAGACCTCACATGGTCCAGTTTGGGAAAGGATGTTATTATTGTGTGATTCAACTCAGAGAGGGAGAAAATGCAATCTTCCTGAGAAGGAACGGCCTATTGCACTCTCCCTCCTTCATTGTCCCTCATCACAGCAATGTGTGCGAGCTAAAACAAACTCCACAGCCATCATTACCGTTCTTATTTTTATAGAATCCCTGCAGTGTTGAAACAGGCCCTTCGGCCCAACAAGTCCATACCAACCTTTCCAACCCATTCCCCTATATTTACCCCTGACCAATGCACCTAACCTAGAATTCTCTGAACACTACGGACAATTTAGCATGACCAATCCACCGAACCTACACAGTTTGAACTGTGGTAGGAAACGGAATCACCCATTAGAAGCTCACACAGACAAGGGGAGAATGTGCAAACTCCACACAGACAGTCACCCAAGGCTGGAATCGAACCCAAGTCCCTGGTGCTGTGAGGCAGCAGTGCTAACCACCGTGCTACCCTTTGGTGCTCCCTGACCAGAATTCATTGGAATCTACTCACTGCCTAAAGCAAACGGAATATAGCCAAATCCAACTCTCCCAGGATGGAATCCCATTGCTAAAAGCTGTGTGAGTACAATATCTTCAGAAGCAGAATAACGTTTTGGACAATCTCAATTTTTACTTTTGTCATGAGTTCCATTAATATCTGGACAAAGTTCTTTCAAATTAAAATTACAGAAATTTTGTTAATGTGTGTATGTGTGTGTGTTTGTGTTTGTGTGTGTGTGTGTGTGTACACGTGTTTGTGTGTGTGTGTGTGTGTGGACGTGTGTGTGTGTGTGTACGTGTGTGTTTGTGTGTGTTTGTGTGTGTATGTGTTTGTGTGTGTGTACGTGTGTGTGTGTGTTTTGAAAGGGAAGTATTAGACCATAAGACCATAAGACATAGGAGTGGAAGTAAGGCCATTCGGCCCATCGAGTCCACTCTGCCATTTAATCATGGCCGATGGGCATTTCAACTCCACTTACCCGCATTCTCCCCGTAGCCCTTAATTCCTTGTGACATCAAGAATTTATCAATCTCTGCCTTGAAGACATTTAGCGTCCCAACCTCCACTGCACTCTGCGGCAATGAATTCCACAGGCCCACCACTCTCTGGCTGAAGAAATGTTTCCGCGTTTCTGTTCTGAATTGACCCCCTCTAATTCTAAGGCTGTGTCCATGGGTCCTAGTCTCCTCGCCTAACGGAAACAATTTCTTAGCGTCCATCCTTTCCAAGCTATTGATTATGTATTTGCAATACCCAAACAGTTTGCCATTCATCGTTCCACCATAGTTTGAGTAACATTGCTCTGGATCATAAAAGTGTTGTTTTAGCAGATTAAAGAAACTAGCCTGACTTGTTACTAAAACTGACCCTGACCCAGTCTGAGACCGATATTATCGGCCATATCACCGACCTGGTTACATTTAACATTTGTTGTAAGCAGTGGAGGAGTGGGACTAGAAAAGGAAACAGTGACCCAAAAAACCGTGGAACTATAGACCGCTGAGTCTGATGTCAGTGTTGGATAAGTTGTTGGAGGGGATTCTGAGGGAGAGCATTTGCATACATTAGGGAAAGCAAGGGCTGATCGGGGTAGACAACGTGGCTTTCTGCATGAGAAATCATGTCTCATTAATTCGGTTGAGTTTTTTGAAGAGATAACAAAGAAGATTGATGAAGGCAGTTTGGTAGACATTGTCAATATGGACCTCAGCAAGGTGTTCATTTAAAGAACAAAGAGCAAAGAAAATTTATAGCCCAGGAACAGGCCCTTCAGCCCTCCAAGCCTGAAACGATCCAAATGTACTGTCTAAATCTGTCGGTCAATTCCTAAGCATCTGTATCCCTCTGCTCCCCACCGACTCATGCATCTGTCCAGACTTATTTTAAATGAAGCGACAGTGCCTGCCTCTACCACCTCTGCTAGCAACACGTTCCAAATGCCCACCACCCTCTGTGTGAAGTACTTACCGTGTGTATCCCCCTTAAACATTCCACCTCTCATCTTGAAAGCACGACCTCTCATTACTGAATCCTTCACCCTGGGAAAAAGCCCCTCTCTATCCACACTGTCTATACCCTTCATGATTTTGTAAACGTCAATCAAGTCCCACCTCAATCTTGTTTTTCCCAGTGAAAATAAACCTAACCTCCTCAGCCCCTCTTCATAGCAAGTATTTCATTCTGATTGGTAGACAAATGAGTAAGTTTCAGTCACATGGGATATAGAAGCAGCTAGTCACAATTGGCTTGAAGGAAGAGGGATATTTTTCAGACTGGAGGCTTGTGAGCAGCAGTGTGCTGTAAGAATCAGTTCTGAGTTCATTGCATTTCATCATTTATGTAAAGGATTTAGATGTGAATATTGGGGCCATAATTAGTAAGGTTACAGATGACATCAGAAAGGTGGTGTAGTAGATTATCTCAGAGTACAACGAGACCACAATTAGATGGGACAAAGGGCAAGGAGTGAGAGATGAAGTTAAATTTAGATAATTACGAGGTTTTGCATTTTGGGAATGCAAACCAGGGCAGAAATTATACACTTGATGGTAAGGTCCTGGGGCGTGTTGTGAAACAAAGGGATAGGGCTGCAGGTACATTGTTCCTTGAAAGTGGAGTCGCAGGTAGACAGAGTGGGACAGAACACATTTGGCACATTTGCCTTAATCAGTCACAGCATACAACTCGGTTTTCTGCAGAAATGTCTTACACACAGATGTTCCAGGACTGGTAGTTTGAGCTTTAGGGAGAGGTTGATTAGGTTGAGGTGTTTCTCCCTGGAGTGTCAGAGATTGAGGGGTGACATTATAGAGGTTTATAAAACAGCAGGGGCATGGATATTCTGAACAGCCACGTTCTGTTCCCCAGGATAGGGGAGTCCAGAACATGAGAGCATAGTTTGAATGTGAGAGGGCGAATGATTTAGAAGGGACCTGAAGATAAATGTTTCACACAGAGAGTGGTGTGTGTACAGAAAGTGCTGTCAGAGGAAGTGCTGACGGCGGTTACAATCGCACATTTAAAAAGTATCTGAAAGAGGAGGGATATTGGCCAATTGCTGGCACATGGGACTGGATCAGATTTGATATCTGATCGGAATGAACAGGTTGGACTAATGGGTCTGCTTTCGTTCTGCATGACTCTCTGATTCTATAAGAGGGATGACGAATAATTCTGAAAAGATCTTTCAAGTGGTAATTCTCTTCACTGGAAGGTTATCGTGCCTCCATGCTCGCGTTGATTGAAAGCTGGGTTAGGTAAATATTTGACAGAGAAGTGAGTCATGCATGATGGGATATAGACAGGAAAGTGGAGCTGAGACCCTAACCTGATCAGCCACAATCTTAGTGCCTGGTGAGAAGGCTCAAAGTGTCTAATGACCCACTCCTGCTCCTCAGTCCCATGTTTCTGTGTTCCATTCAGCCCATTAAACCTGCTAGACAGGAGCAGTTGGAGGCGACTTACTGCTATAAACTGGTGCACAGAAATAGAGGAGACTATTCAGCCCTTCAAATCTGTCCCACACACTTTGAGGTGATTTGGGAAATGTAATTGGAAAACCCAGGCACGGGTATGAAAGAGGCCCCTCATCTCTCTTTACAGAGATTCCCCTCCCTGCAGCTTCTGCTTCATTTGTTGGTCGTGTTGTAGACCCAGATTCACTGTGAATACAGCTCCTATACCTCACCCAGAGATGGCTCACAAAATGCTCTGGTCTCCCTGACTGCAATATGCAATAACAGACCATTCATGAAAATAACACCCACTAACTTTCCAATAACAGAATGTGAGAAAATCAGAAACAGGGGCAGGTCGTTCACTCCCCAAACCTGCCTTGTCTTTCACTAAGATTGTGGCTGATCTGCTCTCAGTCTGAAATCCTCTTTAATACCCAATTCCTCATAGCCCTCACCTCTCTGACAGATCAATATCCATCTACCTCCTCTTCAAATAATTTCAGTCATCTCACTCCCTGAACACTCTTGAGAACAGAAGTCCTGACATTCAATTCCACCTGCTTGAAGAAAACACTTGCTGCTCCTATATCATGGTTTATTGATATGAACAAAAGAGTTTGAGACAAGGGTTCAGGTAATAATGACTGTCCCTGATATCAAGGCAGTGGTTGCCTTCTGTTGACATCAAGGAGCTTAACAAAACTGGACTTAATGGGAATCAGAGTAAACTCTCCAGTGTTTGGAGTCAAACATGGCACATAGGAAGATGGTCATCATCTCAGTCCTGGGTCACCTCTGTGGGAGATCCTCAAGGTAGCTTCCTCTTCACAAACAGCTTCAGCTGCTTTATCAATGTCTCCCATCCCCACCCTCCCCATCAGAAGATCAGAAGTCGGGATGGTCACTGAAGATTCCACAATGTCCCCCATCCGCTCCTGAACTGGTCTGTGTCCATGTGCAGCAAGATCCAGACTCCATTGAGAGTTGTGCTGTTAACGTGTCAGTAACATTCATGTAACAGCACTGCCTGACACTGCACATTGCCACAGTAAAATAAGAGCTCATTCAGCACCTCACACTGGTTTCACAGGAATATGAGGAAGTCATTCAGCCCATTGACATTATTGGAGGAGAACAGGGACATCCCATTCAGTGCCTCCAGCTCATTACTCAGGAAGAGAAGGAGTCTAGTGTGATGGACCACATCAGAGCCCCTCGAAAATATTGCAAGGCAATAGCCTAGATTCTAATGTTTTCTTATTTTAAAGGAAATGTAAAGGGTCTGTTCCAGATGCAATGTGACAGCATCAAGAGAAAATTCAGTGTGAGTAGCAGCCAGGAGACATTCCCTGAAGCTTCCAACTCTGTGGAGACCCCAATAGTTTCTGATGTTGTTGAGAAACCAAAACCCAGAGATCCTAATCTGTGAGAGCTGGCCACACCCATTCAGGCTGCACTAAAATAAGCCTAAAGCCTCGCCAGCTGTTACTCAAGTGGTCTTAACTAGCCAGCTTGGTTACAATCGTTCAACTCTCTCATAAAAGAAAGCCGGACAAAATAACCTCTTAAAGCTACAGCATCATCACACTTGTCAGTACATCGAGCTGTCAAACAGGAGCCAGGGGTAACCAGTCAGGCCCTTGTCCCTCTCCAATTGGACGAGGAAGAAGCCAGTCAGTCCCTTGAGTCACTTAGGCAGGAACAGTAGGAGGCCATTCCCACCTTAATGCACTTACACGGGGGCAGAATGTGGTAATTGATGGTGATTCCTGATGAACGTCTTTTCCCGAAACTCCTGCTTCTCAGATGCTGCCTGACCTGCGGTGTTTTTCCAGCAATCGACGCTCTACTCTGATCCTGGATTAGTGGTGCTGGAAGGGCACAGCAGTTCAGGCAGCATCAGAGGCGTACTAAAATCGACGTTTCGGGCAAAAGCCCTTCGAGGAGGCAAACTTCTTCAAGGCAGGCATCTTGCAAGAGGATTCGCAGTAGGGTTAAAAACAACTAGGTTAAAAACAATGACTGCAGTTGCTGTAAACTCTGATCTCCAGCATCGGCAGTCTAAAGTTTCTCCTAAATGATGCTCCAACATGATGAACAAGTGGAGCAGAGGCTTCACAGACGGACTGTTCCACGTTGTTCCTCGTGGCTCCATTGCTTATGATACACACGTGGGACTAAAACGTGGTTTTCTAGTGGTGAGCAGAGAAGCCATATGTCTTGTGTGAAGTCTGAAGAAGGCATCTTCCATCTCCGAGAAAACAGCCTGGTGTTCTTTATGCAGGGATGAAGCTGGTGGGAATGGCTACCTATTTCAGATGGAAGGTATTGTGGCTGCTGTTGGGAATTGTAAGCAACATGGCGTTCAGTACAGTTACACATGCCGACTGCACAATAACGTGGGGAGAGTTAATTAAGGCATATAAACTCTTAGGATAGTCACGTTAGACTGATGAATGGACTCTCTATGTTCAAATAATGCTGATCTTGTTCATGTTGATCTTGACTAGTGCACGTCCCGTGCAGTGTAACCTGTATGCCTTACTCTGTCCAAGTCTATTTCCACCCTATGATCTGTCTGGCCATGCTTACTATGATCTGCCTCCACTGCTCATAAACAAAGTGTTTCCCTGTACTGAGGTACACATGACAATAAATCAAACCAATCAATCCTGGGTAAAGTATGGAATTTCTCTCCCTTTCAGTGTCTCTTTTGGAAATAAGTGATCGCTGCCACTCCTCGCGTTTCAGCACCATTTCCTCGCCTCTCACAGCTCTACAGATTAAACACTCAGCTTATTCACTCTATCCTCATGTTACCATCACCTGTGTCTGTGGTAAGGAGATCATTCCTTACAAAGGAGATCAAATCTGTACAGAGTGCCTCAAATGCTCACTCAGCAAAGCTCTAAAACTGCAGGAAGATGGCTTTACTTATGTATTCGAATCATCATACAATGAAGCACAGCATACCATTGTCTGGACCCATTACTTACACAGGGTTTGATTCAGAGCAGTCAGCATAGACTTGTGAGTAGGAGATCATGCTTCCCAAATTTGTTAGTATTCTTTGATGAAGTGACCAGCAAGGTTGACGAGGACAGAGCGGTAGACATAGTCTCTATGGATTTCAGTAACGCATTTGATAAAGCTCCACATGGCAGGCTGCTCAGGAAGGTTACATCGCGTGGAATGCTGGGGGAACTGGCCAATTGGATACACAGTTAGGTTGTTGGTAGGAAGCAGAGGGTTCAGTGGAAGGATGCTTGTCAGACTGGAGGCTGGGTCTATAGCTGTTTGTTATCTATGATTATCTATGATTATCTGTGACTGCAGACACATAGACCTGGGATAAAACTTTTCAATGATCTCTGAATCAGCCAAGCAAGACACTCTATTGTATCAAATTGCTCTGGGGTCTTAAAGGATAAACCTGGACAGAAAACCTGACCCCAGCCTCAGTATCGGAAAAAGGGGACGGGAAACACAGTCCTGTTGACACTGCAGAGGCCTCCTTCCTAACATCTGAGAGCTTGTGACAACAATAGACTATAGACAAGAGACAAAAGGTGCAGGAGAAGGCCATTCTGCCCTTCGAGCCTGCACTGCCATTCAATATGATCATGGCTGATCATTCCTAATCATTATCCTCTTCCTGCCTTATCTCCATATCCCTTGATTCCACTATCCTTGAGAGCTCTATCCAACTCTTTCTTAAATGAATCCAGAAACGGGGTCTCCACTGCCCTCTGGGGCAGAGCATTCCACACAGCCACCACTCTCTGGGTGAAGAAGTTTCTCCTCATCTCTGTCCTAAGTGGTCTACCCCGTATTTTTAAGCTGTGTCCTCTGATTCAGCACTCACCCATCAGTGGAAACATGTTTCCTGCTGCCAGAGTGTCCAATCTTTTCATAATCTTATATGTCTCAATCAGATCCCCTCTCAGTCTTCTAAACTCAAGGGTATACAAGTCCAGTCGCTTCAGTCTTTCAGTGTAAGGTAATCCCGCCATTCCAGGAATTGACCTCGTGAACCTACGCTGCACTCCCTCAATAGCCAGAAAGTCTTTCCTGAAATTTGGAGACCAGAACTGCACACAGTACTCCAGGTGTAGTTTCACCAGGGCCCTGTACAGCTGCAGAAGAACCTCTTTGCTTCTAGACTCAATTCCTCTTGTAATGAAGGCCAGCATGCTATTAGCCTTCTTCACCACTTGCTGTACCTGCATGCTGGACCTGCATGCTTACCTTCCAAGAACACCCAGATCTCTCTGTACTGCCCCTTTACCTAAATTGATTCCATTGAGGTAGTAATCTGCCTTCCTGTTCTTGCCACCAAAGTGGATAACCATATATTTATCCACATTAAACTGCATCTGCCATGCATCTGCCCACTCACCTAACTTGTCCAGGTCACCTGGAATATTCTAACATCCTCATCACATTTCACCCTGCCACCCAGCTTTGTATCATCAGCAAATTTGCTAATGTTATTGCTGATACCATCTTCTATATCATTAACATATATTGTAAAAAAGCTGCGTTTCCAGAACAGGTCCCTGCGGTACCCCATTGGTCACTGCCTGCCATTCCGAAATGGAGCTGTTTATCACTGCCCTTTGTTTCCTATCAGCCAACCAATTTTCAATCCAAGCTAGTGCTTTGCCCCCAATACCATGCACCCTAATTTTTCTCACTAACTTCCTATGTGGGACTATATCAAAAGCTTTCTGAAAGTCCAAGTACACTACATCTAGATTAGATTAGATTACATTATAGTGTGGAAACAGGCCCTTCGGCTCAACAAGTCCACACCGACCCGCCGAAGCGAAACCCACCCATACCCCTACATTTACCCCTTACCTAACACTACAGGCAATTTAGTATGGCCAATTCACCTGACCCTGCACATCTTTGGACTGTGGGAGGAAACCGGAGCACCCGGAGGAAACCCACGCAGACACGGGGAGAACGTGCAAACTCCACACAGTCAGTCGCCTGAGGCGGGAGTTGAACCCGGGTCTCTGGAGCTGTGAGGAAGCAGTGCTAACTACTGTGCCACCGTGCCGGCGGGAGATCTACTGGATCTCCCTCGTCCATCTTCAGAGTTACATCTTCAAAAGTTTCCAGAAGATTAGTAAAGCATGATTTCCCCTTCATAAATCCACGCTGACTCTGACCTATCCTGTTACTACTATCCAGATGTGCCGTGATTTCATCCTTTATTTATCGACTCCAGCATATTTCCCACCACTGAGGTCAGACTAACTGGTCTATAATTTCCTGCTTTCTCTCTCCCACCTTTCTTAAGAAATGGTATAACATTAGCCATCCTCCAAACCGCAGGAAATGACCCTGAATCTATCGAACTCTGGAAAATAATCACCAACGCATCCACGATTTCCCGAGCCACCTCCTTCAGTACACTGGTATGTCGACCATCAGCCCCCGGGGACTTATCAACCTTCAGACCTAACAGTCTCTCCAACACCAAATCCTGGCAAACATAAATTCCCTTCAGTTCAGGTCCTTTAGCCACTGTTACCTCAGGGAGATTGCTTGTGTCTTCCCCAGTGAACACCGATCTGAAGTACCAATTTAATTCTTCTGCGATTTCTTTGTTCCCCGTAATATATTCCCCTGTTTCTGTCTTCAAGGGCCCAATTTTAGTTCTAAACATTTTTTTTTGCCTTGCACATACCTAAAAAATCTTTTACTAACCTCCTTTATATTATTGACCAGCTTACCTTCGTACCTCATTTTTCCTCTGCATATTTCTTTCTTAGTAACCCTCTGTTGCTCTTTAAAAGCTTCCCAGTCCTCAGTTTTCCCACTTATCCTTGCTCTGTTATACTTTTTCTCTTTTAACTTTATATGTTTCTTAACATCCCTCGTCAGCCGCGGACACCCTTGCCTCCTCCTGGGATCTTTCATCCTTTTTGGAATGAACTGATCCTGCAACTTATGCATTATACACAGAAATATCCGCCATTGTTCCTCCCTGCTAAGGTATTGCACCATTGTCATCCCTGCTAAGGTATTGCACCATTGAACTTTGGCCAGCTCCTCCCTCATAGCTCCATAGTTCCCTTTATTCAACAGAAATGCTGTCACTTCCGACTGTACCCTCTCCCTCTCAAACATTTACAGAGCTTTCCCACAGACTGTACAGAAACATCAGGCATGGAGTGGCTATACAACACATTGAGCCTTCCTCATTATCGTTCCTGTTCAAACATCTCCACAATGCACTTATCCCACACAATGAATATATCCGTTAATGTGATTAACCTTGGGAAGCTATAAAATAGGAAGTGCAGTAGTCCCTTTGGTCCATCGAGTTTGCAACACAATTCAATATAATGATGGCTTGCCCTTTATTTCCACACCGTACTCCTGCTCGCCCACCATTCCTTTTCTGTCTCTAAATCCTTATTTATATTCAGTGTCCTGGCTTCCAGGTTCGAGTGCATTCCCCAGGTTCACCAGTCGCTGAGTGCAGACAATTATTCTCATCTCATTGCAGAATGGCCTGTCTATACCTAATACTGTGGCCCCTTATTTTAGACACCATAGCCTGGGGAATTATCATCGCTGCTTCCAATCCGTCTCACCCTGTCAGAGCTTTATATATCTCACTGAGATCTCCACCCATTTTCCTAAACCCCATGGAATGCAGGCCCAGTCGCCCCAAACTCTGCTCCCACAACAAGCCTGTCATCACAAAGATCAGTCTGGTTATCCTTCACTACTCTCCCTCAATGTCAGGGTTGTCCTTTATGAAGGTACAGAGACCAAACCTGCACACAATACTGCACAGTGTTTTAGATGGGGAGTCACCAAGGCCCTGTATAACTGCAGTACGACACCCTTACTCCTGGACCCAAATCCCCTTGGAATGAAGGTCAGCACACCATTGATCTTCCTAACTGCTTTCTTTCCTGCAATATTGCTTTCAGTGACTGGTGTACATGGAGATCCAGATCCTTTGCAATGTTACAGCTCCCCACTTGGTGGGTCTATGTACCCTAGTCAGCGTGCCAATGCCATTCTCAGTATTGACTTCTGGCTTCAGAACTCACTGTGCTGCAGGGACCCCGGAGGGCTGCGCAGAAGGAAACAACAAAAAGGAGCATATGTCCCTTTGTATATCAACATGTTTCAAACAATCCCTTTTCAAACGATAGGCTTCCAATCTATTGTTCCCAACAAAGGGCACACCGTCACCTCTACCCACATTGCTCTCCATCTGCCACGTATTTGCCCATTCACTTCACTTGTCTTAGTCGCCTTGAAGCTTTTTTACAGCCTCCTCACCCACTCACAATCCAACATCCTTTAGTTCTGTCAGCAGGTTGGGATATATTGCATTTGATTCCCACAACCAAATGTTTAATGAGTATTGTGAACAGTCGGGGCCTGAGCACCGATCTCTATGATATCCCAGAAACCTTCCTCTGTTATTTTTTTAAAATAATATTTATTTCCTCAATCTCGGTGTCCCTGATTGGCTGTCCCTGGTTGCCCCTTGAGAAGGTGGTGGTGAGCTGCCTTATTGAACCGCTGCAGTCCACTGTGGATTCAGTGACAGTAACACCGATGAATGCCAAGCAGCAGTGGTTAGATTGCATTTTAGTGCTGATGGTCACGGTGTGGCATTTGTGTGGCGTGAATATTACTTGCCACTTGTTAGCCTGGATACTGTCCAGATCTTGACGCATTTGGACATGGCCTGCTTCAGTATCTGAGGAGCCACAATCATTGCTTAACATTGTACAATCATTAGCGAACATCCCCACTTCAGACCTTATAATAGAGGCAAGGCCATTGATGAAGAAGCCCTGAAGATGTATGGGCCTAGGCCACTGCCCGAGCAACTCCTACAGAACTTGTCCTGGAGCTGAGTTGACTGGCCTTTATCAACCATAACCATCTTCCTACGTGTCAGTTATGATTCTAACCAGCGGGAAGTTTGCCCCGGAATCCCATTGATTCTAATCTTGCTAAGGCCCCTTGATGCCACACTTGGTCGAAGGCAACCTTGATTTAAAGGGCTATCACTCTTACCCCACCTCTGGAATTCAGCTCTTTTGTCCATGTTTGAATCAAGGTACTGAGATCAGGAGCTGAGTGGCCCTGGTGGAGCCTAAACTGGGCGTCATTGACCCGGTTATTGCTGAGCAGGTGCTGCTTAAAAGCACTAACACCTTCCACCACTTTACTGATGATCGAGAGTAGACTGATGGGGTGGTAACTGGCCGGATTGGATTTGTTCTGCTTTTCGTGCATAGGAGATATTTGGGGTAATGTTCGATGTACTTGGGGAAATGTCGTTGTTGTAACGGTATTGGAACAGCTTAGCTAGTGCAGTGACAAGGGCTGGAGAACAACTTTTCAGTACTATTGCCAGAATGTTGTCAGGGTATGTACCCGCTGGGGTATCCAGTGTCTCCAACTGAATCTGGATATCGCGTGGAGTGAACCAAATTGGCTGATGACTGGTAACTGAATTCCTGAGGACCATTGGAGGAGGCCGAGATGGATCATCCACTCAGCACTTCTGACTGAAGTTTGTTGCGAATGCATGAATGTTATCTTTTGTACTGATGTGCTGGGCTCTTCCATCATTAAGGATAAGGATACTTGTGGAATCTCCTCTTCCAATGACTTGTTTAATTGTCCATAACTATTCTCAACTAGAAGTGGAAGGATTGCAGAGTTTAGATCTGATCCGTTGCTTGTGGGATCACTTAGCTCTGTCTATCACTTATTGCTTATGGTGTTTGACACACAGGTCGTCCTGGTTCGTGGCTTCACCAGGCCGACACCACATTTTCAGGTATGCCTAGTGCTGCTCCTGCCCTCCTGCATATGCCATTGAATCAAGGTTGATCCTCTGGCTTGATGGTAATTGTTGTGAGGGGGATATGCCAGGCCGTGAGGTTGTGCTGGAGTACAATTCTGCTGCTATCGATGACCCACAACACCTTATGGAAACCCAGATTTGAGCTGCTAGATCTGTTCTAATCTGTCCTATTTAGCACCGTGATAGTACCACCCAAAATGGTGGAGGTTATTCTCAATGTGAAAATGTGACTTTGTCTCCACAATGACTATGCGGTGGTCACTCTTACCCGATACATCATGGACAGATACTTCTGCAACTGTCAGATTAATCAGGCTGTGGTCAAATATGGCTTATCCATATTGATGGTTCCTTTAGCACCTGCCGTAGACCGAGTCGAGAAGTTATATCCTTTCGGACCCAACCAGCTCAATCAGTAATGCTGCTGCTGAACCACTCTTTTTGTGGACATTGACATCCCCCACCCAGAGTACATTTTGTGCCTTTGCCACCCTCAGTGCTTCCTTCAAGTGTTGGTCAGCATGGAGGAGTACTGATTCATCAATTGAGAGAGGCTGGTACATGGTTATCAGCAGGAGGTTTCCTTTCCCATGTGTAAACTAACGCCATGAGACTTCATGGGATACAGAGTCACTGTTGAGGACTCCCAGAGCAATTCCCTTCCAACTGTATCCCACTGTGCCACCACTTCTGCTGTGTCTGTCCTGCTGGTGAAACAGGACATATCCAGGGAAGGTAATGGGGTGTCTGGGACATGGTCATACTCACAGAATCATACCTTAAAGACAATGTCAGGCTGTTGCTTCACAAGTCTGTTTATTTCTATTCACTGTTTCCTGCCAGCTATCCCATTCTAGAAGCATGTCCATATATTCGCCCCAATCCACTAAGATTTGATTTTGCAAACTGGGCTTGGAGCTTTACCAAAATTTTTCTGAAAATCCACGTGTTTTACCTCCATTGCTTCTCTTTCATTTGTCTCCCAGTCACTTTCTCAAACATAATTCCCATTTCATAAATCTATGTTAGTGTTGTCTATGACCATTACTTTCAGTCCCAATAATTTGTCCCAAACCATTTACTTACTATGTTCTATGTTCCATGTACTATTTCGTTTTCCCACACCAGACTTGGTTTTCCTGGTATTGTCAGAAAGTTCTGTGAAGACAGAACTGAAGTAGTGGATTCATAGTTCTGCCATTTCCCTGTTTCCCATTCTCCATTCTCTAGTTTCAAACTAGAAGGAAGCCGCACTGTTTTTTCATACTTCTCACATTGACATAATTTGACAAGCTATAACAGTTCACCCTTATAACCTTTGTGAACATTATCTTCTGAAACCTATCAATTCCTGTCTTACGCTGCTCAGTTCCACATCATACACGCACAGGAACATAGTCTCTGTACCAACAAAAATACAGCACGATCTATATTAGTCCCACATTCCAACACCAGGCACATCGCCTGGAATGTTATGACACTTCCAAGTACACTTAACGGTTGAGAGATTAGCCACGATAACTCCCCTCTCAGGAAGTACATTCCAGACCTCAACACACTCTGGGTGAATAAAAAGTAATCTTTAAATCCTCTCTGAACGTCAAACCCTTCACTTTAAGGTGTGCTCCCTTGTTCTTGATCCTCTGTCTAAAAGGAACAGCTACTGTCTATCCACCCTGTCCATGCCCCTTGTTAACTTATCCTTCTGAATCACATCCCCCGCAGCCTCCTCTGCTCCAAACTAAACAACCTGAGCTTATCCAGCCTCTCTCCATAGCTGATATGCTCCATCCCAGGGAACATCCTGGTGAATCTCCTCTGCAAGCCCCTCCAGTACAATCACATCCTTCCTATAATGAGGCTCCCAGAACGACATACAGTACTCCATCATGGACTAAACCAAGCCCTGTATAGCACTTATAATCTACTCCCTGATTAATAAAAGCTACACCCAAGGTTCAATTCTTAACTTGTCCATTACCCTGTTCAGTCACATTCAGGGATGTGTGGAGAAACACCCTCTGAGCTCCCTAGTGTGCTGCCAATCATTGTGTACACCCCATGTCTGGTTCCTCCTTCCAAAGTACATCACCTCATATTTATCAGGATCACATTCCATCTGCCATTGATCTGCCCATCTGATCATTCCACTCGAATCTTTCTGTAAAATCAGAACTCCCTCCTCACTGCCAACCACACTGCCAATCTTTGTGTCAAACACAAACTTACTTATCACAACTCCCACCCCTCCACCCACCCACAACCCCCCCCCCCCCCCCCCCCCCCCGCCCTCCAGATTCACATCTATACCATTTAGGAATGCTACAAACAATAAGGGACACAGCACTGATCCCTATAGTACACCAGGGGACACTGGTCTCCAGTCACACAAACAGACTTCTCCCACCACCCTCCTGACACTAAGACAATTTTCGTTGTAACTTTTCAAGTTATCTTTGATACTGTGAGATTTTACTTTATTTTTTTCAGATTCCAATGTGGAACTTTGTCAAAGGTCTTGCTGCAAAACTAAATAAGCGACTTCCTTAAACTAATTCAATCAAATTCATTAGGTGTGACTTCACTCTAATAAAGTCATGATGATTATGCCTGATCAAACCTTGCGACTCTGATTGGAGTTGGATTTTCTCCTTCTCTATTTTCTCCAGTAGTTTCCTTAACAGTGATCTAATACTCGCTCGTCCATAGTTACCTTGACAAATCTCTACCACCCTTACTGTGAAGTGGAATCATATTAGCTGCTCTCCAGTCCTCTGGCAACTCCCCTATGGGCAGAATACAATTAAAGTTTCCTCCCTTGACTCCAACAGTATCCAGACCTGCGGATCGGTCCAATTTTATATCAGACAGAGCCTCAAACCCCTGCTCATATTTTACATCAATCTCATCAAGAGCTTTCCAGTCCATCTTCTCGAATTCTGTGCCTGCATCCTCCTTCTCCCAAGTAAACCAGCTGTAATGTTTACATGTAACAATCTATCAATGTTCTCCGGGTTGACGCACTGATTGCCCCTTTGGTTTCTAATGGACACTAACTGTTTGCTGATTATTCTGTTCTACTTGTCCGTGTAGAATACCGTGGGATTCTTCCTAATCTCGCCTGCTTGCACTTCTACATGTCCCTCTGTTATTCAGTCCCCTGTATGTTTCTAAGTTTCTACGTTTCACGACAATCACCTCTCATCTTTTGAAACTCGAGATCACAGGCTGAGTTTCCCCATCAGACAATCTTGCCATTTTATGGATTAGTCTGGAAAATATCTTTTGCAGTTCCTCTATAGTCAGTTACTCTATCTTAGATTGGGACTCCAAACGGTACACAATACTCTAAGTTTAGTCTCAGCAACACTATGTGCAGCTAGTGCACGACATCTTCTATGTTGCAATTACATACACATGAATGTACACCTAAGTTTTCGTTTCCTATTTGCATGCGTTCTTCCCAATTCCTTTCACTTTAACTTTTCTTATGAAGGTAGTGAGAGAGTTCTTAAAAAAAGATCCTCCTGAATATCCAACTATACGTTATCCATTAGCTCCTCGTTGCCTACGTCCACAAGAATCATCTTCAAACCATTCCAAAGAATGTTTCCCACTTATGGTTTTTATTTCATCGATGCATTATCATCCTCCCCAGTTTTCCCATTACCTTCTATATATCCAGTAACACGTTCTTTGTAATTCAGCCCAAGAGACACCCCACCACGGATTACAAGTTAACTGATCTGTGTTCACCACTCTCCATTTCATCCTTTCTTAAACTGTTGGATAATATTAATAACTTTTGCCATATCCAGATTGGCTAAATATCTTTCCGGAATGTATTGGAAAATAACATGAAAATCTGAGATGCAATCAATACGTCTATTGCTGCTTCCTCTGAAATTCTTGTATGAAGTACATCTGATCTGTTAGATTTACAAAAACTCAATCTCGCTTCCTTTTAAAAGATGGCCTCAACATTAATAAGAATGATCTTAGACTTTACTTACAGAAGTCCCATGGTCACTTGGTATTTCTGGGGAAATGTCTGGATATTCTGCCTTGAAGATAGACACAAAGAAACTGTTTCTTTCCCCTGTGATTTCTCTATTCTCTTCAATAAATTACTCTGTCCGCACACCTACTGTTCCACATTTGACCTTGTTTTTACTTTTGTTTCATTTTCTGATGTATTCTTTTTAAGCAGTCGTTTTTTGTAGCAGTCTTTATGTTTTTCTTTAGCAGTTTTTATGGTTTTCTTTTGTTTGCATGCTGTTTCGCGTTTGATTTCCTTCTCAGTTTCTTGGCCATCCGTTGCTGGGTCCTACATTTCTCCGAATCCACTGGCTTACTACAACACTTGGCATTTTTCTAAGCTACTTCCTTTTACCTAATAGATAGTTAAAGGTGAGGCTGAAAGGTTTAGGTTGGAGAGGAGGGTGGACCAGATTGATGGGAAGGAAGATGAACACATAGGAACGTTCAAAAGGGGGAGTGCGCTGAGTTGGAATATTGGACTGGGATAAGGTGGAGTGAGGGGAAATGGGGAAACTGGTGAAATCTACATTAATCCCCTGTGGTTGGACGATCCCAAGGCAGAAGAGGAACCTTTCTTCATCCATGCTTCGGGTGGTTAGGGTTTGGCGATGGAGGAGGCCCAGGACTCTCATGTCCTTGGCAGAGTGGAAAGGAGAGTTAAAATGTTCAGCCACAAGGTGGTGGAGTTGGTCAATATGGCTGTTACAGCGATGTTCTCTTAAATGATCCACGTATGTCTCGCCAATGTAGAGAAGACCACACCGAGTTTAAAGGATGCAGTAGATGAGGCGTTCTGTCTCCTTTCATCACCTATCACTTTCAACACCACCTTCATCTATCTTTCGCATTCCTAGCTACCTGCCTCCTGCCACACTCCCTTCTCATTTATCTCTCAGCTACCTTGACCCAGAAACCTCATTCCCGATGAAGGGTTGTTCCCGAAACGACAATGCTCCTGCTCCTAGTAGGCTGCCTGACTGTGCTTTTCCAGCGCCACTGATCTCCAGCAGCTGCAGTGCCCACTTTCTCCTCACATCTTCAGGGCTTGCATGATTCAAATTTTTAACAGTTATTTCAAATAAAACAAAAACTACCATGTACTCAAACAGCATAAAACAAACAATGCATTGTGATGACTGTTCCCAAAAGGTCCTTTACAGCAAAGTTTCCAATTAGCTCTTATGATCATCCAACATCAATTCCTAAATAACCTGATCTCTAACTCAGTGCTCGACAAAATATTAATGCCAACTATCTAACACATGCTCATGAAATCCATTTTTCCCAGCATTAGCATTCAATTGGGTTAACCCAGTTTAGATATAATGTAAACATACATTATTACTGCAGTAGCCACAAATTTGGATATCTCATTTTCCTGTTTTATAACCTGCCCAACATTTGTATTGCAGCTTTAATTTTGATATATAACTCCCATTAATGTTTCCGTCTCCATGCTGTTTTTACGCTCCACATTACAAGATTCTGTAGAATCTGAGCGACGTGGGCTTTGGGGAGATTAATGGTAGAGATCATCTCGCCACATCATTTATGATCTTCTCAAACATTAATTTCTCCAGATCTCCCGTTATGCTAGTGGAGTAGAGAAGGACAATGATCGTTCAACAATGCTCTGTATTTCCCCCAGAGAGCTGAGACTGCTCTAACCTGTGTGATGATTTGGAGATGCTGGTGTTGGACTGGGCTATACAAAGTTAAAAATCACACAAAACCAGGTTATAGTCCAATAGGTTTAATTGGAAGCACACTAGCTTTCGGAGCGAAGCTCCTTCATCAGGAGTGTCGCACCGAAAGCTAGTGGACGATAACCTAACCTGGGTGGGAACCTTACAGCAGGCTGGTAAAGCATTGCTGCTGCTGTACAGGATCTTAGTGAGATCACATCTGGAGTAGTGTGTGCAGATTTAATCTCTTCAATGAAGAAAGGATGTTGTTATATTGAAAGCAGCTCAGAGATGGTTCCCTCAACTGATTCCTGCAATGAAGGTGCTAGCTTATAACGAAAGGATTATCAGGTTGATCCAATAGCCATTGGAGTTTACAAAATGAATGAAGATCTTATTTCAACATAGATGACAGGAAGGAGTCAACAACTGAAGAGAATTACACAGACAATGGAGGAATCCATTCCGTTCTCCAGCCTGTTACACACGAACAACAGAAGGATATTCAGGCCTTTGACCCTGTTACACCAGAATAGAACGAGGCTGTTCAGCCCCTGGAGCCTGATTTATATTTACAGGAGAAGGCCAATCAGCCCCTCAAATCTATAACACTGGCCCCAGAATGGGCCATGCGGTACCAGTATCCTATTACACAGCAATAGAATCAGCCCATTTAGCCACCTCAAGTCTGTAACATAGGAACTGAAAGCGGTCACACAGTGACTGGAGATTTGTTACACTGGGATAACAGGAGACCATTCAGACCCACCGTGTCTGTTGCAAGACAATTGGATAAGGATAAAAACTATCTGAGACTTATTTCATGAGAAAGGAGGAGGTAATTCAGACACGTGTCTATTGTATGGGAACAAGTGAAGACCAATCGCTCCCTTGGTCCCATCTCTGGGATACATGAGGAGACCGTTCAGTATATCCACATATTATGGAGAAATATAAGAAGACCCATCAGCCCCTCAAACTGTTACACAGCAACAGAAAGATTCCATAATCCCCCACCTGTCTAACGCATCAAGAGGAGGTGGTCATTCTGGCCTTGGAGATGACAATATGGGAACGCCAGAAAGACTTCATCCCATCGATTTTGTACACCAGCAGGATGATGAGTCCAGTCAGCCACACATACTGCTCATGCAGCAATTGGAGCACATCAATTAAATCAATCAGTCATCAGCCAATTTAAAAACTATATGCATAGATTGGGTGAATGGGCAAACATTTGGCAATGAAAATTAAAGTGGATAAATATGGGGTTATTCAAGTTGGCCAGCCTAATAAAAAGGCAAATTATTATCTAAATGGAGAGAAACTTCAAAGTGCTTAAGTGCAGAGGGATCTGGGTGCCTGCTTGCATATCACAGAAAACTTGCTTGCGGGTACTTGAAGTAATGAGGAATGCAAGCATAACCTCAGCGTTTATTTGTAAAATGATAGAGTAGAAAGGTAGGGAATGTTGCTGTAGTTATGCAAGTCATTAGTGAGGCTGCAACTGGAGTACAGTTTGGGTGTCCTGCAGAATGAGATATTTCCATTGGAGGCAATTCAGAAGAGCTTCATTAGATTGATTCCATATTTGAAGTGTTTGTCTTATGAAGAGAAATTGAGCAGTTTAGGCCTATACTCTCGAGTTTATAAGAATGAAAGGAGAGCTCATTGAGGTCTGTCAAATGCTAAATGTAATTAAAAGTGTAACTGTGGAGTGGATATTTTTTCATGTGGCGCAATCTACAATAAGAGATGACAGTTTGTGGATCGAGAGATGGCAGGAAAGTGGAACAGAGGCCGCAATGACATCAGCCATGATTGTATTCCATGGCGGAGCAGGTTCGAAGGGTTGGATTCCTGATTGATGCTCCTTGTTCATATTCAACTTTACGACTGTGTTTCACAGTAATGGTGGAGGATTATGTATCAAACAGGAAGCATGCACTCCGGATAAATCAGTCTCAATCGGTTTAATATGACGTCACCAGTGGAGTCACACAGTGACCAGTGCTGTGTCCTCAACTATTTACAATCTGTTGAAACTTTATTGCTGAACAGGTTATGAGGTTATGGATGGTCTGGGAGATGATGGTTTCGTGGTGGGGGGTGGGGTCATGGTCAAGGGGACGGTAGGAGGAGGTATCTGCGAGCTGGCGTTTGGCCTCAGCGGTGTAAAGGTCAGTGCGCCAAACTACTACTGTGCCTCCCTTGTCAGCTGGTTTGATGGTGAGGGAGTGGAGGGCTGCGCGTTCCGAGGGTGAGAGGTTGGAGTGGGTGGGAGGGGTGTGGGAGTTCAGGTAGCGGTTAATATCGCGGCGGCAATACAATAACCCTACCCCCCACCACCAAACCATCATCTCTCAGACCATCCATAACCTCATCACCTCAGGGGACTTCCCATCCACCGCCTCCAACCTCATAGTCCCACAACCCCGCACCACCCGTTTCTACCTCCTGCCCAAAATCCACAAACCTGACTGCCCCGGACGACCCATCGTCTCAGCCTGCTCCTGCCCAACCGAACTCATCACGGCATACCTCGACACGGTCCTGTCCCCATCGGTCCAAGAACTCCCCACCTACGTTCGTGACACCACCCACGCCCTCCACCTCCTCCAGGATTTCCGCTTCCCCGGTCCCCAACGCCTCATCTTCACCATGGACATCCAGTCCCTGTACACCTCCATCCCCCATCACGAAGGACTCAAAGCACTCCGCTTCTTCCTTTCCCGCCGTACCACCCAGGACCCTTCCACCGACACCCTCCTTCGACTGACTGAACTGGTCCTCACCCTGAACAACTTTTCTTTCCAATCCTCCCACTTTCTCCAAACAAAAGGAGTAGCCATGGGCACCCGCATGGGCCCCAGCTATGCCTGCCTCTTCGTAGGGTATGTGGAACAAACCATCTTCCGCAACTACACTGGCCCCACCCTCCATCTTTTCCTTCGCTACATTGATGACTGTATCTGCGCTACCTCGTGCTCCCACGAGGAGGTTGAACAGTTCATCCACTACACTAACACCTTCCACCCCGACCTCAAATTCACCTGGACAGTCTCGGACTCCTCCCTCCCCTTCCTAGACCTTTCTGTTTCTATCTCAGGCGACCGAATCAACACGGACATCTACTACAAACCAACCGACTCCCACAGCTACCTGGACTACACCTCCTCCCATCCTGCCCCCTGTAAAAACGCCATCCCATTCTCCCAATTCCTTCGTCTCCGCCGCATCTGCTCCCAGGAGGACCAGTTCAAAATATGTACAACACAGATGGCCTCCTTCTTCAAGGACCGCAATTTCCCCCCCGACGTGGTCGACAGTGCCCTCCACCACATCTCCTCCACTTCCCGCTCCTCCGCCCTTGAGCCCCGCCCCTCCAACCGCCACCAGGACAGAACCCCACAGGTCCTCACCTACCACCCCACCAATCTCCATGTACAGTGCATCATCCGCCGTCACTTCCGCCACCTCCAAACAGACCCCAGCACCAAGGATATATTTCCCTCCCCTCCCCTATCAGCTTTCCGTAGAGACCACTCCCTCCGCGACTCCCTTGTCAGATCCACACACCCCACCGACCCAACCTCCACTCCCGGCACCTTCCCTTGCAACCGCAGGAGGTGCAACACTTGCGCCCACACCTCCCCCCTCACTTCACTCCAAGGCCCCAAAGGAAACTTCCATATCCGCCACAGATTCACCTGCACCTCCACCCACATCATCTACTGCATCCGCTGCAGCCGGTGTGGCCTCTTCTATATTGGGGAGACAGGCCGCCTACTTGCGGAGTGATTCAGAGAGCACCTCTGGGCCACCCGGACGAACCAACCCAACCACCCTGTAGCACAGCATTTCAACTCCCCCTCCCACTCCACCGAGGATATGCAGGTCATTGGACTCATCCACCGCCAAACCACAACAACGCGACGGTCGGAGGAGGAGCGTCTTATCTTCCGACTGGAAACCCTCCAACCACAGGGGATGAACTTGGACTTCACCAGTTTCTTCATCCCCCCTCCCCCCACCTTGTCTCAGCCGAATCCCTCCAGCCCGGCACCACCTTCCTGACCTGCAGTCTTCTTCTTGACCTCTCCGCCTCCATCCTACTCCGACCTATCACCCTCACCTTGACCTCTTTCCACCTATTACATTTCCAACGCCCCTCCTCCAAGTCCCTCCTCCCTACCTTTTATCTTCTCCTGCTGAACACTCTCTGCTCATTCCTGAAGAAGGGCCTGTGCCCGAAACGTCGAATCTCCTGTTCCCTGGATGCTGCCTGACCTGACCAGCAATAAAGTTTCAACTTTGATCTCCAGCATCTGCAGACCTCACTTTCTCCTATTTACAATCTGTGTCAATGATCAGGAGGATGGAACAGATATAGAGATACTGAGTTTGGTCATGTTGCTGTGATATGCAAGAGATTAAATTATCAAGAGAGGGTGGAGGGTCTACAGATAGATACAGAGAGGTAATAATTTGGCAGCTGCAATATAACATGATATAATCTGTCATTTAATTTACAGGAATAATGGAAGGCAGTATGTTACTGAAATGGAGACTGATTTCAGGGATTAACGATACTGTGTACTGGGGGGTTCACTCAGACCCGTTCAGACATGGGAGGTTTTACTCCATCCCTGATCGTCTGCTCCTTGACGCTCCAAGTGACCCCATTGCTCTCCGTACACATGGAATGTTTTGAAGTGTTTGGTTGGTGATGGGGGATGCTGTTTTTTTATCGTGTATCAAGGGGATGGCCTTTATCCCAGATACATTCATTCCTTTCTACATGGAGATCTGAAGACGATGGGAATGGCTGCCTGCTTGTGAATGAAGAGGCTGTGGCTGCTGTCAGGACAGGGGTATTCACCAACATGATGTCCTGTGATGGGCACGCTGCAAGATTAATACAGAGAGTGCTCCTTCAGTTCCTCTACCTCTCCCCATTGACATGGATACTCCGCAGATGCCATGTACACCATCGGGAATCCCACTATACTGGATACACCCAGCAGTTCCCTGCTGAGGGTGAAAAAAATGTATTTACCTCATCGACCGTCACTTAATGGTTACATTGATGGCAACAATTCCTGTTTGAAAAGTTCCAGAACATAGAAGCTGAATGAAACTGTAACCCAAAAAGCCACTGGCAGCACCGTCCTCCCCCTGGTGTGAAGCTGCAGGACTTGTTGAAGGAGGTGACACCGCTCTGTGACCAGCTCCTTGTTCAATCAGTGTCCCCTCACACTCTGCTCCTGGGTAAAGTGGAGTTTGGGAAGCTGTTCCTGGAAAATCCGGGATGGACACAGCAGATCCCTTTCCCCACACACACTCACTGCGTGGTTTCAAAGCTTCCCTTCTCTGCAACCTCTGCTCCATTTGTTGTTCATGTTGCAGACCCAGATGTTGTAACCACAGTCCCCGGCTCCATCCAAAGTTGGGTCACCAAATCCTCAGGTCTCCCTGAATGTCTGAGGCAACTCACAGCACAACCTCCAGCAAAGCATCCCCAGCTGCTGCACTAACTTTTCAATAACAGGAGTCAGTCAGAAACCCCACGTCTATAAGTGTTGTGGACCAGACCAGATTCCCGCAAAATATTTTAAGAAGGCCGCTTAGACCCAAACCTTTCGTTATTTTGAATATAGATGTGAAGTGTGCTTTCCAGATATGTTGTGACTGGTCAAACCACTCAACAGTAAGCAAAATATAATCTATTTAAATGCTTTAGTAAAAATACAATCAAAGAAAAGAATATTTCGGGATAGTTTATATGTTGGAACACTTACACTAACAATAGATATCGCACCTTCTTGGTATACACTGCTTGGCACAAAGATAAATTCAAATACAGATTCTTACATGCAGTTTTCTGATCCAGGAGAAATCTACATCAACAGAGATCTCAGAGAGAAAAGCAGCGGGGGATCATGTATTGAAACTTCCAACCATTCTGGGACCCGAACAGCATCTGAATGCTGCAGCTAAAAACAAAACGAGGAAACCTGGTCTGGGAGAGCTGGCCACTGTCCTTCCATTGTTACCACCGTTTTAATAAAACCTAAAGGCTTTCTCAGTTATTTACTTAAACTGTTTTCATACAGCAGTTCTGCACCTCTGCCTTTAAAACCTCTCGTCAAAAAAAAACCCAAGAGAAAATAATCTTTTTACAGTGATAGTATTCTCACAACTCCATCTTTAATACAATAATCCATCAATACACAAAGATGGATTTTAGACCTCCTAATCTTCCTCTATTAGTAGACTGGAATGAATATATATATATATATATATATATATATATATATATATAGAACATTGACTGTGAGCATACAAATGTTCACAACTCGATTCGATTTCAGTCATTTTACTCCTGCCACAGAATGCCTTTTGTCTTTCTTCATCCAAGTCTCCACAACGTGTCAAAACTTACTTTTTCTCGCCCTGTCAACTTCATAATTTCAAATTGAATGGCAGCAAGAATAAGCTCTGATATTTTTCTCCCTAAACTTCTCCAAAAACTTTAAGGGGTCACGATCAGTGATAAAGATTTGTCTTGGGTATGTTATTCGCAATTTAAATGCTGAAATATTGTAACGCCATCACCAAGCTCAAGGCCTCCTTCCTCATTGTGGAATAAATCTGTTGATGTTTCCACTGGACACTCTGACCACACGTTACATAATGGAGCACTTCTCATCTCTCCAGTAGTCCTTCTGAATGACATAGCTCCTCATGTCTCAGCATAAAAATATTACATCCTTCTGTACCACTTAATGCTGTAACCTTTTTACCTGCTACACCAGTAAACCTTACTCTGACCGGGATATGTTTTAAGAAGATCTCACACATTCTTCTCAATCCCTCACAGAAACCAAACTTTGATTTCTGAACCAAATCATCATCAGCCATTTCCGCTTCTAACCTTGCCATTATAACTCTCTGCCCTTCCACATGAGTTCTCACGACTGCAGAAAGTGAATTGTTGAACTTCTCCAAAATAAGAATCTCTCTCAGGGTGTCATAGGTTTGCTCTGTTTTTAATACCCTTCCCCACCTTTCAAACTTACTTTGGTTTATCCTTTCAAACACAACGTGCAGTTAACCAGGGACCCTATTTTAGATTCCTGAAGCACTGTCGGCTTCTGGCACAAGCTCATATGCACTTCAGATGGCTTTCTTCACCCCCTCCGATAGGGATGCAAATACAAATCAACTTTGTTTGGATAAACTAAATCCACATGTTCTCTGGCCACTGCACTTGTTTAGTCACTTTCTGAAATCAAATTAAAAAGGCTCCCCCATCATTCTCATCACATTTAGATAATGCCTGGATGTATTTAAACAGATCCTGATCAGGCCTTTGGCTACCATAGGGTTACTCAACCTCATTATCCTCTAATGAAAATCCATACAAAATGAAGAGGAATTTAGAATAACTTAACTATTGGAAAACGTAACCGAATAATGGATACAGTACGTTCTACAAATGAACTGTTCAATCTATTAACATCACCTAAACACACCCCTTGGCAAAAAGGAACATTCAGATATGCATTCTTGCATACCCTTCTCTAATCCAGGAGGAAACACCATCAAGTGAGGCTTTAGCGAGAGTAGCAGCTAGGGATAATTTACTAAAACTTCCAACCCCTCTGGGACCCCAAGCACCCGGTGATTGTTACAGCTACAAGAAAAAACAAACTAGAAAGCCTGGTCTGTGCGAGCTGGCCATTGTTACTACTATTTATTAAAAACCCTCAAAGCCCGTAAGTTATTTACTTGAGCCGTTTTCTGTAGGCAGTTTGGCCTTTAAGACCTCTTACTAAAAAAAATGAGAAAATAACGTTTTATTAAAAATGTAACAGCATTGTCACACAACTTAGATGCCTGGTCCTTCACTCAGTGGGCTTCCTCGTGTTACTTATCGCAAGGTCACCTGAGAGGGACAAATGCAGGTACAGACCAAGTTACAAGATGTATCTCATAACTTCTGAAACACACCTGTCCCTGGACCATCACATGGGACATACCAGGAAGTGAACAACAGCTTGACACACACCATTTCAGTATTTCTGAGCTACACAATGCCAGCACTCGATACACTCGGGAGCCAAAACCCAAGGCCAAGGAAAGATACAGAGGGACAGAGAGATTCACATTAAAGTCAGAAACAGGCAGTTAATTAACTGAAAAGATGTTGTGGAAATATGTGGAAAAAGACAGGGCAGTGGGACTAACTGGAGAAGTGAGACCTTCGTGAGTAAAATTACGAGAATAAGAACATTGAATAAAGGCATTGTCGGATCAGCTGAAATGGTTTGTTACATCAAATTCTGAATCTGCTTCACAGAACACCACAAACAATATAAACTGGGGTAAGATGACAGCCCAGCATGGAGAGCTGTGCAGACCATGCTAGTGTGTTGCTCAGTAAACTGCACTATCTGACCAGCATGGAGAGTATTGCAAACTTTACTATCATATACAAACTATCATCGCATCAGATTACTGCCTACAATGGGAAGGTTTGCTCTGTGTGTGTGCGTGTGTGTTTGTGTGTGCGTGGTTGAATGCGAAACTCATTGTTTGAGAAGGAACGCACATGGAGAAAACTATTTTAAATACGAACAACTGGCAGGCTTTTTATTAATCAACAGAGAGAACGAGGGAAGTTTCATGGACAGATGAGATAAAGTTGCTGTGGTTCTGTTCGCCGAGCTGGAAGTTTTTGTTGCAAACGTTTCGTCCCCTGTCTAGGTGACATCCTCAGTGCTTGGGAGCCTCCTGTGAAGCGCTTCTATGGTGCTTCCTCCAGCATATATAGTGGCCTGTCCCTGCCGCTTCCGGTTGTCAGTTTCAGCTGCCCGCTATAGTGGCCGGTATATTGGGTCCAGGTCACAGGAGGCTCCCAAGCACTGAGGATGTCACCTAGACAGGGGACGAAACGTTTGCAACAAAAACTTTCAGCTCGGTGAACAGAACCACAGCAACGAGCACCCGAGCTACAAATCTTCTCACAAACTTTGAAGATGAGATAAAGTGTTTGAGAATGTTAAAATAAAGTCATTGCCAGACACAACAGCAATACACATCGGCATGGACATGAATGACAGATGGATGGGAGTTTGTGGTGAGGTCGAATCAGATTTGTTTCGGCAGGTTTGAAGCTGGGAGTGTCAGCAGCAGATTATTGGCTTCATTAAGCCTGTACTTCATAGCTCTAGGTTCAAACAACAGATGGAATAAACCAGTGAGATATATTCTGGAGTGGTGAGCATTTCAAGTTAGAAATGGTCAGGGCATGGTGTCAATATTAAGCTCATAGTCAAAGGGATCTCCCACAGTTGTGACTTGTCTGCTTCAGATGCAGATATTGACTAGGGATGGGGTGGAAACAGTGGAAGGAAGTTGAGTTTGTAACCAGCGCAGTAGACGGTGACCTCTATGCTCTTAACAGCAAAGGCAATGATACAATGCATTGTGGTTCTCCCCTGAAACTAAATAGATCAATATAGAGACCCGTGAGTAACACTGCCAGAGCAGAGAGCGAGAATACGCTCAATAATATAGTTAGTAGTGGTCTGGAGAGTGAATATCTGGATTGAGAGATACAACAGGAACAATAATAGTGATAGGAAGTGTAGACTATATGAAATAACAATAAATGTCATAACTGGTTTACAGAAAACAAAATCTGGACAGTGACACTTACCAGGAACACCAACGATAGCCAGGAAGGGATAATAAAAGTATTGAATAATGAGAAGAGCGTAATAGATCCGTGATGATAATGACCACCAATAAAATGCAGAAAGATACCAAACATAATCGGAAAAGCTCCTGTATATTGTTGGAATATTCCTGTCTAATGTTCTCAGATTCTGATCCATTGTTTGAATATTCTAGTCTAATGTTCTCAGATTCTGATCTCTCCTTCCCCTCTCTCTGGATCTGCTGATCCCTGTCAGTGCTGTCGGTGATGCTCCCGCTCATGTTATGGAATAACACATTGAACGGAGCCCATTTATCATTAAAAGATGGAAGCCGTCCACTGGCATAATTAGAATCCATGGTGATTGGCATTAATCACAGTCACTGAACAAATAGGCTCAGTTAACCTGTTCAAAACATCACTTTTCATTTACTGGTTTTGGATGGAATGGATGAGAGTTGCTGATGGTAGTATCATAAATCTTTAAATCTTTTTATTAATTTGTATATGAGAGTATTAACAGGACACTGCAGGCGTCAATTTCTATGTTCCACTCTGTTTATGAAAGGAGGCAGTTATAAAATAACAGATCGTTGCATAAAAGAAAATCGGGTGGGCAAGTTTCTAGATACCTGAACACAAAGTACGGTACTTATTGACCAGTGTGCGGCCACTCCTGGTCTTAATGCCCTGTTGTCAAATCCTTTCATTACCTTGAGACAGAGCATTGAGACTGCTGCTCAGGAACAGGCTGAAGCAATTCTGTCCCTATGGGCCTCTTACAGAGGGATAAGACAAGGCCATTCAGCCCATATTAGCCTGTTGCTACTTGAAAAGGTGGAAAGCTGGAATATTGGCACATTTTGCCGAAAGAATCATTCAAAACAAAGAGATGTGTCGCTGCAGCTGTATGAGGTGTTACTGAGAGGGCACCTGGAGTAAATAGTGCTGTTTGTGTTTCTGTAACTGAGAAGGAATAGACCTCCATTAGATATAGTTTACCAGCTGCTCATAATCCACGGGTTGCTGTCTCATTTAATGTCTCGGATCTGTTATACAGGGACATGAGGAGGCCATTTAGCCTCTTGAGTCTATTTCAGAGGGACAAGAGGAGGTCATTCAGCCTCTCCAGTCTATTACAGAGGGACAGGAAGAGCCTATTCAGCCTCTCGAACCTGTTACAGAGGGTCAGGAAATGTTTATTTAACATTAAAGTCTGTTACACATAAATATTAGTTTTAAACTAGTTGTGGAATAGGAAAGACCTGATGTAAACATTAAACTTCTAACTTTGAATAAGACCAATTTTGAAAGTGTTAGGTGAGCTCTGTGAAAGGCAGGTTGGGATACCCTTTTCGCAGGTAAAGGGATGGTTGGAAAATGCAAGGCGATCAAAACGTGGTTTCAGAGAGTCCAGAGCCAACGTGTTCCTATTGATGAGATGGGCAAGGCTGGTGGATGCAGAGAGTGCTGGATGGCTAGATAAATTGATGCTCTGGTCAAGGTAACGAAGGAGGCATATGTCAGGTAAACAGAGCTGAGATTAAGTGAATCCCGAGAGGAGTATAAGGGCAATAAGTGTATAGTCAATGGAGAAATTGGGCCAGAAAAATGTGGACATGAGATGGCTTTAGAAATAGGGTTAACGAGGCATTGAAGCAACTCTACATATCATTTAATTGCAAAATACTAACTAGGGAAAGAATAGGGAACCTTAAAGATCAGTAAGGCTACGTATGTGTGGAACCATAGGAGATGGAAGGGATACTAAACAAGTATATTTCCTAGTATTTAATGTAGAAGAGGTTACAAGAGCGAGAGAATGAAGACATATATAGTGATATCTTGAAAAGTATCGACCTTACAAGGAGATGTTGGACATTTTAAAACATATAAAGGTGAACAAATCCATGGGACCTGATCAGTTGTATCCCAGAATATTGTGGGAACCTAGGAAAGAAATTGCTCAGCCTTTTGCTGATATATCTGTAGCATTGATTTCCACAGGTGAGGTGGCAAAAGACTGGAGGGTTGCTAACATAGTGTCATTATTTCAGAAATTAAGGAAAACCCAGGTAACTATAAATCGGTGAGCCTGACGTCAATGGTGACTAAATTGTTGGAGGGGATTTTGAGGGAAACGATGTATATGCATTTGGAAAGACAAGGACAGAAGAGGGCTTTGTACATTGGAGATCACGTCTCACTGACTCGGTGGAATTTTTTGAGGAAGTTATGAAGATGATTGATGAAGGCAGGACAGTGGATGTTGTCTTCATGAAATTCAGTAAGAAAACCAATATGTTCTACATGGTAGACTGGTTAGCAAGGTTAGACTGCCTGGAATCCAAGTAGAACTCGCCATTTAGGTCCAAACTTTTCTTGAATATCAGAGACAGGGCGTGACAGTTGGCATTTGTTCATTAAACTTGGAGACCTGTGACCAGTGGCGCTGCTCGCAAAGATCAATAGTGGGTCCACTACATTTTGTTACTTATACAAATCATTTGCACTTGAGTATATGAAGTATTGTCAGTAAGTTTGTAGATAATTCCAAATTTGGTGGTGTAGTCGACAGAATGATCTCTCAGAATATAATGGGAACTTAATTAGGTGAGCCGAGGAGTGGCAGATGGAGTTTATTTTAGATAAATGTGAGGTGTTGCATTTTGGCAAGAAAAATCAGGGCCAGACATTTCGGTAGGATCCTGTCGAAAGTTGCCAATCAATGAGAACTCCATAGAAATTATAGAATCCCAACAGTTAGGAAACAGGAGTTTCGGCCCATCGAGGCCACACCGTTCTTCTAAACAGTATCCCACTGGACAAACCCCTACCCTATCCCTCTCAGCCTGCATTTCCCATGGCTAATGCACCTTGCCCTCACATTCAAGGGTACTATGCACAATTTAGGATGGCCAACCTACCCTTATCTGTATATCATTATACTGTCGGAGGGAAACATAGCACCCAAGGAAGCTCACACAGACGGGAGAATGTGCAAACTTCACACAGCTAGTCATTCAAGGATGGAATTAAACCCCGATCTCTGCCCTGTGAGGCACCTTGTGGTGCAGGTTCTCCGTTCCTTGAAATTGCCGTCACAGGTAGGCAGCGCAGTGAAGAAGGCACTCGGTGATCTTCCCTTTATTGGTGCGTGCTTTGAGTCTATGCGTTTGCATGATATATTGCATCTGTACAGGACATTGGTTTGGCCACTTATGTAATATTGCCTTTAATTCTGGTCAACCTGCTATCAGAAAGATGTTGTCAAACTTGAAAGGGTGCAGAAGAGATTTAAAAGAATGTTGCAGGTGTTGGAGGGTTGGAGTTACAGGGAGAGTTTAAATAGGCTGGGAGTATTTTCAAGTGTTGAGGCTGAGGGTGGACCTTAAAGAAATTTATAAAACCAGGAGGGGCATAGAAAAAGTAAACAGTCAATGTATTTTCCCAGGATAGACAATTCCAAATATAGAATATAAAGGCTTAAGGTGAGAGGAGAAAGATTTAAAAAGGGACACGAGGGACAACATTTTCACACAGAGTCTGCTGCGTGTATGGATTGAACAGCCAAAATAGATGGTGGAGGCAGGTGCAGTTACACCTTCTAAAAGGCATTTGGATGGATACATGCATGGAAAGTGTTTAGAGAGAGATGGGCCAAGTGCTGGCAAGGGAGACGAGATTAACTTAGGATATTCGGTTGGTATAGTTGACCAGACCTAAAGATCTTTTTCCATGCTATACATCTCTGAGAGTCAATTGAGTCTTGAGTGTTTAACACGGGAACAGGAGAAGTCTATGCAGCTTCTGAATTCTGTCAGTTCGCTGGTTTGCTCAATTACTGACAGTCAAATACAAAAATAAATCATTCAGATTTTTATGGTGTTTTACAAGAACAGGAGAATAGCTTTTAGTCAAGAAAAGCTTTTAAGAATGTGAAGAGGCCATTCAGTCCCTCAATTCCATTCCACAGGAGCAGCAGGTGAGCACAGAGCTATTGCAAACTGTTACTCTGGAGCAGGAGGAGGACATCTATTTTCACAAAACTTCGATTAGGAGGCAGCCACTCAACTGCTCGTGACTGGGACACAGGAACAGGAGGGAGTCACTCAGCTGCTGAAGACTGGGACACAGGAGGGAGTCATTCAACAGCTCGAGACTGGGTCACAAGATCAGGAGGGAGTCATTCACTAGCTCGAGACTGGGACACAGGGACAGGAGGCGGTCATTCAGGGGGACTGGGGAGACTTGCAGGAACAATAGGGTTGTTATAAGAGGTGATTTCAATGTTCCTAACGTAGACTGAGGCTTCCAGATGGTTAAGAACTTAGATGGAACATAATTTGTTAAGTGTGTTCAGGAAAGTTTCCACAATCAATACATAGAGTATCGTACTCTGGAAGGGACAAACTCGACCTACTGTTGGCAAATAGGGCAGGATAGGTGAAGGAGATAAAGTGGGGGAGCATTTTGGTAAAAGTGATTAGAGTTGTATTAATTTTAAAATAGTTATGGTAGGGACAAAATTGGTCCACAGATTCAAGTTCTAAATTGGGGCAAGGCGTATGTTGTTGGAGTTAGACAGGAGAGAGCAGGGGATGATTGGAGTTGTTTGATTCCAGGTAAAAGGATCTCGGGCAAGTACGAAGGCTGTAAAAGTGAGATAGCTCGAGTTCAAGGTTTCCATTTTCCTGTGAGGGTGAAGGTTATGTGAGACTGGAAGAGAGAACTCTGGATGTCAAGAGATATTGAGGCTTTGACCAGAAAAAAGGAGGCGTGGCTCATGTTCAGTCAGCTCATATCAATGGAATCCCTGGAGGTATACAGGGGACAGAGGAGTTTACTGAAGAAGGATATCAGCAAGGCCATAAGGGGGTATGAGGTAGTCTTGGCTGAGAAGATTAGAGTGAATCTAAATTCAGTATAGTAAAGATAAAGAGCAATTAGAGAGAGAATAGGATGCTTTAAAATCCAAAACCGGCATGCATGTGTAAAACCTCAAGAGATGAATGAAGTCGTCAATTTCATTTCTGTGTTTATCATAAAGAAAGACAGAAGATCTGTAACATTTAGGAGGTTAGTTGTCATATCTTGGTACTGTCCATATCACAGTAGAGTTGCTGTTGGACATATTAGAACGCACGAAGTTAGACAAATCTCTTGGTCCTGACCAGATATATCTAAGAGCACTGTAAGAGGGGAGAGAAAAAGCTTCGGGACCAAGATCCCGGAAGACTGGGTGGTTGCAAATGTTGTGCCCTTCTTCAAGAAGGGCTGCAAAGTAAAGCCTAGGAAATATAGACCAGTAAGCTTCACACCTGTTTTCGACAAACCTCTTGAGAAGGTTCTGAGATAAGATGAGCATGCATTTGGAAAGACAGAGTTTGACTTGGAGCAGTCAGTATAGCTTTGTGCGTGGCGGATCATGTCTTACAAATTTTGTTAGAGATTTTTGAGGAAGTGACCAGGAAGGTTGATGACAGCAGGGTTGTAGACATATTCTATATAGATTTCAATAAGGCCTTTGATAAGGTTCCACATAGTAGGCCGCTCTGGACGGTTAGATCGCATGGAATCCAAGGTGAACTGGCAAATTAGACTCAGCTGCCAGTGGAAGTGGTTGAAGTGGGCACACTAACAACATTGAAAAGGCAATTGGACAAATACACAGATAGGAAAGGATTAGATGGATACAGAGCAAAGGCAGGGAAATGGCAGATTGGTAGATAAGGGGCAATTACACCATGGTTTGTTGACGGATCACAGTGGGCATATTGGATGGGCGAGTACAGAGGTGGAACATTCCCATCCCAGAGGGTTCCACACCACCAGACCCACCGAGTATGGTCTGTGCTCACTACCGAGTTCAGTGCAGAATGTGAGGTCTGAAGAAATGTCCAGCAATACAGGACAAGCATCAATAACCTTCCCTGCTCTGTCAGGATAAAGGTGTGTGGGCTAGTGGCGGGTGTGTGGGCTAGTGGCGCAATGGATAATGCGTTTGACTACGGATCAGAAGATTGTAGGTTCGACTCCTACCTAGCTCGAGTGCGCTTCAAAACCTTAAAAAAGCTGCCTCTTTCGTGCTCTTTTGTAAATGATATGTGGAACTTGTTCAAGGGGCAACTATTGAGTGTCCTTGATAATTATGTACCTGTCAGGCAGGAAGGAAAGGGTCGTGCGAGGGAGCCGTGGTTTAATAAGGAATTGGAATCCCTTGTTAAATGGAAGAGGGCGGCCTACCTCAAGATGAGACGTGAAGGTTCAATTGGGGCGATTGAGAGTTATAGGGTAGCCAGGAAGGACCTGAAGAGAGAGCTAAAAGCAGCAAGGAGGGGACATGAAAGGTCCTTAGTAGATAGGATTAGGGAAAACCCTAAGGCTTTCTATAGGTATGTTAGGAATAAAAGAATGACTAGGGTAGGAATAGGTCCAGTCAAGGATAGTAGGGGGAAGTTGCGTGTGGAGGCGGAAGAGATTGGGGAGTCACTGAATGAATACTTTTCTTCAGTATTCACTCAGGAACAGGGCATTGTTGTCGATGAGAATACTGAGGCACAAATAAGTAGAATGGATGGCTTTGAGGTATGTAGAGAAGAGGTGTTGGAAATCCTGGAAAAGGTGAAAATAGATAAGTCCCCTGGGCCTGATGGCATTTATCCTAGGATTCTCTGGGAAGCAAGGGAGGAGATTGCAGAGCCATTGGCCTTGATTTTTATGTCCTCTTTGTCTACAGGAGTAGTCCCAGAAGACTGGAGGATAGCAAATGTGGTTCCCTTGTTCAAAAAGGGGAGTAGGGATAGCCCTAATAACTATAGGCCGGTGAGTCTCACTTCTGTTGTGGGCAAAGTCTTAGAGAGAATTGTAAGGGATAGGATTTATGCACATCTGGATAGGAATAATGTGATCAAGGATAGTCAGCATGGTTTTGTGAAGGGCAGGTCGTGCCTCACAAACCTTATTGAATTCTTTGAAAAGGTGACGAAGGAGGTTGATGAGGGGAAAGCGGTAGATGTGGTATATATGGATTTTAGTAAGGCGTTTGATAAGGTTCCCCATGGTAGGCTACTGCAGAAAATACGGAGATATGGCATTGAGGGTGAGTTGGAGGTTTGGATTAGGAATTGGCTGGATGGAAGAAGACAGAGGGTAGTAGTTGATGGCAAAGTTTCTTCATGGAGTGCCGTCACTAGCGGTGTTCCGCAAGGATCTGTTTTGGGACCATTGCTGTTTGTCATTTTTATAAATGACCTGGAAGAGGGGTTAGAAGGTTGGGTGAGCAAGTTTGCGGATGATACGAAAGTCGGAGGAGTTGTTGACAGTGAGGAAGCATGTGGCAGGTTACAGCAGGATATAGAGAAGCTGCAGAGCTGGGCAGGAAGGTGGCAGATGGAATTCAATGTAGCTAAGTGCGAGGTGATTCACTTTGGGAAGAATAACAAAAAGATGGGGTACTGGGCTAATGGTCGGATACTTGGTAGTGTGGATGAGCAGAGGGATCTTGGTGTCCATGTACACAGATCTCTGAAAGTTGCCACCCAGGTAAATAGTGCGGTGAGGAAGGCATATGGCGTACTGGCTTTTATTGGTAGAGGAATTGAGTTCCGGAGTCCTGAGGTCATGATGCAGTTGTATAAGACTCTGGTACGGCCGCATCTGGAATATTGTGTGCAGTTTTGGTCGCCATACTATAGGAAGGATGTGGAGGCATTGGAACGGGTGCAGAGGAGGTTTACTAGGATGTTGCCTGGTATGGAAGGAAAATCGTATGAGGAAAGACTGAGGCACTTGGGGCTGTTTTCACTAGAGAAAAGAAGGTTTAGGGGTGACTTGATTGAGGTGTACAAGATGATTAGGGGGTTAGATAGGGTCGACAGTATGAACCTTTTCCGGCGTATTGAGTCGGGTATTACAAGGGGGCATAGCTTTAAATTAAGGGGGGGTAGATATAGGACAGATGTTAGGGGTAGGTTCTTCACTCAGCGAGTCGTTAGTTCATGGAATGCCCTGCCAGTAACAGTGGTGGACTCTCCCTCTTTATGGGCATTTAAGAGGGCATTGGATAGGTATATGGAGGATAGTGGGTTAGTGTAGTTTAGGTGGGCTTGGATCGGCGCAACATCGAGGGCCCAAGGGCCTGTACTGCGCTGTATTCTTCTATGTTCTATGTTCTATGTTCTATGTCACCGTATTCTGTCTGCTCCCTCACAATCACTGTATATCTGTGATTGCAACTACTCCTGAACAAGGCTCATGATCCCCCACTCTCACTACTGCATGTAACATCTCTCTCTCTCCTTTGCAATACCTCCCACACAGTCATAGAATATTCTGGAGAGTGCCGATTATAGAATGTTCCAGATAATGTTCCAAATATTTCCTAGTTTCAGGAAAATGGTAGTGTCCCAGTGTGTAACACATAAGAGTCACTTGACTCACCTTAATGATATTAAACCAAAAACAACTTCTAAACACATCTTGTTATAAATACAATTTCGAGCAGAGAACATTTTTACCCTCAGGCGTCATCTTGACTGTTATCTGAACTGTACCAGTTTCCTTATTATGAATGTTTCTCTTACCCTTTGTCTGTGACTGTTTCTGTCTGTAACAGTTACACTGTCTCCCACTCAGTTGGCAGGACGGCAGGTTTGTGTTGTAGAGGCAGGGCAACAGTGCAGGTTCAATTCCTCACACTGACAGAGATTACCATGAAGGGGACACTCTCTCAGCCTCACCCCATCACCCGAGATGTGTGATCCTCAGGATAAACCACCATAAGTGGTCTCTCTAATGAGAGTTTTTTGGGACTGTATTCTATCAATGTTAGCATTTTAATTTTAAAAAAATAAAAAGATTTTTAATATTATAATAAACCAATAACAACACAACTCAAATATCTGAAAAAATACATCCAATTGCATATACATACAAAACAAGTTATGTAAAAACAAAACTAAACAATAAATAATGAATAATAATACAGCTCAGCATAACAAAAGGACAGCTCTCGTACACCAAAAGCATTAACTGATATACATTTTTATGTTCATAGTTCTTTCTCTCTTGGGGTGGGGGAGTTCAGACATCCAACACAACAGAATATTTTTCCTAGCACAGAAAGTACGGATTGTAAGGATATAATTTTTCCCCATATTCATCTGTGGAAAGTACCTTGGGCAGGCCCAGGAAAACAGAAACCAAGTCCATCTCCACTTCAGTCCCCAAAAGCACTCTGTCGCATCTGACACAGTGCTCCAGTATAGATGAAGTATGCAACAGGACCACAAGCAATGAGTAAGAGTGCCTGTAGTCATTCTGCATTTAGGACATGCTGAAGATAATCCCACTTTGAATTTTGAGACCAATTTGGTGTCAGATAGACCCTACGAAGTATTTTCAACTGCATGGTAAGAGTCCTATTACAGATCAAAATCCTTCGAGCATTTTCACAAATATCCTCCCATGGCTCCGAAGTGTTCTGAACCCCCAACTCTCTCGCAGACATCACAAAGCTGCACAGTCTCGTCTGAGGGGACATTCTCCAACTAATGATAAAGGGTACTGACAGAGAATGTATTCGAAGCAATAAGCGCCCTCTTCCCTTTATCGGATCTGTAAGAGTGTGGTAAAAGAGTGTTTTTTTTTAATCAAATCTCTGATCTGGGAAAAAATACAGAAGAGGTCTCTACGCTGTAGTCCATACGTATGAGTTATTTGATCAAATGATATCATTGTTTCTCCATCAAGTAACACGTGGTGGCTCAGTGGTGAGCATTGCTATCTCACAGCACCAGGGTCTCGGCTTTGGTTCTGGCCTTGGGTGACTGGCTGTGTGGAGTTAACATTATCGCCGTGTCTGTGTAGGTTTCCTCCCACAGTACAAAGATGTGCATGTTAGATGAATTGGTCATTGATAAATCACACATAGTTCAGGGATATGTAGGTTTGGGCAATAGTCAGGGTAAATATGGGATGGTAGGGGAATGGGTCTTGGTGGGTTACTCTTCAGAAGGTCGAAGTGGACTTGCTGGGCCCAGGGGCTTGTATCCACACTGTAGGGATTCTACTAATTCTAAATCACTCAAGCAAGGTACACCCCTTGTTGCCCACAGTTTAAACTTGGAATCCATTATCCCCGGAAGACAACCCAGTATACCAATTACAGGGGTAAGAAACATGATTTTGGCTGTATTGATTCGATCTGACGCATTGTCATTCATGCTTTAACAATATTGATAATTATTTGGTTATGACAATACTTTATAAATGTTGTCAATTTAGCTAAGAAAAACAGACTAATAAAGGTCCACTTTTTCTGAGAGGGTTCAATATCTCACAGTATTGACGCTGAGTCCTCAGCAGCCTAGGCAATAACATAGGATAAAAATGAGCTTAATTGATAGCCTTTATCTGGGTGATATACTCCCCACAATCTGGGGGTAGTTGCAATTTGGTTAGCTTGATAAAGAGTTGCTTATGCTGCCAAATATAAGACCTAAACCAGCCATTATGTCACCTAAATACCTATGTGGGAAACATCAAAGGAAGCATTCACACGAGATATAGTAAACGAGGAAGGACATTCTTTAATAAGAGCTATCCAACCTCGCCAGGATATTGGAAATGCCTCCCACCTTTGAAGGTCTTGTTTAATTTTGTCAAACAAATGGACACAGTTCACGTTAAATAAATGATCAAAGATGGATATAATGAATATACCGAATATGGGAAATCCTCCCCCACCACAACCCCCGTGACCATTTAAAAGGAAACCAGGATTTGCTCTCATCAGGTATTTCCCCAAGATCTCCCATAGGCATGGCCTCCAAAGTTGTAAAATTAATCATAGAGCCCAAAAAGGCGACAAGCGAATTATTGCATTGCATCACGTGAGCTGCCGAAATTGAGGGATTTGACAAAAACATAAAACCATCTGCATATAACATAATTTTATGTGACTTTTATCCCACTTATGGAGCAGGAATGTTGGGGTAATATTCCCAATGGTGTAGGATGCCACCGAATCTAAGATTGTTGCAGGAATGGGGAAGAGATCAATCCTCGTGTGCAATTTCTGTGGGTTAAAGAAGAAAATAAAATCCCTACTTGTGAGGTAGATCTGCCTCCAGACATCCACCAGCTCTAGTTCTAGACACAAATCCATTAATTCCTTACATTATAACGAGGGTATTGGGGGACCTTTGGACATTCTGTCCATCGTGGGGCCATAAGACAGTCGAAATCTCTTTCTACAATCATGTGCCATGATGCAAGATAACTGAATTTGGAAAATGCATCTACCAGGATTTTAGGAGGGTGCACCGGGTGGCAATAAACATTTAAAATACTGTATTAATTCCCGTAGTTCAAGACTTTGCGATTATGATCCTTCCATGGGTGTTAATACAACGTAGTAATTTAAATGGAATATTCTTCCTATCCATTATGACTTTTCCCCCACTCTTAGTATTAAAAGGTGAGAAATAAACCCGATCAAACCCGCCCTGCTGTAACGTCAAATGTTCCTTGTCATCAAGGTGCATCTCCTGCAATAGGACAACTCTCTCTTTTTTAAGACGGGAAAGTATATTTTTCCTCTTGACTGGACGATGGCTCACCTTAATGTTCCAGGTACACCATTTAAGCAAACCATTATCCATAACACACTGCAGCAACATTTGAACTCTAGAGAATTTCATATCGAATTACACATCGCTGAGCATTAATGACAAAAGACTCATCGAGCCTTAAATCTGTACAAACTAAAACTACTGCAACTAAGAAGCTCTCAAAACTTTCCAAAGCTAAAAACATAAAAAAAGAACGAAACAAAATCCAAAGTTCCAATGACACTTGATAGGGTTTTAGGAAGAAGGCAGTCACACGTGAGAGTTGGGTAATACTGATCGGTTTTTTGGGGGGCAGAAATTATGGTCTTTTTCCGTCTCTGGTGTTCAGTAATGAAAATCTACTTGAGACCCTTCATTGTGCAGAGTGTGTCGGCAGGATTTCTTTCCCTAATCTTGCAGACTACAAATAATAGCGATTAAAGCTGTTCATTGTTAACTTCGATGGCACAGCACGTACACTCAACAAAGTAAAAACAATGACTGTAGATGCTGGAAACCAGATTCTGGATTCGTGGTGCTGGAAGAGCACAGCAGTTCAGGCAGCATCCAAGAAGCAGTAAAAGCGACGTTTCGGGCAAAAGCCCTTCATCAGAAAGGGTTTTTCCCTGAAACGTCGATTTCACTGCTCCTCGGATGCTGCCTGATCTGCTGTGCTCTTCCAGCACCACTAATCCCGAATACTCAACATCCTACAGTTGAGACAAATATTTTGCCTTTGTTTAACAAGACAAAGTGTTTTGTGTAATTCAGTAAAGGTAACCTGATTATAATAAATCCACACCGAGCTGAAAGCTGACACTTAAAATATGACCCAAAATCTGGATATGGTAGTGTCGTGGGTAATGTCCCTGCCCCTGAGCCAGAGGTCTGGATTTGATTCCTAAAAGTGCGTGGTGATGTTCCAAGCTCTGGACTAGAAGTTCTGGATTCAAGTCCTGCCTGTTGCAGAGGTATATCCCAGCATGTCAGGCCAGTCTGATGAGAAAACACACAGGAGAATACTGTTACAGCTTTCTGGGTATTGCTGAGTGGTGCTGGTGTCCCTACCTCCGGGCACAAAGGTCTGGGTGCAAATCCCACAGAAGTGTTTCATAACACACCTGAACAAACCGACTAAAACGGATTTAGAATTGTGGCTTGATGGAGAAGGAAGAGGTGTCAGTATTGCATTTCAGAATTTAAGCCCAGGATGATTTAAAGTACAGCCATTCGCGTTGATTGGAGTCACATTTTGCAGCAGTAAAGGTTTATAAAATCAAAATGGTTATGGATAGGGTGAGTAGTCAGGTTTTTCCCAAGATTGGGGCGTCCAAAACTAGAGGGCATTGGTTGAAATTGAGAGGGGAAAGGTTTTGACGAGCCCACGAGAACCATTTCACACAGAGGGTGGTGTGCATGTGGAATGAGCTGCCAGAGGAAGTGGTGGAGGCTGGTACAAATACAGCATGTAAAAGGCATTTGGATGCTGACAGACCTGCCGAGCTTTTCCAGCAATTTCTGTATTTGTTGCAAAATGCATTCATTTTAACACAATATTCTGAATACATTAAACATTTTAGTTTTTAATGATGCAGCGACATATAAACATATCTTCAAATCGACCGAGACTATTTTCTGCTAAGGGTATGGCACTGTGTATGACAGCAACAATGATGCACCTACATGGAACAGGGAATGTGATGGAGGCATAGTTTGGACAATGTACAAGGAGACCTCACATGTTTGGGAGAGGATGACATTGCTGTGTGATTCAGCTCAGAGAGAGAGAAAATGTAATCTGCCTGAGAAGGAACGGCCGATTACACTCTCTCTCCTTTATTGTTCCTCATGACAGCAATGTTTGCGAGCTAAACCAAACAATCTACAGTCATCGTTACCATTTTTATTTTTATAGAATCCCTACAGTGTGCAAACAGGCCCTTCGGCACAAAACGTCCATTACAATCTTCCCCCCTTACATTTACCCGACCGATGCACCTAACCTGAACACTTAGGACAAATTATCATGACCAATCCATCTAATCAGCACAGCTTTGGACTGTGGAAGGAAACTGGAGCAACCATTAGAAGGGGAGAATGTGCAACCTCTGCACAAATAGTCACCCGAGTCTGGAATTGAACGCAAGGCCCTGGTGCTGCGAGGCAGCAGTGCTAACTACTGAGTCATTGTGATACCCTTGGGCGATCCCTGGCCAGAATTCATTGGAATCTCTTCACTGCCTACTGCAAAGGGAATTCAGCCAAATCCAACTGTTCTAGGATGAAGTCCCATTGCTAGCAGCTTGTGTGAGTAGAATGTCTTCAGAAGCAGAATAACATTTTGAACAATCTCTAAATTTTTCCTTTTGTCATGAGTTACAATAATATATGGACAAAGCGCGTTCAACCTGAAATTGCAGAGATTTTGTTTATCTGCGTGTGTGTGTCAATGTTTTTAGAAAGGGAAATATCGATTCTTTATTTGCAATATCCAAACAGTTTGCCATGCATCTTTCTATCATAGTTTGAGTAACATTGCTCTGGAGCATAAAGGTGCTATTTGAACAGATTAAAAAAACTAGCCTGACTTGTTGCTAAAACTGACATTGACCCAGTCTGAGACCAATATCATCGGCCATATCACCAACCTGGTTACGTTTGACTTGTGTTGTGAGCTGTGGAGCATTGAGTTTGGAAAAGGAAGCAGTGACCCCAAAAGTCGGGAAACTATAGACCGGTGAGCCTGATGTCAGTGGTGGGTAAGTTGTTGGAGGGGATTCTGAGGGACAGGATTTACATACATGTTAATGCCGAAACGTCGATTCTCCTGCTCCTTGGATGCTGCCTGACCTGCTGTGTTTTTCCAGCAACACATTTTGCAGCTCATACATTTGGGAAGGCAAGGGCTGATCGGGGTTGTCAACGTGGCTTTCTGCATGGGAAATCATGTCTCATTAATTTGATTGAGTTTTATGAAGAGGTGACAAAGAAGATTGATGAAGGCAGTTTGGTAGACATTGTCTACATGGACCTCAGTAAGGTGTTCACAATATTCCGATTGGTAGGCAGATGAGTAAAGTTTGGTCACACGAGATACAGAGGAAGCTGATCACAATTGGCTTGAAGGAAGAGGGATATTTTTCAGACTGGAGGCTTGTGAGCAGCAGCGTGCTGTAAGAATCGGAACTGACTTCACTGCATTTCATCATTTATGTAAAGGATTTAGATGTGAATATTGGGCCGTAGTTAGTAAGGTTACAGATTACATCAGAAAGGTGGTGTAGTAGGTTATCTCAGAGTACAACGAGACCACAATTAGATCGGACAAAGGGACAAGGAGTGACAGATGAAGTTTAATTTAGATAAATACGAAGTTTTGCATTTTGGGAACGCAAATTAGGGCAGAAATTATACACTTAATTGTAAGGTCCTGGGGAGTGTTGTGGATCAAAGGGACATAGGGCTGCAGGTGCGTAGTTCCTTGAAAGTGGAGTCACAGGTAGACAGAGTGGGACAGAACTCATTTGACACGTTTGCCTTAATCAGTCAGAACATTGAGTATAGGAGTTGTGGTGGCATGTTGCATCTGTACAGGATGTTGGTGAGGCCACTTTAAGAATACTGCGTACAACTCGGTTGCAGAACAGGAGGTTTGAGCTTCAGGGAAAGGTTGATTAGGTTGAGGTGTTTCCCCCTGGAGTGTCAGAGGCTGAAGGGTGATATTATAGAGGATTATAGAATCATCAGAGGCATGGATATTCGGAACAGCCATGTTCTGCGCCCCAAGATAGGGGAGTCCAGAACAAGAGAGCATAGTTTGAAAATGAGAGGGCGAATAATTTAGAATGGACCTGAAGGTAAATGTTTCACACAGAGAGTGGTGTGTGTACAGAAAGTGCTGTCAGAGGAAGTGGTGAAGGCGGCTACAATCGCACATTTAAAATGTGTCTGAAAGAGGAGGGATATTGGCCAAATGGTGGCAAATGGGACTAGGTCAGATTTGATATCTGATCGGAGTGAACAGATTGGACTAACGGGTCTGTTTCCGTTCTGAATGACTGTCAGATTCTATAAGAGGGATGGCGAAATATTCTGAAAGGATCTTTCAAGTGGGAATTCTCGGCACTGGAAGTTTATGGTACCTCTATGTTCACATGGATTGAAAGCTGTTTAATTAAATATTTGACAGGGAAGTGAGTCACGGGTAATAGTGTACAGACAGTAAAGTGGGGCTGAGTCCACAATCTTAGTGCCTGGTGGAGAAGGCTCAAAGTATCTAATGTCCCACTCTTGCTCCTCAGTCCCATGTTTCTGTATTCCATCCAACCCCGCATACCTGCTAGATAGGAGAGGTTGGAGACCACTTACTCCTATAACCTGTTGCACAGAAACTTAAAAGACCATTCAGCCTCTCAAGACTATCACACACGCTTTGAAGTGATTTGGGAAATGCAATTGGAAAATCCAGGCACAATTATGAAAGAGGCCCCTCATCTCTCTTTACAGAGCTTTCCCTCTCTGCAACTTGTGCTTCAATTGTTGGTAATATTTAGACCCAGGTCACTGAGAATAAAGCCCCCATACCTCACCCAGAGATGGCTCACAAAATCCTCTGGTCTCCGTGTCTGCAACATTCCATAACAGACATTCATAAAAATAACACCCACTAACATTCCAAGAACAGAATGTGAGAACATCAGACACAGGAACAGGTCGTTCACTCCCCAAGCCTGCTTTGCCCTTCACTAAGATCATGACTGATCTGCTCTCTGTCTCAAATCCTCTTTCATTCCCAATTCCTCATAGCCCTCACCTCTCTGACAGGTCAATATCCATCTAACTCCTCTTCAAATAATTTCAGTCATTTTGCTCCCCAACACTCTTGAGAAGAGAAATCCTGACATTCAATACCAACTGTTTGAAGAAAACCCTTGATGCTCCGATATCATTGTTTATTGATATGAACAAAAGAGGTTGAGCCAAGGGTTCAGGTACAAATGACTGGCTCTGATATCAAAGCAGTGGTTGACGTCTGCTGACATCAAGGAGCTGAACAAAACTGGACTTAATGGGAATCAGAGTAAACTCTCCAGTGTTTGGAGTCAAACATGGCACAAAGGAAGATGTTCATCATCTCAGTCCTGGGCCACCTCTGTGCGAGATCCTACGGGTAGCTTCCTATTCACAAACAGCTTCAGCTGCTTCATCAATGTCTCCCCGCCCCACCCTCCCCACCATAAGATCAGATGTGGGGATGGTCACTGAAGATTCCACAATGTTCAGAACATTTTATCCCCCGTCATCTCCTGAATTAATCTGTGTCCATGTGCAGCAAGACCCAGACTCCATTGTGACTTGTGCTGTTAAAGTGTCGGTAACATTCATGTAACAGCACTGCCTGACACTGCACATTGCCACAGTAAAATAAGAGTTCATTCATCAGCTCACGCTGGTTTCACAGGAATATGAGGAAGCCATTCAGCGCATTAGAGAAGAACAGGGACAGCCCATTCAGTGCCTCTAGCCTATTACTCAGGAAGAGAAGGAGGAAGGAGTCTAGTGTGATGGACCACACCAGAGCCCCTCGAAAATATTGGAAGGCGGTAACCTAGACTTTATTTTTTTTATTTTAAAGGAAATATGAACTGTCCGTTCCAGATGCAATGTGACAGTTCAAACTACTCGGTGTGAAGCAAAACACTATTTATTGAAACACGAAAGATAAAATGAAAGCAAAGAAAGAGGAATTTAGAAAAACGTAATTCTATTGGACAAGTTAACAGAATAACAAATCTAGGAACTATTACTAATGAGCTGTTCCAATATCGGAAACTTCCATAAACACAGCCCTTGGCAGAAAGGAATACTCAGACACAGATTGTCACAAACATTTCTCCAATCCAGGAATTAAAAACAGCACCAAGAGAAAATTCAGAGAGAGTAGCAGCCAGGAGATAGTCACTAAAGATTCCAACTCTGTGGAGACCCCAATAGTTTCTGATGCTACTGAGAAACCAAAACCCAGAGATTGTAATTTGTGAGAGCGGGCCACACCCATTCAGGCTGCATTACAATAAACACACAGTCTCCCTCGCTGTTTACTCAAGTGGTCTTAACTAGCCAGCTTGGTAATGATCATACAATCTGTCTCTTAAAAGAAACCAAGACAAAATAACCTCTTAAAACTGCAGCATTATCACACTTGTCAGCACTTCGAGCAGTCAAGCAGGGACCAGGGGTAACCCAATCCGACCCTTGGCCCTGTCCAATCGGACGAGGAAGAAGCCATTCAATCCCTTGGGTCACTTATATAGCAATGGGATGAGGCCATTCAGCCCCTTGAGTCACTTTCACAGGAACAGTAAGAGGCCATTCCCCCTTCAACGTACTTACACAGGGACAGAATGAGGCAATTGATGCTGATTCCTAATGAATGGCTCATGCCCGAAACACAATTCTCCTGCTCCTCGGATGCTGCCTGACCTGCTGTGCTGTTCCAGTAATCGACCCTCTACTCTGATCTCCAGCATTGGCAGTCCTCACTGTCTCCTAATTGACGCTCGAACATGAGGACCAATTGGAGCAGAGGCTGCACAGACAGATTGCTCCACGTTGTACCTCGTTGCGCCATCGCTCATGATACACACGTGGGACTTTAACGTTGTTTTCTCGTGGTGAGGAGAGAAGCCATATGTCTTGTGTGAAGTCTCAAGAAGGCATCTTCCATCTCCGAGAAGCCAGCCTGGTGTTCTCTATGTAGGCCGGAAGCTGGTGGGAATGGCTAACTGTTTCAGATGGAAGGTATTGTGGCTGCTGTTGGGGATTGTGAACAACCTGACGTTCAGTACGGGTTCACACGCCAACTGCACAATAACGTGGGGAGAGTTAGTAAAGGCATATAAACTATTAAGAAAGCCACGTTAGACTGATAAATGGACTCACTAAGTTCAAATAATGCTGACCGTATGCACGTTGATCTTGTCTAGTGCACGTCCTGTTCCGTGTAACCTGTATGCCTTACTCTGTCCAAATCTATTTCCACCCTATGATCTGCCTGGCCATGCTTCCTGTGATCTGCCTCCAATGCTCATAAATAAAGTGTTTCCCTGTACTGAGGTACACATGGCAATAAATCAAAGCAATCAACCCTGGGTAAAGTATGGAATTTCTCACCCTATCAATGTCTCTTTTGGAAGTAAATGATCACTGCCACTCCTCGTGTTTCAGCGTCACCATTTCCTCGTCTCTCACAGTTCTACAGATTAAACATTCAGCTTCTTTACTCTATTCTCATGTTACCGTGTCTGTGGTAAGGAGATCATTCGTTACAAAGGAGATCACTCAATAGAGAGTGCCCCTAATGCTCTCTCAGCAAGGCTCTACAACAGCAGGAAGATGGCTTTACTTATGTACTCAAATCATCTTACAATGAAGGACAGCATACCATTGACTGCACCAATTACTTACACAGGGTTTGATTCAGAGCAGTCAGTATAGACTTGTGAGTGGGAGATCATGCTTCCCAAATTTGTTAGAATTCTTTGATGAAGTGACCAAGAAGCGTGATGTGCGCAGAGCAGTAGGCGTAGTCTCTATGGATTTCAGTAAGGCTTTTGATATGATTCCACAATGCAGGCTGCTCTGGCAGGTTCCATCACGTGGAATGCTGGGGGAACTGGCCAATTGGTTACACAGTTGGTTTGATGGTCGGAAGCAGAGCGTTTAGTGGAAAGATGCTTGTCAGACTGGAGGCTGGGTCCATAGCTGATTTTTACCTAGGAACTGGTTGAGAATGTACAAGGCATGATTAGCCAGTTTGCAGATGACAGTAAAATAAGTGGGAGCATGATCAGTGAGGAATTTTATCAGAAATTGCAGCAGGACCTTAATCAGGTGGGGAAGTGGGCCGAGTAATGGCAAATGGAATTTAATATAGATGCGTGACGTCTTGCATTTTGGAAACTCAATTCAAGATAGGAGTTTCATGGTGAATGTAGTGGGCAGAGAGACCTTGGGGTTCAGGTGCAGGGTTCCCTGAGAGTGGAGTCACAGGTAGACAGGGCAGTGAAGAAGGCTTTTGGCACACTGGCCTTCATCAGACAGGATATTGAGTATTGAAGTTGGGAATTTATGTTGCAGTTGCACAAGACTTTGGTAAGGCCGCACTTGGAGCATTGTGTTCAGTTTTGTCACGTTGTTATTGGGAGGATGTTATTAAATTTTTAAGAGTGTAGAAGAAATTTACAAGGACGTTGCCAAGACCCAATGGTCTGAGTTATAGGGAGAGGATGGACAAGCTCGGACCTTTTCTTGAGAGTGTAGGAGACTGTGGGGGGGGGGGGGGGGGGGGGGCGGTGGGGGGGGGAGACCCTATAGAGCTGTATGGATAGGGTTAATGCTCTCAGTCTTTTTCCAAGGTGTACAGAATCGAGGATTAGAGGGGATCAGTTTAAGGTTAGAGGGGAAGGAATAAAAGGGAACCTGAGGGGCCACTTCGTTACACAGAGGATGGTATGTGGGTGGGCTGCCAGCAGATGTGGTTGAAGGGGGTACATTAACAACAACCCACATATTAAACATTACAATCTCAAGACCATACAGTCTCTATCTTCCCCGCTGAGTTCACTCTTCCATCTGCTGATCTCCCTGGGTCATTTTTTTTATTGCAAGTAGGTTTGACATGAACATGTATCTTTGATAGAGAGTGTTTGAAATGGCTAGTTAGCACTCCTGCTCTGCAGCAGTAACTCTGCTGTTGGATGGCAATGGCTCTCCCTCTAGTGTTCAAAATGCTGGGTTTATATACTCCCCATGATACAATAATTCTCATAATTTGATTGCTGTCCAGGTGTCCAAACAATAATATCCAAATTCTGTTGGCTTCTTGTATCCTTTGGTTGTATTTGAATTGCCGACAAAACAGCAACCAAAACTCAGGTATCCATTTCCCAGCTAATGGTGACATGTGGAACAGACTGACCTTTAGCTGGCATCTGTCTCTGTAGTTTCTATTCAAAAAGACCCATTCTGTCTTAAAGTGACAAGACATGCTTTCGGCTTCATAACACCTCCCCCCTTCAGAAAAGAAAAGGAACCATCAGAATTAAAAGATGGCATCATTTCTTTTCCTCTAATTCTTAATCCAATTGTTATGAAATACAAAAGTATTAATCTCAGTTATACCATTCATATTAATTCTGCACACCTATGTAACACTGGGATAAGTCAAAGCTTATCGAAACGTTTTCCTTTAAATTTGAGATAACACATCTGCTGTCACATTTTAGGACCAACAGCATGTACATTTTGTAAGTTTAAAGTTGGTAACATAAGACTCCAATGAAATTGTCTCATATTCTGGTCTTTAAAGATTCCAAAAATGCGAGAGATTTGTCGTTGTCCACAACCATCTCCGACAACTTGTTTGTCATATAAACATTAAAATATTGCCAGGACATTACGAAACTTAATCATTCTTTTTCAATAATGGAGATTTTGTATTTTTTCTGATGGATATTGAGTTTTTTCGACAAGTAGCCAATTGGTCATTCAATTCCATCATCATCTTTCTGTATCAATACATCTCCAACCCCTATATCCCTAATATCAGACACAATTTTCAAAAGGTTTCAAAATATTTGGTGTATCTAAACCTGATGCGGTGATTAATCCTGCCTTAAAATTTCAAATGCCTCTTGGCATTGTTCTGTCCATCACAATTCTGTGTTCTTCCTTAATAAATCCATTAGAGGTGCCAATACGCTGCTGAAGTTTGCAACAAACTTCCGATAGAATCCACTCATTTCCAAAAATCGAAGCCCCTCTTTCTTCGAGGATGGTCGTGGAAATTCCTCAAAGCCCTTCGTCTTTGGTTTCCATGGGGTCAACCTTCCATGTCCAATGTACTGTCCCAAGAACGTCACCTCTGCCTTCGCGAATTCTGTTTTCACTAAGTTTATGACCAAGTTTGTTTCTTGTAATCGTTCAAAATGCTCTGCCAACTGTAACATGTGAGGTTTCAATCACTTGCTAAAGATCACTACATCATACAAATAAGCTGCACAATTTGTTCATCTGACCACAACTCTGTTCCTGAGTCTTAAATGTGTCTGGAGAATTATTCATTCACATGACATTCGATAACTTTTTTTGTCATATCCGGTATCTTTATCAGATAGTTTAACCAACTCAACAATTTTGTTAACTTGAAAGGGGCCACTAAACTTGGCTTTGAAGTCGTTTCCAGCACTGGTAGCAATATTAATACGTCATCACCATGGGAAATTGTCAAAGTTTCAGAGTTTTTATCTGCCACCTGCTTCACTCTATGCTGTGCCCTTTTCAGGTGCTGTTTAGTAACTCACCTACTCCATCTTATTTCTCCCTCACCTCAGATACATAATCCAAGTGTGAGATATCCGACTTTGGTCCTGCCAATTTATATTTAATTAATTTCAAAAGACCTCTCACTTTATGTACGAATATTAACTCAAAGGAAATAAACTGAGTAGATTTATTTGGGGCATCTCTAATGGTAAACAATATAATGGGATGCCTTTATTCCAATCATTCCGGTAATTCTGACAGTACGCTGTTAATATTGTCTTCAGCATCTGATGCCAACTTTCCAAGACTCACTGGGATTCGGTTTTGGAATGCACTTGATTTAAACTGCTGTATGCCGAAGCTATCCATGACTTCATTAAACAACTGTGCGGTAAAATGAGACCCTGGGTCTGACTGAATCACACTGTGTAGCCCACAGTGAGAAAAGAAAGCTACTAACCCCTCCTCCTCCCTTTTTGCCTTGACACCGCATAATGGAATTATCCCTGGAAATCAAGTAGACACATCCATTATGATCAGCAGATATTGCTTTCCACATTTATTTTAGAAAGGAGAGCTCCACAATTAATCATAACCCACGTGAAGGGTTCTTCGAATACAGGAATTGGCAACAAAGGTGCTGGTTTTATTACTGCCTGTGATCTACCTACCATTTGGCATGGATGACATGTACAACAAAAAATAACCACGTCATTTTGCATTCCAGCTACTAGAAATGCTTTAGCCTGAGTCTTCCGTGCATCAACTCCTTTGGCTTTTTCTTTCGGTTTTCCTTCCTGTTGTAACGTATGAAAGTGGGATCTTATTTCTACATAGTCTGGAAAAATCCCTGGTTATTTTTCTTTTAATTCCCCAGTTCCGTAGTTTTCATTTGGCTTCTCCACCACAAGGGGTGCTTCTCCCACATTGAATCCTGCTAAATCATTCCCAAGAACAAACTGTATTCCTGGAACTGACACTCTATCACTCACTCTCACTGTTACATCCCCAACCTTGATTTGGCACTCCAACGTAATGTTACACAAGGGAATGCTTAATTTCTGTCCCCATTCCACAAATTATCACGCTGTTGAGTAACATGTCAGAAAGAGTGAAAATACTTCCATCTCTTACTATTAGAGGCTGAGGGACAGTGAGGACTGGAGATCAGAGTTGAAAGGTGTGGGGCTGGAAAAGCACAGCAGGCCGGCAGCATCCGAGGGGCAGGGGAGTTGACGTTTCAGGCATACCTCCTTCATCAGGAAAGTGGGGGGTATGGGAGGGGGAAAGCGTCTGAGAATTAAATCGGAGGGTGGGGGTGGAGCTGGGTGGAAGGGAGATTGGAAGGCGATCAGTAGATGCAGGTGATGTCTGATGGTGAAAGGTCGGAGAGGAGGGTGAAGTGGATAGGTGGTAGGACAGCTGGAACCCTCAAACTATACAGCATCAACGTTGACTTCACCAATTTCCAAATCTCCCCTTCCCCAGCCTCAACCCAGATCCAACCGTTCCACTTAGCTCTGCCCTCTTGAACTGTACTAACTGTCCATCTTCCTTCCCACCTATCCACTCCACCCTCCTCTCCTCCCTATCACTATCACTCCCACTTACATCTTCCTAACGTCCTCCCAGTGACCCTCCCGCCAGCCCAGTTCGTAACCTCCTATTTATCTTTCAGCCCCCTTGTCCCCCCGCCACATTCCTGACGATGGGTTTGTGCCTGATGTGTCGATTGTCCTGCTCTTCGAATGCTACCTGATCTGTTATGCCTTTCCGGCCCCTTACTTCTCAACTATTCGAGACTGAGCAGATCCCGTATCTTGGAAAATTATAACTACTTGTCCTCCCCCACATCCCAGTTTTCCTTATTAAGGTTTATCGACGGAGGCAAATTCTTTATAGCGATCAGGCACTGACTCCATATACAGCCCCAGTCTCGGCTGTGCACTCTCCTGCAGCTCCTCGGCTCCACTTGGGGTCTCCTTTACCAGGTTCACTAATGCCACTGGCTTAAACTCCTTTATAACATCTTTTCCCAAAGTGTATTCCTTGAATGCCCAGCACTGTGTGTCCCAGCTTACTGCAGTGAAAACACCTTTTCATAGTGCCCTTCTTAAACCATCGGCACTGTTATTTTTATGTGTTCCACTACGTTATTGTAAGAACATCTGAGGCCTTTCACTTCCTTTCAACTCCTTGGACTTGTATTTTCACCTGTGGTAAACTATTCGTCGTGTGCTTTTCTCAATGTTTTGTAGCGTAGGATCTCTCCATCTCCCAATTTCTATCCCTCACTGGATGAAAATCCTCCCAGAAGCTAAATTTCATCTCATGCACCAATGCATACGTAACTGCCATTTCTGCTGTGTTTCTCACTTCTTGAACTTTCTGTTCTTTCACATGAATTCTTACCATCTCTGGAAGTGAGTCTTTAAACTCCTCCAGCAGAATAATCTCCCTTCGAGCCTCACAGGTCTTATCCATTTCTAAGGCCTGCACCCTTCTATCAAAATGACTGTGTTTAATTCTTTCAAACTCAATATAAGTCAGACGTGGTTCCGTCTCTACATTTCTGAACCGCTGTCTATATTCTTCTAGTACCAATTCATAAGCACTCAAAATAGCCCGTTTGACATCTGCATAATCTCTTGCTTCCTCATGTGACAGCACTGCACATACCTCTCAAGTTGTACCCACCAGCTTAGTCTGAAGTAGCATTACCCACTGGTTCACTGGACATGCCATCTGCCGAGCCAATTTCGCAAATGAAATAAAAACGGTTTTAGCATTTTTCGCACCGAAATATGGCAATGTATTAACATTGTTGTATACATCCCTACATTCTCCCTTCATCTTCATCCTGCTAATTTAACTTTCTTATCTAATTCCATACTTCTGAATTTCAAATTCTCCCTCTCTTCCTTTTCCTCTCTTTCTCTTTCTCTACCTTCTCTCTCTTTCAGTCTCTTTCTTTATCTTCTAACTGCAGTTGTCATATTTGCAATTTAAGGTTTTTCGAACTCGACTGCAGTTGCCTGCTTCTCTGATACATCAAAGAGCTTGACCAACTTCATTAGGGTGACAGCTTTCCTTTTGTCTCTGGTGAAACCCAATTCTAATCTACATGTTAGTTCTAAACGTATGTCCTTCCTTTGTCTTTCTACACTTTCTTGGCAAATTTGGGTACTATCTTCAAACCTCAGAACCTTTTTAGTAATATTAAAAGCCATTTCTTTTAAATTAACCAACCACAAGGAAACAAAATTAAATGAATTTTCTCACTTGTTTTATTTGAAGATCGAGGTCACTAACTGCCAAGTGATGGAATCTATTGGGACCTTTTGTACCCAAATCTGTTCAAAACTGTCTAAATCCCATACGACAAGCCCTCAAATTGTTATGATGTCGATGTTGAACATCTCTGTTAATTAAAACTACACACCCAGAAAAGTTCACCTCGACTTTACTCTGTTAAAACATGAGTGACAAAATAGTCGCAAATTCCACGATTAAGAGAAAAATAACCATTTATAAGTATGTATATTAACTCGCTGAGCTTGAAGGTTTGTTTTCAGATGTTTCGTCACCATGACTGGTAACATGATCAGTGAGAGTCTCTGGTGACGCACGGGTGGTATGTTGTGTCTTTCTATTTATAGGTCTTGGTTTCTAAAGTTGCGTGATGTCATTTCCAGTTTTTTGTTCAAGGGAAGGTAGATGGGATCTAAATTGATGTGTTTATGGATGTACTTCTGGCTAGAATGTCATGCTTCTAAGAACTTTCGTGCGTGGCTTTGTCCTAGGAAGTGTGTGTTGCCACAGTCAACGTGGTGCCCTTCTTTTTCTGCATGTATGGAAACTAGTGAGAGTGGGTCATGTCTTTTGGTAGCTAGCTGGTGTTCATATATCCTGCTCGCACGACAACAGGACAGTCTGAAATGGAGGAAAAATGATTTTTTATACACTGTTTAATCAGTGTATGTTCAGATAAGGAAGATTATTCATATGTGTACAACACATTCTGAATGAACAACGGAGACACAGTTAACGAAAAATGATGCACACGATGTATAAACTTTATAACCATTATTTGATCCTCGTCTGAAGTGATACCTTCCCTTTCTCTCAACGTTCCCCCTTTTCTTGGACTCCCAACTCTAGTCTCTCATTCTTATCAGGATGCGTGTTGTAGATTCTTGTTTCTGGTTTCCCAACTTATTTCAGTTAATTCCCTTTCTACCAGGAATTAGATATGTTGGCCTGCTGGGTTCTTTCCAAAGCTAGTGTCTGTCATATTGTTGGAGAGAAAAGTTATGGCATCAGACCCAGCATTTGAACAGATTCCTCTGTTGTACGTGCACTGTACAAAGGACCTCAGCACACAGGAATTGCCAAAATGTTGAGGGAAGTATATCTACTTCTTTCGATAATATAGTTTTCTCATTTTCCACATCTCCATATCTATATCCTCTCTCTCTTATTCTCCCTTTGTATCTAGTTAAGAAATCCACCAGTCATTCTTCGTGGCCCATCTATCAAAACTCCTTCTTTCAGTTTATACGCAATGCTTTCTTCAAGATGTAATGTGGTTATAATTAAGCAATGTAACTACAAAGACATGCAGGAGGAGCTGGCCAGAGTTAATTGGAAGGGGAGCTGAGCAGGAAAGACCATGGAGCAGCAATTGCAGAAATTTGTGGGGATAATTCAGAAGATAATACCAGAAATGCAACCCCAAGAAGATGAAACGTACTCATGGGAGGACAAGTCAGCCATGAGTTACAAGGCATCAAACCAAAAGAGAAATCATACAATGTGGTGAAGATGATTTGGAATTCAGAGAATTCATTGGCTCTGAAACTACTTAAGGCTGGCATCACTGACACTACAGAGCTCTTAATCATGGTCAGGGAGAGAAACAGAGGAAACATATTCACTTTAAACACAGAAGATGGTATTTCTCAAGGAAAAAGATTCAGGTGAATTAAATATTTGAATTAAAATCAGTTAAATGCTTTTCCGGAATGTGTCAGATTGGAAGCAAGACCGGGGGAGACAGACCCTGAGCAGAATGAGAGTTTGAAAATGGAAGCATTTCCACATCAGAAACCAGGTTAGGTCACTGGGTGCAAGGTGGATGGGTGAATGGGTCTCAGTGAGAATTGGGGAACAGACAGCAGAATTGCATTGCAGATATTGCAGCTCGAAACTGCGTATTCATGTAGTGCTGTAACCACAGCAGCGGGAGAAGCAGACCTGCATTCATACACAACCTGTAACTTTTTGCCAGGGTAACACCTCAGTCTGTCATTACCATCAACACCATCTATGGCTCAGTGACGAGTGTGGGTGAACATGTCAGAGTCAGAATCACATGAACTTTAACCTGATGCTAACTCATTAAAGCTACCGTACTTGACCAACAGATCTGAACGAAACCCTACAGTCCTGTCATATTCAGTCATAAATGGTGATGGACGATTAAACAAATGACTGGAGGAAAGGGCTCCACAAACATCCCCATCCTAAATAATGGAACAGACCTGCACATCAATGTAAAAAAGAACTTTGTTTTATCTGCACAATCTTCTGCCAGAAGTGTTGAGTCGATGATACACCTCACCCTCATCATGATGCCCACAAAATCACAGATGCCAGTCTTCAACTAATTCGATTTGCTGCATGTGAGAGGAAGAAACAGCTGAACACAATAGATACGACAAATGCAATGAGTCCTGACCCCATTCCTGCAACAGGGCTGAAGCCTTGTGTTCCACAACAAGCCGTGTCCCTGAGGAAGCTGTTTCAGTCCAACTCCAACTCTAACATCTCCCTGGCAATGTGGATAATTACTCAGCTATGTCCAGTCCCCTAAGAGGGGAATAATTACAATCTGACCAATTATCACCCCCTCAGTCCCATCACGACAGTCAAATCGATGGGAGTTCTTTTTGACAAAGATGTCAAGCAGCACAGAAATACCCTGCGCAGTGTAGTTTCCGACAGGTCTCCATGTGGAGATAGTGTTGTGGAAAGGTCACTGGATTACTAATCTAGACCAGGCTAATGCTCTGGCAGCGGGTGGAAGTTAAAAACAATTAATAAAATATCGAGATCTAATATCTGGGATCAGTAACAGTGACCTTGAAGCCAATATGGATTGTAAACAGAATTTCCTTCTCCAATGTACTTTTAGGAAGTGAATCTCCCATGATTTCCTGTGCCGGGCTACAAGTGACTCCAAAGACCCTGACATGTGATAAACATTTCAATGGTCTCTGAAACGGCTAAGAAAAGCATTCATTTTTATCTAACTACTCAGTCCTGTCGACCCTGCAAAGACCTCCTTCCTAACATCTGAGAGCTTTTGACAACATTTACAGAGCTTTCACACAGACTGCACAGAAACAGCGGGAAAGGAGTAGATCATGCAACACATTGAGCCTCCCCCATTCTAGTTCATGAAAAAAATCTCCTCAATGCACTTACCCCACACGATACACATATCCGTTAATGTGAGTAACCTTGGGAAACTATAAAATAGGCGGTGCAGTAGTACGTTTGGTCCATCGAGTTTGCTACCCGAGCTTGAGGCTCTTTTGGAAATTGGCAGATACGATATTGTGGGGATAACTGAGACTTGGCTTCAAGTGGACAGGGTCTGGGAAATGAATATTCAAGGCTACAAGGCTTCAAGGCTACACAGACTGACGGGCAGAGGGGGTGGGGTGGCCTTGTTGGTAAGGAACGATATTCAGTCCCTTGCGCGGGGGGACCTAGAGTCAGGGGATGTAGAGTCAGTGTGGATAGAGCTTCGAAATACTAAGGGTTAAAAGACCCTCTTGGGAGTCATCTACAGGCGCCCAAACAGTAGTCTGTATGTCGGATGTAAGTTAAATCAGAAGCTGAAATTGGCCTGTCGCAAAGATGTCACGACAGTTGTTATGGGGGATTTTAACATGCAGGTAGACTGGGAGAATCAGGATGGTATTGGGTCTCAAGAAAGCGACTTTGTGGAGTGCCTCAGAGAGGGATTCTTAGGGCAGCTGCTGCTGGAGCCGACCAGGGAGAAGGCAATTCTGGATCTGGTATTGGGAAGTAGTGACCATAATACAATAAGCTTCAATCTGCAATTTGAGAGGGAGAGGGTACAGTCGGAAGTGACAGTACTTCTGATGAATAAAGGGAACTATGGAGCTATGCGGGAGGAGCTGGCCAAAGTTCAATGGTGCGATACCTTAGCAGGGATGACCGTGGAGGAACAATGGCGGATACTTCTGTCTATAATGCAGAAGTCGCAGGATCAGTTCATTCCTAAAAGGAAGAAAGATCCCAAGAGGAGGCATGGGCGGCCGTGGCTGACGAGGGAAGTAAAGTTAAAGAGAAAAAGTATAACATAGCTAAGATAAGTGGAAAAACTGAGGACTGGGAAGCTTTCAAAGAGCAACAGAGGATTACTAAGAAGGAAATACGCAGAGGAAAAATGAGATACGAAGGTAAACTGGCCAAGAATATAAAGGAGAATAGTAAAAGCTTTTTTAGGTATGTGCAAGGCAAAAGGATGGTTAGGAAAAAAATGGGCCCTTGAAGACAGAAACAGGGAAATATATTACCGGGAACAAAGAAATGGCAGAGGAATTAAATGGGTACTTCAGATCTGTGTTCGCTGGGGAAGACACAAGTAATCACCCTGAGGTAACATTGGCTGAAGGACCTGAACTTAAGGGAATGTATAGTTTCCAGGAATTGGTGTTGGAGAGACTGTTAGGTCTGAAGTTTGATAAGTCCCCGGGGGCTGATGGTCTACATCCCGGGGTACTGAAGGAGGTGGCTTGGGAAATCGTGGATGCGTTGGTGATTATTTTCCAGAGTTTGATAGATTCAGGGTCGGTTCCTGAGGATGGGAGGGTGGCTAATGTTTTTAAGAAAGGTGGGAGAGAGAAAGCAGGAAATTATAGACAAGTTAGTCTGACCTCAGTGGTGGGAAAGATGCTGGAGTCTATTATTAAGGATGAAATTATGGCACATCTGGATAGTAGTAACAGGATAGGACAGAATCAGCATGGATTTATGAAGGGGAAATCATGCTTGACTAATCTTCTTGAATTGTTTGAGGATGTAACTCTGAAGTTCGACGAGGGAGATCCAGTACATGTCGTGTACCTGGACTTTCAGAAAGCTTTTGATCAAGTCCCACACAGGACGTTAGTGAGTAAAATTAGGTCGCATGGTATTAGGGGCAAAGTACTAGATTGGATTGAAAATTGGTTGGCTAACAGGAAACAAAAGGTAGTGATAAACGGCTCCATTTCGGAATTACAGGCAGTGACCAGTGGGGTACCGCAGGGATCCGTGCTGGGACTGCAGCTTTTAACAATATATGTTAATGATATAGAAGATGGTATCAACAATAACAGCAAATTTGCTGATGATACAAAGCTGGGTGGCAGGGTGAAATGTGAGGAAGATATTAGGAGATTACAGGGTGACCTGGACAAGTTAAGTGAGTGGGCAGATGCATGGCAGATGCAGTTTAATGTGGATAAATGTATGGTTATCCACTTTGGTGGCAAGAACAGGAAGGCAGATTACTACCTCAATGGAATCAATTTAGGTAAAGGGGCAGTACAGAGAGATCTGGGTGTTCTTGTACACCAGTCAATGAAGGCAAGCATGCAGGTACAGCAGGTAGTGAAGAAGGCTAATAACATGCTGGCCTTCATAACAAGAGGAATTGAGTATAGAAGCAAAGAGGTGTTTCTGCAGCTGTACAGGGCCCTGGTGAGACCACACCTGGAGTACTGTGTGCAGTTCTGGTCTCCAAATTTGAGGAAAGACATTCTGGCTATTGAGGGAGTGCAGCGTAGGTTCACGAGGTCAATTCCTGGAATGGCGGGATTACCTTACACTGAAAGACTGAAGCGACTGGACTTGAATACCCTTGAGTTTAGAAGACGGAGAGGGGATCTGATTGAGACGTATAAGATTATGAAAGGATTGGCCATTCAGGCAGCAGAAAACATGTTTCCGCTGATGGGTGAGTGCCGAACCAGAGGACACAGCTGAAAAATACGGGGTAGACCATTTAGGACAGAACTCAGGAGAAACTTTTTCACCCAGAGAGTGGTGGCTGTGTGGAATGCTCTGGCCCAGAGGACAGTGGACGCCCAGTCTCTGGATTCATTTAAGAAAGAGTTGGATGGAGCTCTCAAAGATAGTGGAATCAAGGGTTATGGAGATAAGGCAGGAACAGGTTACTGATTAGGAATGATCAGCCATGATCATATTGAATGGCGGTGCAGACTCGAAGGGCTGAATGGCCTACTCCTGCACCTAGTGTCTATTGTCTATTGAAAAAATAACAAGGGCAGAGTCTCCTTGAGTCAACGAACAGCTTTTCGACAAAAAAGGGACTTGCTTTGTGACATGTCTCCCCCCCCCCCCCCCCCACTTAAAAAAAGAACCATCAATGCGAAGAGATGGCTGCATTTCTAACCCTTCAAACCCAGTTAGTAGTATCAAAACTGACAGATGCACTATACTAACTGTAAACATTCAAACATGCACAAACCCATGCAAATTCAGGCCGCGCTACACCCACCACCGAACAGCTCCGTATCTCATTCGAATTTGAATAACTCATCAGCTTTCACATTTCTGCGACCTGCCACATGCACAATGGTCAGATTGAATGGCTGCAACAACAAGCTCCATCTAAACAGTCTGGCATTTTTGTCCTTAATATTTTCCACAAATGTCAATGTGTTGTGATCAGATTACGTGATTGTCTCCGATGCATTGCTGGTAATATAAACACAGTTATGATGCAATGTCAACACCAACTTTAAAGTCTCTTTCTCCACCGGTGAACATTTCTGTGGATGAACCTTCGACTTCCCAGAAAAATACTCGATAGATCTTTCTATTCCCTCATCATCCTCCTGCAGGAACACCGGACCGACACCCACATCACTGGCATCGATATCCTCCTTGAAAGTCTTCGTGTAACCTAGTGTAGCTGATATTGGGGCCAGTGTTAACACAGTCTTTAGGCCGTAAAATGTTTTTTGACAGTCCTCTGTCCACTGAGACTTCCTGACCTTGACAATTTGATGAGTGGAGCAGCCGCACTGTTTAAAGTTTGGCACAAACTTTCAGTAAAATCTAGTCAATCCCAGGAACTGTCGTACTGTATATATCTTTTTGTCGACGGTGTGAAACATTCCCCAACTACTTTCGTTTTCGTATCTCATGGGGTAATTTGTCCATGTACAATACCGTGACCCAGGAACCTGACTTGGGCTTTCTCAAATTCACTTTTAGCTAGGTTGACCACCAAGCCTGCTTTCTGAAGTTGATCGCACAAGTCCAATAAATGCTCTAAATGTTCCTTCCATGAGTGACTAATAGCCACCAGATCATTAACGTGTATCACATAGTTGGGTAATCTAGCAACGACCTTATTATCAGCCTCTGAAATTTGACTGGATCGTTTTTCATACCAAATGTGCATTTGGCGTTATGAAAGCCCCGAAATTTGCTCTCTCTGACAGAGATCCTTGTCAGTAGCCTCTGAGCAAGTCCAAATTAGAAATGTAAGTAGCTTCTACCACTTTTTCGACACAGTTCTCAAAACATGGAATTGGATATGAATCAGGCTTTGTAACGGCGTTGACTTTATGATAGTCCACATATGACCGTTGGGGCCCATCTGACTTTGGCTCCATGACTATACGTGAGCTCCAGTCACTGTAATTCACTTCGATTATGCCATCTTGGAGCATTCACTCTATCTCCTTCTGAACCTGTGCCAATTTTGGAGGGTCGTACCTGTAAAGATGTTGATTAATCAGAACAGCATCTCCTGTATTTTTATCATGCACAATTATGTTTGTACTTCACAGTTTATTTCCGCTTTTCTCTCCATGAGATAGTAATAACTCTTTCAGGTATCTTTACTTTTCTTGTGGAAGATAATTCAATAATTTATCCCAATTTTTTACAACTTTCTCGTTCAATTTGATTTGAGGAATGTCCAATTCAGAATCCTCTTAACTTAGTTCTTCCTTCTGTGCTGTAATCATTAACAGCTTCTCCTCTTGCTTTCCTTCCCTATCAAAATACCTGTTGAGCATATTCACATAACACACTCTGTGAGATTTCTTCCTGTCTGGAGTCCCTACCAAGTAGTTGGTCTCATTCAATTTGGTCTCAATTTGATATGGTGCACTAAAAATTGGTTTTAAAGGCTCACCTGTTACCGGAAGTAACACCAAGACCTTATTCACAATTTCAAAATTGCGAATTTGTGATTTCTGATCCACTTCATGTTTCATTGTATGCTGCGATACTTTTAAATGCTGTCTAACCAACACCCCAGCTCTATTTAATCATTCCCTAAAATTTGACACATCGTCCAAATGGGTGGTCTCTGAATTCTGACTTATTAATATCTCCTTAACCAATGTTAATGGTCCTTTTACTTCATGCCTGCAAATTAATTCAAATAGACTGAATTTGTTCGATTCATTCTGTGCGTCTCTGATCACCAATAATTCAAAAGGAATTTCCTTTTCGCAATCAACTGGATAATCCTGACCTTAAACTTTCAATATGGTCTTCAGTGTTTGATGCCGCCTCTCTCATGCTCCCTGTGATTCCGAATAGTATGCGTAGATTTGAATTGCTTTATTCCCAAGTTATCCATCACCTCCTTGAATAGTTCAGATGTGAGGTTTGATCTGTCTGGATCTCTATTGGTAGTCCGTATTTAGTAAAAACATTAAGTATTTTTTTCTACAACTCTTTTAGCTGTGATGGTGCATAATGGGATTGCCTCTGGAAATCTAGTCGACATATCCATTATTGTTAATGAATTATTCCCACTTTGTGTTTGAGGTTGGGGCCGAAGCAATCGATCAAGACTCTTCTGAAAGGTTCCTCAAATGCTGGAATATGTATTGAAGTTGCAGGTCTTATTACTGCCTGTGTGCCATGTTGAGACGTCTGGCAAAATTCAACTACATCTTTGTGTAGTACAGGACAAGGAAAATACCTTTATACTTTAGCCTGTATTGTCCTCTCCCCGAAATGATCTCCACGTGGTAGTTCATAAGCCACTCGCAGCATCCTCCTTTCTATACGCAACAGGGAAACAATTTGATGAATTTCTGCCCACGTCTGATCTGCTTCAATGTGTGCTGATCTCCACATTAAGACATCATTTGTTAATTAATAACACATAGGAATGCAATCATTCTCTTTCTTTCTAAATGCCTTTTGATATAACTAATGTAACTCCTCATCTTTCTGCTGCAAATCAATGCGCTTATCAGACCTAAAAATACTTGCATGTTTTCCTACTTGCTCCTTCTCTATTCCACTTAACTGATCAAAAACAACTTTTGGATAACTCTACGTCAGCTTCCTTATCTGCGCCTATATCCTGCTTCAATCAGTGCATTTGTGATCTTGTGATCATTCAATCAGGGACAATTCCTGGATAAACATTCTCCAGGTCTTCAATTGTTTGCATTTCCACTGGCTTTTCAACTAGAGTAGGCAACACGCCTACCGGTGAATCTGCTATATCATTTGCAAGGACAAATTTTATTCCTGGAGCTGAGAATTTGTCCAGTACTCCTACCACACATTATCTACACTTCTCGGGACTCTTCAGCCTCACTTTACATAACTGTGCACTTTTTGTCTCATCATGAATGCCTGTTGCAAGCACATTTTCTGCAATAGTCTTTCAAGAATGCATATATCCTCACCCCTCAGCATTACAGACTGAAAAGATCCTATGTCAATTAATATTGGAACCTCCTTACAAAATTACTTCTGGCCTATGTAAATAAACTTTACCCTTTCATGTAGATTTTATAAGCAGATCTGGCACGTCCTCTGATCACCTTATACACTCTGAGGCAGTTATCTATCTTCCCTTGTGCGTTTTGTTACTAGTCCAACAAAACATCCAGGCTGGTGTGGTTATCTGGTTTTCCTACATCTGGTTTTCTCCCAGCCCACCAACATTGTGATTTTGTGTAGCCCACTTTATTACAATGAAAACACCAGAGATTTTTTAACTACTTTGTCCCCCTCAAGGTTTTCTTTTTTGCCGTGGCAAACTATCCTTATGATCTTCACTGAGATCTACCTTTCCCTTTGCACGTAAGGATAACTCTTTGCTCCATTTTTTATCTCTTGTAGACTGGAACTGTATCTGAAAGCCAAACCAAGTCTATGGACCAGTTCGTAATCATCAGCCACTTCAGCTGCTAACCTTACTGTTTACACTCTCTGCTCTTCCACATGAGTTTGCACTGCTTCAGACAGTGAATTTTTGAATTCTTCCAAATACTTATCTCTCTAATAGTTTTGTTTGATTTTTAATGCTCGTATCCAACTATCGAAATTAGTCTGTTTGATCCTTTCAAACTCAATGTAGGTGTCACCACGATCCTTCCTTAGATTCCTGAAACGTTGTCTATAGCCTTCGGGAACAAGCTCAAAGACAGATAAAATGGCTTTTTTTTAACCTCCTCATACTCCCCAGATACCTCCTCCGATACGGATGTGAATACCTCACCAGTCCCACCTACAAGTTTAGTTTGGACCAACAAAGTCCACATTGCCTCTGGCCACTGCATTTGTTTAGTCACCTTTTCAAATGAGATGAAAAAGGCATCACATTCTTCTTATCAAATTTACGCAATGCTTGAACATGCTCAAACACTTTCTCACTAGACTTCTGACAACCGGGGCTTGCTCATCCTCACTGTCTTCCTTACTAAACCTACCCTCAGCCGTTATCTCCAGCCTTTTACACTGACTTTCCTTTTCAAATGTCAGTGTTGCTATTCAAAAGCTTTCTCTTTCTCCCTCTCCTGCTGCTCTCTCTTTTGCCTTTCTTTCTTTTTTTTCTCTCACTGTTCGGCTGCTCCCTCTTTTTCCCTCTCTTCTGCTATTAATAGTAACTCAAATGTTTCATTTATGCTGCCCTTTCCTTATCTCTTGCAGCTAACTCAAGCTGCTTCATTTGCAACTGAATTCTTGTCATCTCTATAGATTCTGATCGTTTCTCCAGAAAATTTAATTGACGACCCACTGCTGTAATTATCTCTCCTTTCCTCACAGAAGCAGTAAGTTTCAATTCCAGCTTCTCTGCTAATTCTTGCAAATTGGTCTTATTCACTTTTTGTAAAATTTCCAAAGTCACTGCATGCACACCCAGGAAATGTTTGGCGACTGAAAGAGCCATTACTATTCTAACCTGTTGAACTTCCAGTTCAAGACTCAACAGAAAACTGCTCTGCTCAGCTCAACTCAGCTAGCTCAGCTAAAATAGCTGACCACTCCCCAATCATTATACAGGTTACTTCTAAAGCATAACTACTTTGGCCTGAAGTTTCATCTGTTTACATATAAATAAAAGGCCTCTGAAAATCGTTTTCGTGTCTGTGCAAAGCCAGACTGATTGGAGCCCGTCCCGTTTATTGCCCCTCCGAAAACATCAAGGACAGAGTCTCCTTGAGCCAATGAACAGCTTTTAGCAAAAAAAAAGGATTGGTTTGTGACAAAGAAGACAGGATAGTGTCCTTTATCGAGGTCAGAAGCTGGTGGGAATGCCGAACTCTGTCAGAGTGTGGCTGCTGACAGGTTGTGAACAACATTACGCTCAGTGAAAGTCACACACCAAGCGCACATCGAGACTGTGAGAGTTCATTCAGAACCTGCAGCTCTCTCTCAACCAACATAGGGGATCTACAGAACTCTGTAAATGATCATAAAGTCACAGAATCCTGTAGCAAGGAGACATGCCCTTTAGCTCAAACTAGTTCATTCTGACCAAAATGTCCATCCATGCTAACCCCATTTCTCTGTGTTTGGTCCATATCCTTCTAAATCTTTCCGATCTAAATGTGAAGACACGTATCACGGATAGCATGTTATATTTAATGCTATCAATGTTTTGTTTTGGAAATAATGAGTGGTGATTCATAATACTCAAGTGTTAATGCAATCAATTTTTGTTCTTTTTTATCGTGTTAAAGATTAAACATTCATTTCCTTCACACTCTCCCCATGGTACCATCACCGCAGAGAGTAGTCTGATGAAACGCCATTACACTGTCTCTCTGTAGCAAGGAGATCTTTCATTATAAAGGAGAGAAAATACTGTCTCAAGAACACTACAACTGCAGGACGGTGTCTTCCACTTATACTTTAATCATTTTGCAATGAAGGACACTACTCATTTATTATGCTGATTACTTGCTAAGTCATAGAGTCTTAGAGGTGTACAACATGGAAACAGACCTCCGGTCCAACCCGTCCATGCTGATCTGATATCCCAACCTAATCTAGTCCCACCTGCTAGCACCCAGCTGTTCCGTATGAATTCTGTTAGTGACTCATGCCCATGGACATCCAGCTCCATTTCACAAAGAGCACTTCCCATCACCTCGCCTTCTCGTAAATACAAAATGAGAAGGATGATATGTTTTGCCAAATCATTTATTTGCCTTATGAAATAAAGTCACACGAACAACAACACCACTATTGCCATTCGAGTTGATTGGTGATGCTGAGGAGGCGATGGCTTAGCTGTTTTATCTCCGGAATATTAATCCAATGAATCAGACTCCGGATCCGAATCCCACCACGTCAAATGTTGGAATTTGAATTCAATAAAATATCAGGAGTTAAGAATCAAATGAAACAATGAAACCATTGTCGATTGTCCGTGCCTTTTAGGGACGGAAATCTACCATCTTCACCTCGTCGGGCTTACATGTGACTCCAGACCCACAGCAATGTGGTCAACTTTCAGTTGCAGTTTGGAATGGCCAAGCCAGCCACTCAGTTATATCATTCACTTCAAAGCCTCAAAGAAATGATACGCATGGACCTCAGCACTGACTACTTACAGCCCACGGACTGCAGTGTTTCAGGAAGGCAGCTCACCAACTCCTTCTCAAGAACAATGGGGAAAGGTAATTAAATCCAGGGCCAGCATCCCACTAATGAATAAAGGAAGATGATCACACTCAGGGAAGAGAGAAAAATCTACATAAATCACTTTAAACAGGGACTTTGATGTATACCTTACATGGTCATGATTTTCAGAAATATGGGAACAGGAGAAAAATAAATAAGATTAATGTCAATTTTAATTTCCATCCCAGCTAATCATCAACAATCCCTTTGTTTGCTTCTTTCCCTCTCTCTCTTTTTCCATCTGTTCAACTCAGTCCTTTTCCCCTTCATAACAGATGTCGCAGTCACCAACATCAATCACACTATTTCCCAACTGTGTTCAGTTCTGAACTATGGTCACTAGAATCGAATTGCCAATTCTGTTTTTCTCTCAACCCGAGGCTGCCAAATCTGCTCAGTTTCTCTGGCATTTTTCGTTCTTTATTGTTTCTGAACTATTGCATCATTCTTTGTTGTATTTAATCTTTAATTTTGTTATTACTTGGAATGTCCGCATCGCTGACAGGGGCAGCATTGTTCACCTTACCAAATGCCCTTTACTGTGTGGTCATTCTTTCAGGCAGTACAGAGCCAAGCACATTGCTATGGGTCTGATATCAGTCTTACGCCAGACCAGGTAATAACGCTAGTTTTCTTTACCAAAGGACATCAGTGAAATAGATAAACGCGTTAACAAAGTGCTGATGATGGTATGGTTGTTATTCGTAAAACTTGCTTTTATTTCCAATTCCTGTCATTTGAATTTACTTTCTGACATCATCTGTGGGAGGGTGTGGAAGAGCGTCTTTCTGTGCAATAACCTGTGCCTCTGAATTGCATTTCTTCCGACATTACTGCTCTAACACAGTGTTCCTGTCATTAAGTTACTTTAGAGACAAGAACAAGGTTGTGATCAAAATATTTGCAACTGGAAGTGTGCTTAGCGGAGACGTGGAACCATAACGTCTGAACTTTACCAAGACATACATAATGGTTTATTAAGCGTCAGCATTAATGCCATGATGGCGCCTGGGGATATAATCGAGCTGGTAGTGGATAGGTTTGGTGATGGACAGAATACCGAGCCGTAAATGAATTCAGGGAAAAAAGGTACTTCGGTATTCTGAACAGTCTCGTTCTCAGATGCTGGTGAGGGCGGGGGTGTGGGCGGTTCTGAAATTTGTGGCGAATGAATGGAATTTGCATTTGAAACTGAAGACAATAGTTTCCGTCTTTGTCAAATATAGATAACAGAAATAGCAAAGAAGTTTGCCATGGTTAAAGAGATTAATAAATGGACAGAGATGAAGACATTTACCAGGAACACCAACAATAGCGAGGATAGGATAGTAACCCACCTGGATAATCATCAGTGCACCTAATACCCGATATGGTAATGTTGACCAAGGCCAGGAAAACAAGAAAAACCCAAGGATAAACTCCTGTCCATTGTTGCAGCTTTCCAGTCTAATGTTCTCAGATTCTGATCAATTAATGGATCATTTCTGTCTATTCTCAGATGTTTATCTCTCCTTTTCGTGTCTCTGCAGCTGCTGATCCCTGTGAGCGTTGGAGGTGATGCATCTGCTGTTTAATGGCATAAAGCATTGCAAGAAGCCCCTTACTAACACGAGAGGGATACCATCCAGTGGCATCATTTGGTGGGCGGCACGGTGGCACGGTGGCACACCATCCAATACCCGAGTTCAATTCCTGCCTCAGGCGACTGGCTGTGTGAAGTTTGCACGTTCGCCCCGTGTCTGCGTGGGTTTCCTCCGGGTGCTCCGGTTTCCTCCCACAGTCTAAAGATGTGCAAGTCAGGTGAATTGGCCATGCTAAGTTGCCCGTAATGTTAGGTAAGGGGTAAATGTGGGTTGCGCTTCGGCGGGTCGGTGTGGACTTGTTGGGCCGGAGGGCCTGTTTCCACACTGTAATGTAATCTAATGTAATCAAATCTAATTAGAATCCATGGAGTCCGGCATCAATTACAGTCACTGAATAAACAGATCCAGGTAACACCTTTCAGTATGGTTCCTTCAGTTCACAAAAATAACTGGACGGGATTGATTGTTGGCATCGCTGACTATTGGTCAATTCATCAATTGCTTCCGTGAAGTTAGTTGTGAGAGAGAATAGTGGATGTTTTCTTATCCCAGGCTCGATGATTCTGCTCCATTGCTCGTTTGCAATACTGTAACCGCCTGAACCTCCCACTATTACCACCCTCAAAAACCACAATCTGGATGTTGTTACCGTGCCGATCTCTCCTCGACGAGAACAGGCACCAGCCAATATATTTACAGTGGATATATTTGCACTCCAATACACAGGAAATGTGGATTTGCCTGGGCATTCCTTTAATTGATCTAATGAGGCACTTTCGTATCTCCGACACTCAATATGCTTCAGCACTTTTTTTATATAAACTCACAAGCACTTTAACACACTTTATTGACTTCATTGTTTGAATTCAGTCCAAAGCCAAATGTGGTGTGTTGTCACAAAGCCTGTCCTTTTACAAAGATATGTTATCCTTGATTTTTCTTCTTCAGAGAAGTTCTAAACGACCTAAGACACCAATATGTCTGAATTTTGAAAGGTTCATTTGGGGTCCTTTTGTTTATATCTAATCAGGCAGAACGCGTTCAAGTCTTTAAATAAAAACTTGTAAATTCAAGAGGACGTGGCCAACTCTCTAGCTGGGTAGATTGGTTCAGTTTGTGGGTTAGTTGAGTCAGGGTGACTGTTGAAATTGGACGCTCTCCCCTTCCTTCTGTCCTTCCGACCTCATAACTTGTAAGCTTTCTGTATCAGATTTACTGTTTGTGATAAAGCGTTTGTTTATTGGGATTTTTGCAAGTATTTTGGAACAATATCCTAAACTCGGGATAGTCTCTCGGTTGGACATGATACATTAAATGGGTATTCTAGTTTCAGTTCATGTTCTTCATTCCGTAATTTGGTGAATAAAGTCTGTTTGTTTAAAACTCAGCAGTCTGACCAGCTAATTCACTCTGTTAATATCCACTATACACCAACCTTCAACAAATACCAAAGTTACGTCTGGTCTATGTGCTTAAAAATGTTTTGAGGGGTCGGGCCTGGTCCATAACAGTTTGGGGGGACTGTGCGGAATTAAGGCAGCGAGTGGAAGGTGTTAGTGTCTCTTTGTTCGTGTGTGGCTTTGGTGTGTAAACAGAGCTTCAGATAGCAATAACTCCTACAGTCACAAAGGATGTTTTGGAGATGGGAGAATCGACCTTGGGAGTTTCACAAAATGCACATAAGTCCAAGCTGCGGGAATTAGTAGACAAGCTAGAGTTGAAGCTACCTCCTAATGTGAGGAAAGATGAGATGATTGCAGCAATAGTTCAGCATTCCAATTTGCTGGAAACTCCATTGGGGTCTGTAGAAATGACTAAACTTCAATCGCAAATAAAGTAGCTTGAGTCAGAAGCTGAAATGAAACAGTTTGCGTTACGACTAAAATTAAAAGAAAAACAAAGAGAACGAATTGGTTTTATCCAGGAAAGAGAAAAAAAAAACGAATGGCTTTAGCAAGAGAGAAACAAAAAGAGAGAGGGTTTGAGCTTCAGAGATGGACACTGAGAGTCGAAAGTCAGCTGAAAACGATGGAGATGAAGGCTGAATGTAAGCTTAGTGAGGAGCAGCATGAGGATGAGCAAACTCATGGTAGTCAAAAGCCTGGTGAGACACTTTTTAAGTATATTCACGCCTTGTCTAAATTTGATGAGTAGGATATAGAAATCTTTTGCATCTCATTTGAAGAAGTGCCTAAACAATTGTAGTGGCCAGCGGCCACGTGGGTTTTGTTGATCCAAACGAAAATTGTAGGTAGAACGAGTGAAGTATCCGCAACAATATCAGAGAAAGGATCTGGGGAGTATGAGGAGGTGAAGAAAGTGCATATGGGCTTGTGCCAGAAGCCTATAGACAACATTTCAGGAATCTTAGGAGTGACCCTGGTCAAACCTATATTGAGTTTGAACGGGTCAAAGAAAGTAATTTTGATAAATGGATAAATGAACTTTAAAAATCGAGCAAATCTATGATGCACTTAGATAATTATTTTGGAGGAATTCAAAGATATATTGCCTGAAGTAGTGCAAACTCTTGTGTAAGAGCAGAGAGTTCAAACAGCAAGATTCGCAGCTGAAGAGGCAGATGATTATGAATTTTTCCATAAAACACATTTTGGCTTCCAGAATCAATTTCTGTTCATGAGGGATAGAGAAATCCTCACGTGAAAATTGATATGTAGATCTCAGTGAAGATCAGAAGGATAAAGATTAGATTAGATTAGATTACTTACAGTGTGGAAACAGGCCCTTCGGCCCAACAAGTCCACACCGCCCCGCCGAAGCGCAACCCACCCATACCCCTACATTTACCCCTTACCTAACACTACGGGCAATTTAGCATGGCCAATTCACCTGACCTGCACATCTTTGGACTGTGGGAGGAAACCGGAGCACCCGGAGGAAACCCACGCAGACACAGGGAGAATGTGCAAACTCCACACAGTCAGTCGCGGGAATTGAACCCGGGTCTCTGGCGCTGTGAGGCAGCAGTGCTAACCACTGTGCCACCGTGCCGCCCTATACTTACCACAGCGTAAAAAGGAAACACTTGAAGGGGACAAAGGAGCTAAAAAGCTCTGATATTTTCGTTGCAATCAATTAGGTCACAGGAAATCACTCTGTTGGTGGGCTAGGAAAAAACAGAAAGATGTAAGAAAACAGGATCAGCCTGGGAGTTTTATTGGAGCAGTAACAGAAAGCACAGTCGAGGCTAGAAAGCTGCATCACAGTGTACAAGTTGATCTGAGGTTGGTCAAGGAGGAAGTGCCAGATCTGCTTATAAAATATACCTGCAAAGGGAAAGTGTATTCACATAAGTCAGGGGAAGCAGATAAAGAGAATGCACTATTAAAAGACACAGGATCCTCTCAGTGTGGGATGCTGAAAGATGCGAAGGTATGTATTCCTGAAGGACTATTTCCAGAAAAGGTACTGCTAAAGTGAATTCATGTGAGACAAAAAGCACACAGTTATGTAAAGCGAGGATGGAGTGTCGAGTAAAGTGTCGCGAAATTGTGGTGGGAGTATTGGACAAATTTTCAGCTCCAGGAATACAATTTATCCTTGTAAAGTATGTAGCTGATTCATCGGTAGAGGTGCTGCCTGCTCTGGTTGAAAAGCCAGTGGAATCACAGGCAACTGAAGCAATGCAAGTGCCTTATCATGGAATCTTTCCTGAATGTGGGGTAACAAGGTCCCAATGTCACCAGCTGAAACAGGAGAGATCATAAATGTAAAGACGAGGAAGCTGAAGTGGCATTGGCAGAGACGTTGTTTCATCAGATAGTTGAAACAAAACAAGAGTAAATGTGTGATTATGGAAATATGTTTGCATTAGCTAAACTAATTGAGTTACAGCATTAAATTGAACATTTAAAGCAGTTAGGTCCCATGGAATCCAGGGAAATTTAACCAATTGGATGCAAAATTGTCTTGAAGGTAACAGATTATTTTCCAGACTGGAGGCCTGTGGCTAGTGGTGTGCTGAAAAAAATCAGTGTTAAGCTTACTTCTTTTCATCATGTATATACACGACTTGGATGTGAATATCAGAGGCATGATTAGTAAGTTTACCGATAACAGCAAAATGTGGTGCAGTGGACAGTGAGGAAGATTATCTCAGAGTACAAGAGCATCCATGGAAGCGGGTATAATTACACATTAAAAATATATCTGGATAAATACATAAATAAGAATGGTTCAGAGGCATATTGGCAAAATGCTGGCAAATGGGACTAGATCCGATTAGGATGTCTGGTCAGCATGGACAATTTGGACAAAAATGTCTGTTTCCGTGGTGTCTGACTCTCTGATTCGATAAGATGGATCAGGAAAATTTCTAAAGGCCTTTTGAGTGGAAATTCTCTTCCCCAAAAGATTGAGGTGCCTCTTTGTTTACATTTATTCAAAGATGTATTAGTTAAGTATTTGTCCATGAAGTGAGTCATGGATAATTGGATACAGACAGGAAAGTGGGGCTGAGACCACAACCTGATCAGCCACAATCTTAGTGCCTGGTGGAGAAGGCTCACAGTGTGTAATGACCCACTACTGTTCCTCAGTCCCATGTTTTTGTGTTCCATTCAGCCCCTGAAACCTGCTAGACAAGAGCACTGGGAAGCTACGTACTGCTATCACCTCGTGCACAGAAACAGAGGAGACCATTCAGTCCCTCAATACTTTCCCACACGGTTTAGATGCTTTGAAAAATGTAATTGGAAAACCCAGACTGGGTATCAACGAGGCCCCTCATCTCTCTTTACAGGGATTCCCCTTTCTGCAAAATGTGCTCCATTTGTTGGTCATATTATCGAACCAGGTTTACTGTGAATACAGCTCGAACACATCACCCAGAGATGGCTCAGAAAATCCTCTGGACACCCTGACTATAACATTCAATAACCAAACTTCCAGGAAAATAACACCCTGTAACATTCCAATAATAGAACGCCGAAACAGAAACAAGTTGTTCGCTCCCTACTCCCACCCCTCAACATTGCCTTGCCCTTCAGTCAGATCATGGCTGATCTTCTCTCAGTCTCAAGTCCTCTTTCATGCCTAATTATTCATAGCACTCAACTCTCTGACAGGTCAAAATCCATCTAAAGCCTCTTTAAATACTTTCGTAGAACAGAGAACATAGGACATTACAGCACAGTACAGGCCCTTCGGTCCTCGATGTTGTGCTGATCTTTTATCCTTCTCGACTCATCGACATACTTTCGTGCATTATCTTTCATGTGCCTATCCAAGCATCTCTTAAATGTCCCTCAGGTATCTGATTCGACTAACATTGCTGGCAATGCATTCCATGCACACAAAACTCTCTGTGTAAAGAACTGAACGTTGACATCTCCCCGAAACCGTCCTCCAATCACTTTAATCCTCGTTACCTCGTTAGAGACATTTTTGCTGGGTGTACAAGATGATGCCTCTCATCATCTTGTACACCTGTATCCAATCACCTCTCATCCTGCTTCACTCCAATGAGAAAGGCCCTAACTCCCTCAATCTTTCTTCATAAGACCTGATCTCCAGTCCAGTCAGCATCCTGGTAAGTTCCCTCTGCACCCTCTCTAAAGCTTCCTCATCCTTCCTAGAATGAGGTGACCAGAACTGAACACAATATTCCAAGTGTGGTCTAGCCAAGGCGCTATAGAGCTGCAGTGTAACCTTGCGGCTCTTAAACTCAATCCCCTGCTAATCTAAACTAAATTACTATATGCCTTCTTAACAACCCTATCACAATTTGGGTAGCAAACGTAAGGGATCTATGGACATGGACCCCAAGACCCATCTGTTCCTTCACACTGCCAACAATCCTGCCTTTGACACTGTATTCTGCATTCACGTTCGAGCTTGCAAAGAGAATCACTTCACACTTTTCCAGGTTGAACTCTATTTGCCACTTCTCAGCCAAGTTCTGCATCCTGTGAATGCCCCATTGCAACTGACAACAGCCCTCCACACTATGTACCACTCCACAAACCTCCGCGTCATCGGCAAACTTACTAACCCACCCTTCCGCTTCTTCATCCAAATCATTTATAAAAATCACAACAAGCAGCGGTCCCACAACCGAGCTCTGCAGGACACCACTGGTCCCTTTCAGTTATCTAGCTCCCTTAACTCGCTGTGTAAGGAAATTCCTGACAATCACGTTATTCTGTTTGAAGAAACCAGTCTCTACTTCTACACCATGACCTATTGATATGGAAAATAGAGGGAACACAGGGGCTCAGGAAAGAGAGACTGGCCCTGTACTCAAGGCAGTATTAGACTGAGGATGGCATCAAGGAGCCTGAGCAAAATCGCAGAAATGAGAATCGATTGTGACCTCTCCACTGCTCGGAGTTATTCACAGCATAAGGGAAGGTATTTACTATCGGTGGGCATCAATCATCTCAGCCGTGGCGTATCTCTGCAGGAGATTCTCAGGGTATCTCCCTCAGCCCAGGCATCTGCAGTTGACCAGCGGGGAATCCCTGCAGTGTGGAAGCAGTTCATTGAGTTCACAACGGTCCGAAATCGGGATATTCACTGAAGACTAAACAATGTTCAGAAAAATAAGTCAGCACTCAGATTATGAAGCCATCTGTGTCCATGTGCGACAAGACGCAGACAATATTCAAACTTGTGCTGTTAAAGTCTGGGGAACATTCACGTAACAGACAAAACACATTTCCCTGGAAAAAAGAAAAAGGTCATTCAGTACCTCAATCTGGTTTCACAAGAATATGGGCAAGTCATTCAACCCATCAAAACTACTCGGCAAGAAAGGGATAGCCCAATCAGTCCCTGCTGCCTATTCCATAGAAGGAAAAGGAGACCGCTCACTTCCATGCATCATTTACATGGGATCAGAAAGAGGCCATTTCAAATCTGGAGCCATTTACAAAGCTACAGGAAGTGGTCATTCAGCTTCTTCGGTCACTGACACAGGAAGAGGAAGGTGTCAGAGATGCTCCAATATCACAAACAAATGGTGCATTGGCTGCACAGATAGACTGCTCTAACTTGTTCCACGTTGCTACATTACTCATAGTACATATGTGTTATTATAAAATGGTTTTCTGGCAGTGGGAATGAAGACAACATTTTTGCCCATTCACCAACGTGTTGTCTATTCCAAGAAGTTAGACGCTTGGTCTCTATGGAGGTCAGAAGCTGGTGGGGAATGGCCAACTGTTTCAGAATGAAGGTATTGCAGATGCTGACAATGTAACATTCAGTGCAAGGTCACACAGCAACTGTACAGTAAAGTTCATTCAGAGTCTTTACTTATCTGTCAATAGACATGGGGCTCTGCATAGGCATGAAAACTACCGGGAAACAAGCATCCAACGAGAAGGAAGGAGTCTTCACCCTATTCAGTTGCTTGGGACAGAAGGAGTGTCCAACCATAACCATCAAGTTTCAACTTCTTATTCCCTCACAGTGCTACATATTACACACAAGTTTCTCCTCATGGTAACACCATGCCAGGGTTTAGTCTGGTGAAATCCCTTTGGACTGTATCACTCACAAGATCATTATTTATAAAGCATTTCCAACCTGTACACAATACCCGAAATAGTCTATAAACATAACAATACCATTGGGAAAGATTCATTTACTCTGGTACTTTAATCATTTTACAAGAAGAGCCACATATCATTTACTTCTAGCTGATTAAACATTCTGTCAGTGATTTATGACCAAGCACATCCAGGTCTGATTCAACAACAGCACTTCCCAACCTCTCACTATTTAATGAACATAAATGTGAATGATGATATTTGTTGTTCCCATCTGAAACATTTTATTTCTTCTGATCCTTCTGATACCCCAAAACCTTCACTCCAGATAAAAACACAAATCTCTTCATTCTCTCGATTATCCAACTTTTAAGACATTCGATGTATTCCACCCCTACATACCCATGGGCTGTAACATTCTGTACTCACCTGTATTCAACCATGACAACGTCTGCTGAAAATGCAAATAGTCCACTCCCATTGATTCTCAATTGTCGATGTCACAACGCACAACCTCCACAAAATCCAGCAGGTTGATCAAAGATCATTTCCCTTTCCTGTGCTGATGCTCACCATGAAATAAACTGGATTAATTCTGGAAGTTTCCAGGCAGGAGTGAGTAACGTTTTCCATCAGCACCGAAGTGCAGTCCTCCGATGTCATCACTGGCTGATAGAATTCACCTGTCTGCTGAGTGCAATATATTGAGTCCATCTCCCTGAAGAAGGTACAGAAACAAACTTCCAGAAACAGTAGGGAAAGAGTGACTGGTTAAATGAAGAACAGCACTGTCATTATTTTCCAAGTGTCACATTCCTCACAAAAGGTTCCATTGTTTTTCTCACAGTTGATACCAAGCTAACTACAATTTAGTTTTCTGATTGACCTCTCCGTCGTGTTTTAAATACTTAGGTTTACAATAGCTGCTTTCCAGTCTGCAGGATCCTTTTCAGAATCAAACCAGCTTTGAAAAATAATCAGTAATTCTTTCATTAGCTCTACTGCCACCTCCTCATTACTCTGGGATGTAGCTCATCTGATGCAGCAACATACCGACCTTCAATTCAATGAGATTTTCAAAGACACACCTTTTATTAATTCTAATTTCCTGCTGTTCTTCATTTAACCAGTCACTCTTTCCCTACTGTTTCTGGAAGTTTGTTTCTGTACCTTCTTCAGGGAGATGGACTCAATATATTGCACTCAGCAGACAGGTGAATTCTATCAGCCAGTGATGACATCGGAGGACTGCACTTCGGTGATGATGGAAAACGTTACTCACTCCTGCCTGGAAAGTTCCAGAATTAATCCAGTTTATTTCATGGTGAGCATCAGCACAGTCCTGTCCCTGGCTTGAGGCTAAGTGGTAAACTGAAGGAGGAGACACAGCTCAGTGACCACCTCAATTTTGAAACAAACTGGTTTCAAACTTTACACCTGGTCCAGCTGAGACAAATATCCCGGGAAATCTCAGGGAAGATAGTGCACTGTCCTGCACCACCCTATTTATAGAGCTTTCCTTCTGTGGAGTCTCATCTCCATTTGTTTACCATGGACCCAGACACTGTAAATGCAGTGAAAAGAGTGGGGTTACCAGATCCAGCAACTGACAATAAAAACCAGAGATAAGCATCCACAGAAACTCCACTGATTTTCCAATGATAGGAACAAGTCAATTTCGCACACGCATGGTGCATGCGTTCAGCGTTGAAATCTATTTCCACTTCTAAGTTTCTCTTCCTGGCTGAGAAAGCCGTTCAAACCCCGTATAGCCCCACAGTAACAGTTTCTCTCTCCAAAGAAGCAGTTGACAGTGTAACATTACCTTTCTCTGTATCTCAGTATTGCCAATGGATTTGATCATAACACGCAGAGAAGAGAAATAGAGGGAACCTAACTCACTTTAAACAGGAACATATCTAAATGGACGTGATATTCAGGAATATGGGAAATGGGGAAATGTGAGTATAACTTGCCATTTGGTTTTCCTTTCAGTTCATCATCAGCAATCCCTTTGCTCACTTTTGATTTCTTTTCCTCTCTTTTTCTGGCCATTTCTCTGTCCATTCTATTTAAACCTGGCTCCCACTTCTCTCTCCAACCCAACCATCCCCGATTCCAGGATAAATAATATTATTTCACAGTTTGCTTTCAGTTGTGATGCATGGTTACTGGACCCAAACCGTTACCTGCATTTCTCCTGACAGAGGCTGCCATACCTGCTTAGATTCTCCAACACTTTCAGACGCCGGAGAGTTTTATTTTCGATCTCTAGCACCCACCATTCCTTGGTTTATTTCACCTTTAAAGTTGTTGTTTTCCAGGATGCCAGCATCACCGGTAAAGGCAGCATTTGTTGTCCATCACTAATAATCCTTGACCACGCGGCCATTTGTCAAGACAAAATGAAGCCAAGAATTTTGTTGTGGGTCTGGAGTCACACTGAGTTCAGACTGGGCAATAATGTTAAGATTCTTTACCAAAGACTATCAGTGAAATAAATCCTGACGGTTTCTGGTTTCCATGAGTGAAGTTAGGTTTCATTCCAATTTTTGTCATTCGAATTTAAGCTCTGACATCGGCTGTCGTAGGAGTTTAAACACTTTATGGGAAGCACAGCCCTTTCCTCTGAATTAACCGTCTGGTTACATTATCACTCTGATACAGAGTCCTTGTTGCCTAGTCCGTATTCCCTAGTCCCTGCCAGAGAGAGATAGTGGGGAAATCAGTTTAGCTACCAACAATCAAAAGGATTTTGGGGAAAAAAAGGGAGTTTGAGAGACACTTTCATGTAAGGTCATAGATTTCAGAATGCTGAAATGAAGACATTTCGACAGCATTCTACAAGATGAGCCAGTATTCCCAGGAATGATAGCTGAAGGGGATATTGGTGTCAGTAAAGATGATGGAGAGTTTTGGATGAGCATTTGTTCTGCAACATTGTAACTGGATGTGGAGTCAGCAGAGTCTTCGATTCATTGGGCTGCATCTAACAATAATTTGTTTCAGTGACAATTTTATTAATTGTGACAGAGGGATTGCCTGTACGAGGCTAACCTAGTATCTTGGTGCTATCTTATCGAACTCACCTCATTAACTACCCACTCAATCTCATAGTATTCCTTTCATTCAATGCCAGCCGTTTCTTCAACCCATCATGGCTGGAGGGAATCACCATTGCACTGATGCCCCTGGATATTCCGTGATCACTGGCATTGTTCGCATCTTTCAAAGGTCAATGGGCACACTATTGAACTTTCTCAGTTTGGAGGACTCTTCACAGTTGACCCCGCGCATGGCAGATAAGGGGAATTAACACGACGATTTTTCCTCTCTCTCTCTCTCTCTCTCTCTACATATGCACTTATTTTATATCCAATCACAATGATTAATTCTGGCTATTTCACGTTGTCTCACGTTATAGTATTCAGCAAAAAACCGCTTCTAAACACTTGTCCCGTTCTGAAATACAATTTCTAGTACAGGACTTTTTATCCTCAACTGTTATCTTGAACGTTATTTGAAATGTACCACTTTCTTTGTTATGAAGTTTCTTTTCCACTTTATCTGTGACTGTCTGTAACAATCACACAGTCTACCACTCAGTTGGCTGGACGGCTGTTTTGTGATGCAGAGGGATGCCAGCATCGCAGGTTCAATTCCCCCACACTGACAGAGGTTAAAATGAAGAGGACGCTCTCTCAACAATGGGCAATATAGCATAGTCAATCCACTCCGAGCTGCACACACCTTTGAACTCTGGGAGTAAACTGGAGCATTGGAAGGAAACCCATACAAATACGTGGAGAATGTTCAAACCCACCTGAGTTTGGAATTGAACCCAGCTCCTTGGTGATCTAAGCCAGCAGTGCTAACCACATATCCATCATACTCCTCAGTTAGTTCTATTAATTACTTGTAGCTGACTAACGAAATCTAATTGACTTGTTCTGATAATTGAACCTGACCCAGTCTTAAACCTTTATCTTCAGCCATATCACCAACCTGGTTACATTTAAAATTTGTTGTGAGCGGTGGAGGAGTGGGATTAGAAATTGAAACAGTGACATCCTCCAATCTCAGTCAGAACTGGAGTGAAGAGAAATTCACAAAGTGGGAAATGATTCTAGTGGGAATTCTCTTTCCCTGAAGTTTAGGAGGTCTGAATCTTTATATTATATCGAGGCTGACTTTGTCTGATTTTCCATAGATAGGTGAATCAGTGATAATGGTGCAATGAGACGAAAGTGCAGCTGATCTACTCCATGGCTCAACTCCACTTTCCTGCTAACCCTTTGCATCCCGCAACACGCTGAAATATCACAAACCAATCCACCCCGCATGTAAATACATTCAGTGACCCAGCTTCCACACAACTCTGGGTTAGGAAATTCCAGCCATTCACTAATTTCTGAAAGAAGACATTTCTTTACAGCTCAGTTTGTAATCGATATTGCTTTTTCTGTATCTACATCCCTGACTTCGAGACTCTGCCCTGGTGTGGAACCACATTCTCAAAACTTACCTTGTCAAGCCCCCTCTGTATCTTGTCCGTTTCATTAATGTCACCCTCATTCATTTAAACCACAATGAAGAATCGACTCGGCATCTTTGTGTTATTCAAGAATTCTACCCTTTCATTCCAGGAACCAGTCTAATGAACCAACATTTCTGCATCAGCATGCTGACGTTACGTTTCATATACAGGAGCAGTCCAATCCGTTGTACTGCTCCTTTTTTGGGAGTCCTCGCCATGAAATAACAGCCTGCCTTTTGGTTGTCAGTGTCATCCACAAACTCGGATGTATATTGCACTCAGCTCCCGCCGTCAGGCTATCAGTATAGATTGTAAGCAGCTCTTGCCATCGGACTGATATTTGTGGTACTCCATAAGATATATATATTTTTTCATAATGATCAATGAAGCCTGAATCTCCAATTTCTATGTGCTTACCAATTGTCATTCGATGCTAATGCTTATCCGTCATATTATAAGTTACTCTCTTGTGTAAGAATCTTTATTTTGTGATGTCTTGTGGAAAATCTATGGAAAGCCTCATGTTTAAAGAAAGTTTAAAGGGAGTTTAAGGGTTACTGCGGATGAAATCTGCCCTAAATGCTGTTGGATGAGAATCTTATCAGATGGAGTGAATCGGTTGGAGAAACATACAGAAGCGATGAGGAATTTGCAACAGCAACAGGATGTGATGGATGGCAATTATAGGAAGGGGGGGAAGTCTCAGATACAGTCACATAGATGGACTAACTCCAGGAAGGGTAAGAGAGGTAGGCACCTAGGGTAGGAGTCTTTTGTGGATATACCCATTTCAAACAGGCATGCTGTTTTGGAAAATGTAGAGTGTGATGGATTATCAGGGGAACGAAGCACGAACAGTCAATTTTCTGGTATTGAGGCTGGCTCTAATGCAACGAGGGGTACGTCGGCTTCCAAGAGATCAATTGTGTTAGGGGATTCTGTCATCAGAGGTACAGACAGACTTTTCTGTGGCCAGCAGAGGGAAAGCAAAATGGTGTGTTGTTTCCCTAGCGCCAGGATCAAGGATGTCTCAGAGAGGGTGTAGAATGTTCTCACGGGGGAGAGGGACCAGCAAGAGGTCATTGTCCACATTGGAACCAACGAAAGAGGAAGGGAAAAGGTTGAGATTCCGAAGGGAGATTACAGAGAGTTAGGTAGAATTTTAAAAAGGAGGTCCTCAAGGGTAGTAATATCTGGATTACTCCCAGTGATACGAGCGAGTGGGGGCAGGAATAGGAGGATAGAGCAGATGAATGCATGGCACAGGAGCTGGTGTATGGAAGAAGGATTCATATTTTTGGATCATTGGAATCTCGTTTGGTGGAGAAGTGACCTGTACAAGAAGGACGGATTGCACCTGAATTGGAAGGGGACTAATATACTAGCAGGGAAATTTGCTAGAAGTGCTTGGGAGGATCTAAAGTAGTAAGGTGGGGGTGGGGTGGGGAGGGGGGTTTTGGACCCAGGGAGATAGTGAGTAAAGAGAGCAGTCTGAGACTGGTACAGTTGAGAACAGAAGCGAGTCAGACAGTCAGGGCAGGCAGGGGCAAGGTAGGACTAACAAAGTAAACGGCATTTATTTCAATGCAAGGCGCCTAACAGGAAAGGCAGATGAACTCAGGGCATGGTTAGGAACATGGGACTGGGATATCATAGCAGTTACAGAAACATGGCTCGGGGATGGGCAGGACTGGCAGCTTAATATTCCTGGATACAAATGCTACAGGAACGATGGAAAGGTTGGCAAGAGAGGAGGGGAAGTGGCATTTTTAATAAGCGTATACCATTACAGCTGTTCTGAGGGAGGATATTCCTGAAAATACATCCAGGGAAGTTATTTGTGTGGAATTGAAAAAAAGAAAGGGATGATAACCTTAATAGGATTGTATTATAGATCCCCTAATAGTCAGAGGGAAATTGAGAAACAAACTTGTAAGGAGATCTCAGCTATCTGTAAGAATAATAGGGTAGTTATGATAGGGGACTTTAACATTCCAAACGTCGACTGGGACTGCCATAGTGTTAAAGGTTTATATGGAGAGGAATTTCTTAAGTGTGTACAAGACATTTTTCTGATTCAGTATGTGGGTGTAACTATGAGAGAAGGTGCAAACCTTGCCCTACTCTTGGGAAATAAAGCAGGGCAGGTGACTGAGGTATCAGTGGGGGAGCACTTTGGGGCCAGCGACCATAATTCCATTCGTTTTGCAATAGTGATGGAAAAGGATAGACCAGATCTAAACGCTGAAGTTCTAAATTGGTGAAAGGCCAATTTTGACGGTACTAGGCAAAAACTTTCGCAAGCTGATTGGAGGCAAATTTTCGCAGGTAAAGGAATGGCTGGAAAATGGGAAGCTTTCAGAAATGAGATAACAAGAATCCAGAGAATGTATATTGCTGTCCGAGTGAAAGGGAATGCTGATAGGTATAGAGAATGCTGGATGACTAAAGAAATTGCGGGTTTGGTTAAGAAAAATAAGGAAGCATATGTCAGGTATAGACAGGATCAATCGAGTGAATCCTCCGAAGAGTGTAAAGGAAGTTGGAGTATACTTAAGAGCGAAATCAGGAGGGCAAAAAGGGGACACGAGATAGCTTTGGCAAATAGAATTAACCAGAATTCAAAGGTTTTTTACAAATATATTAAGGACCTAAGGATAACTAGGGAGAGAATCGGACCCCTCAAAGATCAGCAAGGCAGCCTTTGTGTGGAGCCACAGAAAATGGGGAGATACTAAATGAATATTTTCATCAGCATTTACTGTGGAAAAGGATATGGAAGCTATAGACGGTAGGGAAATAGATGGTGACATTTTGCAAATGTCCCGATATACAGAGGAGGAAGTGCTGGATGTTTTGAAACGGTTAAAGGTGGAAAAATCCCCAGGACCTGATCAGGTGTACCCGAGAACTCTGTGGGAAGCAAGACAAGTGATTGCTGGGCCTCTTGCTGAGATATTTGTATCATCGTTAGTCACAGGTGAGGTTCCAGAAGACTGGAGGTTGGCAAATGACGTGCCACTGTTTAAGAAAGGCGGTAAAGACAAAGCAGGGAACTATAGATATGTGAGCTTCACCTCAGTGGTGGGCAAATTGTTGGAGGGACTCCTGAGGGACAGGATGTATATGTATTTGGAAAGGCAAGGACTGATTGCATCTTGCAAAATGTCTAGATTACAGAGGATGAAGTGCTGGATGTCTTTAAACGGTTGAATGTGGATAAATCCCCAGGACCTGATCAGGTGTACACGAGAACTCTGTGGGAAGCTAGAGAAATGATTGATGGGCCTCTTGCTGAGATATTTGTAAAATTGATAGTCACAGGTGAGGTGCCAGAAGACTGGAGGTTGGCAAACGTGGTTCCACTGTTTAAGAAGGGCAGTAATGAAAAGCCAGTGAACTATAGACCGGTGAACCTGAACTCTGCGGTGGGCAATTTGTTGGAGGGAAACCTGAGGGACAAGATGTACATGTATTTGGAAAGGCAAGGACCGATTAGGGATAGTCAACATGGCTTTGTGCGTGGGAAATCATGTCTCACAAACTTTATTGAGTTTTTGAAGAAGTAACAAAGAAGATTGATGAGGGCAGAGCAGTAGATGTGATCTATATCGACATCAGTAAGGTACTCAGCATGGTTCAAACAAGGGTTGCAGATGCTGGAAACCAGATTCTAGATTAGAATGGTGCTAGAAAAGCACAGCAGTTCAGGCAGCATCCAAGGTGCAGGAAAATCGACGTTTTGGGCAAAAGCCCTTCATCAAGAGTAGAGGCAGAGTGCCTGCAGGGTCGAGAGATAAATGAGAGGAGGGTTGGGGTGGGGAGAAATTTAGCATAGAGTACAATAGGTGAATGGGGCTGGGGGTGGAGGTGACAGGTCAGGGAGGAGGGTGGAGTGGACAGGTGGAAAGAAAGAGGCGGGTGGGACAAGTCATGAGGACAGCGCTGAGCTGGAAGTTTCGAGCTAGGGTGAGGGGGGAAGGGGAAATGAGGAAACTGGCGAAGGCCACATTGATGCCCTGCGGTTGAAGTGTTCCGAGGCAGAAGATTAGGCGTTCTTCCTCCAGGCATCGGGCGGTGAGAGAGTGGCAGTGAAGGAGGCCCAGGACCTCCATGTCCTCGGCTGAGTTGGAGGGAGAGTTGAAATTTTGGGTGACCTGGCAGTGTGGTTAATTGGTGCGGGTGTCCCAGATGTGATCCCTAAAGCGCTCTGCGAGGAGGTGTCCAGTCTCCCCAATGTAGAGGAGACCGCATTGGGAGCAACGGATACAATAAATGACATTGGTGGATGTTCAGGTAAAATTTTGATGGATGCGGAAGACTCCTTTGGAACCTTGGCTGGAGGTGAGGGAGGAGGTGTGGGCGCAGGTTTTGCAATTCCTGCAGTGGCAGGGGATGGTGCCAGGATGGGAGGGTAGGTTGTAGAGGGACGTGGACCTGATCAGGTAGTCATGGAGGGAATGGTCTTTGGTGAAGGCGGAAAGGGGTGGGGAGGGAAATATATCCCTGGTGGTGGGGTCCGTTTGGAGGTGGCGGAAATGTCGGCGGATGAATTAGTTTATGCGAAGGTTGGTAGGGTGAAAGGTGAGCACCAGGAGCGTTCTGTCCTTGTTACGGTTGGAGGAGTGGGGTTTGAGGGCGGAGGGGCGGGATGTGGATGAGATGCGTTGGAAGGCATCTTTAACCATGTGGGAAGGGGAATTGCTGTATCTAAAGAAGGAGGGCATCTGGTGTGTTCTGTGGCGGAACTGGTCCTCATGGGAGCAGACACGCTGGAGGCGGAGGAATTGGGAATATAGGATTGAAGTTTTGCAGAAGGTAGGGTGGGAAGAGGTGTGATCCAGGCAGCTGGGGGAGTTGGTGGGTTTGTATAAAATGTCAGTGTCAAGTCGGTCGTCATTAATGGAGATAGAGAGTCCAGAAAGGGGAGGGAGGTGTCAGAGATGCTCCAGGCAAATTTAATGGCAGGATAGAATGTGTTGGTGAAGTTGATGAATTTCTCAATCTCCTCGCGTGGGCACGAGGTGGCACCAATGCAGTCATCAATATAGCGGGGGAAGAGGTGGGGAGTGATGCCAGTGTAACTACGGAAGATGGACTTTTCTACGTAGCCAACAGAGACAGGCATAGCTGTGGCCCATATGTGTGTCCGTGGCAACCCCTTTGGTCTGGAGGAAGTGGGAGGATTCGAAGGAGAAATTGTTGTGGGTGAGGAACAGTTCAGCCAAACGAATGAGAGTGTCGGTAGAAGGGTGTTATTGGTGACTTCGGGAGAGGAAGAAACGGAGGGCTTGGAGGCCATGGTCATGGCGGATGGAGGTGTAGAGGGATTGGATATCCATGGTGAAGATGAGGCGTTGGGGGCCGGGGAAAGGGAAGTCTTGGAGGAGGTGAAGGGCGTGGGTGGTGTCCCGAATGTATGTGGGGAGATCCTGGACTCGGGGAGATAGGACAGTGCCGATGTAGGTAGAGATGTGTTCAGTGGGGCAGTAGCATGTTGAGACAAATGGTCGGCCAGGGAGGTCAGGCTTATGGATCATGGGAAGGAGGTAGAATCGGGCAGTGCAGGATTCCCGGACTATGAGGTTCGAAGCTATGGGTGAGAGATCTCCTGAAGTGATGAGGTTCTGTATGGTCTGGGAGATGACGGTTTTGTGATGGGGTGGGGTCATGGTTGAGGGGGTTGTAGGAAGAGGTGTCTTCTTTATGGCGTCTGGCTTCAGCGCTGTAGAGGTCCGTGCACCAGACTACCACGGCACCCTCTTTGTCTGCTGTCTTAATGGTGAGGTCGGGATTGGAATATTGGGAGTGGAGGGCTGCACGTTGTGAGGGTGAGAGGTTGGAGTGGAGGAGGGGGGTAGACAGGTTGAGGCGGTTAACATCCCAGTGGCAAATGGAAATGAAATGGTCGAGGGCGGGTAATAGGCTGGCACAGGGTGTCCAGGTGGATGGAGCGTGTTGGAGGTGGGTGAAGGGGTCCTCGGAAGGTGGGCGGGAGTCCTGATTGTAAAATTGAGCACGGAGTTGACGGAAGAAGTTTTTGCCATCTCAGCGTGTATTAAATTCATTGATGCGTGGGCAGAAGGTGATACAGGTGAATCCTTTGGCACGGACTGATCTTTCGTCCTCCATGAGGGACAGGTCTGAAGGGATAATGAAAGCTCGGCAGGGCTGGGAGCTGGGAACCGGTGTGGGTGTGGAGATGGGAGTGGGGGCGGTGCTTGTAACTGTAGTGGATGTGGTAATGGGGGAATGGGGGTGGAGTCATTGTGTTCCTCTCAGGGTTCGGGGTGCGGGGATGGTGACAAGATTCCCCATGGGAGACTGATTATCAAGATTAGATCTCATGGAATGCAGGGAGAACTCGCCATTTGGATACAGAACTGGTTCAAAGGTAGAGGACAGAGGGTGGTGGTGGAGGGTTGTTTTTCAGACTGGAGACCTGTGACCAGTGGAGTGCCACAAGGAACGGTGCTGGGTCCTTTACTTTTCGTAATTTTCATAAATGATTTGGTTGTGAGCATAAGAGGTACAGTTAGTAAGTTTACAGATGACACCAAAATTGCAGGTGTAGTGGACAGCGAAGAGGGTTTCCTCAGATTATAACAGGATCTGGACCAGATGGACCAATGGACTGAGAAGTGGCAGATAGAGTTTAATTCAGATAAATGCGAAGTGCTGCATTTTGGGAAAGCAAATCTTAGCAGGACTTATACACTTAATGGAAAGGTCCTAGGGAGTGTTGCTGCACAAAGAGACCTTGGAGTGCAGGTTCATAGCTCCTTGAAAGTGGAGTCGCAGGTAGATAGGATAGTGAAGAAGTCGTTTGATATGATTTTCTTTATTGGTCAGAGTATTGAGTACAGGAGTTGGGAGGTCATGTTGCGGCTGTATAGGACATTGGTTAGGCCACTATTGGATTATTGCGTACAATTCTGGTTTCCTTTCTATTGGGAAGATGTTGTGAAACTTGAAAGGGTTCAGAAAAGATTTGGAAGGATTTTGCCAGAGTTAGAGGATTTGAACTATAGGGAGAGTCTGAACAGGCTGGGGCTGTTTTCCCTGGAGTGTCAGAGGCTGAGGGGTGACCTTATAGGGGTTTACAAAATTATGAGGGTCATAGATAGGATAAATAGACAAAGTCTTTTCCCCGGGGTCGTGGAGTCCAGAACTAGAGGGCATAGGTTTAGGGTGAGAGGGGAAAGATATAAAAGAGACCTAAGGGGCAACATTTTCATGCAGATGGTGGTACGTGTATGGAGTGAGTTGGCAGAGGATGTGGTGGAGGCTGGTACAATTGCAACATTTAAGAGGCATTTGAAAAGGTATATGAATAGGAAGAGTTTGGAGGGATACGGGCCGGGTGCTGGCAGATGGGACTATATTGGATATCAGGTCGGCATGGACAGGTTGAACTGAAGGGTCTGTTTCCATGCTGTACATCTCGATGACTCTATAACTCTATGTCTACCAGTACCCATTTATCAAGGCCGCTTGGTACATTCTAATAAATCTCCAGAAAACCTTTGCATTATTTTACAGACAAAATAAAGTTCGCCTTTAACATGACCACGCTGACTCTCTGTGAAGCTTTACTATATGCCCTGCAGTCCATTCCTTAATAACAGACTCTCACAATTCCCAGCAATAATGGTTAGACTAAATGGTTCCTGCTTTCAGTCTCGCTCGTTTCTTGAAGACAGGAACCACAATGGAAGGTCTGCAGTTTCATTGGAACACTCCTTTAGTCCAGAGAGTTATGGAATATGTTACACAGTGCCATCAGCCACTTTGTGACCACTTCTCTTAAAACCAGCTATGAATTGCTGATGACCTGTTTACCCTTGGTCTTATCTGTTTGAGAAATGTCTTGTTCCTTTTGTAAGAGACAGTTCTAGTTCTTCCCTCCTATTACCACTTTGTTTATACCATTGAAATATTTACAGCACCTTCACCTGTGAGGAACGATGTAAAATGCTGGTGTAAATAACCTGTCTGCTCCCTGTATCCAGTTCCCCAGTCAAACACTCCAAATGTCTTGAATATACTTTCCTGACTTCCTTTCTACCAAAGATCACACACACTTCTTGAACTCTTCTTACACACATGGAAAAGCCCGTGGCGCTTGATTATATATTTTTTTTTAGATTAGGTTACAGTGTGGAAACAGGCCCTTCGGCCCAACAAGTCCACACCGACCCGCCGAAGCATAACCCACCCATACCCCTTACCTAACACTACGGGCAATTTAGCATGGCCAATTCACCTGACCTGCACATCTTTGGACTGTGGGAGGAAACCGGAGCACCCGGAGGAAACCCACGCAGACACGGGGAGAATGTGCAAACTCCACACAGTCAGTTGCCTGAGGTGGGAATTGAACCCGGGTCTCTGGCGCTGTGAGGCAGCAGTGCTAACTACTGTGCCACCGTAACGCTTGTTTTTATATTTCTTGCCAATTTGCTTGCATCACATCTTTTCTTCCTTTTTCTTTGATTTCTATATTCATACAGTCATATCACACACAAACACAGTCTTTGGTCCAACTTGTCCACGCCGGCCAGGTATTCCAAACTAAACTATTCCCATCTGCTTGCATTTGGCACATATGCATCTAAACGGTTCACATTCATATGTTTGTCCTAATGTCTTTCAAATGTTGGATCTATACTTGCATCTGCCCGTCTTCCTCTGGCAGCACATTCCATAAACACGTCACCCTCTGTGTAAAATAAAATCCCTCTTCCTCCCTTTTAAATCTTCCCTATTCCACCATAAACCTATGGTTCTATGATTTAATTTTCCTATCCTGTGGAAAAGTCCTTAGCTTTTCACCCTATCCATGCCTTTCCTGATTTTGTAAATTTCTATAATGTCACCCCTCACCCTCCTACACTCCATCTGATACTAACTTCAAGAACAAGAATTTAAGATCAGCACTGCAAGTTTGAAGCAATGTTAAAAGTGACAGGTAAACAACACTCAGCCCAAACTTCATACTGTTGTTTGTTTTCTTCTTTATGTTACAATACTGAGGCAGCATGAAAATATTCCAATGCCAATAAGCCGTCAAGCACATGAATTCTTTTGTCTGACAGCAGTGATGATCTCTACAGTGAAAATTTATCTCTGGCCAGATCTATATAATACCACATGTTCAACATTCTCCCTCATAGCCTCCCTATGATCTTTTGTGGTTGTGTCTTCTTTAGCTTGCACTCAATAGAGAGAACCCCTTTCCCCCATTCACATCTTAATTTAAACGCATTTTATATCATCTTCTCGTTCACCACTGCTTAAAGCCTGTTTATCGGCTATCACACCCTTCTTTCCAGGTCACCTACACCCCCCCCCCCCACCTCTGGCAAGGCACTTAAATGCCCAGTTTACAATTATTTCAGTTCTGTCCTGCTGAGTTTCTCCAGAAATCAATAGGCACAGCACAAATTTTCAATTAAACAAATAACTATGAATTCTTGAAATAAAAATGCACAAATTACTGTAGGAAGTGGGAGCTTTGTCGAAGAGTCACTGGACCCGAAAAATGAACTCAGCTTTCACTCCACAAGGTGCAGCCAGACCTGCTTAGTTTCTTCAGCAATTTCTGTTTTTGAACATTTCCAAAGACGTGTGTTGAAGCTGCTCAAACGCCCTGTCCAGCAGAGAGCGCTGTATATTAGGAAGGGAACAAAAACGCAAAGTGCACAAGTTCATTGGCTCTGAAACGACATAAGGCTGGCATCACTGACACGACAGAGGCCTTAATCATGGTCAGAGAGAAAAAACAGAGGAAAAAACATTCACTTCAAACACAGCAGATTGTATTACGGGAAAAGAAACGATTCAGATTAATATGTTAAAGTATCGGAGGCGTGACGTCAGGGTGAATAAATAGTAAAACACTTTGCTGTGGGTTTCAGTCACATCGAGGTCTGACCAGGGAAGAATGACCCATTGCCTTCTTGGAAGGACATGAGGCAAGCAGATAGGCTTTTCATGGTTAATGATTGTGACATTCATTTCAATGTCACCATTTTCCTTCATGTGATGTATCAACAGAATATTATTTTGTGTCTCCTGCCATTAAACAGATATACACAGAAACGCACACACACCACCCTCCACTACCACCCTGTCTCCTGCCATTAAACAGATGTACACACACACACACATACACACACACACGTACAGACATATGGCTACACATCCAAAGCCATGTCTTTAACACAGAGGTAGATGTTTTTTATTAAAACATGGATCCAGAGTTACAGTGAGAAGGCGGGAGAATTGTGTTGAGAAACATGTCAGGCAGGACCGAATAGCAAAGTAGAGTTGATGAGTAAAATGGCCATATTTCAATTTCCTATGCTGTATGGCCTTCAGATGGCAGGAATTCTTTTCCGAGGGATCGATGGAGGCTGACTGATAAATACTTGACTGAACAGTCAATGGGACTGTGGGATAGTTTTGCGGGGCTGAATGGTCTATGACTGTTCCCATTTTCTTTGCGCTTATTTCGGAAAAAAGGAGGTAACTTGCTGTGAGGTTAACACACTTTCAAATTAAAGGGTCTCCCATTCACATTTGAGTTAACGTTGTTCCTTTCTCCTTCAGACTATGTGACCTATGGCGCGGTCATCCCCAGGGAACAGTGAAGACTGGGTCATTGAAGATATTCAAGGCTGACCTTAAGTGACCTTTAATGGACAGAAGAGTCAATATTTAATGGGAACAGACAAGAAGGAGGTGGTCAGCTACAGTCAGACCAGCCATGATGCTTCTCAGTTGTGCAGCAGGCTGTAGGGGCCGAATGGCCTACTGCTGCTCCTATCCCACGTGTGGTCCTCCCAATTCACATCTCGAGGCTGTTACACACAGAGAGAGGAAGACCTCTTTCAGCCAGTCAGAATTGTTATAATGAGACAGGAGGAGGCAATTCTGTCCCTCTATGGAGATTGAAAGGGGGTGGGGGGCGGCGGATTGTGGTGGGGGTGGGTTCTTAAAGAATATCTGTACAAGATCATGATAGGCATGGATATAGTGAATGAACTCAGTCTTTTTTTTCCCAGAGTTTTGGAATCGAGGACTGGAGTGCATCAGTTTACGTTTAGAGGGTAAAAAAAAGAGACCAAGAGAGGCAAATTTTACACAGAAGGTGGTACGTATTTGGAATGAGCTGTCAATGGAAGTGGTTCAGGCATTTACATTAACAATATTTAAAAGGCATTTGAACAAATGCATGGATAGGAAAGGTTCAGAAGCATATGGGCCAAGTGCAGAGAAATAGGTTTAGCGTGGATGGACATTTATGTCAGCATGGAACAGTTTGGGCCAAAGGTCTGTCTTCATGCTGTAGGACTCTCTGCCTCTACAAGTAGATACCATTTTGGCCAAAATCTTATTTTTCCTTTTGTCATGAGTTCCAGTAATATTTGGACAAAGTTCTTTCAAGTTAACATGACAGAGATTTTCATTTCCAGTTTGTTATCAATCACGTGTGTGTGTGTGTTTGTGCCTCAGTATTTTTCAAAGGGAAATACCAATGTACATATTTGCAATATCCACTTATCATTCGTCTTTACATCATAGTTTGAGTAACTTTGTTTTAGTCGTAAATATTTTGTTGGAGCAGATTAAAGAAATCTGTCTGACTTGTTCTTTACACTGACCCTGACAATCTCTGAGAACTATATCATCGGCCATATCACCAACATAATTATAATTGAATTATTTTGTGACCAGTGGAGGAGTGGGACTAGAAAAGGGAACAGTGATGCAAAACACAATTAATTATCGATTCAGTGACCCTAACGTCAGTGTAGTGTAGGTTGTTAGAGGGGTATCGGCGGGATAGGATTTACGTGCATTTAGAAAGACAAGGACTGGTTTGGGGTAGTCAACATGGCTTCGTGCAATGGAGATCATGTCTCATTAATGTTATTTTGAGAACGTGACACAGAAGATTGATGAAGGCACTGTGGTATAATTTGTTTACACTGGCTTCAGCAAGGCGTTTAATATGGTTACTCATTGCAAGCAGATAGGTCACATTGAATCCAGAGAAAGTTAACCAGTTGGATACAAAATTGTCTTGAAGGTAACAAATTGTTTTCCAGACTGAGGCCAGCGGCGTGCTGAAACAATCAGTGCTGAGCTCACTACTTTTTTATCATGGATGCACATGACTAGGATTTGAATATCAGAGGCATGGTTAGTAAGTTTCCAGATAACATCAACAAAGTGGTGCAGCGGACAGTGAAGAAGATTAACTCAGAGTACAGCGGCACCCTTGTCCCCATCAAAGTCCCAAGGACTGGCAGATGGAGTTTAATTTAGATATTTCTGAGGTTTTTGCATTTTCAGTAAGTTAAACCATGTCGTGCACTGGAGAATGTTGCTGAATAAAGAGACGGGTACAGTTTCACAGTTCCTTGAAAGTAGAGTCGCAGATAGACAGGATGGTGAAGAACATGTTTGGCCCGCTTGCCTTAATCGGTCAGAACATTGAGTACACGAGTTAATGTGGCATGTTTGCCTTGGACAGGACCCTGGTGAGGCCACTTTAAGAATACTGTGCACAATTCGGTTGGCTCTCCTGTTGAGAGGATGTTGAGAGGACACAGAAAAGGTTTACAAGGATTTTCCAGTACTGGAAGTTTTGAGCTTCATGGAAAGGATCAACAAGTTGAGGCCTCTTTCCCTGGACTAGCGGAGGGTGAATGGTGGCATGAAATTGTTTTTTCAAATCCTGTGGGGCATGGATAATCTGAATGGCCAATGTATTTTTCCCAGGGTAGGGAGTCCAAAACTATACGGCATAAGTTGAAGGTTTGGGGGAAAGATTTAGAGCGGACCTTAGCAGTTACATTTTCATGCTGAAGATGGTGAGTGTAGGGAAAGTGTTATCAGAAAAATTGTTGACAGCGGGTCCAATTACATGTTTAAAATACATATCGATAGGTACATAAATAGGAATGGTTCAGAGGGATATGGAGAAAATGATGGAAAAATGGGAATAGATAAGATTGGGATAACTGGTTGGCATGGGTAAGCTGGAATAAAGGATCTGTTTCCATGCTGTATGGCTTTCTGATTCTATCAGAAGGATGGGGAAAATTCTAAAAGGACCTTTCAAGTGGGAATTCTCTTCCCCAGAAGTTTGACATTCCTCTTTGTTTACATTTATTCAAAGCTGAGTTGGTAGAGAAGTAATAATGGGATACAGACAGGAAGGTGGGACTGAGACCACAACTTGATCAGCCACAATCTTTGTGTCTGGTGGAGAAGCCTCAACGTGTCCAATGACCCACTCCTGCTCCTCAGTCCCATGTCTCTGTGTTCCATTCAGCCCCTAAAACCTGCTATTCAGGAACAGTTGATTTCCACTTACTGCTCTAACCTAGTACACAGGAACAAGTAAGACCATTCAGCCCCACACGATTTGGGAGATTAGGAAAATACAACTGGAAAACTCAGACTGGATATGAAAGACGTCCCTCATCTCTCTTTACAGAGCTTCCCCTTTCTGCAACTTGTGCCCCATTCGTTGTAAATGTTGTAGACCCAGATTCACTGTCAATACAGCCCCCAGACCTCACCTAGAGATGGCTCACAGAATCCTCTGGTATGCCTGACTGCAATATTCAATAACATTCCTTCCAGGAAAGTAACACTCACTAACCTTCCAATAACCGAATGGGAGTACATCAGAAACAGGAGCAAATCGTTCAAACCCCAATTCTGCCTTGCCCTTCACTAAGATCATGGCTGATCTGCTCTAGGTCGCAAATCCTCTTTAATGCCCGATTCCTCATAGCTCTCACCTCTCTGACAGGTCAAAATTCATCTACACCACTCTTTAAATAGTTTCATAGAAGATAGAACATAGAACATTACAGCACAGTAAAGGCTCCTCTGCCCTCGATGTTGCATCGACCTTTTATCCTACTCTCAGATCAGACTAGCCTACATACACTACATTGTACTATCCACCCATGTGCCTATGTAAGAGTCGCTAATATGCCTGACTAAATACCACTGCTGGCAGTGCATTTCACGCATCCACCAATCTCCGTGTAAGGAACCGACCTCTGAGATCTCCTTGAAACTTTGCTCCAAATGATGACCCCTCCTGACAGCCATTTCTGCCTTGGGTAAAATGTCTCTGGCTATCATATATATATACATATCATCTTGTTTATCTCTATCAAGTCACGTCTCATCCTTCTTCACGCCACTGATAAAAAACCCCAGTTCTGTCAACCTTTCTTCATAAGACCTGCCCTCCAGTCCAGGCAACATTCTGGTAAATTTCCAATGCACTATTTCTAAATTTTACGTATCCTTCCTATAATTGGGTGACCAGAACTGGATACAATATGTCAAGTATGGTCTAACCAGGGCTATATAGAGCTGCAGCACAACATCGCAGCTCTTAAAAACAATCCCCCTGTTAATGAAAGCTAACACACCATTCGCCCTCTTAACAACCCAGTCAATTTAGGTCGCAACTTTGAAGGATCTGAGGATATAGAACCCAAGTTCTATCTATTCATCCACACTGCCAAGAATCCTGCCTATAAACCTGTATTCTGCATTCAAATTCACTTTTCCAATTTGAACTCCACACTTTTCCAATTTGAACTCCACCTGCCGCTTCTTAGCCCAGCTCGGCATTATTCAATGAACCATTGCAACTTACAAAAGCCCTCCACACTATGTTCCACGCCATAAACATTCGTGTTATCAGCAAACTTGCTAACGCACCCTTCCACTTCCTCATCTGAGTCATTTATAAAAGTCACAACGAGCAGAAGTCCCAGAACTGATCCCTGCAGAACACCACTGGAACCTTTCAGTGATTTAGCTCCCCTAACTCTCTGTGTAAGGGAATTCCTAACTTTCACTACCCACTGTTTAAAGAAAACATTCTCTGCTTCGACACCATGACCTATTGATATGAACAGAAGAGGGAACACATGGGCTCAGGAAGAGAGACTGGCCCTGAAGTCAAGGCAGTATTAGACTGAGGATGACATCAAGGATCCTGAGCAAAATCGCACTTAATGAGAACCGAATGTGACCTCTCCACTGTTTGGAGTCATTCACAGCACAAGGGAAGATGGTTATCACCAGCGGACATCAATCATCTCAGCCATGGGACACATTTGTTGGAGATCCTCAGGATAGCTCCCTCAGTCCAGGCATTTCGAGTCGGTCATTATAGAATAACTAGAGTATGGGAGGAGCCCATTCAGCCCATTCTGAGCAGAAGTGGGGATATTTGCAGACATTTACATCATGTTCAGAACAAGTTGTCCCTACTCTTGAAGTCGTCAGTGTCCATGTGCAAACAGAACTGGACACCATTCAAGTTCATGCTTTTAAAGCCTGGATAACATTCATGTAACAGCAATGGCAGACATTGCACATTTCCACAGTAAACGGAGGTGCACATTCAGCACCACAATCTGTGTTCACAAGAATATGGGGAAGTTATTTAGCCCATCAAACTATTGGACAGGACGCGTGGTAGCTCATTCAGTCCCTCCTGCCTATTGACAGGAAGAGAAAGAATCTGCTCACTCCCACACGTCACTTAAATGGGATCAGAAAGAGACCATTTCACACCCGGAGTCACTTACATAAGGAACAGGAAGACGTCATTCAGCTTCTCAAGTCACTAATACAGGAACAGGAAGGTTCAGAGATGCTCCAACATCACAAACAAATGGAGCAGTGACTGAACAGATGGACTGTTCCAACCTGGTCTACATGGCTTAATTACTCATGCTACCTATGAGCTACTTTCACATAGTTTTCTGGTAGTAGGAATGACGCCAACTTTATTAACCATCTTCAAGAAAGCAGACCCATGGTCTCTGTGGAGATCCGAAGCTGGTGCAGAATTGTTAACTCTTTCAGAATGAAGGTATTGTGACTGCTGACAGGATTGTGTACAAAGTGACATTCAGTACAGTGTCACACATTAACTGTGCATTCAAGTGTTCAGAGTTCGTTTAGAGCCTGTAACTTTCTGCTAATCGAAATGGGGTCTCTGCAGAGGCATATACATTTTGGGAATCAAACACCCAATGAATATGTGGAATTTTGACCCTATTCAGCTGTTTGTGATGTAATGAGTGTCCGTCCGTTACCCTCATTTTTCAACTTATTCTCTCACAATGCTGCAAATTAAACACATAGATCCTGCACTCTCTCCTCATGATACCATCATGCCAGGGTTTAGTCTGGTGAAACTCCTTTGCACTCTCTCTGTGACAAAGAGATCATTATTTAAAAAACAGACCAAATCTGTAGACAATGCACCAAATACTCTCTTAACAAAACAGAACACAAGTGGGAAAGATATGCCAACTCTGGTACATCAATTATTTTGCATGAAAAGCCAAACTTACTTCCTACAACGTTGGTGACTTATGACCAAGGTCATCCAGGTCCTTTTCAACAGCTGCACTTCCCGATCTCTCACCATTGAAAAAAAGTAAATGTGAACGAAAATATTTGTTCACATCTGATTCAGTTTTTATACCTTGTGAACAGCTATTGCCCAAACACTGATCCTTCTGATACCCAACAAGCCTTCAGTCCAAAGAAAGATCCTACTCCCTTCATTATCTCCTATCTCCAATTATTAATCCATGTGGTATTTATTTCACACCTACATATCCACGGAATTTAACATTCCCCACTCAACTGTATTCAACTATGTCAAACCTCTGCTGAAAATTTAAATACTCCATTCCCATTGGTACTCAATTGTCGATGTCACAGCGGACAATCTCCACAAATTCCAATACGTTTATCAAAGATCATTTCCCTTTACTGAATCTAGGCCGACTCTACCAAATCAGATCACTATTCTCCAAGTGCCTCGTTGTCACATTCCTTATAAAAGGTTACAATATTTTTCTCACATCAAGCTGACAACAAGCTATTTAGTTTTCTGTTTGCCCTCTCCATCCTGCTTTAAATATTTAAGTTTACAACAGCTGCTTTCCAGTCTGCAGGATCCTTTCCAGAATCTAACCAGCTTTGAAAAATAATCAGTAATTATTTCACTAGCTCGATTGCCACCTCCTCAATACTCTGAGATGCAGCTCATCATATTCAGTAACTCATGAAACTTCAATTCAATTTGATTTTCAAAAACATACTCTTCATTAATTCTAATTTCCTGCAGTTTCTCATTTTTACTAGTCCCCCGTTCCCTTGTATTTCTGGAAGTTAGTTTCTGTACCGTCCACAATTGAGATGGAACCAATGAATTCCTCCCAGCAGGTAGGTGATTTCTGACAGCTCGTGAATACATCAGAGGACTGCACTTCAGAGATGGTGGATGTATTACCCACTCCTGCCTGGAAAGTTCCAGAATCAATCCAGTTCACTTCATGGTGAGAGTCTGTACAGTCCTGTCGCTGGTGTGAGGCTACAGGTTATACTGAAGGCGGGGACATAGTTCAGTGACCACCTCATTTTTAAAACAAACTGGTTTCGCACTTTACACTTGGAATGGTCCAGCTTAGACAAATGTTCCTGGAAATCCCAGTTAGGAATGTGCAGTGCCCGGCCCCACCCTGTTTACACAGCTTCCCTTCTCTGTAGTCTCAGCTCCATTTCTTTACCATGGACACAGATACACTGAAAGTGCAGTGTCCAGAGTGTGGTCAACAGGCACTCGGGTCTCCCTGAATGAACGCAGCAAGTGACAATACAAACCTGAGAACACCATCCACAGAAACTCCACTGACTTTCCAATGACAGCTGCAAGTCAATTCCCCACACCCATGGTGCACCCATTCAGTGTTGAAAATGCCTCTGTCACCTCAGTTTCTCTTCCTAGCTGAGAAAGCCGTTGCATCTCTGCACAGTCCCACAGTAACAGTCCCACTTTCCAAAGAAGCAGTCGACAATGAAATATTGTGTTTCCCTGTATCTCAGCGCTACTATTACCGATGGAGTTGATTACCACACTCAGAGAAGAGAGACACGGGGCACATTACTCAATTCAAGCAGGGACATCCCGAGATGGATGTGATATTCAGGAATATGGGTAAAGGGGAAATGTTCGAATAACCTCCCATCCTATTTTCCTTCCAGTCCATCATCAGCAATTCTTTTGTTTGTTTTTCCTTTCCCTTTCTCTACCCCTCTCTCTCTCTCTCTCTGTCTCTCTCTCTCTCCCCCCTCATGCTGGACATTTCTCCACCCATTCAACACAAACCTCCCGTTCACCCTTCCAACCATCCCTGATATAAATAATATTCTTTATTAGTTGCATTTAGTTTTGATATGTTCAATGAAGTCTAAACATTATCTGTTTTTCTGCAGTCCGACAGACTGCCATACCTGCTGAGAATCTCCAAACATTCTTTCAGACGCTGGAGAATGGTATTTCAGAACTCCAGCATCCACGTTTCTATGGTAATGTCACCTTTAATGTTGTTGTTTCCCGGGATGCCAGCATCACTGGCAAGAGCAGCATTTGTTGGCTGTCAGTAACTGCTGTTGACCACGCGGACATCTGTGAAGGCAATATGGAGCCAACTACATTGTTGTGGGTTTGAAACCACACTTAGTCCAAACGGCAAAAATTTTAAGTTTCTTTACCAAAGGTTATCATTAAAATAAGAAAAGAAATCCCGATGGTTTATGGTTGCGATGAGTGAAATTAGGTTTCATTCCAACTTTTGCCATTCGAATTTATGTTTAGACATCGGCTGTGGTCGGATTTCAAACCATGTTTTTAGAATCATAACCTATGCCTCTGAATTCCACGGTCAGTGACACTGCTACTCTGATGCAGAGTCCCTGTTGTGAAGTAACTGTAGAGACAAGAAGAAGCTTGTGGTCAAAATATTTGTAACTGGAAGAGTGGTCAGAAGAGAACTGGAGCCGTAAAATCTGTCATTAACGAAAGAGTAAATTATAGCCAATTCAGCAAAAGCAATGAGGCATAGCTGGAGACTGGGGTGTCGGCAGATTTGATGACAGAGAGAATATAGAGACATAAAGCAGTACAGGGCAAAAAGGAGATTCAAGTTTCCGAACAGTCTTGTTCCTTCTTAGATGTTTATGAGTAAGGAGTTTGGAAATGCATGCAAAGGAAGTGGAATTTGTGACTAAAATTTCATATATTTGTAAAGCATAATTAACTGGAATAGCAATAACCTTCATCATAGGTTATAGAATTGACAGAGATAGGCTTACCAGGAACACCAATAATAGCGAGGATGGGATAGTACCCAGCTTGAATATGGCTTGTATCCGCAACTGTAACCATGCCCAATCCAGAGAAAGATAGTAAAGACACAACGGTAAGACCCAGCCCAATGTCCCATTGTTGGGACATTCCAGTCTAATGCTTTCAGACTCTGATCCATTGTTGGAACATTCCAGTCGAATGTTCTCAGATTCTGATCTCTCCCTCTCTCTGTTGCTGCTGATCCCAATCGTGTTGAGGATGATGCTGCGCCAAATACTACGGCATAACAAGTTGAAAGAAGCCCCTAATTATGGAAAAGGGAAGCCCTCCAGTGATCCAGTTAGGTCCAGGAAGACTGATATTAATCACAGTCACTGAACAAACAGCTCCAGTTAACCCCTTTCACGATAACCCTGATATAACACAATAATACTTGGTGTGGGTGGGATGTTGACATCGCTGACTATTGAGTTATTGGCACATCTCCAGTTGTAAAAATAGAGCTAAGGGAGAGAGATGATGCTTTCTATTCACAAGCTTGATGATTCTACTGTGTTTTGGCAAGGTAGAAATTGCTGGGGGCCCCAAGGTCGTCTGTGTCTGATCACCAGGCTGCTGCATCCTTTCGTTTGATTTATTTATGTTTAATTTGACATTTATCATACCATAATTTAACGGCTTAGGTGGGGTTAGGCATTTTTGAGAGGCTCCTACAGTGCCATTGACAGGGTAGATACGGTCCATTCCTTGTGGTCCTTTCAACCAAACAGTGTTTGAATAAATTGTGTTTTGCTTAATTTGAATATCTTGACCAAGCGATTTGTATCTGAAACACAGCCCCTCACATTTAACTTCAAAATATAAAAAAAATCTCCATTTTCATAACAAGAGCGACAGATATTCACGTTTTACTTGGGTAATTACTTAATCGACAACGTGATGCAGATATATGGGGTTAAATAGCGGAATGGGACGAGCTGGAAGAGTGATAGTTATATCAGGAATTGTATTGGATACTCAATCCACCTCACAGATCATGCCCACACACGTATAAGCCCAGATGAGATATCTGTTCATTATTAAGCGTAAACCAGGCCAGTGTATTGCTCAGCAATTCGTCCAGGATTAAACAATGTTCAGAGCTCACCAGTCCACTTCTTATCCGTCCAACAGTGCATTGATATATAAACCTGCAGAGCACACAAGTGTATTGTTCTATAAACAAGGACTGGGTATCTTTCCAGTATAGGGAGCTCTGCAGTGAATAGTAATGAGGTTATCCGTTAATCTAGAGCAGTTACCTTCCCAGCATGTACAGCTGTCCACATCAACCACTGCATTGCTGAGTAACACTGTGTTAGATCATTGCTCTACGTGGGGAAACTTGCAGCCAATGCTGGAAGTGACAGGATGTCACACACACATCATGAACGCATTTTTAAATCGATTTGGAAAAACTATTGCGGCTAGTTTTAAAAAAGAAATATTTCTTCCCAGTTTTGGAATGTTTTGTTTATATTTTGCTTTATACTAACTGCTTCGGGTTCTAAAACTAAACATTCCAAATGTGGCCGATGCTAGTTCTCACCAATCTGAATTCGTTAGCTTGTGATTGATTAGTTATCCTTCAGAGCTTAAGTGCATCATGGGTGGTTCATCTTCACATCTTCATACCATCTTCTTTTTGACCATAGTCCATCAATGCTGAGCGTTATGAAATATCTGCTAGCATGTCTCCCCCACACATCTACTGACCTTCAACTGGGTCTATTTTCACATTCTGTTTTTGACCAGATATAAGACATAATTCTACAATTGAAATGCCTTGCTCTTTTCAATCATTTTGGGGGACCTCCGTATGTGGCTGAACACATGATCAGCTGAGAGTGACGCCATTCTCACAGTTTCTCTGGCTCTATCATTTCTATTCGATGGAGCAACATTCCAGTGGGAAGCTTCATACATTAAAACCTTTTCTCTCAAACGAGAAATCCTCTAACTCTGATGGACCGATCCTTCAGCTGTGACTGTCCCATCCCCCTTGCTTCTCCCCTTACTCCGTCCCCTTTTTCCCCGAACAAAGATTGTCCTCACTTCCTACTGCACTAGAATCCACATTCACAGAATCATCCTCCGCCACGTCCATCACCTCCAGCAGGACAGCACCATCAAGCACATCTTCCCTTCCCGTCCACTGCTAGCATTTCACAGGGACCATTCCCTCTGTGACACCCTCCCGAACACTTCCCCACTCCTCCCATGGCACCTTCCCATGCAATTGCAGAAGCTGCAACACTTGCCTATTCACCTCTTCCCTCTCACTGTCCAAGGCCCCAATCACACCTTCCAGGTGAAGCAACATTTCACTTGTACTTTTTCCAAACAGTCTCTTATCATTCCTGCTCGAATGCAGTCTCCTTTACACTGGGGGGAACGAAAGAAGAAATTGCTTTGAGGAACACTCCCACTCTGTCTGTATGAATAACCCTGACCCTCACATTGCTTCCCATTTCAATAACATAACTTGCTGTCATGCTACCATTTCAGTCCTGGGTTGATGCAAAGTTCCAATGCAGCACAACCCAAGCTCACTTTACAGAACCCTCACTTTACACTTTTGTATGCTACAGCTTGTAGGGGTTAATATACAATTCCATAACTTCGCAGCCTGACCTTTTTATGGCAGTTCTCCATTTTTCATGCATTCTCCCTCTTGTCCTCTCTATGACCTTGTGTGGTTGCATCTTCTTTATCTTCACTCAATGGAGTGAACCTCTTTCCCCCATTCACATCTTAATTTAAAGCCATTTCACATCATCTTCTCGTTCACCACTCCTCAAAGCTCGTTTATATTTTGCAAGACTCTCATTTCCCCGTCACCCACTCCCCAACTCCGTCAAGGGATTTAAAAGCTCAGTTTGCGACCCATGTCAGTTCTGAAGAAGTGCCACACTGGACAGGAAACGCTAACTCTGTTTCTCTGTCTCTGCAGATGCTGCCACACCTGCTAAGTTTCTCCAGAAATGAATGGGCACAGAACAAATTTTCAATTAAACGAATAACTCTGGATACTGGAAATAAAAATACAGATATTGCTTGATAAATTAGGAGCATTCTGGAAGGGTCACTGCACCTGAAAGATTAATTCTGCTTTCACATCACAAGCTGCTGCCTGACTTGCTTAGTTTCTTCAGCAATTTCTGTTTTTGAACAAGTTACAAAGGCATGTGACAAAGCTGCTGAAACGTCTCGTCCAATACGGAGCACCTGACACCGGGAAGTAAACGATAACACAAAGTGCACACATTCATTGATCCGGAAAATACATAAGGGTGGCACTATTGAGACTACAAAGCTCTTAATCATGGTCAGGGAGAGAAACAGAGGGAAACACATTCACTTCAAACTCAGATGATGGCATTACAGAAATGGATGCGATTCAGATAAATATGAGTAATGTAACAAATTGGAGGCGTGACACCAGGGAGAACTCTGAGCAGAATGAGAATATGAAACCGGAAGTGTTACCACAACAGAAATCAGGTTAGGTCACTAAGTACAGTGCTGATGGCTGAATGGGTCTTGATGTGAACAGGGGGATAGTCAGTAGAATTGAATTGCATATATTGGAGCTCAAACCGGGCATTCATGTGGTACTGTAGAATCACAGCAGCAGCAGAACTGTATTCAATCACAATCTGCAACTTTTCGCCCAGGACAACCCTCAGTCTACCATGACCATCAAGCCAATTTATGGTTCAGTGACGAGTGTGGGTGAACATGCCAGGGTCAGAACTATTTGTTCCGAATCCTGATGACAACCCATTAAATCTACCGCACTTGACTGTTACATTCCAAACAGCAGAACTAACATCTGATACAGAAGACGGAATGATCCCGAGATCATATCTAAGCTCTGCAGTTCTGCCACATTCAGACATAAATGTCGATGGACTATTAAACAACTCACTGGAGGAGTGGATTCCACAAATATCGCTATCCTACTTACTGGAACAGCCCTTATATCAGTGTAAAAGACAAGGATGTAGTATCTTCACCGTCCTCAGCCAGACGTGTTGAGTTGATGATCCACCTCACTCTCGCCATGATGCCCACAGAATCACAGATGCCAGTCTTTAATCAATCTGATTCACTGTATATGACATGAAGAAACAGCTGAACACAATAGATACGACAAAGGCAATGGGCCCTGACCCCATTCCTGTAATAGGACTGAAGACTTGTGCTGCACAACTAGCCGTGCCCCTGGGAAGCTGTTTCATTCCAGCTCCAACTCTGACATCTCCCTGTCAATGTGGAAAATTACTCAACTATGTCCTGTTCCCTAGGAGAGGAATAATTATAATCTGACCAATTACCACCTCCTCAGTCCCATCACGACAGTCAAATTGGTTGGAGTTCTTTTTGACAGAGCTGTCAAACAGCACAGAAATAACCAGCTGAGTGTGGTTTCCAATAGGTCCCCATGTGGAGATGGTGCTGTTGTGGAAATGTCACTGGATTACTAATCCAGACCTGGCTAATGCTCTGGAAGCTGGTGGAAGTTAAAAACAATTAATAAAATATCGATATCTAAAATCTGGTGTCAGTAATAGTGACCTTGAAGCCAATGTCGATTATAAACATCAATTTCCTTCCCCAGCGTACTTTCAGGAAGTGAATCTCCCATGTTTTCCTGCTCTGGCCTAAAAGTGACTCCAGACGCACAGACATTTGATAAATAATTAATGATCCCTGAAATGGCCAAGCAAGACACTCAATTTATCAAACTGCTCCAAGGTCTTAAAGGGTAAAACCGGATAGACCACTTGGCCCCAGATCAGTATCAGAACGAAAACAGAGTCCTGTTGACCCTTCAGAGGCCTTCTTCCTAACATCTGAGAGCTGGTGGCAACATCTACAGAGCTTTCCCACAGACTGCACAGAAACATCGGGAAAGGAGCAGGTCATTCAGCACACTGAGCCTCCTTCATTGTGCACCTTTCTTCATAAAGTGAGCTCCTGCTCACTGTGACGTGATGCCATCCCCGGCACCAGCTGAACAGCAAAATCCTGCCTCAGGATCCTCTTTCTGCAAAATGCACCCTCAGTGAGTTCAGCTAAAACAGGAATGTAATCCAGTCTGCAAGACTTGAACTTGAGCCTGAAAGTGGGATTTGTAGTCTACATTTAGAAGGAACTTTATTTCAAACGGGGGTAGAATCTTGGAGAGAACTGGAATTCTGCGTCTGCATCACGTGGTCAGTCAACTCGCGAGCTTTCTGGTGAAGGGCCTGGTGAAAGGTACATTGCTGAGTTGAAAATGTGTTGCTGGAAAAGCGCAGCAGGTCAGGCAGCATCCAAGGAACAGGAGAATCGACGTTTCGGGCATAAGCCCTTATTCAGGAATGAGGAAAGTGTGTCCAGCAGGCTAAGATAAAAGGTAGGGAGAATGGACTTGGGGGAGATGTGTTGGGAATGCGATAGGTGGAGGGAGGTCAAGGTGAGAGTGATAGGCCGGACTGGGGTGGGGGCGGAGAGGTCAGGAAGAAGATTGCAGGTTAGGAAGGCGGTGCTGAGTTCGAGGGATTTGACTGAGACAAGATGGGGGGAGGGGAAATGAGGAAACTGGAGAAATCTGAGTTCATCCCTTGTGGTTGGAGGGTTCCCAGGCGGAAGATGAGGCTCTCTTCCTCCAACTGTCGTGTTGCCATGGTCTGGCGATGGAGGAGTCCAAAGACCTGCATGTCCTTGGTGGAGTGGGAGGGGGAGTTGAAGTGTTGGGCTACAGGGTGGTTGGGTTGGTTGGTCCGGGTGCCACAGAGGTGTTCTCTGAAACGTTCCGCAAGTAGGCAGCCTGTCTCCCCAATATAGAGGAGGCCACATCAGGTGCAGCGGATGCAATAGATGATGTGTGTGGAGGTGCAGATGAATTTGTGGCGGATATGGAAGTGACTTTCCTCATTCCTAAAGAAGGGCTTATGCCCGAAACCTCGATTCTCCCGTTCCTTGGATGCTGCCTGAACTGCTGCGCTTTTCCAGCAAAACATTTTCAGCTCTGATCTCCAGCATCTGCAGTCCTCACTTTCTCCTCGAAAGGTACATTGCTGCAGTCAGTGACTGTAGTGTTAATTTGTTACATTTACTGAACTAATTCATTACAATATATGTTTTCAAGATTTATGTAGACTGTGCTATTGTTTGTGTTAGACTGACTATTATTTTTGTTTTGATTTTTACTGACATTATTGGAAGTTTGCCAATTACCCTCTATTTCCAATTGGTCTCCTTGTTTATACTGCATCGTTTTCTATAATACAGTGTTCCACAGGATTGCAGCTGCCGCATAATCGGAAAAGTACCTGTAATGACCGCTGATCCTCTATCTTCACACCATACTCCTACTCTCTTCCTATTCCTTTAGTGTCTAGAAATCATTATTTATATTCAGCGCCTCGGCTTCCACAGCCTAATGTGGTCGAGGATTCCCCAGGTTCACCTGTCTCTGATTTCAGACATTTATTCTCATCTCAGTGCAGTTTGGCCTGTCTGTACCTAATGATGTCGGCCCTTGTTGTAGCCATCCCATCCAGGGAATTATCATCCTTGCTTCCATACTGTCTCGCCCTGTCGGAGATATACATAGTTCACCATGTTCCTAAATCGTATGGAATACAGACCCAGTCAACTCAACTCTGCTCCCACAACAAGCCTATCATCCCAGAGATCAGTCTGGTCACTCTTCATTTTCCCCCCTCAATGTCAGGTTTGTCCTTTATGAGGTAAGGGGAGACCAAAACTGCACACAATACTGCACAATGTTCGAGATTGGGTCACGCCAAGGCCATGTACGACTGTAGTAAGACACATTTACTTCTGGACTCAAATCCCATTGAAGTGAAGGTCAACACACCATATGTTTTCAACAATGCTGTGTATTACCCCAGACAACTGAGCCTGCTCTAACCTTAGTGGGAACATTACAGCAGGCTGGTAATGTTTTGCTGTTGCTGTACAGGAAGTTTGTGAGATCACACCTGGGGTAATGTGCTTCGATTTAATCTCCTCATTGAGGAAACGACATTGGAATTAACTCAGAGATTATTACCTCAAATGATTTCTGCAACAAAGGTGTTATTCATAGAATCGCTATCGTGTAGAAGCAGACAATTTGACCCATCGACTCCACATTGATACGCTGAAAACCATCACATGCAAACCCCAATCCCCCCAACCCAGTCTCTGCAACCTGACATTCTCCATGATTATTCCACTGAGCCTGCACATCTTGGGACTGTGGGAGGAAACTGGAGTACCCGATCGTAACCCTTGCAAGCACAGCGAGAATGTGCAAACTCCACATAGACAGTTACCGAGACTGAAATTGAACCCATATGTCTGGTGCTGGGAGGCAGAAGTGCTAACCACTGAGCTACCTCTGTGGGCAATGCAGCTTGCCTACGCAATTCAACCCTCGAAATGTGGCATAACAGCAGGAAGCTTCCAAACATCTCAAACCTGTCATTGAGCAACAAGAGGAGGACATTTAGATCTTGAGTGGTTTGGTCAGGAATACGCACAGGTCATGAAAGCCATCGAGTTTATAATGTCGGAACAGCAGGAGGACATTCAGCCCATCGAGTGTGTAAAGCAGGAACAGATTGAGTCCCATCAGCCACCCATGCTTGTTGCACAGCAATTGGAGCAGATCTTTTACAGCCTCGTGCTTGTCACACAGGAATTGTGAAAGGGAACGTCGAGGTTATAGAAAGGGAATAACTTCGAATTACCAGCTTCACTCGGAAATGAAAAGTTATGAGTAAACGATTGGGACAGAAGGCAAATTGTTTATTTCTGCGATAAAGAAATTAACGGGAGACTTTCAAAGTAAAAGCACAATCCAACACAGTCGACATGGTTTTATTAAGGGTAAATCATGTTTGAATGGTTTGTTTTTTTTTAAATGCAACAAGCAAGATGAAAAAATGGGATCCGAATGGTGTGTTATATCTGGACTTTTAGAAGGCAATGCATAAAGTGCCTGACAAAAGATTAATAACAAATACAAGAGCACATGGGGTTAGGAAAATTTATTTGCTTGGCGAAAATATTCGCTAACCAATAAAAAAGCATGATATGGAAGTGCTGGCTTTAGACTGGGTTGGACAACGTCAAACATCACACGGCACCAGGTTATAGTCCAACGGGTTTATTTCATAACACAAGCTTCCATAGCGCGGCTCCTTCATCAGGTGTTAGAGAGAGAATACCTTAAAAACAGAATTTATGAGGAAAGATCAAAGGGTTGTACAACTCACATGCATGAATTGAACACATCAAAGATGGTTCCTAAATCATTAATTAGTTATAATGGAGATGAAGGTTTTGGTTGATTAATATGCAAATCCGAGAATTTATTTCAAATCACTGCCTGGAGACACCTTCAGGTATTACCGATGTAAAGGAGGTGGCCCCGCCGGTCAGGCAATATATTGTACGGTGAGGTCTTGTTTGGAGTCTGTCTGTGTCTTCACCTGGATTCAGTCTGATTTCATTTCCAAAGTAGGAGTTCATAAAATACCGCATTGACTGAATGTATACAAATTATACATATTTTGGCAAAATATAATGTATGTGCAACTACAAATTGGCAAATATAAATTCACCCCAGATTTATGTGTGCATGTGTGTTTGCGTACACGCCGATATGTGTGTTTGAGAGCGAGGTGGAGTGTCTGCGTGAGGGGGACAGAGACAGGGTGTGCATACGTGTGAGAGAGGGGAGTATGTGCGTGTGCATGTGAGAGAGGGGGAGTGTGTTTGTGTGCGGGGAGGAGAGGGAGAGAGTGCATGGGTGTATTAAAGGGGGAGAGCGAGAGGATGCATGTATCCTTGTTAAAACACAGACAGATTTGGCAGATTCACTTCTCCACACACACTCACTAATTTTAGAGCTTCCCCTCTCTGCAGCCTCTGCTCCATTTGTTGTTCATGTTACAGATCCAGATGCTGTCACTACGCATCCCTTACTCCATCCAGAGTTGTGTCACAAAATCCGCAGGTCTCCCTGAATGTCTGAGGCAGCTCACAGCACAACTTCCAGCGAACCATCCGCAGCACCTCCACTAACTTTTCGGTAACAGGAGCTAGTCAGGACCCCTCAGCTACAAGTTAGACGCCTGGTCCTTTGCAATAATACCCGAGGGGCTTCCTCATGTTACTGATCACACGATCATCTGAGAGGGACAAACAGGCTTTCAGTGGACAGGCAAAGACAAGTTTCAAAGGCATGTCTCAAAGCTGCTGGACCCCATTACACAACATGGAGCAACAGCCCGACACATTCCATTTCATTGTTTCTGAGCTTCACAATATCAACACTTGATATATTCGGGAGCCAAAAAATCAACGCCAGGGAAAGGTACAGAAAAACAAACAATGAATTAACTGATAACATGTTGTGAAAACATGAATAAGGAGACAGAGGAGTGGGAGTAATTGGAGAAGTGAGAAAATGGTGGGTCCAATCACAAGAATGGAAGTATTCATTATTTCCAGATTCTTGCAAAATTATTGCCAGATCTGTTGAAATGGCGAGTTACTTCAAATTGTGAATCTGCCTCACAGAACCGTCCCAGACACCGTCTGCGTTTAGATACAAGCCATGGAGTATCGGACTCAGATTTGCTTTAGCAGGTTTGAAGCTGAGAGGGTCAGTAGCAGATTATTGGCTTCATTAAGACTGAATTTCATAGCTCAAAGTTCAAATAGCAGATGGGATGAACCAGTGAAGAATATTCTGCAGGTGTTGATAATTAAAATTAAAACTGGTCAGGATGTGATGTCAGTAATCAGCTCGTGGCTAAAGGGATCATCGTAGATGTGACTCATCTGTTTCAGCCTCAGTAATTGGCCGGGGTGAGATGGAGTCAGAGGAAGGAAACGGAATTTGAACCAGAACAGAAGATAGTGTCCTCCAAGCTCTCAATATTTAAGTAGCAAGGGCAGTGATATAATGAATCCTGGTTCTTAGCTGAAACTGAGTAGTTCACCCCACAAGGTGCAGTGTCAGAATTAAAGAAGGAGATAAAGAATGAAACATGTTCACTTTTGTTGTTCCTGGTGGTTTGGAGAATGAATGTTTGCAGAGTAGAGTAATTGAAAAGAACAGTAATGCAGTTGCACATAGTTAATGCAAATAATAAATGGACAGTGAAACTTACCGGGGACTCCAACAATAGCCAGGATAGGATAAAAAAAATATTGAATATTGCAAAGTGCATATTTGATCCGCGGTGATAATGGCCACCAATAATATGTAGGAAGAATTGAAACATAACCAGATAAACTCCTGTCCATTTTGGAACATTCCAGTTTATTGTTTTCAGATTCTAATCCATTGTTGGAACATTCCAGTTTAATGTTCTCAGATTCTGATTTCTCTTCCCCTTCTCTTGGAGATGCTGATCCCTGTTAGTGCTGTCCGTGTTGCTCCCACTCATACCATGGGATGACATATCGAAGTTGAAACTTTATTGCTGGAACAGCACAGCAGGTCAGGCAGCATCCAGGGAACAGGAGATTCGACGTTTCGGGCACAGGCCCTTCTTCAGGAATGAGCAGAGAGTGTTCAGCAGGAGAAGATAAAAGGTAGGGAGGAGGGACTTGGAGGAGGGGCGTTGGAAATGTGATAGGTGGAAAGAGGTCAAGGTGAGGGTGATAGGTCGGAGTAGGATGGAGGCGGAGAGGTCAAGAAGAAGACTGCAGGTCAGGAAGGCGGTGCCGGGCTGGAGGGATCCGGCTGAGACAAGGTGGGGGGAGGGGGGATGAAGAAACTGGTGAAGTCCAAGTTCATCCCCTGCGGTTGGAGGGTTCCCAGTCGGAAGATAAGACGCTCCTCCTCCGACCGTCGGGTTGTTGTGGTTTGGCGGTGGATGAGTCCAATGACCTGCATATCCTCGGTGGAGTGGGAGGGGGAGTTGCAATGCTGTGCTACAGGTTGGTTGGGTTGCTTCGTCCGGGTGGCCCAGAGGTGCTCTCTGAATCGCTCCGCAAGTAGGCGGCCTGTCTCCCCAATATAGAGGAGGTTACACCGGCTGCAGCGGATGCAGTAGATGATGTGGGTGGAGGTGCAGGTGAATCTGTGGCGGATATGGAAGTTTCCTTTGGGGCCTTGGAGAGAAGTGAGGGGGGAGGTGTGGGCGCAAGTGTTGCACCTCCTGCGGTTGCAAGGGAAGGTGCCGGGAGTGGAGGTTGGGTCAGTGGGGGGTGTGGATCTGACAAGGAAGTCGCGGAGGGAGTGGTCTCTACGGAAAGCTGATAGGGGAGGGGAGGGAAATATATCCTTGGTGCTGGGGTCTGTTTGGAGGTGGCGGAAGTGACGGCGGATGATGCGCTGTACATGGAGATTGGTGGGGTGGTAGGTGAGGACCAGTGGGGTTCTGTCCTGGTGGCGGTTGGAGGGGCGGGGCTCAAGGGCGGAGGAGCGGGAAGTGGAGGAGATGCGGTGGAGGGCACCGTCGACCACGTCGGGGGGGAAATTGCGGTCCTTGAAGAAGGAGGCCATCTGTGTTGTACGTATTTTGAACGCTACCTCGTGCTCCCACGAGGAGGTTGAACAGTTCATCCACTACACTAACATCTTCCACCCCAACCTCAAATTCACCTGGACAGTCTCGGACTCCTCCCTCCCCTTCCTAGACCTTTCTGTTTCTATCTCAGGCGACCGAATCAACACGGACATCTACTACAAACCAACCGACTCCCACAGCTACCTGGACTACACCTCCTCCCATCCTGCCCCCTGTAAAAACGCCAGCCAATTCTCCCAATTCCTTCGTCTCCGCCGCATCTGCTCCCAGGAGGACCAGTTCAAAATACGTACAACACAGATGGCCTCCTTCTTCAAGGACCGCAATTTCCCCCCCGACGTGGTCGACGGTGCCCTCCACCGCATCTCCTCCACTTCCCGCTCCTCCGCCCTTGAGCCCCGCCCCTCCAACCGCCACCAGGACAGAACTCCACTGGTCCTCACCTACCACCCCACCAATCTCCATGTACAGCGCATCATCCGCCGTCACTTCCGCCACCTCCAAACAGACCCCAGCACCAAGGATATATTTCCCTCCCCTCCCCTATCAGCTTTCCGTAGAGACCACTCCCTCCGCGACTCCCTTGTCAGATCCACACCCCCCACTGACCCAACCTCCACTCCCGGCACCTTCCCTTGCAACCGCAGGAGGTGCAACACTTGCGCCCACACCTCCCCCCTCACTTCTCTCCAAGGCCCCAAAGGAAACTTCCATATCCGCCACAGATTCACCTGCACCTCCACCCACATCATCTACTGCATCCGCTGCAGCCGGTGTAACCTCCTCTATATTGGGGAGACAGGCCGCCTACTTGCGGAGCGATTCAGAGAGCACCTCTGGGCCACCCGGACGAAGCAACCCAACCAACCTGTAGCACAGCATTTCAACTCCCCCTCCCACTCCACCGAGGATATGCAGGTCATTGGACTCATCCACCGCCAAACCACAACAACCCGACGGTCGGAGGAGGAGCGTCTTATCTTCCGACTGGGAACCCTCCAACCGCAGGAGATGAACTTGGACTTCACCAGTTTCTTCATCCCCCCTCCCCCCACCTTGTCTCAGCCGGATCCCTCCAGCCCGGCACCGCCTTCCTGACCTGCAGTCTTCTTCTTGACCTCTCCGCCTCCATCCTACTCCGACCTATCACCCTCACCTTGACCTCTTTCCACCTATCACATTTCCAACGCCCCTCCTCCAAGTCCCTCCTCCCTACCTTTTATCTTCTCCTGCTGAACACTCTCTGCTCATTCCTGAAGAAGGGCCTGTGCCCGAAACGTCGAATCTCCTGTTCCCTGGATGCTGCCTGACCTGCTGTGCTGTTCCAGCAATAAAGTTTCAACTTTGATCTCCAGCATCTGCAGACCTCACTTTCTCCTCGAAGATGACATATCGAACAAAACCCATTTATCATTAAAAGATGGACACACTCCACTGGGATAATTATAATTCACTGAGACTGACAATAATCACAATCACCAAACAAACAGATTCAGTTAACCAATTCCATACATCATGTTATATATCACAATGAAAGGGAGAATCTACTCAGTTTGAATACAATGGATAAGGTTTGCTGAGGGATCGATTATAAATCTTTCAATCTTATTAATCTTTCATCCCTGTATGTGGGAGCATTGCTGGAACACTGCTGGGTTGGATATGTTTTGCCCTGTTTCTTTACAAGACAGGAATAAAATAATAGACGGCTGCAAAAGGTGTCTGGTCAGGAAATTTCTCGATACCTTTCTGTAATGCTGCTCCTAGTTTGAAATGTCTTGTTATCAAGTCATGCATAACCTTGAGACATCATGCAGAGCATTGACACCGCTGCTCAGAAATAGGGAAAAACAGGAGGCAGTCACTCAACTGTTCGAGACTGGGACATAGGGACAGGAAGGAGACACTCAACTGCTCGAGACTTGGACACAGGAGCAGGAGGGAGTCATTCAACTGTTCGAGACTGGGACACAGGAACAGGAGTCAGTCACTCCACTGTTCGAGACTGGGACACAGGAACAGGAGGCAGTCATTCAACCGTTCGAGACAGGGACACGGGAACAGGAGGCAGTCACTCAACTGCTTGAGGCTGGGACACAGGAACGGGAGGAAGTCACTCAACTGCTCGATACTGGGATGGGGGAAATCAGGCGGCGAGTGATGCCCCGGATCCTGTTACGCAGGAACACAAGGAGGTGACTCACTCCCCATCAGTATGGGTCACTGGGAGAGAAGGGGAATTGTCTTGTTTCTGACAGAAATATCTGAATAAGTTGAATGAGCGAGCCTTTCAATCCTGCTCCAACCTTCTCTAAGACCACGGCTGATGTGATTGTGATTTCCTCATTCCATTTTACAAAGATCCCCCTCTCTCCAGCCTCTGTTCCATTCGTTGTTCATGTTGCAGACCCAGAAGCTCTAACTGCAGGCCCCAAGACTCATCCAGAGTAGGTCACCAAAGCCTCTGGCCTTCCGGAATGTCCCACAGCAACTTAAAGCACAGTCTCCAGGAAACCGTCCCCAACATTTCCACGAAGGTACAAAAATTAGAATTAAGTCAAATGTCACTCAAATGCAAGTCGGAAGCCTGGTCTGAATCAGTAGCAGTTGAGGGGATTCCTCATGTTACTGAGCACACAATCAGCAGAGAATGATTAACACAGGCGTTCAATGGATTGGCGCAGAGCAAGTTACAAAGATGTGCCTGAAAATTGCTGAAACCCCACTGTTCAACATCGAGCACAGGGCAGGATACCGTTCAGTCAAATAAAATGCAAGCTATGCATTTCGAACATTGTTTCTAAGCTTCTTAATGTTGGAAGCTGATGCTCTTGGGTGAGCAACATTCAAGGCAAGAGGAAGATATGGGACAGTTATTCACATTAAAACTGAACAATTAAAATTGGATGTCAGGGTTTAAATAACAACAGTTTAAATAGCAACAAATGGGAGGGATTTGGGAAATAGACAGAGAGAGAGACTCAGACACAGTGTTATGGGAGGATGTGTTCACAGGTTTCAGAATGCTGAAGTGAAGACATTTGGATGGCATCTCACAACATAAACTGGTATTTCCGGGAATGAATAATTAATGGGATATTGGTGTGAGGTCGCACAGAGTCATAGAGTCTTGGAGATATGCAGCACGGAAACAGACCCTTCAGACTAACTCGTTCATGCCGATCAAATATCCCAAATTAAACGAGTTCTATTTACCAAGTTTGGCCCATATCAATGTAAACCCTTCCTCTTCATGTACCCATTCAAATTTCTTTTAAATGTTGTAAGTGCAACAGCCTCCTCCATCTCCACTGGCAGCTCATTCCACACATGCACCACCCTCTGTTGGAAAAAGTTGCTCCTTAGGTCATTTTAGAATCTTACCCCTCTCACCGGAAACCCATGCCCTCTAGTTTTGGGAAAAAGACCTTGGCGATTCATCCTATACATGCGCCTCACGCTCCAGGAAAAATAATCCCAACCGACTCACCCTCTCGCCTTAGCTCAAATCCTGGCAAATCCTTGTAAATCTTTTCTGACTCCCTTCAAGTTTCACAATATCTTTCCGATAGGAGGGAAACGCGAATCGAATGCAGTACTGCAAAAGTGACCAAACTAGGTGCTGTACAGCAGCAACGTGACCTCCCAATTCATACAGTCAAAGCACTAGCCAGTAAAGGCAAGCATACCAAATGCCTTCTTCACTATCCTACCTACCTGCGATTCTACTTTCAATGAAATATGAACCTGGATTTCATGGTCTCTTTGATCAGGAACACCCCGCAGGACCTTACCATTAATTGTATACGACCTGCCCCGATTTGCATTTCCAAAATACAGCACCTCTCATTTATCTCGATTAAACACCATTTGCCATGTCTCAGCCCATCAGCTCATCTGCCTATCTGATCAAGATCCCATTGTACTCTGAGGTAAACCTTCTTTACTGTCCACTAAACCATCAATTTTGGTGTCATCTGCAAACATACCAACTATCACTGCTATGTTCACATCCAAATGATTTATATAAATCGTGAAAAGCAGTGGACCCAGCACTGATCTTTATAAAACACCATTGGTCACAGACGTCCTGTTGAAAAAGCAACCCTTCACCACCACCTTCTGTCTCCTACCTTCGAGCCAATTTTGTGTCCACATGGCTAGTTCTCCCTGTATCCCATGTGAACTAAACTTGTAAAACAGTCTGCCATATGGAAATTTGTCAAATGTCTGACTAAAGTCCATATCGACAATGTGCACCTCTCGGCCTCAATGAATCCTCTTAGTCACTTCTTCAAAAAAACTCAGTCAATTCAGTGAGACACGATTCCCGATGCTTCAAGCCATGTTGCCTATCCCTTGTCAGTCCTTGCCATTCAAAATATATGCAAACCTTGTGCCTCATTATCCTCACCAACAACTTGCACTCCACTGACGTCAGGCTCACCGGCTTTTCCTTGCCATCCTTCTTAAATAGTTTTCGTAATTGCACCAAGTTAGCAAATCTCTTATCTTCCGGTATCTCACCTGTGAAAATTGACAATACAAATATCTCAGCAAGGGGCCCAAGAATCACTTGCCTCGCTCCCACAGAGTTCTAGGGTACACCTGATCAGATCCTGGGGATTATCCCACCTTTATAGGCTTTGCGAAGTCCAGCATCTCCTCCTCTGTAATACAGACACGTTTCACGATATCACTGTTCATTTCCAATGTTCTCTGGCTTCCATATCCTTCTGCACAGTCAAAATGCTTGTTTAGTGCCGTCTCCATCTCCTGTGATTTCGCACATCGGCAGCTTTGCTGATCTTTAAGTGGCCCAAAATTCTCCTGAGGTACTCTTTTGTCCTTAATGTACGTGTGGAGCACATTTGGATTATCCTTAACCTTATTTGCCAAAACTATCTCATGTCCCCATCATGGCCTCCTTATTTCCCGCTTAAGTATACTTCTACTGGCTTTAGACTCACTAGACATTGACTTTAAATATGGAATTAAGAGGCTAATGAAGATGATGAATCCATTTTCGATTTTTGAAATAAAAACCCATCTGGTTCGCTGATGTCACTGAAGGAATTAAACTGCCACCCTCACCCTCATTGGTTACATGTGACTCCAGACCGACAATAACTGCCCTTTGGGTAATTGGTGATGGGCAATAAATGCAGGCCCAACCAGTGATACCCTCATCCCATGAATGAATACTGAAAAAACCTCGATGCCTGCTCTCTCTACCTGACATATACTTCCCTATTATCCGTGACTAGAACCTCAATTTCTCCAGTCCTCCAGCATTCCTTACACTACCAGCCTTATCCTAAATCCAAACAGTGATATACTGTCTCTGTGCTCTTGATATCTCAGTTTTTGAAGGCTTCCCTCTTCTCAGCTGGCCCCTTATCTGCGAATATCTGTCCCAATCCTGTTTGGATGTTCTTGCTAATATCATCAAAATCGGCCTTCCTTCAATTTAGAACATTATCTTTTAGAACCAGTTCATTCTTTTCCATCTCTATTTTAAAACTAATCGATTTATGATTATTTGTCGCAAAGTGCTTCCCCACTGATACCTCAGTCACCTGCCGAGCCTTATTTCCCAAGCGTAGGTCATGTTTAGCTCGTTTTCTGTGATGGAGAGTATTGGATAAGCAACTGCAGCTTTGTAAATGGGAGTGGGGTCAGCAATGTATTCGACTCATTGGATTGAATCTAACAATAATTTGTCTCCTAGCCATTTTCACTGAGTGTGACAGAGGGATCGACTGCACAAAGCCGAGCTAGTTTCCTGATGCTATCTTATTGAACTCATCTCAGTAACTACACGCCCCAGCCCATGGTGTCCCTTTCATTCAATACCAGCCCGATTCTCCCACCCATCATGGCTGGAGGTACTCACCATCGCCCAGATATCCCTGGATATTCCGTTATCCCTGGCACTGGTGCCATTTTAAAAGCCCAATGGGCACACGGTTGAGCTTTCTCCGTTTGGAACTACCCTGCACAGTTTACCCCGAGCATGGCAGATAAGGGGCAATTACACCACGGTTTGTCGACAGGGGCACGGTAGTCCTGGTGGGTGGGCTATTACTGAGGGGGACCATTCCCTTCCCAGAGGAGGCCACACCATCAGACCACTGAGCATGGTCTGAGCTCACCACGCAGCTAAGTGCAGTATCTGTGGTCTGAAGAAATGCCCAGCAATACAGGACAAGCATCAATAACCTTCCCTACTCTGTCGGGATAAGGGTCACTGTATTCTCTCTGCTCCCTCACACTCACTGTATATCTGTTGCAGCTGCGACCCTTGAACAAGATTCATGCTTCACCACTCTCACTGCTGCATGCAGTACCTTCCCCCGCCTCTCTCTCTCTCTCGTCCCCTCTCTCTCCCCACAATCCCCTCCCAACACTAATAACACTGCATTAATACAGCACTGTGGACTCTCTCCAGGCGGCTCACCATATCTGCCCCCACCTACACCAGCACTAACAGCAGGGCCACCCACTCTTACCCTCACTCCCTTCCTTTCTCCATTTCAAGAGAAGCAGCCTGGAATAGGACAGAAATGACCAATTCGGGTGGTGGAGTGCCTGACATCCATTCCCCCAGCACCCCCTTTCCCCTGCCATGTGGTGATGACACTGGTATGATCCGGAGAGGACTGAAATGCCACGTAAGGAGATTCTGAACCATCCACCTCCCATCAACCATGTAAGGAGCAATGTTCAGTGATGGGCAATTCTCACTTTAAACCCACTGTCAGTTCCATTTCCCCTGACACAACGTAGAAGCCGTGGCCCTAATGCCATCTCCCTTTTGTGTTGAGCTAGTACAAATAGAATCCCCACGGTTTCGGTGGGCAGGAGGGTGGACTCACAACATACCATCTCCACTACCTCCCGGGAAGAGAGCACGGAGACTCCCTCCTCCAGTAAACAGCTCAAATACTGAAACTAATCTGTGAGATTTACTGCTACCCCTACTTGTCCTGACATATTCAATAACCTGTGCTCATATACATCCAGCAGCCTCTGTTCTTGCACCTCCTTTATAACGGTACAGCCTGTTTAATATTGCCTTCCTACCAAAGAGCATCACCTCACACTGTTCTGCTTTGATCGGCATCTGCCATACACCTGAACACTACACCAAAATATGACTTTCCTGTTGGAATTCCATACCGTCCTCAACAAACTTTACAATTCTTCCTGGTTTGATATCTGCAAACATTGAAATTGTCCTACAGTCACATTCCACATAGAAATACTGACACACACCAGACAGAACAACTGAAATATTGACAAGGTTACCATGGAGCGAGAGAAATATTGACACAATCTCCATGTCTGTGTTATTGTCAATGTATAGCGAGTGCCTCTATGTGTCTGTATTCGTATGTGTATCTGTGTGGGGCAGGTCTGGAATTCTCTGTGGTGTTTAAAGTGATGTAATATCCCACGATATGGGTTCTGAATAAGGATCACTCGATCCAAAACGTCAACTTCCATTTCTGTCCAAACATACTTCCAGAGCTGCTGGTCTTTCTGTTGTTGTCAATCTCTGTTGCACTAGGGGAAAGTGAAGACTGCATATGCTGGAGATCAGAGCTGAAAAATGTGTTGCTGGAAAAGCGAAGCAGGTCAGGCAGCATCCAAGAAGCAGGAGAATCGACGTTTCGGGCATAAGCGTGATTCCTGAAGAAGTCTCTGTTGCACCCCAAATCCCATCCCTCACCCCCACGCCACTGTAATCGTGGTGGTAAAATATGTACACCATCAGGGATTCAGTTTGGGAGGGAGAGAGGGAGGGCAGCAGTTCACAGCACAGTCCAATCTACATTTTGATTGCAACACACACACACACACACACACACACACACACACACACACACACATATTGTCATTGCCCTCAGAGTGGAACATGTTCATGTGCAGAAATGTCGACACTCCTTCTGCAATGTGGAAATGGTTTGTCATTTGGTAGTATTTCCAACACACAGTGTATTCATTAAAGCATATTTCCATTGCAATTATATCCAAGCAAATCCGAGTGAGCCACATTGCAAGACGATGAGATTAATTTTAATGCATTTCCTGTAACTTGGAATTTTTAATGTTTTACTCTTACAAGTAATCTTATATGTGAGAAAGAATCGAAAAGACCTAAACCAGACCAGCATAGTGTGGGTTTATATCACTTCATACAAAACAGGGAAAGGGAGAGGAAGAGAGAGTGGTTTTGACCCCGTTTCAGTGATTCACTCCAAAAACAACAAGAGTTCCCATTGCACAGAGATCCACACACCAATGCAGGAACACATGTAACAATCACAGAGAGATAGACATGCACACAGTGGTACACAGTGGTACTCCAGCATATGCTGGAGATCAGAGCTGAAAAATGTGTTGCTGGAAAAGCGAAGCAGGTCAGGCAGCATCCAAGAAGCAGGAGAATCGACGTTTCAGGCATAAGCCTGATTCCTGAAGAAGTCTCTGTTGCACCCCAAATCCCATCCCTCACCCCCACGCCACTGTAATCGTGGTGGTAAAATATGTACACCATCAGGGATTCAGTTTGGGAGGGAGAGAGGGGGGGCAGTATATATAGACACACGCGAATAGACAAACACCAACAGAAACGTGCAGATACATACTTGGTTGTGTAAAAACACATAGACCCATCGGGTTATACAGGGTATTTGCAAACAGACCTATCGGTCTATACAGTCCATGCAGACAATAATTCCAAACTAAACCAGTCCCATCTGCCTGCGCTTGACCCACATTTGTCCAAATGTTTACTTATTCTTGTACTTAGTCAAATGCATTTTAAATGCTGTAGCTTTACCCACAATCCATCACTTCCTCAGGAAGTTCACTCTCTACATGAACCACATGCTGTGTAAAAAGATCTTTACGGGTCCTGATCAGGTGGATCCAATAACTCTGTCGGAAGCTAAGGAAGTGATTGCAGGCCCCTTGCTGAAATGTTTTCTTTCATCAATAGCCACAGGTGAGATGCTGGAAGTCATGAGTTTGACTAAAGTTGTGCTATTAAACAAAATGGAAAGGAAGAGCTAGGGAACTATAAATTGGCGAACCTGATATCAGTGGTAGGCACGTTGTTGGAGGGAATCATGAGGTGCAGGATTTAGATGTATTTGGAAAGACAAGGACTGATTATGGACAGGCAGATGTGAGGACTGCAGATGCTGGAAATGAGACTCTAGATTAGAGGGGTGCTAGAAAATCACAGCAGGTCAGGCAGCATCTGAGGAGTAGGATAATCGAGGTTTTGGGCAAAAGCGCTTTATCAGGATATTCAAATGGGGTTGTGCCTGGATAATCATGTCTCACTAACTTGATTATTTCTTGTTGAGAAGTAACGGAGAGGATTGATGAGGGCTGAACGCTGGATGTGATCTATATTGAATTCAGTTAGGCATTCGACAAGGTTCTGCATGGGAGACTGGTTAGCAAGGTTAGCTCACATGGAATACAGGGGGAATTAGCCAGTTGGATACAGAATTGGCTTAAAAGTAGAGGACAAAGGGTTGTGGTGGAGGGTTGTTTTTCAGACTGGAGGTCTGTGACCAGTGGAGTGCCACAAGGATCGGTGCTGGTTCTGCCACTTTTCATCATGTACATAAATGGTTTGGATATGAACATCAGAGGTATAGTTCGTAAGTTTGCAGATGACACCAAAATTGTAGATATAATGGCCAACAAATTAGGTTACCTCAGATTACGACGGATCTTGATCAGATGGGCCAATGGACTGAGGAGTGGCAGACAGAGTTTAATTTAGATAAATGTGTGATGCTGCATATGGGAATGGCAAATCAGGGCAGGACCTATACACTTAATGGTAAAGTCATGAGGAGTGGTGCTGAACAAAGTGACCTCAGAGTACAGGTTTATACTTCCTTGAAAGTTGATTTGCAGGTAGATAGAATAGTGAAGAAAGTATTTGGTATGTTATTGGTCAGTGCATTGTGCATATGAGTTAGGAGACTGGATTGCATCTGTACAGGACATTGTTTAGACCACTTTTAGAATACTGCATGCAATTCTAATCTACCTGCTGTAGGAAGGATGTTGTGAAACATGAAAGGTTTCAGAAAGGGTTTACAACAATGTTGCCATGATTGGAGTGTTTGATCTACAAAGAGAGGCTGAATAGGCTGAGGCGGTTTTCCCTGGAGCATCAGAAGATGAGGATTGATGTTAGATGTTATTAAAATCATGGGTGCAATGGTTAGAGTGAATAGCCAAGGTCTTTTCCCTAGGGTAATGCAGTCGAAAACAAGTCGGCAAAGGTTTAAGATGAGATGGGAAACACATAAAACGATCCAATGGGCAACATCTTCATGTAGCGGGTGGTTGTGTGTAATGAGCTGCCAGAGGAAGATGTGAGGCTGGCACAATTGCAACATTTAAAAGGCATTTGGATGAGCAGATGAATGGGGAGGGTTCAGGTAGAAATGGGCCAAATGCTGGCAAATGGGAGGAGATTAATTTTGGCTATCTGGTCTGCATGGACGCATTCGACCAAAGGGCCTGTTTCCATGCTATACAGCTCTATGACGCTATGCCGTTTTAGAAACATGCTCCTCTTATCTTAAAACAATCCCCCACTCGAGGGAAAAGACACCTATCATTCAACATTATCGATACCCCTCATGATATTATAAACCTCGAGAAGTTACCTCTCAGCCTCCTACGCTCCAGTAGATAATGTCCGAGTTTATCAAGCCTGCCCTTATAACTCAAACACTCCATTCCCAGCAACATCCTGATAAATCTCTTCTGAACTCTCCCGAATTTGATAATATCCTTTATATAACAGGGCGACCAGAACTGCACACAGTCCTCCAGGACATGCCTCACGAATGTCCTGTGCAACCTGAACATACCGTCCCAATTCCTGCACTCAAAGGACTGTCCACTGCTATTTGTCATGTATATAAATGATTTGGATGTGAACATAGGAGATAAAGTTAGTAAATTTGCAGGTGATACCAAAATTGGAAACGTAGTGGGCAATGAAGAAGGTTACCTCAGAGTAAAATGGTTTCTTGATCAGATGGGCCAATGAATTGAGGAGTGGCAGATGGAGATATATTTAGATAAATGCGAGGTGCTGCATTTTGGAAAAAAGCAAATAAGAGCAGGACGCATACACTCAATGGTAAAGTCCCGGGGAATGTTGCTGAACTCCATGGAGTACCACATGGGACACACCGGGAAGTGAGCAACAGTCAAACACACACACCTCTGTCCATGGAATACCACATGGGGCACACCGGGTAGTGAACAGCAGACAAACATATGCACCTCTGTCAATGGAGCAGTACATGGGACACACCGATGAGTGAACAACAGACGAATACATACACTCTGTACATGGAATACCACATGGGACACACTGGGAAGTAAACAACAGCCCAGCACACACACTCCTGTCCATGGAATACCACATGGGACACACCGGGAAGTGAGCAACAGACAAACACACACACACACCCGTCTATGGAATACCACATGGGACACACTGGGAAGTGAACAAAAGCCCAGCACACACACCCTGTCTATGGAGCACACATGGGACACACCAGGAAGTGAACAGCCTGTCATACACCATTTCACTGTTTCTGAACTTCACAATGCCAGCTCTCGATATGCCAGGGAGCCAAATGGGACCCACAGACGGGACGTACAGGAGAGCACGAGCCATATATTTTCGCACATTGTTTCTAAGCTTCATAATGATTTCTCGGAGATTCCAGGAATATGCATACCAACGGCCAGGTTAAGGAACAGAAGGACGGATGATTATTGATCGACAAGTCCAGTAAACGTGTCTCTTCTCAGACAAATGGAAGTAACTGGATGAGTAGTACTTTCGAATGTCAAATAACAAAAATATGAATATAAAGTAGATGTGCTGACAAATCAGCTGATATCCACGTCACAGAATCAGACACCATAACCCAGATGATATATCTGTGCAGCATGTAGCAGTGTTCAGACCAGGCTAGTGCACTGCTCAATACAACCCAGCAATCTGTGCAGACAACACCAGTCAATGAACTACCTCTCCAGCACTGGGAGCTATGCAGTGAACAGCAGTGAATTGCTGTGAAAACCAGGAGCAGTTACCCTCCCAGCAGGTAGAGCTGTGTACACCACCCCAGTGCATTGATCTGTAAACCAGGAGGAGTTACCGTCCCAGCATGCAGAGCAGTGTACGACACCCCAGGGCATAGATCTGTAAACCAGGAGCAGTTGCCCTATGTACATTGCCCCAGTGCATAGTTTAGTAACATTGTGTTAGATCACTGTCCAGCGTGAGGAAACTTGCAGCCCATGCTGGAAGTGACAGGATGTGAACCTCCCATTCATTTACAGCTCCATATCTCCATTGTGTCAATGGATGCAGAATAATCTCAACAGGAAGGAGGAAGATGACTTTAGGTTAAGTAGACAAGGATTAGACAGGGCTCCAGAGGCTTACAAGGTAGTCAGGAAGGAAGTGAAAAATAATCTCAGGAGAGCGAGAAGCGGGCATGAAAAAGACTTGGTGAGTAGAATTAAGGTAAATGATGGCCTGAATGAGGGTAGGTCTCATCAGGATAATGGAGAGAATTTGCGCCAGGAGTCGGAGGAGGTAGGGGAGGTTCTTAATGAATGCCTTGCTTCAATATTCAAGTACTGAAAGGGACCTTCACGTTTTTGGGTACAGTGTGAAACAGGCTGATATGCTAGAACAGGAGGATGTGCTGAAAATTATGAGAAACACACGGATTGATAAAACTTCTTGGCCAGGTGGGATATAACCTAGGATACCACAGGAAGCAAGAGAAGAGGTTGCTGTGTGTTTTGCGATGATCTTTGTGTCATCACTGTCCACTGGATTTGTGCCAGATGATAAAAGGTTGGCAAATGCTATTCCCTTGTTCAGGAAAGGGAATAGAGATAATCCTGGGAATTAGAGGCCAATCAGTCTTACGCCAGTGATGGGCAAAGTATTGGAGAGGACTTGAGAGACACGATTTATAATTACTTGGAAAAACATAGTTTGATTAGAGGCAGTCAGCATGCCTTTGTGAGGAGCAGGTCCTGTCTTATAAATCTTAGTGAATTGTTTTGAGGATGTGAAAAAACACATTGGATGAAGGTAGAGCAGTGGATGTGGTGTATTTGGATTTTTGCAAGTCATTTGATAAAGTTACCAATGGTAGGTTCATTCAGAAAGTAAGGAGGCGTGGGATACAGGGAAATCTGGCTATCTGAATACAGAATTGGCTGGCCCATAAAAGACAGATGGTAGTTGTAGATAGAAAGTACTCAGCCTGAAGCTCGGTGACCAGGGGTGTTCTGCAGGGATCGGTTCTGGGAACTCTGCTCTTTGTGATTTTTATAAGAGAGTTGACTGGGGAATTGGGACGGTGGGTTAATAAGTTTGCCAATGACACGGACGTTGGTGGAGTTGTGGATAGTGTGGAAGGTTGTTGTATGTTGCAACGAGACATTGACAGAACTGAGCTGATGAGTGGCAGATCGAGTTAAATCTGAAAAAGTGTGAAGTCATTCACTTTGGAAGATACAATTTGCATGCAGAGAACAGGGTTAAAGACAGGATTCTTGGCAGTGTTAAGGAACAGAGGGATCTTGGTTTGCATATCCACAGATCCACAAAGTTGCCACCCAGATTGATGTGGTTGTTGAGAAGGAGCAAGGTGTGTTGGCTTTCACAAGCCGGGAAACTGGGTTTCAGAGCTGTGAGATTATGCTGCAGCTCTATGAAGTTGAGTGCTGTTCTGCATTGAGAGCTTGCAAGCACGTATCATATGACCAGCGAGCAGTTTCAGAGGGTACTGGAAAGTTCAAAATATTTAACATTTGGCTGTGAAACAGACACCTTGAGTTTTGGTTGTTCTTTTGGAAACTTTTCATATTTCATGAACCTGTTTAAATTATGCTTCAGGATAATAAACCCAACCGATTTTGAATTTACTGTTTTGCCAACATTGAACCAAGGAGATGATTTGATTTTGAGGGGATAAAGAGGTAAGCATTATGAAAGTCAGACAGAGAGTAAACTGCCATCGACAGAGACTGCCATGTAAAACACTCTCTATTAGTTATGTTTTTTTTTGCATGAAACCTCCTTGCAGTAAAAGACGACCAAGTGAGATCTTCAGCTGAAAGAAGGAGGACATTGGAGATGACAGCCACGTCCTGGTTTTGAAATTAAATTGATATAATTTTAATTTAGTTTTTTTTTTAAATGGGAACAGTATATTTTTATAGAGGTGGAGGCAGATAACAAACAGTCCAGAGAAAGGGAGATTAGAGCTGCGAATAGTTAGTGTTCAATGTTCACTTTTAGAGTTAAGGAATAAATTGATAGTATTTTTCTTTAAATCGTTGAATTTTCGAGTTCTCTGTCACTCGTGCTTTAACAGATTATAAGGTAAGGCGAGCTTTTCTGGGTGTTTGGTTGAATTCACAAACGGGTGCATTCCTGTGTCATAACAGCAAACTTGGAACATTGTGTTCAGTGCTGGTCGCCTTGTAATAGGAAAGATGTGGAAGCTATAGTGAGGGTAGAGAGGAATCCCAACGGATCAACAGAAATATTAGCACACACCCACGAGTGAATGAAATATTGAGGAAGTCACCACGCGAAAAATAAATGCTGGCAGATTCTCCATGTCTGTATAAAGGTCAGTGTGTCAGTGTTTGTGGTGTGTCTGTACTGATGCCTGTATATCTGTATACACGTGCATCAGTGTATTGGTATTTGTCTCAGTGTGCTTTAGTATCTGTGTGACTGCACTAGTCTCAACGTGTGCCTGTGCATCTATATTCATATCTGTGTGTATCTGCGTGCCTCTGTGCGTATCCATGTGCACAGTGGATCTGCCAGCCTCTGTGTTGTTTAAAGTGATGCAATGTCCGCCTCTGTTGGCCTTCACGCTCTACTACATTGATGGCAGTGGAGGGAAAAAACCGTAAGGGATTCAGTCTTGGAGGTGGGGAGAGGGAGGTAGATCATAGCACCATCCAAACTGACAGCACCATTTGCACATGCACACACACACACAGTTGGGTATAGGGAGGATCATAATTGTCCTGAGGACACTCAGAGTGGCTAATGATCCTGAGGAGTAGTATCTGTGCTTGATCTGCAATGTGGAAGTGATTTGTCTTTGAAGATTATTCGTTACACAGAGTGTACACCTTAAAGAGTATTTCCACTGCAACTACATCCAAGCAATTCTGAGCAAATCATTTGTAAGGTGATGCGATGAGTTTATTACACGTTAATATAATTTTAACGTGTTTGGAGAAAGGTTTTGGAAGATGTCAAAGGCAGTGGTTTTTTATTACACAGAGAGTGCTGGGTGCGTGGAATGTACTGCCAGCGGTGGTAGTAGAATCACATACATTAGGGACAGTGAAATGACTCTTGGATAGGCACGAGGAAGAAAGTAAATTTAAGGGTATGTCGTTTAGTTTTATCTTAAAGTAGGCTAAAAGCATGGCACAACTTTGTGCGCTGAAGGGCTGTACTGTGCTGTATTGTTATATGTTCTTATTTCCCACAGTCTTGTGAGCTTATGGCATCTGGAATTTCTTTAACTTCAGTGGAGGCTACATTTGGTAAGTATTTGATTGAAGACAGTTAATGGAAATGTGGACAGATTTGAGGGTCTGAATGGTCTATATCTGTTCCTAATTCTTGTGTCCTTGTGTATCAAAAGAGTGGTGATTGGTTTGAGGGGAACACATTTTGAGAATAAGGACCTTCCCATTTCAGACTGAGACCGGGATATTCCTTTCTCTTTACGATTGTGTGATTTGTGGTGTTCTAATCCCCAGGGAGCAGTGAAGACTGGGTTCCTGAAAATACTCAAGGCTGAGTTCCATAGCCCTTTGGTGAACAGGAGAATCCATGTTTATTGGGAACAGACAGGAATGGGATATGTAGTTACAATCACGTCAACAATGCACATTCCGAATGGTACAGCAGGCTCTAGGGGCTGAGTGGCCAACTGCTGCTACTGCCCCATGTGTTGTTGTCTCACCCAACGCCTCGAGGCTGTTATAGGGAGAGGAAGATTCCATTCAGCCAGTCAGGATCGGAACAATGAGACACGATGAGACCTTTGTGCCCCTTAAGGATTTATAAAGGAAGAGGATGAAGTTATTCAGCCGTTTGAGTACAATACACAGCACAGGAGGAGGCCGTCCAACTTTTCTAGGCTGCTACACAGGAAGGTGGAGCCCTGGGTAACTATCAGGAAGTTGACATAAGGGATAAATGCTTATTTTCAGGTTGGAAAACTTTAATTTAGTGCCTCAGAGATCAGTGCAAGATCAACAACTATTTCGAACCTGTCAACGATTTGGATGTGGGGACTAATTGTATTGGAGCTCAATCCGCTCAGCCAACAGGATAGTCATTCAATAAGATGTCAAGTGGAGGTAGAGAGTCTGTCATGGGATATAGACATGGCAGTTTAGTGTGCAAACCTTCAGCAGAAACTGTATAAGCTGGGCTACCGAGGTTTGTACTGTGTAAGAAAGGTAAAACAACAGTAAACTGTTTAAATGACGCGAGGTCGCAAAACTCAGTGTGCAAAGGGATTTATAAATCAAGGTACAGACATCAAACAAAGTTATTATACAAAAGTAGCAAGTGATTAGGAAGGTATATGGAATGACTACTTTATACAAAGGTTGTCAGGACATTTTACTGCATCTGTAGAGGACATTCCTGAGGTAACATCAGATGCATTGTATGTAGCTATGATTTCCTAAACAGAATAGCAAATGCATTGGCACGGTGGCACAGTGCTTCACAGCTCTAGAGGCCCGCGTTCAATTCCATGCCACAGGCCACTCTCTGCGTGGAGTTTGCACATTCGCCCCGTGTCTGCGTGGGTTTCCTTGCACAGTCCAAAAACGTGCAGGTTAGGTTAATTGGCCGTGCTAAATTGCCTGTAGAGTTAGATGAAGGAATAAATGTAGGGGGATGGGTGGCGGATCGGTGTGGACTTGTTGGGCCAAAGGGCCTCTTTCCACACTGTAAGTATTCTGATCTATACTCAATTGCCTTTGTAAAAATATTTCACTTCACTTTTTTTCCAGGAAAGAAGTCCTTATTCTGTCATACACCATGGAAACAGAAACGTTCGTCCAATTTTTCCATGCCAACTGGCTGTCCTAAATTAATCTAGTTCCACTTGCCAGCATTTGGCCCATATCCCACTGAACACTGCTTATTCATGCACCAAACCAAATGGACTTTAAATACTGTAATTGTCCCAGCTTCCAACACTTCCTCTGACAGTTCATTCCATACACTCCATGGAAAGGTTACCACTTTTGTCTCTTTTAAATCTTTCCCCTCTCGCCTTAATTTTATGTGATCTAGTTTTGGATTCCCCCAACCAAGGAAATGTCACCATTTCCATGCCCCTCATTATTTTATAAAACTCTATAGGACCAGAGTACTTCAGGATTGAGAAAGAGTGATGTTCATACTGAACCATATAAGATCTTGAGGATAGTGTACCAGTTGCATAGCTGATGCGCATTTCCTATGGTTATGTGAGACTAGAACTAAGGATTCAAATTTAAGAGAATGATGTACTCATTTTAAAACAGATACTTTGAAGACATGAATTTATTGGACAAAAAATACGAGGACACATACAAACGTATCTTCAAATTACATTTGGGCGGCACGGTGGCACAATGGTTAGCACTGCTGTCTCACAGCGCCAGAGACCCGTGTTCAATTCCAGACTCAGGCGACTGACTGTGTGGAGTTCGCACATTCTCCCCGTTCTGCGTGGGTTTCCTCCGGGTGCTCCGGTTTCCTCCCACAGTCCGAAAATGTGTAGGTTAGGTGAATTGGCTGTGCTAAATTGTCCGAGCTGTTAGGTGAAGGGGTTAATGTAGGGGAATGGGTCTGGGTGGGTTGCGGGTCGGTGTGGACTTGTTGGGCCGAAGGGCCTGTTTCCACACTGTAAAGTAATCTAATCTAATCTATACTTTATAAATTGCTGCTACAGGGAGCAGGTTACAGGGATGGAGTCATACAATCTCGAGAATGTTCAAGGAGGCTTCACATGATCCAATATGGTGGTCAGATAACATTATTACATATTTCAGCTAAAAGATCTAGAGAATACAAACTGCTTGAGAAGCCACAGCTTTTTGCTCCCTCTCTTTCCTTCTTCCTTCTCACAGCAACGTATGAGAGGTGAAAACCTATCAGTCATCTTTACCATTCTTGACGAATTCCTGTTGAGGATTCATTGGAACCTCCACATTGCCTGAAGCAAAGGGAATTCAGCCCACTCCAAATGTCACAGGAAGGAATCCGGTTGCCAACAGCTTGTGTGAGCAGAATAACCTCAGAGGCAGAATACCATTTATTTTGTTTTTTCTTTTTGTCTTGAATTTAGCTATTTCTTGTAAAGCTCTTTCGAACTAGTATTCTGCAGAGTTTTTTTTCTGTCTGTCTTCAGGCATTTGTATGGGTGTGTCTGTGTGCACCTGTGCATCTGTCTGTGTGTATACACAAAGTGTGTTGGTGTATGCATTTAAAGATAAACATTAATGTACAAATCTGTCCAAACTGCTTGTCAAATATCTTTCCATCTGACTTTGAGTATCTTTGATTTGGTGAATTACTTTTGCAAATGTGAGATATCGAACTGACTTGTCCCTCACAAAGAACGTGACCTAGTCTGAGACCGATATCCTTGGCCAAAACAACAACCTGGTCACATTTAAAATTTATAATGACCAGTGGAGGAGCGGCACTAGAAAATAAAACAGCGACTCCTCTAACCGCAGTCTGAGCATGAATGAGGAAAAAGTCACAAAGGGTTGTTTGAGTGGAAATGCTCTTCCCCGGAGGTTTGTGATGCCTGTGTGTTTGCGTTTAGTCGGCTGTTAGTTAGATATTGGACAGTAAAGGACAATGAACCACAGATAGGAAATTGGGGCTGACACCACAAACTGATCAGCTACAATCGTACTGTCTGCTGGAGAAAGCTCAAAGTGTCTGATTACCCAATCCTGCTCCTCAGTACAACGTCCCTATGTTCCATTCAACTCCTCAAACCTGCCAGACAAGAGTATTTGGAGGTCATTTACTTCGATACACAGAAACAGAGCAGACCATTCAGGGCCTGAAGACATGAGAGTGCAGTGCTGGAAAAGCACAGCAGGTCAGACAGCATTCAAGGAGCAGGAGAATCGACGTTTTGGGAATAGACTGTTCATCAGGATTCCTGACAAAGGACTTATTCCCGAAATGTTGATTTTCTTGCTCCTCGGATGCTGCCTCACCTGCTGTGCTTTTCCAGCATTACACTTTCGACTCTGATCTCCAGCATCTGCAGTCCTCACTTTTTCTCAGCGCCTGAAGACTGTCACACACAGTTTGGTATGGTGTTGGAAAATATTCTTGGGAAAAGAGAGAGTCAGTACCAGTGTGAAACATCCTACTCCTCTCCCTTTACAGAACTGTGTTCATTTGTTGGTTGTGTTGCAGACCAGATTCATTATGTGTACAGCTGCCATACCTCACCCAGAGGTGGCTCACAAAATCATCTGGTCTCCCTGACTGCAATCTTCAATAACAGGATTTCCATGAAAATAACTTTCCAATAACCGAATGCGAGAACAACAGAAACACAAATAAGTTATTCAGCCCTTTAAGCCAGTCTTTTCCTTCAATAAGATCATGACTGATCTGCTCAATGTCTCTACTCCTCTTTTGTGCCCAATTTCTGCAGCTCTCAACTCTCTGATGCGTCAAATATCCATTGTGCACCCCACCCTCCCAAACTTCTCAGTGATCCATCTCCCTTAACCCTCTGGATTAGAGAAGTCCCGACAGTCACTACCCTATGTGAGAAGGAAACACTCCGTGCACACACACCATGACCTATTGACATGAATCAAAATATGAACACATGGTAAGAGTGACAGGCCTTGATATCAAAGCAGGATTTAACTGAGGATGGTATCAAGAAACCCGAAGAGAATTGAATGTAATGGGAATGATGTGCATACTCCCCACTGGTTAAAGGCCATTCAGAGCACAAGGGAAGATGTTTGTGTTTGGTGAGGATCAACCATCTCAGCCACAGGACATCTCTGCAGGCATCCTCTAGGTAGTTTTCTTCAGCTGCTTCAACATCTTTCCCAGAGCATACAGTCAGAAGTGGGAGATGTTCTCTGAAGATCGCATAATGTTCAGAATAAGTTGTCACTTCTCTGCCGCTGAAGCAGTCTGTGTCCACGTGAAGCAAGACCTGGATAACATTTAAACAGTGCTGTAGGTAACATTCATGTAATAGTCCTGCTAGACATTGCTCATCTCCACAGTTAAACATGAGGAGCTCATTCAGCACCTCACGCTGGTTTCAACGCAATATAAGGACGCCATTCAACCCATTGAAACTATTGAATAAGCCCAAAAACCCCTTTCTGTCTATTACACAAGTAGTGTAGTCTGCACATCGAGGTGTTAAAGAGGAACCAGGAGTCGCTAAGTCAGGTCCTTGAGCCACTTCCATATGACCAGGAAGAGGCATTGCAGCCTTTCAAGCTACTTATTCAGAAATAGGAGGATGATACTGATACCCCACAGATAGACTGCTGCATGCTGTTCCTCCTGGGTCTATTGCTCGTGGTAGACACGTGCCACTTTAATGTGGTTTGCTGAAGGTGAGGATGGAAAATGGATGTTTTGTGCAAAGTCTCAAGAAAATACCTTCTATCTCTGAGAAGACAGACTGGCGTTCCTGTGGATGTCAGAAGCTGGTGGGAATGGCTAATTCTTTCAGGAATAAGGCATTGTGCCTACTGACAGACTTATGAACAGTGCAGGGGCGCACACAACTGCACACGGAGACGCTGAGCGTTTATTTAGAGCATAATACTCCATTTCAACCAAATGGAGATTCGACACAGGTGCGTGAAATATTAGGAAAAATGTATCGTGTGGAAAATTCAATTTTTTCACAATTTTTCTTGACATAATGAGTGTTAGTCCATAATCCTCAAGTTTAAATGTAATCACCTGCTATTCTCTTGCAGTGCTACAGATTAAACACTCATTTTCTTTATACTCTCTTTCTCATCCAGAAATTAGTCTAGTGAAACTCCTTTGCACTCTCGATCGCAACAAAATCGTTCCGCACAAAGGAGAGAAAATCTGCCAACAGTGCCCCAAATACTGTCCCAGCAACACTCTACGACTGCAGGAAGATGTCTTTACTTCTTTTACTTGAATAATTTTGTAATGAATGACAACATACCATTCACTGTCCTGATTACTTGCCTTTTAACAACTGCAGTTCCCAACCTCTCATCTTCTCACCAATACAAAATGGAAATGATTGCATTTGTTGCTCACATTCGAATTACTTTTTTGCCTTGTGAACAGCTGTGTTCCAAGAACTGATACATTTGATACTCTATGAGCAATGACCTTCAGTTCAGAGCAGGACCTTACTCTCTGTATTCTCCCCAATATCCAATTCTCAATCCAATTAGCATATTCACCCCTTACAGAAGGACTCTAATGTTCTTCGCTCACAATGAAATGCCTTCTGAAAATTCAAATATACCATTCCCATTGGTTCACATATGTCGATGTCACAATCGACATACTCCAAAAACTCCTAATAGTTTATCAAAAACGATTTTCCCTTCCCTGAATCTAGGCTGACTCTGCAAATCATATCATTATTCTCCAAAGATCTAGTTGTTATTAATGACAACAAAATCTAATATTTTCCTCATAACTGACATCAATTTATCAATCAGTTGATAATCTATTGGTCCTCTCTCTCTCTCTCTCTCTCTCCTGTTTTAAGTATTTACGATAACAGTAGCTACTTTCAAATCTGCAGGACCCTTTCCATAATATAAAGCGCTTTGACCAAATTTGACCTCCCTCATAGAGTTATGGAATTGACAGTACCGAAGGAAGCCACTGACCCATTGTGTCCGTTCCTGCACCGGACAGATCTATCCAGCAAACGCAACTCTCCAGCCATAAATCTGTGACCCTCTCAATTCATCACTCATCTGGTCCAGAAACTTCAATACAATGAGTTCTTTCCCCAGTATTTCCCCTTTAATAATTCTAATTTCTTGCAGTTCCTCATTTTCCCCAGTCACTCTGCTCCTTAATACTTCAGGAGGATTTTCTGTTGCTTCCTCGGTGGAGACAGAACCAACATATTTACCTCGCCAGACAGACATAGCCTCTGTCATCTCATGAATACACGAGAGGATGGCACTCTGGCATAATGGGTATGTCACCCACTCCTGCCTGGAATGTTCCAGAGCAAAACCATTGTTGGAGATTGTGAGTACAGTCCTCTCCCTGGTGTGAGACTATTGGATAAGCTGAAGGAGGTTCACAGCTCTGTGACCTCCACATTGTTGAAATAAACTGGCTTCACACTTTGCATCTGGAAAAGTATGTCATTGGGAAATATTTGTAGAAATTTCAGAAAAGATAGCGCAGTGTCCTGCTCCTCCCTGTAGACCCAGACACTCTATAAATGCAGTGCCCACACCTTGTCCAGAGATGGGAACACGAGACACTCGAATCTCCCTGAATGATCGCAGCAGCTGACACCACAAATCCGAGAATATCATCCACAGAACCTCCACTGACTTTCCACGACAGGAACAAGTCAAAACGCTGTAGACAGGCACATCCACTCATTCTTAAAAATGCTTTTGGCTTCAGTTTCTATTCTGGGCTGAAAATCCATAGGATTTCTGCATAGTCGCTGTCACCTGAAATATTAACAGCTTCGTTCTACATGGAAGTATTTGACAATGTAACTGCACAATTTTCTTTATCTGTCATGATAATAGCAACACTGCTATTTCTGATGGAATTGTTGGGGAGGTGATGGTCTTGTGTTATTTTCTCCAGACAATAAATCCAGGGACCCAGGTACCTTCAATCTCCCTATAGCGGATGGTAGAATTTGAATTCAATAAATTATTTGGATGTAACAATCTAATTAAAGATTGATGATTATTAAAACTAAAAACCCCTGGCTCACTAATATCCCTCAGGGAAAGAAACTTTCTACCGTCACTGGTTTGACCTACATGTTACTCCAGACCCTCAGCAAAGGTAGATTCTCAAATACCCTTTGTAGTGGCCAAGTCAACCATTCACTATAAGATCTCAAAGAAGTGAAACCAGATAGACCTGAGAACTGGCAGCCGACAGCACATCGAAGTACAGTGGTTCAGAAAGGCAGTTCCCCAACAGCTTATCAAGAGCAAATAGGAAAGAGAAATAAACTCAGTTGTACTGGGTGACTAACTTTCCCAATATTGATTGGAACCTTCTTCCAGCAGATGGTTTGGAAGGAGCTGTTTTTTAAAGGTGTGATCAGCAGGGTTTCCTAACTCAGTACGTTTACAGGTCGACGAGGGGAGAGGACATTTTGGATTTGGTGCTCGTCAATGAGCTCGTCAGATCTTGTGGTGGGAGAGAATTGTGGTGATAGTGACCACAACTGCCTCACATTCTACATAGCTATGGAGAAGGAGAGAAGCAAGCACAATGGGAGGATATTTAGTTGGGGAAAAGGAAACTATTATACTATCAGACTGCGTTGCGAAGCATGGACCGGGAGCAATTGTTCCATGGGAAGGACACGATAGACATGTGGAGACGGTTTGAGGAACAGTTGTTGCGAGTGATGCATAAATGTGTTCCTCTGAGAGAGGCAAGGAGGGGTAAAACAAAGGAATCTTGGATGACGAGAGCGGTGGAGCTTCTCGTCAAAAGAAAGAAGGCAGCTTACGTAAGGTGCAGAAAGCAAGGGTCTTGCTCAGCTCTAGACGATTCCAGGCAGGCGAGGAAAGAACTCAAGAGTGGTCTGAGGAGAGCCAGAAGAGGGCAGGAAAAAGGCATGGCAGGAAGTATTATGGAGAATCTAAAGGCATTTTGCACCTATGTGAGGAATAAGAGAATGATCAAATAAAGAGTAGAGCCGATCAGGGAAGCATAGGGAACTTGTGTATAGAGTCTGAGGAGGTGAGTTTTTTGCTTCTGTCTTTACGAAAGAAAAGGATCTTGTAGTGAATGAAACAGTTGAGGAGCAGGTAAGCATGCGGCAACAGATAGATTGAGGAAGCTGATTGTTGAAAATTTTGACAAACATTAATATTAACAAGTCGCCAGGGCCAGACCAGATTTGTCCTCGGCTGCTTTGGGAAGCGAGAAATGTGATTACTTCGCCGCTTGCGAAGATCTTTGTATCCTCACTCTCCACAGGATTCGTACCAGAGGACTGGAGGGAGACAAATGTAATTCCTCTCTTCAAGAAAGGAAATAGGGATATCCCCGGAAATTAGACCAGTCAGTCTCACGTCTGTCATCTTCAAGGTGTTAGAAAGGATTCAGAGGGATAGGATTTATCACCATCTGGAAGACCATAGCTTGATTAAAGGCAGTCAGCACGGCTTTGTGAGGGGCAGATCATGCCTCACAAATCTTATTGTGTTCTTTGAGGATGTTACTAGACAAGTTGATGAGGATCGAGCGGTGGATGTTGTGTATCTGGACTTCAGTAAGGCATTTGATAAGGTTCCCCATGGTAGGCTCGTTCAAAAGTTGAGGAGGAATGGAATAAAGGAAAATTTAGCTGTCTGGATACAGAATTGGCTGGTCGACAGAAGACAGCGAGTAGTAGTGGAAGAAAAATATTCTGCCTGGAGGTCAGTGGTGAGTGGTGTTCCACAGGGCTCTGTTTTTGAGCCTCTCTCTTTGTAATTTTTTATTAATGACTTGGATGAGGAGATTGAAGAATGGTTTAGCAAGTTTTCAGACGACACAAAGGTTGGAGGTGTCGTTGACAGTATACAGGCCTGTTGTAGGTTGCAGCGTGACATTGCCAGGATGCAGAGATGGGCTGAAAGTTGGTAGATGGAATTCAAACTGGATAAATGTGAGGTGATGAATTTTGGAAGGTCGAACTTGAAATTTGAGTACAGGATTAAAGGCAGGATTCTTAGCAGTAGGGAGGAACAGCGGGATCTTGGTGTGCAGGTACATATATCACTTAAACTTTCCACTCAGGTGGACAGGGCTGTTAAGAAAGCATATGGTGCTTTGGCTTTCATAAACAGGGGGATTGAGTTTAAGAACCGTGAGATCTTGTTGCAGCTCTATAAAACTTTGGTCAGACCTCACGTGGAATACTATGTCCACTTCTGGTCGCCCTATTATAGGAAAGACGTGGATGTTTTGGAGAGGGTTCATAGGAGGTTTACCAGGATGCTGCCTGGAATGGAGGGCTTACCCTACGAAGAAAGGTTGACTGAGCTCTGACTTTTTCGTTGGAAAAAAGAAGGAAGAGAGGGGACCTAATTGAAGTGTACCAGATAATGAGAGGCACAGATAGAGTTGATAGCCAGAAACCTTTTCCCAGGGCAAAAATTGTCAATATGAGGGGTCATAGTTTTAAGCTATTTGGCGGAAAGTATAGAGCGGATGTCAGAGGTGGGTTCTTTATGCAGAGAGTTGTGAGAGCATGGAATGCGTTGCCAGCAGCAGTTGTGGAAGCGAGGTTATTAGGGATATTTAAGAGACTGCTGGAAATGCATATGGTCACAGGCATTTGAGAGTTCATACATTAGGTGTACCTCACATGAGGATCAATGGTCGGCACAACATCGTGGGCTGAAGGGGCTGTTCTGTTCTGTGCTGTACTGTTCTATGTTCTAAACAGTAAACAGTGACAAAACACCACAGATGAGTCAGAATCTGGAGGTAGATACACAGGCAGCATATTGAGTTTGATACGATCCTCTTCTGAAAATCTCATATTGGACTCAAAAAGTTAATTGTGTTTCTCTCTGCTCAGAACCTGCAAATGTTTTCCTGCACTTTCAATTTAGTTACTCTTTTGGACAGTGGATATTTGTCTGTTCTGAAAGGGAACAGTGAAGCTGCCATTTCTGTTGACGCTCAAGAATTTTTTTATGGTTTTTGAATGAAAAATGAAACAAAATGTGCTTGACAGCTCCCCAAATACAGATAATGCATTGCCAATGTCATAATGCATTATGAAAATTTTGAACTCGGTGGTCATGATCAAACCTCTGAAAGTAACTGATTGAAGTACTGATCCCAATTGCTGTCAATGTCTTATCATGCTCCTGATGTCACTGGCATCATACGCATCCAGCAAGGTCTTACCTTTCCGAGAGTTTACATACAACGATGAAAACATAAAATATCTTTGTATTTTAAACAGGACATATTCATCCAGGGTTTTGGAAGGCACTAGCAAGGGCAGAGTTTATTTGTCATCCTCAATGACTCTGGAATAAGCGACACAGAGTTGGCCTGTTTTTACTCCTCAATCCAAAGTGATGCAGATCCAGACAGAGCTGTTTGTAGGGGCATTCCAAGATTTTTAACAAATACTTGTGAAGGAACAGGAAAATTAGTCCCTAGTCAGGATGCCATGCAATTTTGAAGATACCTTGCAGAGACTGATTTTTCTATTGCTCCCATTCTCTAATTCCCATTAATAACAGTTTTGCTCAGGGTCCTAGATTCCACCCTCAGTCAAGCCCTGCTTCGATTGAAAGGGAAGTCACTCTGATCTCACCTCAAATTACAAGGGAAGATTAGATGAAAGAATAAGGAGCAAAAGACAAGAACACTGTTTGTTTGAACAATGTCCTCGCAATATACAAAAGAAAATTGATGCATGGTCTTCCTTAATGCATTATTTCAACATGACATCACGTTTTAAACAATATTCAGAACGGTGGGTATTTGTTCTTTTAATTTGCTTCCAATTTAACGTAGAAATGAGAACGTGAATTGATATTCTATAGTGTGTTTATAATCCAGAATTTAATTCAATCTTTATCATCATTGCTCCAGCGCTTTCAAACAAAAATAATGATTGAGTCTGTGTCCATCCTGCAGATTAAAAAGTTCTTTTATCTCTGACTATTGCAGTGAATGTTGTAAACAATAAGCTGCAGGCCCACGTAAAATGGAAATATTGCAGGGCAAGGTGCCAAAAGTTAGTCAAAGGTTAATGATGTCCAAGCCATATGAATAATACATACGGAGGGGCGTAGTATAAAAGCAGAATTCAGCTCCATATCCAAAATAATATTTGTGGCTCCCTCAGAAAAGACCACAGCTGATTCATGCTGGAAATTCACCAAAATAGAAAAAACAAGAGACTGGAATTCCCAATTCTGCAACAACATATGTAGAATAGGAAGAAAATCAAGGTTTGTTTCTGAAATTCTTAAATGTTGATGAGAAGAATGTGGGAGATGGAGGGGATGTTGGAGGATGATGAACCATGTTTTAGATGACACAATGATTAGCCGGGTGGGTCACAGTGATCATAGAACATAGAACAGAGAACAGTACAGCACAGAACAGGCCCTTCGGCCCACGATGTTGTGCCGAACATTTGTCCAAGCTTAAGCACCCATCCATGTACCTATCCAATTGCCGCTTAAAGGTCACCAAAGATTCTGACTCTACCACTCCCACAGGCAGCGCATTCCATGCCCCCACCACTCTCTGGGTAAAGAACCCACCCCTGACATCTCCCCTATACCTTCCACCCTTCACCTTAAATTTATGTCCCCTTGTAACACTTTGTTGTACCCCCGGGGAAAAAGTTTCTGACTGTCTTCTCCATCTGTTCCTCTGATCATCTTATAAATCTCTATCAATTCACCCCTCATCCTTCGCCGTTCCAACGAGTAAAGGCCTAGCACTCTCAACCTATCCACGTCCGATCTATTCTCCATTCCAGGCAACATCCTGGTAAATTTCTCTGCACCCTCTCCAAAGCTTCCACATCTTTCCTAAAATGAGGCGACCAGAACTGCACACAGTACTCCAAATGTGGCCTAACCAAAGTCCTGTACAGTTGCAACATCACTTCATGACTCTTGAATTCAATGCCTCTGCTAATGAATGCTAATACACCATAGTCCTTCTAACAAGCTCTATCCACCTGAGTGGCAACTTTCAAAGATCTATGAACATAGACACCAAGATCCTTCTGTTCCTCCACCTCACTAAGAACCCTACCGTTAACGCTGTATTCCGCATTCTTATTTGTCTTTCCAAAATGGACAACCTCACACTTGGCCGGGTTGAACTCCATCTGCCACTACTCAGCCCAGCTCTGCATCATATCTAAGTCCCTTTGCAGCCGACAAGAGCCCTCCTCACTATCCACAACTCCACCAAACTTCGTATCATCTGCAAATTTACTGACCCACCCTTCGACTCCCTCATCCAAGTCATTAATAAAAATTACAAACAGATAAAAATTAGAAACAGAATGTGTTGCTTACAAGAGGGTACAAACGGATTGTCAGATGGTCAGATCAATGACTGATAAACGGTAACTCTGAAATATGTGAGATGCTGCACTTTGGAAGATGTAACAAAACAAGAGAGAATTCAAACCATGAAGATCCGTTGCATTTGTTTTTTAGCAGAGAAGAGTGAGAGGTGAACCTGACAGAAGTGTATTACAGCATGAGAGGTATGGGACGACTGAACAGATAGCAACTATCCCCCGTAGCTAAAGGGTCAAAAACATGAAGAAATATCTTAGCTCCCTAAACGTTTGATGTACACGTCAGGTTTTATTTTGTAACCCAGGTGCCTGGTTCCTCTGTGCCTAAATCTCGCCACTGAAATAATGCATTACGTTTCCATTCAACCCGCCAATATCTTCGAGCACAGACACATTTTTCCTACTATGTTCCATACACCAATATTTGCCTGTTCACTTGGCACAACCTATATCTCTTTATGGACTCATGTCCTCTTCATATCTTCGTTCTCCAACAGTTTCAACAGCTTGTATTCTTCTCTAATACAGACAGAATACTTGGCCAAAAAAACAAACTGTGGCGACATTTCAAAGTAATTTAAAATGTAAATGAAAATGTTTTACTGCATGTCTAAACTATACATTTAAGACAAAGCTAAAGAGTGTTGCAGTCCTATCATTCAGTTCCTATTACTCAATGTAGGGTCAGATGATGTGGAATGTGTGTGGGTAGAATTGAGGAACCACAAATGTGTAAGACCATAGTTGGAGTAATGTTCAAGAGAGTGAGGAGGCAGAGCTGATTAGGAGGCCTTTCAATCATAGTCAGGAACTGGAGCGCATGATAGACCAGGAGATAGAAAATGTATGTAGGAAAGGCAAAGTTACAGTGAGTGGCGGGATTTCGATATGCATGTGGATTGGGAAAATCGGACTGGTAGTGGTTTGCAAGGAAAGGAATTTGTGGGAACGGCCAATCCTGGATTTAATGTTATGCAGTGAGTCAGACGTGAGAAGGAAGCTTAAGGTCAAGGAACCCTTCGGAGGCAGTGATCGTAATATGATTGAACCTAAACTTCAATTTGAGAGGGAGAAAGTAGAATCAAAGTTAATATTAACTCTGTATAAAGGCACCGACAAAGACATGAGGAGGGGCTGTGTGGAATTGACTGGGAGAGGAGCCGAGCAGGAAAGGCATTGGAAGAGTAATGGCGGGACTTTCTCGGAGCAATTTAGGAGTCACAGCAGAGATTCATCCCGAGCTAATAGATGCATTGTACATGGAGGATGAGGCATCCATGGCTGACTGGGGAATGCATGGCTAGGGTAAAAGAAAAAGAGAAAGCAGATAACATGGCAAATGGCAGTGGGAAACCAGAGGATTGGGAATCTTGCAAAGAGGAACAGAGGGCAACAAAATAAGAAATAACGAGGGGGAAGATTAAATATGAAGTTAAGCTATCCAGTGATAGAAAGGATGACCGTAACAGTCTCTTTAGATATATTTAGGGCAACAACGGGAAGCAGAAGTGGATACTGGGGCACTGGAAAATGACGCTGGATTGATAGTAGCGTGGAACAAATAATACATGAGAAACTGAATAATTATTTCAAGTCAGATTTCATTGTGAAAGACATGAATAATATCCAAATAATTCAAGAGAGTGAGGAGGCAGAGCTGATTAGGAGAAGTTGCTAGAAAAACTAAATGGGAAAATAAGCTAGATGGAGACATTAATGGTGATCTTCCAGAAATCTTTGGAATCAGGGAGGGTCCCAGAAGACGGGAAAATTACGAACGTGACACCCTGTTTGTTTTTAATAAAAAGAAGATTTTTGAATTTTTTTGCAAAATTACAAAAATAGTACAAACTAGTGTATTATGCTTTACAATATAATAACAACCCGAATATAGAATTTAAAAACAAACTACTAATCTATTCTCCAATTTAGGAAACCTTAAAATAGGTTATCCTACATTACTAAAACTAAACAAAAGGTGAAAAGAAAATAAATAAGTAAATAAATAACTAGATAGATGTGTTTTAAAAATTATATTAAGTCATAACAGAACCCATATTGATACAGGATTCTTCCACCCAGTAGCCCCCGAACCAGCCAGACCCATCCCCACGGCTAAGCAAAGGCCCTGAACCATGTGGCTGATATATCTGTGTCAATGTAGTTCAAAAAGGGCTGCAATGTTCTATAAAATAATTGCCTCTTTTGGTGCACCATATTCGCAAGGAAGTCAAAGTCCATGACTATCCTGTGCCAATTTGAAAGTCATAGGGGACCTTCGAATATCCAATTCACTAAAATGTTTTTGCCCGGACAAAAGAAAAGGATAATGAATAATTTCCTCCCGTATACATCCAAAGAAGGGAAATTTGGGGAGCCCAAAAGTAGAGGCACTGGGTCCCACCCAATCTCAGTACACAAAATCTTTGCCAAGGTATTCGCTACTTTGTCCCAATACATGCGGATCTTATGGCATGTCCACAGACAATGCGTGAGAGTACTAACTTCTGTTTTGCATGTAGGACACATTGGAGATGCCCCTGTCCTGAACTTTGCAAGTCACTCAGGTGCCATGTGAGCCCAATGAAGTATCTTGAATTGGATAGCCTGAGTTCTGTTACACATAGACATCTTCCTGACGTTTTCCCAGACGTCTTCCCATATCTCTAAGGTGATATCCATCCCCAATTCTTGACTCGAGGTTTTATATAACCGTTCCATGTCCTTTGATACCTTATTAAATAGTTTATGGTAGAGACTACTGACCACGGGCGGACCCATCGGCCGAAGGACTCTCGTTTCCCTATCCGATTTGTAAGGGTCAATATATCAACATGGTCTTTTTTTGTCAAAAACAAGAAGAAATACGTTTGAAGTGAAAGAGAAGATCCTAAGAGAGGATTGGTGAAATCTGTTTTGAACACAGTGCCTGATATGTGTCAAAAATGTATTGCCTGGGAGGATGGTTCAGGAAAGTAACCTCATAAACATTATAAAGCACTTGTATCAGCACTGGGTGGTGCAGACTCGATGGGCCTTGTTTTTATTACATGATTACATGTAGTGGCAGCCATGAAAGCTTTGGTATATTCTGAAGCAGCAGCCAATTGGACTTGTTGGTTTGTTAAATCGAACTGTGCTCAGGAAGTGGCGAGATTACAAACAAGCATCAACCCATGGAGTATGAGCATTTGCTCAACCTAGGTCAGCTCAGCCATCTCTGAAATCATCCAGGATAATTCACATGCTCAGTGCAAGAATCGTACAACAACCGCATCAACATTATTCCAGCTGTTTGTCACCATTATTTTAAGTTCACCAATAACATAGAAACAGACTTCGTTTCATTATTATATACACTTCTCGTGTAAGGTTTCTATTTCTCTGAAGACTAATAAATTCCTTCCCATATATTTGTATTGACAAAGAGTCTGTTATCCTGCGAGCTGTTCCTCACAGCGCGGTGGCTGGTTTAACACTCCATCCATCACCAGTAATATTTACTCTCAGTTAAACCGGCACATGAGATGCACTGCTGGTACTCTCTCTCAACCGCCACTTGGATGGACCAACGTCAACTGGACTGGAACTTCTCAAGGGCAATTAATGCTGGTCTAGCTCCATTAAAATCCCAAATGAACTAAAAAGACAATCCGATTTTCTAATAATTATTAAACAATGAGGACACTTTATTGATCAGATGAGCTTGTCACTGTCGTTGAAATGTAGAATCTAGCATCAGGAGTATGGAATCAAAACAGCTCCGTTATGCGATAAGGTCATGGATGATCTGATTTTGACCTCAATCACACATTCCTCCATTGCTCTCACAATGTTAGTGCGTCATTCTTAGTCAATAGTCTGCCTGCCTCTGCTTTCGGAATATTCAATGTCTTATTCTCCAACGCTATCGGGGAAGAGAATTCCACAAAGACACAACACAATGAGATGATTACACCAAATCACCAACTTCTTAACAGAGACATTCTTCAGTTTTATAATCCATCCAATCATGGTAATCTCTCATACAAGCTGAAACATTGTTTCAGAATTCAACTTGAAAGACTACTTGGAATATTCTGGGGTTAAACAAGATCACATGTTGTTCGCCTAAAGCCCAGCAGATCCAAGGCCAGTCAATTCAAGATTTCCTCCACAAATATACGCTCCTCCCAGGAGTCAGCTGATTGAATCTTCTATGGATTGCATTTCATATCATTGTGGCCATCGCTCTCTCGATGTGCTAACACCATTACCTTGTAGATCTGTAGAAAATCGCCCCTACTTTTAAATGTATTCTGTTTCAGAAAGTTTCAACATTTATCTTAGCTCCCTAAACGTTTGATGTACACGTAAAGTTTTTATTTTGTAACCCAGGTGCCTGGTTCCTCTGTGCCTAAAGCCAATCTCGCCACTGAAATAATACATTACGTTTCCATTCAACCGGCCAATATCTTAGAGCACAGACACATTTTTCCTACTATGTTCCATACACCAATATTTGCCTGTTCACTTGGCACAACCTATATCTCTTTATGGACTCATGTCCTCTTCATATTTTCGTTCTCCAACAGTTTCAACAGCTTGTATTCTTCTCTAATACAGACAGAATATTTGGCCAAAGAAACACACTGTGGCGACATTTCAAAGTAATTTAAAATGAAAATGTTTTACTGCATGTCTAAACTATACATTTAAGACAAAGCTAAAGAGTGTTGCAGTCCTATCACTCAGTTCCTATTACTCAATGTCGGGTCAGATGATGTGGAATGTGTGTGGGTAGAATTGAGGAACCACAAATGTGTAAGACCATAGTTGGAGTAATGTTCAAGAGAGTGAGGAGGCAGAGCTGATTAGGAGGCCTTTCAATCATAGTCAGGAACTGGAGCGCATGATAGACCAGGAGATAGAAAATGTATGTAGGAAAGGCAAAGTTACAGTGAGTGGCGGGATTTCGATATGCAGGTGGATTGGGAAAATCAGACTGGTAGTGGTTTGCAAGGAAAGGAATTTGTGGGAACGGCCAATCCTGGATTTAATGTTATGCAGTGAGTCAGACGTGAGAAGGAAGCTTAAGGTCAAGGAACCCTTCGGAGGCAGTGATCGTAATATGATTGAACCTAAACTTCAATTTGAGAGGGAGAAAGTAGAATCAAAGTTAATATTAACTCTGTATAAAGGCACCGACGAAGACATGAGGAGGGGCTGTGTGGAATTGACTGGGAGAGGAGCCGAGCAGGAAAGACATTGGAAGAGTAATGGCGGGACTTTCTCGGAGCAATTTAGGAGTCACAGCAGAGATTCATCTCGAGCTAATAGATGCATTGTACAGGGAGGATGAGGCATCCATGGATGACTGGGGAATGGATGGCTAGGGTAAAAGAAAAAGAGAAAGCAGATAACATGGCAAATGGCAGTGGGAAACCAGAGGATTGGGAATCTTGCAAAGAGGAACAGAGGGCAACAAAATAAGAAATAACGAGGGGGAAGATTAAATATGAAGTTAAGCTATCCAGTGATAGAAAGGATGACCGTAACAGTCTCTTTAGATATATTAAGGGCAACAACGGGAAGCAGAAGTGGATACTGGGGCACTGGAAAATGACGCTGGATTGATAGTAGCGTGGAACAAATAATAGATGAGAAACTGAATAATTATTTCAAGTCAGATTTCACTGCGAAAGACATGAATAATATCCGAATAATTCAAGAGAGTGAGGAGGCAGAGCTGATTAGGAGAAGTTGCTAGAAAAACTAAATGGGAAAATAAGCTAGATGGAGACATTAATGGTGATCTTCCAGAAATCTTTGGAATCAGGGAGGGTCCCAGGAGACGGGAAAATTACGAACGTGACACCCTGTTTGTTTTTAATAAAAAGAAGATTTTTGAATTTTTTTGCAAAATTACAAAAATAGTACAAACTAGTGTATTATGCTTTACAATATAATAACAACCCGAATATAGAATTTAAAAACAAACTACTAATCTATTCTCCAATTTAGGAAACCATAAAATAAGTTATCCTACATTACTAAAACTAAACAAAAGGTGAAAAGAAAATAAATAAGTAAATAAATAACTAGATAGATGTGTTTTAAAAATTATATTAAGTCATAACAGAACCCATATTGATACAGGATTCATCCACCCAGTAGCCCCCGAACCAGCCAGACCCATCCCCACGGCTAAGCAAAGGCCCTGAACCATGTGGCTGATATATCTGTGTCAATGTAGTTCAAAAAGGGCTGCAATGTTCTATAAAATAATTGCCTCTTTTGGTGCACCATATTCGCAAGGAAGTCAAAGTCCATGACTATCCTGTGCCAATTTGAAAGTCATAGGGGACCTTCGAATATCCAATTCACTAAAATGTTTTTGCCCGGACAAAAGAAAAGGATAATGAATAATTTCCTCCCGTATACATCCAAAGAAGGGAAATTTGGGGAGCCCAAAAGTAGAGGCAATGGGTCCCACCCAATCTCAGTACACAAAATCTTTGCCAAGGTATTCGCTACTTTGTCCCAATACATGCGAATCTTACGGCATGTCCACAGACAATGCGTGAGAGTACTAACTTCTGTTTTGCATGTAGGACACATTGGAGATGCCCCTGTCCTGAACTTTGCAAGTCACTCAGGTGCCATGTGAGCCCAATGAAGTATCTTGAATTGGATAGCCTGAGTTCTGTTACAGATAGACATCTTCCTGACGTTTTCCCAGACGTCTTCCCATATCTCTAAGGAGATATCCATCCCCAATTCTTGACTCGAGGTTTTATATAACCGTTCCATGTCCTTTGATACCTTATTAAATAGTTTATGGTAGAGACTACTGACCACGGGAGGACCCATCGGCCGAAGCTCTCTCGTTTCCCTATCCGATTTGTAAGGGTCAATTTATCAACATGGTCTTTTTTTGTATAAGGTCTTCCATTTGAAAATATTGAAAATTATATTTGCTATGCACCCGAAACTTCTGACGCAGCTGTTTGAAGGACATCATGACATCCCCATCGAACAGGTCTCCCAAACAGGAGATACCTCTGTACTCCCAAGTTCTGAATACAGCATCATTCAGCCCTGGCTGGAATCCCAATATTCCCACTATAGGGGTATAGGGGGAGTATTTTTGTAGGTTACCCTCATCCTGTCGTATTATCGTCCAGGCTTTGATTGTATTTAATACAATAGGATTTTTACAATGTTACGTAATAACTCTCACCTTGTCCGTAAATAGTAGGTTGATGAGGGGATATTTTGCTTGGGAGGCCTCAATATCTAACCAGATTGATTGTGGGTCACAAGAGACCCAAAGAGCTATGTAGGATAATAGAGAGCTCAATTGGTACCTCCTGAATTCTGGAAAATCCAGCCCACCCCTTACTTGTGGAAGCTGTAGCTTATCTAATTTAATAAGGGTCCGTCTCTGAATCCAAATAAAGGAGCCGAGCCAACCATAAAGCTTACGCAACGCCTGTCTCAGCAGCATCCAGGGGACCATTCTCATAGCGTATTAAAGGAGAGGTAGGATATTCATGTTGAACAAAGCTATTCTACCTAGCCAGGATATCGGGAGATATTCCCAGCATTGAAGGTCCTATCATGATTTCACCAATAAATGTGTATAATTGACTTTATATAGCTGACCAAATGCGGGAGTATTAAAACGTAAAGAAAAACTCCCAGTGAGCACCGAAAGCAAAATGGGATTCATCCGGAAAATTGGTATACTGGCAAGACCTCCCAGCGGCATGGCCTCCGATTTCACAAATTGATGTTATAACCTGAGAAGATGCCAAATAATTTAACCACTTGAATTAAGCGGGGCACAGATGTCAATGGAGAACTTAAGAAAATGAGGACATCAACTGCATAGAGAGTAATTTTGTGCTTACCCGAGCCAAACTCCGGAGCCATTATATTAAGGTCAGCTCGTACAGATTCCGCCAACGGCTCAATCACTAGCGTAAATAATAATGGTGAGAGAGGGCATTCCTGACAAAAATCTCTGCCAACGCGAAAACTATCTGAACTTAAACTGTTGGTGATCACCGCTGCTTTGGGATCATTATATAATACTGTAACCCATTTAGTAAAGACCTCTCCAACACCAAACCATTCCAGCATATAAACGAGATATGGCCATTCTACCCGATCGAATGCCTTCCCTGTCTCTCGGGAGACAACTAATTCAGGTATTGCTCCCTGCTGGCAGGCTAGTACCATATTTAAGAATCTTCTAATGTTATTAGATGATCTGCGACTCTTTATAAACCCCATCTGGCCTTCTTTAATAATGAATGGCAAAACCCTCTCCAGTCTTAATGACAACACTTTTGAGAGAATTTAAAATCCACATTCAGCAAGGATATAGGTCGAAATGAAGAGCAGTCATCTGGGACCTTTTCCTTGATAAGAATGAGACAAATATTTGTTTCTCTCAGAGAAGGCGAGGGGCAGCCCTGACTATATGAATAATTATATATATATATATATATATAAGTGACCCGACTAATTCCCCAATCAATTCTTTATAGAACTCAGCCTGGAATCCATCTGGTGCCGGCGCTGTGCCACTCTGGAGCTGCCTCACTGCCTCCTGCATTTCCTAGGTTGCTAGGGGGGCATTCAACAACAACATCTGCTACAAGGTTAGGCCCCCGAGGGCACGATTTTTTTTAAAATAAAGACTCTATCTTCCGTGTTCTATCCTCACAGCCCTGTGACCTATACAATTCGAAATAGAACATTCTAAAGGTTGCATTGATCTTTTTACGATCACAAATCAGGGTACCAGCACTCTTTCTGAAGACGTAATGGCTTCGGCAGCATTTTTCTTTCTGGCAAGTATGCTAGATATCTGCCAGGCTTGTCGCCATATTCAAATAATCTCTACTTCACAAGTAATTGCTCCCTCTTTACTTTTTTGAGTAAGTGGGGGATTCAAAGTTGCTCTAAGTGCTGTGATCCACTGTAGTTTAGTAATGGAAGGTCTATCCACATACGCTGCCTCAGCCGTCTTCAGGCGAGCTTTGAGCAAACCCTGTTGTTCTCCCTTTTTGTCTTTTCCCGGTCACAGAATATGAGATAACCAAGCCTCATACAGAGACCTTACCAGTTTCCCACATCACCGAAGGCTTACTGGCCGTGTTGGAGTTGATATCCCAAAAGGTTTTAAATTCCTGCCAGAAATATTTTATGAACTTACTACCCTTCAATAGGAAAGGGCCCATACGCCAATGACGGGAAGCTAGCTCATCATTACTCGTCCTAACCTCCATAAATACTGTAGCATGGTCGGAAATAGTTATATTACCTACTTTACAAAACAATATTGAGTTCAAAAGTGTCGAGGGGACAGATGCATATCGATTCTGGTATGGCATTTGTGTGGATTAGAATAAAAAGTAAAATCTTTACCCTCAGGGTGAACACCTCCACATATCTACCAGCCCCAACTCCCTACTCAGATCCGCCAACTGCCTAGGTCTCATATTTATGCCCGCAGAGATCTTCGGTATTCTGTCCAGCCCTGGGTTGATGATACAATTACAATCTCTCCCTATAAATGTGTGGTGCATCCCGAGAGCCATCAACTTGGAGAACGCTTCCAATACAAACTTAAAAGGGTGCGCTGGGGGGCAATAGAGATTCAAAATCCAACATTTCTCTCCATATGTTAGGGTTTTAATTATTTATACCATCCAGAGTCATCTTTTATTGGCTTAGCATTTGGAAGGGAAGATTCGTCTGGATAAGAATGGCTACTCCTCTACTTTTCGAGCTGAAAGATGAAAAGAACACCTGGCGAAATCCATCCTATTTCAGCCTCGAATGCTCCTTATCAAGTAAATGTGTCTCCTGTAGAAAGGTTACATCCACTCTTTCTTTTTTAAGACTTGATAATATCTTTTTCCTTTTTATTGATGAGTGGCTCTCCTTGACATTCCATCTGCACCACCTAAACGAACGAATGACTAGCCATGATCGTCCAAGCAAGCCCGAGACCCCTTAGGAGGGAGAACCCCACCGAAAAGACATTGAATTAAAACCTAAAATGATTCACACATAAAACACTCATTAAAACAGCGAAATCAAAACAGCTGAGAATTACTCTGAAAAACAAATAGCATAAAACATACTTAAAAGGAGACTTCCCCCCACCCCTTGTTCACAAGGGGCACTACCAGCTTCCAATAATCCCGCCATAACATCTCCCAGCCAGAACTATGCCCTCAGCTCAGGCATTACAAAGTAGAGTAAATAAATTCCAATATCTTATAAGACAGACGTGAAAAGGGTGGGAGCTAACCCCTATCCCCTATCACCCCCACCCCCCCCCCCCCCCCCACACACACACACACACCATCTTCGCCTCAACAAATGCCTTCCTCTTTCGGACCACATTATTCTGGAGCCCTTGTATATCTTGACATGGGGATCCTTTCCCAACACTCTGGAGGACTCGAGCAGCATATGTTTTCCCTGTAATGTTGAAGTTGAACTAGTACTGAGCGGGGGCGCTGGTCCAACCCGGGCTGGCGCACAGCAACCCGTCGTTCCCGTTTAACCCGCACCCGACCCAGCTCCGACTCCAGTTTCAGCAGCTGTGGGAGCCATTGCTTCAGGAAAGCAAAACGCTGGACTTCTTCTTCCCGTTCGGGAAGGCCCAGCAACCGAATATTTTCCCGATGACCTCGATTGTTGAGGTTGTCAAAATGTTCCTCTAAGGTCGGGACTCGATGTCGCAGAGCCCAGGCCTGACCCATGGATAACTCAGCAGTGGTCTCGGAGGCCGTGGTCCATTGCTCTGCATCTCCGACACGCTGCCCGAGTTTCTCGATCTCTCCGTCATGTTTCTGCAGCATGACCGAGATTGACTCCCACCTGGACTGGGTCTCTTCAATGGAAGCATCAATCTTCTCTCGGAGTGTTACAAGCTCCGAGATCAGGCTCGCCCCTGCAGGTGAGTCCCCCAGGGCGGCCGCAGACGTCTGCCTTGCTGCCAGGTGGGGGTGGGGGGTGGGAGAGGGGTCCCTGCCTGTTGGGAACTGCGAGAGCCTTTGCCTTTGGTCATTTTAAAAAGCATCAAATTCTAAAGTTTGATGTAGAATGGCCAAGGCTGCTGGGCAAAAACTATTTTAAACAATTTAACAGGTGAGGTGAGGGTGGGTACCCCACTTTGACTGAGTCTTGGGCAGAGCTGTGCAGACTCATACCTACTGGGTCGCATCCATCTTGGATCTCACTGACACCCAGCTTAAAAAGGAATAAGACAAAAGACAGAAAATTACAAACTGATCAGCCTAACCCCGGTCGTGGGTAAGTTCCTAGAATCCATTGTGAAGAATGGAACTTCTGAATAGTTGCCAGTGCATGGTAAATTAGGGCGAGTTTAGTATGGTTTCGTCAAGGGGAGATCGTGGTAATGAATCTGTTAGAATTGTTTGAGGATGTAACAAGCAAGTTAGACCAAGGAGAGCAAATGGATGTTATCTATCTGCACTTCAAGAAGGACGTTGACAAGGTGCCTCACTGGAGGGTGCTGAGTAAGATAAAGGCCCATGGTGTCAGATACAAGGTACTAGTGTGTACAGAAACTTGACTAGCTGGCAGAAAGTAGAGAGTGGGAATAAAAGTATTCTTCTCTGGATAGCAGCCGATGTCAACTGGTGTTCAGCAAGGGAACCAAAACTTTTTACTTTGTACATTAACAATCTAGATGAAGGAACTGAGGGCATTCCGGCGAGACTTTTAGATGATGGAAAGGTAAGTAGTGGGACAGGTATCATTGAGGAGGCAGGGAGGCTGCAGAAAGATTTAAGCAAGGTAGGAGAGCGGACAAACAAGTGGCAGATGAAGTACAACCTAAGAAAGTGTGCGGTGATGCACTTTAGTAGGAAGAAGAGAGGCATGGACTATTTTATACCTGGGGAGAAAATTCAGAAGTCTGAAGTACAAAGAGTGTTGCGAGTTCCAGTCCAGTATTGTCTCAAGGTAGTCGAGCAAGTTGAGTCACTAGTTAGGAAGATGGTGCATCTGCCCCACAATGTGCTTGAAATCTTATATTCATCAAAAGAACTGAGTCAACTCTTACAAACAATAATATTCGTTTATTGAACACAATTAATATTAGAACAATAAAACGTATTATAATGTAATGTAAAACACTACAAATTATCTTATGGTTTAACTTAACTTTGGACGATCACATACCACCCCACTAGAAGTTGACCGGATTCCACGTGGTGAAGTCTACTTGTTCTTCTGATAATCTTGGAGGTGTCTTCTCTTTCAGTGGTTATTCTCGAGTTACCACTCTCTGATGGGGTTTTACGGTGATTCTTATCCTTCCAAGTCTTCACTCCTTTTGGGAGGGTGTGGGATCTGCCAATGAAATGAACAGGTACATTAAATTGATCAATCAAACTCAACCAGGTGTTGTCACATTGATGGCCCTAGGGCGACAATCCATTATCCCGTTCAGGTCCAACTTCAGGTGTGTATTACATGGTCTGTTGCTTCAGGTTTCTTTGCAACCATCTGTGGGTAGCTGCAGGCTGTCTGGATTCTGCAGAATGTGGATGAGCACATAGACTTTGTTGAAACTTTATTGCTGGAACAGCACAGCAGGTCAGGCAGCATCCAGGGAACAGGAGATTCAACGTTTCGGGCACAGGCCCTTCTTCAGGAATGTGCCCGAAACGTTGAATCTCCTGTTCCCTGGATGCTGCCTGACCTGCTGTGCTGTTCCAGCAATAAAGTTTCAACTTTGATCTCCAGCATCTGCAGACCTCACTTTCTCCACATAGACTTTGGTCAAGGCTGGGTTCTACTTCGCAGCATGCTTTAATTATTGTTCGTTTTTGTAACTCCATGGTAAATTTATTATTGTCCATTGTAAGATTATTATTTCAGGTGGTCAATCTGGTCAGAAAGGCAAACACAGTGATGGCATTTATTTTGAGAAGACTTGAATATTACAGCAGCGATGGATTTCTGAGGCTCTATAAGACTCTGGTCAGACCACATTTGGTGTATTGTGTACCATTTTCGGGCCCTTAGCTCAGGAAGGATGTACCGCCCAGAGCATGTTCAGAGGGGCTTCATAAGAATGGAATGATAAGCTTAACATATGAGATCTCTGGATCTATACTCGCTGGAGTTTATAAGGATGAAGGTGGATCTAATTGAAGCATACAGAATACTGGTTGACTTGTCAGAGTAGACGTTGGGAAGATGCTTCTACGGCTAGGAGAGAAAAGACTCAAGGACATAGCCTGAGAGTCAATAGAAAATCTTTAGAACGAAGATAAGGAGAATAGTCTTCAGCCTGAAAGTTGTGAATCTATGGTAGAATGGCAGTTTCCTTCCCGAAAGGACATTAGTGAACCAGGTGAGTTTTGCTTGGCAATCGATTCATAACCACTATCAGTCTCTTAATTAATGATTTGAAATTAAGCTCCGCCACTTGCTGTGGCAGGACTTGAACCCAGGTCACTCGAACATTATCTGGGTTTACCATATAAGAGTTCAGTGATAACACCACGAGGCCACTGACTTGCCCATTCTTCCACAGTGTGACGAACATGTGCAGTACGATATGCAATGGGATTTGCCTTCATGTTATCCTTGACTTCCTTATCAAGATATGGATGATTTTTCTCCTAAATGAATTTCCTCTTCGGTCTTTAGTATCTCCCTAATTGTTTGCCAAATTTCTTCAGCTGTCCTGCCTTTGACTGTTCTTTTCTCCCTCCAGACCACCACAGCCAAATCCTTCCTTAGGCCATATAATTATCATTGACTAACACTAAAACTCTCATGTATGACTCAGTCTTCACTCTTTCAATCTGAATGTGTCACTCCAGCATGTTGTGGTTACTCTTTCCAAGGCCAAGCTCATCCACCAATCCTTCCTTGTTATATAATACCAAATCTAAATTTGATTAGATGCCCTACAGTATGGAAACAGGCCCTTCGGCCCAAGTCCACACCGACTCTCCGAAGAGTAACCCACCTAGTCCCATTTCCCTCTGAGTAATTTACCTAACTCTATGAGCAATTTAGCATAGCCAATTCACCTGACCTGCACATCTTTGGACTGTGGGAGGATACCCTCACAGACAGGGGGACAATGTGCAAACTACACGCAGACAGTCCCCGAGGCTGGAATCGAATCTGGGACCCTGGTGTTGTGCTAACCACTGAGCCACCATGCCGCCCCATTCTCTGGTTGTTTCCATGACATCCTGCTCTCAGAAATAATCTCTCATACAGTCTATGGATATTTATTCAAGGATATAAATGTCAAGTTGATTAATTGAGCCAATTTGCATGTTCAACCCACCCAAAGTTACTGTTGTGCCCTGGTTACAAACCCTCACTCTTTTCTACCTCAGAGGTACTTTGGGGGGACAGTGGCTAAAAATTACTCTTTTCAAGCGGTTTCTTCTCTTGCTTTTTATTTGAACTGAGACGGATTTCAAACGTTTTTGGCACAAAACACTTTGCAAAGGTCTGAGTTCCCAGTCGCACGAACAAAATGTTTATTTTCTTTTCACTAGTTACATTTCACAGTAAATATCGACGATTTAAGAGGACTAAAAGTAGTCATGAGAGATTGATAGCAAACAGGGTTGAGGAAAATCCCAAAGAATTATTTTCATATATAAGGAGCAAGAGGGTAACTCGAGAAATGTTTGGCCACAGAAGGACAAAGGAAGAAAGTTATGCATGGAGTTAGAGAAAATGGGTGAGATTCTTAGCAATTACTTTGCATCTGTATTCACCAAGGAAAGGGACTTGACGGATGTTGAGGTTAGGGATAGATCTCTGAGTACTCTGGTTCAAGTAGACATAAAGAGGGAGGACGTTTTGAATACTCTAAAAGGTATTAAGGGAGACAAACCCCAAGTCCGGATGGGATCAACCACAGGTTACTGAGGGATGTGAGTTTGGAAATAACTGGGGCTTAAACATATATCTTTGCAAGATGATTGAACATGGATGAGGTCCCGGAGGACTGGAGAATTGCTAATATTGTCCCCTAGTTAAAGAAGGATAACGGGGATAATCCAGGTAATTGTAGACCGGCGAACCTGACATCAGTGGTAGGGAAGTTGCTGGAGAAGATACTGAGGGACTTGAGGAAGGCGTTTTATTAGGTTCCCCATGGTCGGCTGATGGAGAAGGTGAAGTCGCATGGGGTCCAGGGTGTTCTATCTAGATGGATAGAGAACTAGCTGGGCAACAGGAGACAGAGAGTAATAGTGGAAGGGGATTTCTCAAAATGGAGACCTATGCCCAGTGGTGTGCAACAGCGATCTGTGCTGGGACCACTGTTGTTTATGATATATATATCAATGATTTGGAAGAAGATATCAGTTGCCTGATGAGCAAGTTTGCAGATGACACTAAGATTGTTGGAGTAGCAGATAGTGAAGGGGACTGTCAGCGAATACAGCAGAACATAGATAGATTGGAGAGATGGGCACAGAAGTGGCAGATGGAGTTCAACCTGTGCAAATGCGAGGTGATGCATTTTGAAAGAACCAGTTCAAGAGTGAACAGCATAGTAAACAGAAATGTCCTGGGGAAAATTGACTTACAGCGAGATCTGAGTTTTTGGGTCCATTGCTTCCTGAAGGTGTCAACACAGGTCAACAAAGGGTCAAAGCAGCATATGCCATGCTTTCCTTCATTGGATCAGGTGTTGAATACAAGCGCTGGTAGGTCATGTTACAGTTGCATAGGACTTTGGTTTGGACACATTTGGAATACTGCATATAGTTTGGGTCAACACATTAACAAAAGGATGTGGATGCTTTGAATAGGGTATAGAGTAGGTTCACCAGGATGCTTCCTGGGTTGGACGGTGCTGGTTATGAAGAAAGATTTAGTAGTTTAGGACTATTTTCATTACAAAGTCGAAGGTTGAGGTCTACAAAATCAAGACAGATATACACAGGGTGAATAGCAGGAAGCTTTTATCCCCAGATTGTGGAACTCAATTACTCGGGGTCTTAAGTTCAAAGTAAGAGGGAAAAGGTTTAGGGCAGATATATGTGGGATGTTCTTTACACATAGGGTAGATGCAGCCTGGAACTTGTGGCCAGCGGAGGTGGTAGGGGCAGTAACGATAGCGTTATCTAAGATGTACTTAGACAGAAACATGAATGGGCAGGGAGCAGAGGGATACAGACCCTTAGAAAATAGGTGGCAGGTTCAGAAAATAGGAGGATCTGGATCAGCACAGGCTAGGAGGGCCGAAGGATCTGTTCCTGTAATGAAATGTTCTTTGTTCTTTATCATTCATTCTAAAAATAGCAAGTATTCAACTTATTGTATGCTACAATTTAATAATGTAAATGATTTATTTATTTGATAGTGCATGTCAAATTATTGTCATTTCTAAATTACAGTCACAGGGTCAAAGCGATGTATAGCATGGAAACAGACCCTTCGGTCCAACTTGTCCATGCCGATCAGATATCCCAACTCAATCTAGTCGCACCTGCTAGCACTCAGTCCATATCCCTCTCAACACTTTCTATTCATATACCCATCCAGACGCCATTTGAATGTTGCAATGGGACTAACCACCACCGCTTCCTCTGGCAGTTCACTCCACGCACGTACAACCCTCCGAGTGAAAAAAAAATGCCCCTTACATCTCTTTTACATTTTTCCCTTCCTTACCGAAACCTATGCCCTCTAGTTCTGGACTCCCCCACCACAGGGAAAAGACCTTGTCTATTTACCCTATCCATGTCTCTCATGATTATTTAAACCTCTATAAGGTCACCCCTCAATCTCCAGCGTTCCAGGGAAAACAGCCCCAGCCTGTTAAACCTCCAGCTATAGCTCAAACCCTTCAACCTTGGCAACGTGCACGTAAATCTTTTCCGAACCCTTTGAAGTTTCACCTGATTGATCAGGTCCTGGGGATTTTTGCATCTTCATGTTTTTCAAGACATCCAGCACTTCTTCCTCTGTAATATGGACATTTTTCATGATATCACCATCTACTTATCCGTATATCTACATCTCCCATCTCCTTTTCCTGAGTATACACTGATACAAAATGGTCGTTTAGTATCTCTCCCATTTCCTGCGGCTCCACACAAAGGCCAACTTGCTGATCTTTGAGGGCTATTTTCTCTCCCTGTTTACCCTTGTGTTCTCAATGTATTTGTAAAATCCTTTGGATTCTCCTTAACTCTATTTGCCAAAGCTATGTCATGTCCCTTTTTTGCCTTCCTGATTTCCCTCTTTAGAATACTCCTCATGCCTTTATACTCTTCTAAGGATTCACTCGATCTATCCTGTTTGTACCTGTCATATCCTTCTTTTTCTTAACCAGCCCCTCAATGACTTTAGTCATTCAGCACTCTCTATACCTACCAGCTTTTCCTTTTACCCTAACACGAATATACTGTCTGTGGGCTCCGGCTATCTAATTTCTGAAGGCTTCCCATTTTCTAGCCGTCTGCTTACCTGCGATCATTTGCCGCCAATAGCTTTTGAAAGATTTTGCCTAATACCGTCAAAATTGACCTTCCTCCAATTTAGAACTTCAACTTTTAGATCTAGTCTATCCTTTTCCATCATTGTTTTAAGGAGAAAGTGAGGTCTGCAGATGCTGGAGATCAGAGATGGAAATGTGTTGCTGGAAAAGCGCAGCAGATCAGGCAGCATCTAAGGGACAGGAAAATCGACGTTTCGGGCATGAGCCCTTCTTCAGGAATGAGGAAAGTTGGTCCATCAGGCTAAGATAAAAGATAGGGAGGAGGGACTTGGGGGAGGGGCGTCGGAAATGTGATAGGTGGAAAGCGGTCAAGGTGAGGGTGATAGGTCAGACTGGGGTGGGGGCGGAGAGGTCGGGAAGAAGATTGCAGGTTAGGAAGGTGGTGCTGAATTTGATGGATTTGACTGAGACAGGCTGGGGGGAGGGGAAATGAGGAAACTGGTGAAATCCGAGTTCATCCCTTGTGGTTGGAGGGTTCCTACCCGGAAGATGAGGCGTTCTTCCTCCAACCGTCGTTTCGCTGTGGTCTGACGATGGAGGAGTCCAAAGACCTGCATATCCTTGGTGGAGTGGGAGGGGGAATTGAAATGTTGAGCTACAGGGTGGTTGGGTTGGTTGATCCGGGTGTCCCAGAGGTGTTCTCTGAAACGCTCCGCAAGTAGGCGGCCTGTCTCCCCAATATAGAGGAGGCCACATCGGGTGCAAAGGATGCAATAGATGATATGTGTGGAGATACAGGTGAATCTGTGGCGGATATGGAAGTTTCCTTTGGGGCCTTGGAGGGAGGTGAGGGGGGAGGTGTGGGCGCAAGTCTTGCACCTCCTGCAGTTGCAGGGGAAGGTGCCGGGAG